>NC_092379.1:87186505-87811505 GCF_030028105.1 Mobula birostris | reverse complement strand
CCACCTCCCGTTAGAACAAGTCTCAATCCTCCTCCTGCTCCAACATTAGCTCCCAGCCCGGCCATTTCCACTGCCCCGGGAGAGGAATTCATGCAGTTGGGATGGAACCGCCTCTCACCTACTGAGTGATTCTGGAGATTGAGAGCGGGTGGGTGTCTATATTGCAGCCAGTCCAGCCACTTCCGAGCTACCTGTCCCCTTCAGCCAAAGAAGGAAGGCTCACCAGTAGAAAGGGGGACCCTGGTGAGCGAGACAACTTTCCCTTCTGTTCCCAGAACCCGGATGCAGATCTCGGCAACTTTATGTTACAACAAACAATCCTTGCCTCTGTCAGCTCTAGTGGACTCCGGTGCTGAGGGCAATCTTCTAAATGAAGACATAACTTCCCGGGCTGGAATTCCTCGGGAGCTGTTGAGTACCCCTCTGGAAGCCTGGGCACTAGATGGCAGAATTCTGGTCCGGGGTCACATACTGCACACCACCCCTGTCTCTAATTCTCTCTGGGAACCATTGGGAGTAGGTACAATTTAACTTAATTTCCTCTCCTCAAACCCCTATAGTACTTGGTTAGTCCGCCATAATCCTCACATCGACTGGTCCACGGGGATGATAGCCAGCTGGAGCCCATTCTGTCACTCCACTTGTCTTCAATCTGCCCTTTTCCCTGTGAAAGTCACCGCAACCTCATCTGCTGCTGAAACCCCAGACCTATCCAGGGTTCCAGCAGAGTACCACGATCTAGGAGAAGTGTTTAGCAAACAACGGGCTCTTTCCCTGCCTCCACACCGTCCTTGTGATTGTGCTATTGACCTTCTCCCCAGAGCCCCTCTACCCACCAGTCTGCTGTATAACTTGTCCAGGCCAAAAGGGGAAGCAATGGAGGCTTATTTAATGGAGACTCTCTCGCGGAGGGCATTATCCGGCCCTCATCCTCCCTTGTTGGCGCAGGTTTCTTCTTTGTGGGGAAGAAAAACGATTCACTGCGTCCTTGCATTGACTACCGAGGCCTAAATAGCATAACCGTAAAGAACAAATATCCACTACCCCTTCTCAACTCTGCTTTCGAACCACTTCACGGAGCCACCATCTTCTCCAAGTTGGACCTACGAAGTGCCTATCATCTGGTCAGGATAAGGGAGGGAGCTAAGTGGAAAACAGCTTTCAACACCCCTCTTGGTCACTTCGAATACCTGGTAATGCCATTCGGCCTCACCAATGGTCCCGCCATTTTCCAAGCCCTGATAAACGATGTCCTTAGAGATTTTATTAACAGCTTTGTGTTTGTTTATTTGGATGACATTTTAATCTTCTCCAGCAGTCTTCAGGAACACACCCACTATGTCTGTTAGGTCCTGCAGAGGCTTTGGGAGAACAAACTATTTGTAAAAGCCAAAAAGTGCGAATTTCACGTTCCTTCAGTCAGTTTCTTATGATACATCATTGAGAGCGGGCAAGTGAGGGCGGATCCCGAAAAGATTCAGACAGTGGCGGGCCAACACCCACAACACTCAAGCAACTCCAGTGATTTCTAGAGTTCACTAACTTTTACCGTTGTTTCATCAGGGATTACAGCCGGATGGCAGTGCCCCTTACTTGACTCACTTCTCCTGCAACCCCATTTCACTGGACCCCGAAGCAAACTCAGCCTTTCTCGAAGCTGAAGAGGCATTTCACCTCCGCTCCTATCCTGGCCCAACCTGACCCCTCTTGTCAATTCATGGTGGAGGTCGACGCCTCCAACTCTGGGGTGGGAGCGGTCCTCTCCCAATGTTCAGGCCCTGACCAAAAACTTCATCACTGTGCCTTCTTTTCTCGCTGACTGTCCCCCGCTGAACAAAATTATGACGTAGGGAACTGAGAGTTACTGGCTGTCAAACTGACTTTGGAGGAGTGGAGGCACTGGCTAGAGGGAGCGGAACAACCGTTTATCATCTGGATCGATCACAAGAATCTTGCATATATCCAAACCGCCAAACGCCTGAATTTCCGGCAAGCCCGTTGGGCATTATTTTTTTGCCAGTTCAGATTTATACTCACATGTTGTCCGGGGTCCAAGAACGGGAAGCCCAATGCTTTCCCGTCAATACATTTCCGAGGAGGGCCTTTCCAACCCCGAGACCATCCTTCCACCATCCTGTGTAGTGGCTGCTCTCACCTGGGAGATTGAGGCCATAGTTAAAGAGGCCCAACGGACTCAGTCTGACCCAGGCAACGGACCTTCCAATTGCCTCTTTGTGACCAATTCTGTTCGATCACAGGTTCCCCAGTGGGGGCACACGGCTCATTTCGCCTGCTGTCCTGGGATCGATCGGACTCTGTCCCTTCTGAAGAGGCATTTCTGGTGGCCCTCCATGGAAGCTGACACCCGTTCCTTCGTCTCCGCCTGTTTTGTTTGTGCCCGCGGAAAAGCCTCCCATTGACCACCTGCTGGGTTGCTTCGTCCCCAACCTGTCCCTAGCTGTCCTTGGTCCCACATTGCACTGGATTTCATTACGGGACTACTCCCGTCATATGGGAGCACTGCCATACTCACTGTGGTGCACCGCTTTGCAGAAGCTATGCCCTACATAGCCCTTCACAGATTCCCTACAGCTTGTGAAACAGCCGACCTTCTCGTCCATCATGTCTTTCCGCTTCACGGGATTCGCTCTGACGTTATTTGTGACTGGGGTCTCCAATTCGTCTCTCATGTTTGGAGATCTTTTTGTCAAGCCTTGGGAGCCTCTGTAAGTCTGTTGTCCGGCTTTCATCCGCAGACGAATGGTCAAACAGAACGGGCTAACCAAGATTTGGAAGCAGCACTGCGCTGCATAACCGCCGACAACCCGTAGATACCTGGAGCACACATCTCGGTTGAGTACGCCCACAACTCTCTGGTCAGCACTGCCACCGGAATGTCTCCCTTTGAATACTCCCTTGGTTACCAGCCCACTCTGTTCTCCGCTCTCGAGGATGACATTGCTGTGCCTTCTGTTCAGGCCCACCTTCGCCGGTACTGCAAGATCTGGAAAGACACACGCGCGGCCCTGCTGCGCTCTGCCAACCACAACCGGAGGACTGCCGATCGCCATCAGATTCCTGCACCTGATTATCAGCCTGGGCAGAAAGTTTGGCTCTCTTCTAAAGACATCCCCCTCAAGAACGAGCCGAAGAAACTCGCCCCCCGTTTCCTGGGACTGTTTGAAATTGAGAGTATTATCAGCCCCTCGGCAGTCCGAATCAATCTACCCAAATCTATGCACATCCATCGTACATTTCACATTTCCCAAATGAAGCCGGCATCTGTCAACCCTTCGTGCTGTCCTGCTGAACCCCCTCCACCCACCCAGATCATTGATGACCACCCAGCGTACACCGTCTGGTGACTACTGGATGTGCGCTGCCAAGGCAGGTGCCTCCAATACCTGGTCGATTGGGAGGGATACAGCCCGGAGGAACGTTCCTGCATTCCCTGCTCCTTCATCTTGGACCCTTCCCTCATCTGGGATTTCCATCAGGACAATCTGGACAAGCCTGGTGGATCACCTGGAGGATCCTGTTGAGGGGGGAAACTGTCATGGTCCCGATCGTTTATTCCCTATCTTGCTCCCAATTTCCACTGAGTGTGCCATGGTTCCCACCATTAATTTCCCAGTTGCTTCTAATTCACTTTAATGACAGCACACCTGGGTTCCATCAAGAACTGCAGTATAAGAACTCCATCATCACAACCACTAGTCACCAGTTCGTTGATCTTTTTCCTGTGAGATAACTACGTTTCCCAACCGCTTAGAACCATTTGTTCTAAGTTTAGCTCCAGTTTCAAGTTTTACCTATGAGACTCTGTTTCTCTGAGTCAAGACTCCATGTCAAGGCTCCATATCAGAGCTTCGTGTCAAGATCCCTCCTGAGTCAAGGTTTACCTATGAGACTCCATCTCTTTGAGTCAAGACTCTGTGTCAAGGCTCCATATCAGGGCTCCATGTCAAGCTCCCTCCTGTTTGCTGTTCAGCGTCCAAGCTCAATCTGCATGCCTGTTTCCTGCACTTGGGTTTGCTTCCTTCGCTCCTTGCAACATCACTGTAAGCACAGTGTAGTGTCTAACAGCTACACGATGTTCATGTGACTGACAGCAGTTAAAAACTATTTGGCAACAGCCTCCTGTCCCAATTAAGTCTCATAGTGTCCCAGATAAAGAGAGGGAATCCCAGTTATTTTTTCAATCTGTTTTTGGTCTTTAATAATTACCCTAAACAAGTGGCATCCCCGATTAACCAATGGCCCGTTTGATCCGAATCCACTGTTTATACATTTGACAAAGCCAGTTCTTTTTTTCTCTAATCATCCCTGGACCTGTTGGAAAATTAAGGAGGAAATTGTGCAGTCCCTTGCAAAGATACTTGTTTCATCTTTAGGCACAGGTGAAGTTCTGGAACACAGGAAGGTGGCTAATGGTGTACCATTATTTAAGAAATGTAGCAAAAGCAAGCCAAGGAATTACAGGTAAGTGAGTTTAACATTAATGGCTGGTAAATTATTGGGTGGAATTCTGAAGTAGGTCTATCAATATTTGAAAGTGTATTGCCAAATTAGCAATTGTAAGTGTAGGTTTGGGCATGAAAAAACATGTCTGAAAAAACAGAGTTTTTTTGAAAAGGAACCAAGAGGATAAATGAGGGTAGGGCAGTGGATATTGTATATATATCTTCAGCAAAGATCCCATGTGACAAGTTAACTTGGGAGGCTCGATTCCATGGGATCTAGGGAGACCTAGCTAATTGGATTCATAACTGGCTGAATGGTAGGAAGCAGAGAGTGATAATCAAATGTTGTTTTTCACATTCGGAGCTTCATTGTTTGATATTTAAATAAACAAATTGGACATGAATGCCCAAGGCATAGTTAATAATTTAAGAGTTGCTAAAATTCATGACATTGTAGACAATGAAGAAGGTTATCAAAAATTTCAGAAGGATTTTGACCAACTAGATATGTGGGCTTAGGATTGGCAAATAGCTTTCAATTCAGATAAATGTGAAGTGTTGCACATTTGGTAGGTTGTGGAGCAGAGGAACCGAGGAATAAAAGTATATAGTATGCGGAAAGCAAAATCACAGTCAGATTGGTGAAAAAGCATTTGAAATGCTGGCCTTCAGTGATCAGGGCACAAAGTATAGGAGTTGGGATATTTTGAAGAGCTTGTATAAAACACTGGTGAGACCAGAGTATTGTGTAGAGTTTTAGTGGCCCTGTAATAGGAAAGAATCATTAAACTATAAAGAGTGTGGAGAAGATTTATAGGATGCAGCCAGGACTCAAGTTGTTAGAAGAGGCTGGGCAGGTTAGGAGTTTATTCCTTGTAGTGTAGGAGACTGAAGAGTGATGTGATGGAGCTGTATAAGAGCATCAACAGGGTGAATGCACAGGTATATTTCCTAAAGAAGGGAAACAAAAGGAACTAGACAGCATAGTTTAAGATGAGAGAGGGAAGATTCAAAAGGGATCAGAGGGGCAACCTGTTCACCAAAAGTGTGGTATATACATGGAATGAGTTGCAAGAGGAAGTGATTGAAGCAGGTACAATACATAGACAGAAGCAGTTTAGAGGGATGTGTACTAAATACAGACAAATAGGACCAGCTTGATGGGCACCATGGTTGGCATGGATGGGATGTATTAAAGGGCTTGTTTTCATCATCTAACCACTGGAATTGATTTGCATCATGGAAAGATAGAAACTCCTAAAGTCTGTTATAAGTCATCTTCAAGATATTAAACTGGAATGCCTGAAACAAGATAGTCTAGCTGACAATCTTGTGGAATTCTGTCCCTAATTTAGTGATTAAGGACTTTTTCTCATGTGATCAATGATATTCATTATTTATTCAATGGAACTAGAACAGAACTGGATTTTAAACCCACAATGAATCTTATAATTTGGCTAAAATATAAAATTAATGACTCCGATTGATGTTTTACTCTGTGTGATTTTAATCGCAAGTCTTTATTCAGCTATAATTTATTTCCATGAAAAAATGATGATAGTTTGTGGATGCCAGATACTAAGGTCCAGTCAGATTTGGATGAGGAGAAGCGATACTTCAAAAAACAAATAATGGTGTAGGTACAGATTCTTATTCAAAAGCTCACATTTACTGACCTCAGGCTCCTTTCTGAATATTTCTGAAAACCAGCTTAGAAACTATTAAGCAGTGGGACATTCTGTTCTAGGATAAGAGATTTATTTTCCCAGAAGTCAAGATCATAACTCTGTCAAATATTCACACAACCTGTCCTTCCAAATGACCAAGCAAGTAGCATTACCCGTGGGAAAGGATCAGCTGTACTTCGGTCTTCACCTAGCATGCAGATTTCCCAAGATGAAGAGGAAAAATCAACATGGACCTCTCAAGCAACATACACAAAAATGCTGGGGAACGCAGCAGGCCAGGCAGCATCTATAGGAAGAGGTACAGTCGACGTTTCGGGCCGAGACCCTTCGTCAGGACTAACTGAAAGAAGAGACAGTAAGAGATTTGAAAGAGGGAAGGGGAAGGGGAGAACCAAAATGATAGGAGAAGGCAGGAGGGAGAAGAATGGAGCTAAGAGCGGGGAAGTTGATTGGCAAAAGGGATACAAGACCGGAGAAGGGAGAGGATCATGGGATGGGAGGCCTAGGGAGAAAGAAAGGGGGAGGGGAGCCCAGAGGATAGGCAAGGAGTCACAATGAGAGGGACAGATGGAGGGAAAAAAAGAGAGAAAATAAATAAATAAACAAACAAACAAACAAATAAATAAAGGATGGGGTACGAAGGGGAGGTGGGGCATTAAGGCATTAACAGAAGTTAGGGAAGTCAATGTTCATGCCATCAGGTTGGAGGCTACCCAGACCGGATATAAGGTGTTGTTCCTCCAACCTGAGTGTGGCTTCATCTTGACAGTAGAGGAGGCCGTGGATAGACATGTCAGAATGGGAATGGGACATGGAATTAAAGTGTGTGGCCACTGGGAGATCCTGCTTTCTCTGGCAGACAGAGCTTAGGTGTTTAGCGAAACGGTCTCCCAGCCTGCATCGGGTCTCGCCAATATATAGAAGGCCGCATTGGGAGCACCGGATGCAGTATATCACCCCAGCCGACTCAAGCTAGCTTTGTTACCCACCAGAACTCTGCTATTCTATTGACAGCTGAGGTGCTTTCAATCATTGAATCTAATCCTGAGAATGCATTAGTTGTTGTTAGTGCACCAGAGTTATATGAAGGAAAAGAAAGACTGGACAAGTACTCAGGAGAAAAAGGAAAGTAGTCAGTCAAGGTATATCATTAAAAAGGATCACAATTTCTCATGTTATATTCACTGAGCAGTGTTTTTATGTAGTTATGTAAAGGTTATGCGTATATACAGGCGTATTCTGTGCACAATTATATACGCCAAAGCAATAATTTTATTGTTCTATTGAAGACATCAATGACAAATGGATCATCTGGGTGAGATCATCCCTTACTTTGGAGTGGGCCTGATAGCACTTATGATTATTGCTGACCTCCAGCCTCCTAGGTTCAGGACTTCCAATCAAGTTATAAATCAAAGTGTCTATACATATTTGCTCACACAAACCTTGATCTTTACAAAGCTCCAGTGGTTCTGAAATTTTCTTGAAAAATAATTAATGAGAAGACTGTTTTACCGTAAAACAATATCCAAGGGGAAAACATTAAATTCACTAATTTCAGATGGATTTTCTCCTGATTTAATGATTAATATTTTAGGTTGTAAACATTTTGTCCAATCTCTGTTCATTAAATAATTGAAGTATATAATGCACACAGATGACATCGTCACATTCAGAATATGACAACAGCAATTACTCTACATTAAGATGAATTACACCTGGAATGCCCAGTATTGGTTTCCTGATGGGTAAGACAGCTGACAAAGTATCAGTGAAGAGATTGCAAAGAAAGTAACTTTTTTATGATCGATGTATGCATGTGAAACAAGCTTAGTTAGGCTTGATTTCCAAGTAAGAGGAAAAGGAAGTCCACTGCTTTTTAAAACTTTTTTCTTTAAAAAATATGAAGGCTTTCAGTGTGTACGACATTGAATAGTTACCTGGTCTTCCAAATCATTCAAGTGTAAAGTGGAGAAATGTGTTTAAAATGTTTTTGGTTGTGGAATTGCACATTTAATTTTTTAAACGTGGTTTTTCTCTTCTAACATCCAGAATATAAAACTTATACCTTCAATAAACAGTATTTGCAGAGAACTTCCTTTAACTGAATCTTATTAGTTGTGATTGTGATGTCTAGGCAGAAAATGCAAATTGCGCTGTCCACAAGTTATTACAATACAGGAGCAGAATTAGGTCATTCATCCCATCGAATTTTGCTCTACCATGGCTGATTTATTTCTCTTCTCAACCCTATTCTCCTGCCTTCTTCCCGTAACATTAGAAAGCTTTTTTTAACTGCTTCCAAATATTTCTGATGATCACAGGCAGCTAGAGACAGAAATTTAAATTATTAAAAATAATTAAATTCCCTGAAAAACATATTTAATTTAATTAAAGTATTAATATTAATCAATATAAACTGAAAAAAGACACACCATCATTTACCTTTTTAATGAAAGTTGGCTCACACATTTTGAGCTATTTCAGACACCAGATACGGAACGTTCTGAGACAGCAGTATGTGCAGGGACAGAGCTACATGTCAGAAGCAACCACATCTGATCTCCCACACATTCTTCCATGCTGCAGTACCTCATAGCTCCAGAGACCTGGATTGCATTCTGTTTTCATTAGCTATTGATGTGGGGTTTAACATTCACCATGTAGATTCCAATCAGCTAGCTGGTTTCCTCCTGCATCCCAAAGATGTCCTGGCAGGTTAAACGGCCACTGCACATTATCTTTTAGAACCGGTAATTGCCAAAAAAAAGGACAGTTGATGGACATGCAAGATAATATGATGCAGAGTATTAGACCAACAAGGGAAAGCTATGGAAAATGGGACTGATGGGACTGCTTTGCAGGGTAAAAGCTTGATAAGTTGATTGGCATCCTTCTGTGCCATTATAAGAAGTTAAGGAATCTGTTGATATGTATGCTGCTGCCAACTGCAAGTTCTCTACAGAACAGTTGGCTCTCTGACAACTCCATTATAGACAGTGCTATTCAATTACTGAATTTATTTTGCTTGGAAAATAGCATAAGCTGAAGCTAACCCCTGGGTAGGACCACATGGCGAGAATTCAGATTATATTAAAAGTTTATCTTCAAAGCCGCTCACCAGCTCTGAAGGACAATGTCACATGACCTCCACACTGGATTTTACAAGAAGAACTAGGGCACTTACATTTCAGACCACACCACTTGCTGCTCAGTTCCCTCCTTAAATCTTCTATAATTGTCAGATATTATCAATACTCATGCGATATGAAGTGAGATGATCCTTCATAGTGGAGCTTCTATCACTTCATAAAACAACACAATTTAGCATGGGATGTGCCATTGCCATCGTGAAGATCAAACTTGTTTTGGAAATGCTGTAAGAAAAGAGAGTAGCCAATGTGGTGGTTCAGGTGTACGGATAAAGATGTTCTTTCCTGGCCCTGCATTGCTGCAGAGTTGTCTTCTCTGTAGAAGGAGCACAATGCTAGAAAAGCTGCAATGTGAGTAATATTGCTGATGCAGCAAGAAGGGGGACTCCATACACTTGTCACTTCCATTCACTCATGCTTCTGTATAACACTTGTTCACAGTATTGCCTATAGTTTGGCAAATCATTCAACAGGAAGTTATTGGAATTTTAGATTTCTCTGGAAAGCATTACAGAGTCAACCAAACTCTTCTCCCACAATGCCTGGAAAAAAAATCATTGATTGTCATGCCCACACTAAACTATTCTATATACCTTTTCTTCCACCCTCAGTTTCGCACCATGAGCACTTTTAGATAGTTTTTAATATTCTGTTTTAATCATCATATAATTCCACCTGGCATCTTAAAGGCATGCCACATTTACTGCTGCCACAAGAATAATACATTTCTAACCCTGCTATTTGCAGATTGCAAACACTGTCTGGGCACATTGCAATTTTCTGCAGCCTATACATTTGAATAGCTTTGCTGAACTTTTAACATCTGGAACTCTCATTTGTTCCCTGGTTTATTTGTAACTTTCTGATAGCAGGTGAATTTTATTGGTTGTATAGCCTCACAACACAGAATTATATTGCTGACAAGCCAACATTTGCAGTAGTGTTGCTGAATAAGTCTTTTATCCCATAAGGTTCAGCCACAGTACTACTACCATTGTTTCTGGAGAATTGACTTGTCAGACTGACTTCAGTAATTGTGGCCATCTGAATTTCAATTACAGAAGCTGTGAAGCTTACTTTCCCGTGTTTTTTTTTGCTACCAACTTAAGTGGCTAAGACAGCAATCAGAGCCCATGAGGTTTGTGCTTACATCTGCTGCTGTACCTTTACTTAATAATAACATTGTCACTATGCTGTAACGTGCAGAAATAGGCCCTAAAATCGAATCAAAAATGTTTGAAATTCACTGCTTTGAAATGGCAGAATTAAAAATTAAACCACACATGAGAAATTAATTTCCATAATGTCCACAGAAATGAATTAATTTTCAGAAGTTAATAATAACTTTGACAGATGTCATTTGAATGTATTTTTAAAAATACAGGTTATAGGGAGTCAATAATTTACCGGTTTGGAGCTTCATAAACCAGATTTGAAATCTGAACATTGAAATCTGGAATTAGAATAGGTGTACAACTCAATTAAAAGCTTATTGAGAAAAAAGAATTGAAATTAATTGGCACCGTTAGAGACAGTTAATTGATTACTGTGATGTGTCCCAATACCATTTCGCTACTGGGCTTGTTTCTTCAAAATCTATCTGTTTAAGACTGGAGACATTTGGTCACTGTGAATCAGCCTTATGCCTCTCATTCTCCACCAGTATTGAGAGTGTAATTGACTGAGTTGATTAGACCCTTACAATATGAGTGCCCAGGAGATGTGGTAATAAGTCTACAAGCACACCACAGTATCTTAAGCCTAATTTATTATACAAATATAAAGCACAAATAAATCACACAGTACTATGTAATAAGTCAAGAAGATTTCCACAAAGATTTCAGGGCTTGCAATACTTAGTCACCACTTGATTGTTGCTGTTGTCAGGGGAACTCTGAATTCTGATTTACTCTTAAAATCGTCCTGGGTCCTCAGAATCAATCATGATTTCTGGTCCAGGCAAAGTCCAAAGAACCCAGGGAAAGGTACCCCAATAAATTTGATTTTCATAAGCATAGAGAAATACACAGAGATGGATAAGCTCTGTGATCTTTTGTTTTCATGCCATTAACTCAGCCTAGTTTCCTTCATTCAAACAATACATGTGTTCATTAACACAGTATTCAGAATACCCTTCTAAATCAATTAGACATTTTAATTGTCATTCCTTATCCATTAGTCCACCAGTGTTTTGGACCTAACATTCCTTCAGTTATAAAAAAATAAAATTACATATGATTGAGTCTAAAAATGAACCCATCAAACTACCTTTCAAAGTGACCAACAGATATTTAGTTATTAACAGACATCCTTGTGTTAATGGTGGCTCAGACAAAGAAAGAATCCAGATGCTATCAACAAACATTAGACATTAACAAACCTACAGTGATTAACTTGTACAGACACACTACGTGCTGTGAGCTTACAAAGAGTTAAACTGCCATTTTGACCTGTTCAGACCCAAGCAGGAGTCTGAAACCTGAGCTATGCTGGAGAAACTGGAGGAGAGAGGCATGGGGGATGAGAAGGGTTGTGGATCTGAAAGGTATGCTAAGTGAGGATTAGTTGCTGAAGACTGTTGGTTGTGAGGTCATTGACTAATAATGATTAATATTATGAGAAATTTTGGGTCCCATATATAAGAAAGAATGTGCTGGTATTGAAAAGAGTCCAAAGGAGGTTTATGAGAATCATCCTGGGTATGAAAAGGTTAATATATAATAAGCATTTGATGGCTCTGGTACTGTAGTCACTAGAGTTTAGAAAAATGATGTGGGGATCTCGTTGAAACTGACTAAATACTGAAAGACATAGACAAGTGGACATGGGGAGGATGATTCCAATAGTGGGAGAGTGAGTCAGGTACTAGAGAGCATAGCCTCAGAACAGATGGATACCCCTATAGAGCAGAGATAAAGAGAAACTTCTTTATCCAAAGGGTGGTAAATCATTGCCACAGACAGCTAGGTATATTTGAAATGGAGGTTGCTTATTAACAGAGTCAGAAGTTTAGAGGAGAATGAAGGAAAATGTGGCTGATCATACGGCGGAATAGACATGATGGCCTAAATCTGCTCCTATATCTTATCGTCTCATGATTGACGATAATGATGGGCATGCCATCAACAACGATTTACCCATTCCTCCGCTCTGAAGAGTTGCAGCACTTTGTACCATCTACAACATTTGCTGCAACAATTCACCAAGATTCCTTTGGCAAAATCCTTCTAATCCCATGAGATCTACCAGCTAGAAGAACAAGGAATGGAGAAACATGGGAATACCACAACCTGGAAGTTGCCCTGCAAGCCACATTCCACCTGACATGGAAACACGCCATTCATCTACTGTCACTGGGTCAGAATCTCAAAACCCTCTCCCTTACAGCATTGAGGGTATACCTACTGGCTGTAGTAGTTTAAAGAAGGCAACTCACTCCACTTTCACAAAAGGGAGAGGGAGAGAGAGAAAAATATTAATTCACAACTGTTAAACTGTGCTTTCTGTGTTCAGTTACTGTCCAACATATCTGCTTTAAGACACACTAAGTGAGGGAAAGGGTCAGGTGAGAGGAATAATAGGTAGCAAGGAAGCAGACAGGATGTGGATTGAGACTGAGGGAAAACATTGCAAAGAGAGGAGTGAAAGCGGATCAAGATCACTGAAATCATGTAATTGAAGAGGAGAGGTAGACGTTGTTAGTGTGAAAGTGCAGGTGTGTGTGTGGTTGACATGGGGAGAGCAAATAAATAAGGAAAAGATGTTATGTTGAGGATATACTGGAGGGCTTGTCTGCTGGGCAACCTGGATGGAACTAAAAGGGATGTCCATGTTATTAGGGCTATTTTATAGATCGCCCAGTAGTCAGCGGAATGTAGAGAATCATATTTGTACAAAAGCAGCAGACAGTAGCAGGAAATATACAGTAAGGTTGTCATAGCTGGTGATTTTAACTTTCCACATACTGACTGGTACTCCCATACTATGAAAAGATTGGATGAGATAGAGTTTATCAAATACATTCATGTAAGTTTTTATAATCTTGAGGAGTATAAGAAATGCAAAATAACACTAAAGGGGAAAATTAGGACTAAAAATAACACACACTCAGTGTCCCCTTTATTAGTTATACCTGTACACCTGCTTGCAAATGCAAATATCTAATCAGCCAATATTGTGTGATGCATATTCGCTTCCTAGGCTTCTTCCTCTTGTTTTACAAAGCTCACTTTCTAAGCATGGCAGCTGCCATTTGCAAGATTAAACAGATGCACTGTAAGTAATCTTCCAACTAATACAGCTTTGTTTAATGGTTGTAAAATGGGAGTCAATCTTCAGTTCCTAAAATATGAATGGAAAATAGAATTTAGTTGAAGTTAAAACAGGTATTATCTTTGCAGACTCTCAGTCTGTAGAAGCCAATGTAGCTCACTGAATCTGATTTATTACAGTTTGAGAGATGCAATATAAGACAATGGGTTATTAGAGTTGTAGAGAAGTACAGCACAGAAACAAGCCCTTCGGCCCATCCAGTCCATACTGAAAGCATTTAAACTGCTTTTAATGTATGGATATCTCTCTTAGCACCATGACTCCCCTAGAACTACTGATTGACTGATGACTTACCTAAGCGCATTGATCCATTGTCCTGCGCACACGCCTTGTACTGTTCTTTCTCTGTGAAAAGTGAATATATCAATTAACCTTCAAATCCATGTGCATGCTTTCAGTTAACTGATATGTAGTTGAACAAACACAGCAAATTGGTGATAATTACGAACCTGAATATCAGCGAATATCACCACTGCACCAACAGTTACAAGATGATAGAATTCAAAGGAAGGGAGAGAGACAGTGAGAGGAAAGAGTGAATCAGTGTGGAGAAAGTCGTCACAGACACTAACAATGGGATGCCTGAGTAATAGTGCACAGTACACAGTGAGAGACTTACAATTAACAAAGTGGAAGTAAAGGTAACGTAATGATGGCCTTAGTCAGGGAAGCTGACAAATTTGATTGTTACTAATGAGGTCTGGGAATCGTATATCAAGAGGACTGAACTGTATTGTAATGTGAATAACGTGGATGAGGAAAAGAAAGCCTCTACTCTCCTTAGCTTAATAGATGCTAAAACATATAGGCTCTTCCGCAACCTAGTAATCCCTGAAAAGCCAGCAAGCAAGATGTTCAGTGAAATTGATGAAATTTGACAAAATAACTTGAGCCTTAAACTTCAAGTAGTAGCTGAGAGATTAGTAGGTTAATCGGTCATGGTAAATTGTTCACTGATTAGTCAAGGATTAAATCGGGGTTCGCTGGGCAGTGCGGCTCAAAGGGCCAGAATGGCCTATTCTACACTGTATCTCTAAATAAATAAAACAAAGAAGTTGATTCCAATTTGCTTAGTTCAGGGAAGCTTGTGTACGTGATAGATAATACCATTGAGCAGATCAGTAGGTAATGTATTTATAGTTGGAAGGTTTATTTACTCAGAGAGTTAGCTTTACAACAATAATTGTGAACTGTGTCTCCAAGATGGTTTTAGACCTTTTGGGTAAAAAGGGTATCTGAAGAAATATCATGAGTGTGAAGTCACTTAAGTGGTCGAGAACGGACATATGTGTATAGAGAAGTTCAGGCTGATTAGGAATGGTGTAAGGAACAGCAAGAAACCTGGAAGGAACATAGGGTGAACTGGAATCCATTTCTCTGATTTTGGATTCTGCGGGGGAATTGTACCCCTGCTTTGGAAATCCTTTATCCTTTGTGTTTTAGAAATCCTTTGTATTTTAGAAATGATTTATAATTTCATAATTTTTATGATAGAAATACTCTGTGAGTTTTATGCATGTTTTAAGAGTGTTGTGTGGATTTAAATGTGTATCACTGACATAAATAAACTGCACTTTAATCTACTTTGTTAGCTGCAAGTATCTTCCCCTTGGAAGGAAGAGGGGACCCATCATTCAAATAGTTTGTATTGGCAGCTGAATTCAGTGTGGAAAACAAACAGAGAAGTAAATCCTTGTCCCTTTATGATCACAAGACCCTGCAGAACATTAAGAATTTAGAACTTAAAGCACTGCAGGTGTATCCTACCATTGGTGGGGAAACTAAAGGAGTTAGGCTTGGTGCAGATTGTGCCACTGTCTGCATCATAGTGGAGTCAGAGTGGCTGCACAAAGGCAGTATGCAGTCTAACAAGGAGTGATCATCTTAGTCATAGTCATAGTAATACTTTATTTATCCCGGGGGAAATTGGTTTTCGTTACAGTTGCACCATAAATAATAAGTAGTAATAGAACCATAAATAGTTAAATAGTAATATGTAAATTATGCCAGTAAATTATGAAATAAGTCCAGGACCAGCCTATTGGCTCAGGGTGTCTGACCCTCCAAGGGAGGAGTTGTAAAGTTTGATGGCCACAGGCAGGAATGACTTCCTATGACGCTCTGTGATGCATCTTGGTGGAATGAGTCTCTGGCTGAATGTACTCCTGTGCCCACCCAGTACATTATGTAGTGGATGGGAGACATTGACCAAGATGGCATGCAACTTAGACAGCATCCTCTTTTCAGCCACCACCGTGAGACAGTCCCGTTCCATCCCCGCAACATCACTAGCCTTACGAATTAGCTGCTTTTCTTGTGATTGCAAGACCATGTTTGGCATTATTAATATGAAATGCTACAAGTATGATTTACTAGTTTATTAATGAATGGTGGGGGTGGATATTGGAGGAGCTGGCTGGCTTTGGTTATAGCGAGGACTAGGCCTTAAGCAGTGTACCACCTGTTTGCAGCCATTCAGGACAGAGACATTAGAGTTGGTGCACTCCACCAGAGTTCTAGAGGTGTTGTGGCATGGCATACAGGTTGAAGTCAATGCTGCTCTTCAGCGTTCACTCGGCAGAACGTAAGATGTATTATGTTTGACTACAAACTGCTGCAACATTCATGGACTCAGGGACTTGGATTATGTTTTTGTCTGACTGTATTTTACTGCTGTTTTATATGAGATGTGTGTACCTTGTGCTGTTTATGACTGTTGCTACTGTGTTTTGTACCTTGACCTGGGAGTAATGCTGCTTTGTTTGACTGTATTCATGGGTATTCATGTTTGGTTGAATGTCAATCAAACTTGAACTTGAATTAGCGTTTGAAGATTGGGTAGTTGCAGTATGATCTCCCTTTACTGAGAATAATTATGGCTATTTTTATCTCATAGGGCTTAACATCTTCATTTCAGTTTAGAATTTCGTATCCATGTGTGTAATGCCCTTGTTCACATGGTTCATTTTTTTTCTGTTATGCTTTTCTGTTCTCTGTGTAAGCTGCTTGTTTGGGTTACTGTTGAAGATAAGAGATAAGGGAAATGCATGCCATCCAATGGGGATGAACGGATTCAGGGGAGGTTTCTCTCATGAGTGACATTGAGGTTGGGCTTGGGGCTTTTGAGAGGAGGAAAGAGAGAAGACGCTGGGGAGAAGAGGTCAGAGGAGTCGATCCGGAGGGGGGCTGGGAATCGATGAAGCCGAGGGAGATCGCAGGAGGATCACCGAAGGGGAAACCGTGAGCTCCAACTGCTGCATGTTAGACTGTTTCATTAAAATGGGTCCTTTTCATTTTTTGCTTTTTCTTTACTAACACTTTAGTCAAATTAAGAATTATAAAGCTAAATCTTTTAAATGTATGTGGTGTACTGTCAGTTATTTTGTGGTGCTGATTTGTAACAGGGTAACAAATCACACAGCATCCACACAAACAGAGGGATTTGGGGGGCTTGCACTTCAATCTCCCATGTTTGGTGGGGCCAGAGGGTGTCTTCCCTAGACTTATGCAGCCGATGGAACCAGGGTGTTTCATGTGGCAATAACTCAATGTACAAAAGCATGCAGACATCTTCAAGATGTTCCGTTTTTGATTATATCAGACATCAGCATGAGGAAGAAAATATGATCTAAGTGACTTTGACCATGGAATGATTGTTAGCGCCAGATGAGGTCTTTTGAGTATCTCATAACCTGCTGAACACCTGGGATTTTCATGCACAACATTCTCTAGAGTTTACAGAGAATGGAACAAGAAACAAAAAAAAAAATCCAGTGAGTGGTAGTTCTGTGATAATGAGAGAGTTGAGAGGAGAATGCCCAGGCTGGCTGAAGTTTACAGAAAGGTGACAGTAACTCAGATAACTAGGCATCACACCAGTGGCATGCAGAAGAGCAGCTGTGAACACACAACATGTCAATGAAGTGAATGGGCTACAGCAGCAGAAAACCATGGACATACACTCCCTGACCACTTTATTAGGTACAAGTGCTTAAGTGCTTTTATACATATAATAAGAACAACAAACTTTGTCGTCTTAAAAATCATCAGCTGTGCACTGAATCAAAAGAGATGCAGGAAATCTTAAACAATTTTTTCATGTCTGTATTTACTCGGGAGCAGACAGATAGACTATAGAACTGAAGCAAAAGAATAGTGAAGCTATGGACCATATCTGGATTATAGAAGAGGAGGTGCTTGTTATTGTGAGGAAATTAGGATGGATAAATACCCAGGGCCTAACATGATGTTCCCTTCGACCTTGTGAGAGGGTAGTGCAGAAAATGCAAGTGTCCTGGCGATGCACTATCAATTACTCCAAAAGACTGGAAGTAGAGTAAATACTGAAATGCTTTTATTAACAGTAAATGGACCAATGTCCATGCTGAGTATCTGTCCCGGACTGAGGGAGGAGCAGTGACACAATTGCCTTTATTCAGGGGTCTGTGGGAGGAGCCACAGGAACAGTCAGCAGAGGGGTGTGTCCAGGCATGTCCAGACAGGTAACCCAGTTACAACATACATATATATGTATATATATATATAATATATGGTTTACCACACCTGGCAGAGATGTTTAAAATATCCTTAGACACTCAAGTGAGGTGCCCAAGAACTTGAAGATTGCTAATGATGTTCTGTTGTTTAAGAAAGGCCTAAGATTAAGCAGGGAATTTATAGACCAGTGAGTCTGATGTCAGTCATGGGTAAATTATTGGAAGGCATAAAAAAAGACAGGATATATAAGCATTTAGATAGATCAGACCTGAGTAGGATTATTCAACATGGCTCTGAGAGGTTACCAAGAAGGCTGATGAAGGAAAGGTAATGGGATTTTTTTAACATAGACCTTAGCAGGTCCTTTGACAAAATCCAGCATGGGAAGCTGGTCCAAAAGATTAAGTTTTGGGCACTTGGGATAGTGGTTATTGCTTTAGCCAGATAAGCCAGAGGGAGGCAGTAGATGACTCTCTGAATTTAGGTCTGTGACTAATAGTGTACTGCAGAAATCAGTGCTGGATCCAATTTTGTTCATCATTTATATTAATAATTTAGATGATAATATGGTAAACTGAATCTGCAAATTTTCAGTTAACACCAAGATTAGGAGTGTAATTGAGAACTAAAAGGCTACAAAGCTTGCAGAGTGATCTCGACTGGCTGGAAAAATGGGCTGAACATTGCAGATGGAATTTAATGCAGACAGGTGTGAGTTATTGCAGTTTAGGAGGACAAACCATGGTAAGACTTACACAGCGAATGGTACGTCACTGAGATGTGTAGGAGAACGAAGGGAACTGGAAATACAAATCCATAATTCCTTGAAAGTGGTGTCAGAGTAAAAGATAGCTTTCACAAGATCACAAGACAAAGCAGCAGAAGTAGGCCATTCGGCCCATCGAGTCTGCTCCGCCACTCCACTGAGCTAAACTATTCTCCCATCTAGTTCCAATTTCCAGCTTTTTCCCCATATCCCTTGATACCTTGACTAATTAGATACCTATCAATCTCCTCCTTAAACACCCTCAATGATGGGCTTCCATAGCTGTATGTGGTAACGAATTCCATAAACCCATGATCCCCTGGCTAAAAAAATTCTCCTCATCTCTGTTTTAAATGAGTACCCTCTAATTCTAAGACTGTGGCCTCTTGTCCTGGACTCACCCACCAAGGGAAACAGCCTTTCCACATCTACTTTGTCCAACCTTTTCAACATTTGAATGTTTCTATAAGATCCCCTCTCATTCTTCTATACGCTAATGAATACAGTCCAAGAGCTGACAAATGCTCCTCATATGTTAGCCCCTGCATTCCAGGAATCATCCTTGTAAATCTTCTCTGAACTCTCTCCAACATCAGTACATCCCTTCTAAGATAGGGGGCCTAAAACTGCACGCAGTATTCTAAATGAGGTCTCACCAGTGCCCCATAGAGCCTCATCAACACCTCCTTACTCTTATACACTATTCCTCTTGAAATGAATGCCAACATAGCATTCACTTTCTTTACTGCTGATCCAACCTGGTGGTTAACCTTTAGGGTATCCTGCACAAGGACCCCCAAGTCCCTTTGTACTTCTGATTTTTGGGTTTTCTCCCCATCTCAATAATAATCTGTCTGATTATTTCTTCTTCCAAAATGTACAAGCGTACATTTCTCAACATTGTATCCCATCTGCCATTTCTTTGCCCACTCTCCTAAACCAACCAAGTTTCTCTGCAACCTTTCCATTTCCTCAACACTTCCTGTTCCTCCACCTATCAGCCAACGCTCCACCCATTTCAATACCTTTTCTGTAATTCCATCTTATTAAGCAGCCACTTATGCGGCACCTTATCAAAGGCCTTTTGAAAATCCAAATACACAACATCCACAGCCTCTCCCTTGTCAATCTTACTTGAGGTTACCTCAAAAAATTCCAATAGGTTGGTGAGGCAGGATCTTCCCTTCATGATACCATGCTGGCTTGGGCCTATCTTGTCATGCACCTTGAGGTATTTCATAGCCCCGTCCTTGAGGATCGACTTTAATAACTTTCTAACTACGGATGTTAGACTAATAGGTCTGTAATTTTCTTTTTGCTGCCTCCTTCCCTTCTTAAACAGGGGAACTGCATTTGCAACCTTCCAGTCTTCCGAAACCATGCCAGAGTCTATTGATTCTTGGAAGAACATTTCCAATGCCTCCACAATCTCCAAAGCCACCTCCTTCAGAACTCATGAGTGCACCTCATCCAGTCCAGGAGACTTATCTATTCTTAGTCCATTTAGCTTCCCAAGCACTTTCTCTCTAGTAACCTTGACTGTACCTAATTCTATTCCCTGAGACCTCTGGCTATCAGGTATGTTGCTAATGTCTTCCACTGTGAAGACTGATGCAAAATACTCATTTAGTTCCTCTGCCATCTCTTTGTTACCCATTATAATTTCTCCAGCATCATTTTCAATCAGTACTATATCTACCCATATCACTCTTTTACTCTTCATATTTAAAAAAAACTCTCAGTATCCTTTTTTATGTTAATTGCCAAGTTCCTTTCATAATTCATCTTTTCTTTCCTAATGACTTTCTTAGATTCCTTCAGTAAGTTTTTAAAAGTCATCCAGTCCTCAGTTTTCCCACTAATTTTTGCTTGTATACTGTCCCTTTTGCTTTTATTTTAGCCTTAACCTCTCTCATTAGCCACATTTGTGCCATTTTTCCATTCATGATTTTCTTTTTTCTTGGAATGTATTTTTCCTGCACTTTCCTTATTTCTTGTAGGAATTTCATCCAATTCTGCTCTACCGTCTCTCCATCTAGCTTACTTTTCCAATCGACTTGGGCCAGTTCCTCTCTCATACCACTGTAATTTCCTTTGTTCCACTGAAATATTGATACACCTGATACCAGCTTTTCCTTTTCAAATTTGAAACTGAACTCAATCATATTATGATCACTGCTTCCAAGGGGTTCCTTTACCTCCAGTTCCCTAATCACCTCAGGTTCGTTACACAGCACCCAATCTAAAACAGCCGGTCCCCTGGTGGGCTTATGGACAAGCTGCTCCAAAAAGCCATCCCGTAGGCATTCTACAAACTCCCTCTCTTTTGGCACATTGACTTTCATAAATCAGGGTACTGAGTACAGTAGTTGGGATGTCATGTTGAGGTTAATTAAGGTATTGATGAGAACAAATTTGGAGTATTGTGTTCAGTTCTGTTCATCTACCTACTGGAATGATATCAATAATCTTGACAGAGTACAGAACAAACTTACAAGGATGTTGCTGAGACCTGAGGACTTGAATCATTGAGAAGGTTTGAATAGGTTAGTAATTTATTCCCTGAAGTGAAGGAGAATGAAGTGAGGTTATATAGAGTATATAAAATTCCGATGGTTCTACATAGGGTGAAAGATTGCAGGCTATTTCCTCTAAAGGGGAACTGCTGCACTCAGAGGGTGGTGTGAATATGGAATGATCTGCCCACAGAAGTGGTAGATGTGAGTTCAACTGTGATATTTACGAGAAGCTTGGATAGGTACATGGATGAGAGAAGTATAGAGGCTATGCTCTGGATGCAGGTAGATCGAACTAGTCAGAAGAACAGGCTAGCATGGACTAGATGGACCTAAAGGTCAGATATGTACTATAATGCTCTATGACTCTATGTCATGGAATGAAGTGAGCCAAGATGGCATGAAATATACTGGAGATAATAACATCTTACCCTGAGTGAAGCTGTGAATGGACAGCTATCACAGTAGTAGAAAGAAAGGCTGTGGTTGATGGATAGTTATCAGAAAAGAGATGTCCTGGTATGTGAGATCACAGAGAGAGAAATTGCAATGGGAATGGAAAAGTAGTTATCAACTGCTCAGGGTAAGATTGCAACTTATCATGGAAAGAGCAACAATAAATGTTTCTGTTCTGTTTTTGTTCTTTCTTATTAGAAAGATATGCATAATATATGTTTTATTTGAGTTTTACTTGGGAATGTTGTATATCTGGTGCAATGAGCCTGTGATGCTGCTGCAAGTAAGTTTTTCATTGCACCTGTACACACATGTACTTTGGGCAATAAACTCAACTTTGACTTTGAAAAGGGGTATTGCAGGAAAAGGATTTGCCTGATTTTTCATGTGTAATTCTGCTTACTTTTGCTAGCTGGAATTCCTTCTCCATTTAGCCCAGATAATCTTCCAAACTTTTCTGCTTCCACTTGTAAAATGACTACAATTGTCTCTTGAGGAAAAGATCAATATACTGTATAGACCAGAGTTCTGGGGACAAGATGAAATTAGTTCATATTCATTCATTCAGACTCATATTAGATTTTATTTTTGGGTGCAATATTTGAACAACCTGAAGCATTGGCGTAAAAGTAAAACACTGAGCCATTTGAACCTTTTCAAATTCTAACTCCATCCATTTGCCTCAACTCCCTATTCCTTAAGACATGAGGCTAGCAATATTTAGTTACACGTTATCGATAATTACATATTGGGCTAGCATTTGCAGCTGTTTTGGTGTGATGAAGAACTGCTCTCCAATTTCTCTTCTTTAAACACCTGAGCACAGATTTGAAGGTTTTTTGTCTTTTTGTCAATGCTTTTCCCATTATCAGTTAATGACTTTATATTTAATCTATCAATTCCTTTCTAAATCCTGAAGATATCACAGATTCCCCAAGAACTGTTTTATATTTCAGGGAATGCAAAGTGGTTTTATGCATCAGTCTCATGATTTGTCCCTTGAAGCCCTGGTGAAACTACGCTATATGTTTCCCCACTGAAGTGATATAGTTGTAGTAAAACAAATTTTATAGTTTGGTTCCCTCATTCCTTTAGGTTTTACGATTATTTTTCATACCTGACTAAAGTGGTGGAATTATCAGCAGACCCTCTTTTCCCAAACCTTTCGTATCTCTATTGTTACAACATTTTTGTAATTTAAGCAATATTCAGATCTAACACTATTTGGTTTAAAATTTAGGGTCCTGTACTCACCCACATTAAATTCATCTGTCATAACTATTTCCAGTCATTTAATGTGTTAATGTGATTTTTGTAACTTTTGTTATTGGTCTATATTTCTCAATGCCATCAATCTTAGTGCATTTGTAACAATTGGATATGCTGTTGTATTTGTTGGGCGTTAATAAATATAGGACAAAAGCTTCTGCTATGGATGCAGTCAATGGTCTGGAACAAAGTGCTTTCAAAATTGAGCTATTTCTAAGAAGGATCTCAGCCAAAAATGTTGAGTGTTTATTCACTTCCATAGATACTGCCTGACTCTTTGTAGATAATCAACAACAAGATTTTCATTATTCTAATGGAGTGAGGCATTTCCACCGGACTTTGAAATACTAAGGAGCATTTGCAGTCTTGGCACTCACTGCTAACTTACTTTGCAGCTTCTTTTTCAGATCGTTAACTCAGCAACTTAAAGTGAATAGTTCAATAGTTTCCAAGTTATTTGTCCCATTATAAAGCAAGGAAAGGCTGAGTAATAGTACATCCAAACAAACCTGCAAACTTGGATAAATATTTTTGATTTACAGCAGTTCTTTGAACAAATCAATGTTATTGACTAACTGTTTCCTGTACATTGCCAAAATTGTCATCTTGAAATCAAGTGTACAGAGAGATAATCCAATTAGGTCTTTCGTGTAGTGTTATGATGCATGATAATAGAGATGACAATTTATAAAACCAAGGAATAAGATGAATCCTGCTGCTGGAAGATAAATAATTTGTGAAATAATAGAAGTGAAACAACATACAAATCAAAGGCAGGAATTATCTAATCTTAAAGCACCACAGAACTATAACAATCAGTTAAATAGGATGTGAAGCTCCACAGGGCTTTTGTAGAATCTTAGTTGATTTGCTGCACCTTTAGACCATTAATCTAGGGATGCAAGATGAAATCTTATCCTAGCAAATAGGGAAAATGAATTCAGGCAGTTAAATGCAACTGTTTTTTAAGAGAACTACTTCCATGCAATATGAAAATACCAGATTGTCCTAAAACCCCAGAAAATAAATCCTGTTTTCCTTATCTGGAACATATTTTATGTGACTCCAGAGCACCAAAGTGATTGACGCTTACCTGCCTATCTGAATGTTCATATTTGCATATGACTATTAATTAATGTGCTTGACAGAAGGATCATCAGAATAGTCATCTTTTCATTGTCCACCAATACAAACACATTTACTTTGAGGATCATTATAAATTAAGCAGTAGCCATCACTCTCAGCCTTTTTTAATTCCCTTATCCAGGGCCTAAAAGATGACATTGTAACACTGTCTGGGGTACCATCTGTCTGGGCTTGGATTCAAAGACCACAGATGGAACCTGCATCCTGGATAAAGTTCATCTCTCCGTTTCTTTCAGCTACTGGTATTAATAAATCCATTGATTCTGCTTTACTCATTCACTCAGGAGCGGCAAAACCACCCTTATGAAGACACATCAAGATTGGAGCATCTGCCTTTGTCAAGTAAAGACATGCGATTTCCTGAAACTGAACGGCATGAGTGGACCAAATGGGGCTTTGTAACATCTGCAATGAAAATAAAGAATTAGCATCATGAGCTCCGTTCTGAGAAAGTATAAGCCAGGTTGTGATTCCTCGATGCTAGTGTTACTGAGATCAGCTGTATTCAGAAGAAAACTTTAGGATACACTTCAAATGAACAGTCAGGTATTTTGTCAGCAGTTTTGTTCAATGATTTGGTGTGGGGTTTTAACTTTTTATTCAGCTGTATATACAAAAAATGCATGAGAAATAGTACAACAATTAAAGTATAGAAATAATGCACATATTAAAATATGCTATCTACAATCTGATGTAAAGTGATATACACAGTTTGAGGTGTGTGTGTGTGTGTGTGTGTGTGTGTGTGTGTGCGCACTCATCGACCTATTAGGATTAATGCACTGTCTAACAATGTAAAATAGACAGACTTGCATAAATTGTGGCATAGTAAAGAATATAGGGAAAAATCAGCAAAGTGCCTAAAAACTGAGACTGCCCAGGCAAAATCATTAGCTTCCCTCCTGGCACAATGGGTCAATTGGCTTTCTTGCGAATGCACTTTTTCCTTTTTGTAAGTATACAGCACCTACAAAATCATTTTATAGTATATTCAAGTTATAATGTGGATATGGTACTCCACTGAATACCCATTACACAAGTGGTAGGTCCCCTCTTCCTAACAAGGAGATGACCATTCTAACTAACAAAGTAGTTTAAAACACTGTTCATTTATTTTCAGTGATTGACAGTTAAATCCATACAACACTCTTAAAATACATTTAAAACTCACACAGGATTTCTAACTCAAACATTTCCCAGATTCTCAGAGGATTTCTACCTTAAACTGCTCCCAAATACTGTAATCTTGCAATGCCTCTCAATAAGCTGCAGATGGTTCATTTCTTTCATAGGAGTGTCCATATTGCGATGCATGACTTTACTCAGATTTCCTGAAAGTGTGTCTTGTAAACAAGTTACTAAGCATGTATTGCCATCTTCTATGGCTAAAGATTAGTAATCTCACATTTTAGTTATAGAAAACTTTATCCATCACTTACATGATTTCAAAATATAATAATATGCATAAAAACATTTACAAAAGTAAGGAACAGCATAGTTCTCCAGTTGAGAATTCCATCTGTGCCTTTAATTCTAATCTCTCAAAAAATGTCAAAACTTATGGGTTGGTTATATCCTTCCCCTGGGACAATCCATTACATTTCCACGATTATTTGCCCTCTTGGATATGATCTTGTAATTGCGTCCTTGAAGAAACAGAGCCTATTTTTGCATTTGTGCAGCTGCTGTTAGTGAAACACTCTTCTGTGGATTAAAAATAGACACCAGTGGTTGATGATCAATAATGAGGGTAAACTTCTCTCATACAGGTAGGAGATACAGAAGCCTGAAGGCACACACTCAGCGATTCAGGAACAGCTTCTTTCCCCCTGCCATCCGATTCCTGAAAGGGCATCGAAGCTTTGGACACTACCTCACTTTTTTTTAATATACAGTATTTCTATTTTTGCACATTCTTTGAAATCTATTCAATATTCATAATTGATTTACTTGTTTATTTATTATTATGTTTTATCTTATTTATTATTTTATCTTTCTCTGCTAGAATATGTATTGCAGTGAACTGCTGCTGCTAAGTTAACAAATTTCACATCACATGCCGGTGATAATAAACCTGATTCTGATTCTGATTCTGAAGTACTAGTTGAAACATTTTACACCCTAAATCAGACCCAAGGCTACTCTGTCAATCTATACATAATTTTCTCTACAGCTGTAAGGGAACATGATGCAGTAGCTATGGGGCATGCACTTCCATCATTCATAACATGTGACTGACATAAGGTAAGGGATCACAGGTTATCCTCAGTGGACAATGTGGATCATAATGTGTGAGTATAGTGCCTTTTATCATAATTTATTTTATCTCTTGGAAAGTCACCTCATATTGTTTTGTCCATTACAATTTCATCCCAACCTGTAGTACTGAGTTCAAGGGATGGAGCACAATAGCCAGTTTTGGGGGGAACCTGTCATAGCAATTGAGAAATCCTAAAAAGGACTGCAACTGTTGCATGTACTTTGGCCTTGGGGCATCCACCACTGCTTGAATTTTCTCAATGAACTTGTGTAAATCTTGTGTATCAATGATGTGACCAAAATAGTTGTTGCTTGGTTTAAAGAATTCACACTTGTCCTGAGCCCATAATCTTCTAATTATTTTAGCACTGCCTTTTGAGTTTCTGGAGATGTTCCTTGTCATCTTCACTGGTAACAATAATGTCATCCAGGGTAACACTGAGTGCCTGGGCAGTCTTGCAACACTTGGTCCACAACTTTCTGCCAGAGCGCAGGTGCAGATGCCACTCCAAGTAAAAGACTATTGTAGAGATAAAGTCCTTTCTGAGTGTTTATGGCGAGAAATGGTTTGGACTCTTCTTCCATCTCCAGCTGTAGGTCTCAGCTATGTCCACTTTGCTGAAATGCCCCCCCACCAGAAGGGTTTACAAAGATATTCTCTATCTTGGGCAGAGGGTATTGATCTAATTTCAGTATTGGCTTGATGCCAATGTGATTCTTATAATCACAGCACATCCTGACAGACCCATTCTTCTTGGCTACTGGGACTACTGGCATTGCCCATAGGCTCCATTCAAACTTGGAAAGAGTTCCTTCAGCTTCCATGTGATCTAGCTCATTGGCTACTTTATCATGGATGGAATAAAGATCTGGATTGTCTTTGTGAAACTTGGGTATGATATTTTTATTTAACACTATTTTACCCTTGATATGTTTGAGTTTTTTGGTGCCGTCTTTGAACACCATTGTAGCATCATCCAGTACCTTTCTTAAATCACTTTCAATTGACTCTGTTGCAAAGGTTATGACATGCAAATGATAAATGGATCTCCATTTAAGATGTAGCTGTCTCATCCAATCCTGGACCCATTGCTTTTACCACAATCAAGTGCAATGTGGCTTGTGGCTATTTCATTATTGCAAATGCAATTCCCACAAGAGTTACCTTTTCTCCAGTATAAGTTCTTAGTTGGATATCTGCTGTCTTCAGTTTACTATCTTTGAAATTCTATTCAAACTCATTTTGTAGAATGACTGAAGCAGCTGAGACAGTCTCTGATTCCATTTTAATTAATTTGCCATTCACTTCTAATGTAAGCCATGTTGTTTGATTCAAATCAGGTTTTACATTGCAAACCCATCGCTATCCATTCCTGTATCACTCTCATCAGCATTAGATTTTTCATGCAGATTATTGCTCTTTTTGAAACTGCAACTTGGCTTTTTATCTTTTTCTCTTTTTCTCCTCCCTGTGCAGTTCATTTAATTTTGTCTGCCGGACATGTTCATAGTATGTGCCTTACTTTGTTGCATTTTCTGTAGTTTCTGCTTTTAGACCTGCATTGGTCTGGAGAATGTGAGCCCCTGTCACAACGGTAACACAGTTTGTTCAGTCAGGCTGATTTCTGTTTAGATGCTGCAATTTTGTTCAGACTCACTTTCATTCCTCTCTACAACTCAATTGCATTGCTCGCTGATGTTTCCATTGATAGAACTGCTCTTTTAATTGTGAGTTGTGCTTCAGTTAGTTTTCCTGTAAGATTTCACAAACTAACACAATCTCTCAGTACATCATTAAGCTAATCACTGAACTCACAATGCTTAGACAATTTCTTCAGTTCAGCTAAATAAGCTGAAATAGGCTTTGATTCTTTTGATTCAAATTACGAAACGTAAAGCATTCCACAATCAACAATTTTTAATTTCTAAATGTCCCTGCATTACTTTCACAATATCAGCAAAGTTCATTTTGTCTGCTTTGGTTGGAGTAGTTAAACTTCTAAGCGAACTGTATGCTCTTCTATCTACAACAGTCAGCAAAACTGTCACTTGTTTCTCATTGACTATTTGATTTGCTTCAAAATACTGATCAATTCATTCAGTATACATCAGCTTGTTATCCATTGTGCAATAGAATGCATCTGCCTTTCAGATATAGCTACCCATTTCTGCTGTTCTTTTTGTTCATTATTAAATCACCGGTAGTATTCATGAACCAGTGAATTATGTCCATTTTCTGCCTTTTCCAAACCATTTCTCTCCTCTTGCAAAATAAGTATGCTGAACTTTTTTTAATGCCCACGTCTCACAGTGCTTTTTTTTAAACTCGACTCTTTCTCTTCTCCTGTGAAGAAAAAAAATGTACTGTGCTTCAACAATGATGTAGTCGTCTTGGCTTCATACTTACTCGTCACCACTGTTGTGTTTTGTAACTTCAAAACAGAAAACTAATTGAAAGAAAAACACAAAGTTGGAGATAACGTGTCTAGTTCCATTTTTACTTTAGTAAGGTGCATATTTATGACATGATGAAGTGATGATGTATGTCTTTCACGTACTTTAAGTAATTCAGTAGAGGTTATATGTTAAACAAGGAATGCTTAATCAAACAATGTATTTACAATATTACTCAAATCTTACTTAAATTCAAAGCATAAACCTTGATAGTATAATGCCAGCGTTAGCAGTAGACAACACATTTACCAAGTACCTTATATAAAATCTTAAGAAGTCACCTATGTTAAAAAGTAAATATGCTCCCCTGCACATCCTCTGCTACAATGACAATGCATTGGTGCTGCTTTAAGTACCGAGGCTGAGCTCATCAATTTTGTCAACTTTGTTTTTAATTTCCATTTCGTGAGTTCTGCATACAACACGTCATTCTGTGTAACTTTCACCATCTCCAAAGGGATCCTACCACTGAACATAACTTTACTTCACTTTCCACAGGGATCACTACCTCCATTGTTCCCTTTTCCATTTGTCCCTCACCCCTAGCTACTAATCTACCTCTTGGCACCTATCCCTGCAAGCGGCCAAATTGTTACAACTGCCCATTCACCTCCTCCCTCACCTTCATTCAGGGCCCCAAACAGTCCTTTTAGGTGAGGCAACACTTCACCTGCAAACCTGTTGGGCTCATCTATTCTGTCTGATGCTCCCAGTGTGGCCTCCTCTACATTGATAAGACCTGTCATAAACTGGGGGACCACTTCATTGAGCACTTCTGTCCATCCTCTAAAACCTGAACTTCCTGATGATCAAACATTTTAATTCCAATTCCCATTCCAATTCAGACATGCTGGTCCATGGCTTCCATCTGTACCAAGACGAGGCCACCCTCAGGATAGAGGAGCAATACCTTGTATTCTGTCTGCAATCTGATGGTATGAATAACAAATCCTCCTTCCAGTAAAAAAAGATTCTCTTTGTCTCTATATTCCCTATTCTGGCCTCTTAAATCCTCTTACCTGCCTATCACCTTCCCCTGGATCCCCTGCTCCTGTCCGCACTCCTATGGTCCAGACTCCCCTCCTATCAGATTTCTTCAACTCCAGCCCTTTAACCTTTCTACCCACCTTGAACTGCAGTATGTCTGCGGATGTGTACATTTTCCCTATCTGCGAGGATAATATTTCAACTTGCATTCCTGCATTAGTGGTCTAAAGGTCTAGCAAATAAAATAAGATTCTACTGTTGCCCAGTGGAGATTCATATACTATTCAACTGATTGCTGTGGTTCTGTAGTTCTTTAAGATTAGATAATTCCTGCCTTTGATTTGTATGTTGTTTCACCTTTATTATTTCACAAATTATGTATCTTCCAGCAGCAGTATTCATCTTATTCCTTGGTTTTATAAATCGTCTTCTCTATTATCATGCATCATAACAATACACGAAAGACCTAACTGGATTATCTCTCTGTACACCTGATTTCAAGATGACAATTTTGGCGATGTACAGGAAACAGTTAGATAATAACATTGACTTGTTTAAAGAACTGCTGTAAATCAAAAATATTTATTCAACTTTGCAGGTTTGTTTGGATGTACACCACAAAACCCTGTTTATCTTCTGTTAATCAATGGTTCATGGTGTACAGCATGGATTCAGTTGTGGCATCATCGAGTACCTTTCTTGATTTGCTTCCATTTGACTCTAATGTAGGGAATGTGGCATGCAAATGGTGGACAGATATTCAGTCAGGTTGTAGTTAACTCAGTCAGTCATGCCCTTAGGATGACCGACTATTTTTACCACATACAAACTCAATGTGGCTTGTTGGTTGTTGTTTATCACTGTCACAAATGTCTTTCACACAGGACTTATCTTTTCTCCATAATACATTCATAGCTGGGTATCTGCAGGCTTCAGTTCAGTTTTTTCAAATGCCATTCATTTTCTGGAATGACGGAAACAGCAGACCAAGTATCCAATTAAGACCATAAGCTCATAAGACGTAGGAGCAGAATTAAGCCATCTGGCCCATCGAGTCTGCTCCACAATCAATCATGGCTGATCCTTTTTTTCCTCCTCCTCAACCCCAGTCCCCGGCTTTCTCCCCATAACCTTTGATGCCATGTCCAATCAAGAACCAACCAATCTCCGCCTTAAAAAAAATGCTATGACCTGACCTTCACAGCTGCATGTGGCAACAAATTCCACAAATTCACTACCCTAAGGCTAAAGAAATTTCTCCGCATCTCTGTTTTAAATGGTTGCCCATCTATCCTGAGGCTGTGCCCTCTTGTCCTAGACTCCCCCACCATGGGACAGATCCTTTCCACATCTACTCTGTCTAAACCTCTCAACATTCAAAAGCTTTCACTGAGATCCCCCCTCGTCCTTCTGAATTCAAGCGAGTACAGAACCATCAAACGTTCCCCATATGATAACCCTTTCATTCCTGGAATCATCCTTGTGAACCTCCTCTGGATCCTCTCCAATGCCAGCACATCTTATCTAAGAAGAGGGGCCCAAAACTGTTCACAATACCGTAGGTGAGGCCTCACCAGTTTCTTATATAACCTCAGCATCATATCCCTGCTTTTGTATTCTAGATCTGTTAAAATGAATGCTAACATGGCATTCGCCTTTCTCACCACTGACTCAACCTGCAAGTTAACCATTAGTGTGTTCTGCACAAAGACTCCCAAGTCCCTTTGCATCTCAGATTTTTGAATTTTCTCCCCATTTAGAAAATAGTCCGCATATTTATTTCTACTACCAAAGTGCATGACCATGCATTTTCCAACATTGCATTTCATTTTCTTACCCATTCTCCTAATCTGTCTATGACCTTCTGCATCCTACCTGTTTCCATATTACCTGCCCCTTCACCAATCTTCATATTATCTGCAAACTTGCAAAAATGCCATCTAATCCATCATCTAAATCATTAATATACAGCATAAGTAAGTGGTCCTAACACCGACCCCTGTGGAACACCACAAGTCACTGGCAGCCAACCAGAAAAGGATCCTTTTATTCCCACTCGCTGCCTCCTACCAATCAGCCAATGCTCTAACCATGTTAGTAACCATGGGCTCTTGACTTGGTAAGGAGCCTCGTGTGTGGCAACTTGTCAAAGGCCTTCTGAAAGTCCAAATGTACAACATCCACTGCATCCCCTTTATCTATCCTACTTGTAATCTCCTCAAAGTATTCCAACAGGTTTGTTAGGCAAGACTTTCCCTGAAGGAAACCATGCTGACTTTGTATTTTCTTGTCCTGTATCACTAATTACTCCATCACCTCATCCTTAACAATTGAATATAACATCTTCCCAATCACTGAGGTCAGGTTAACTGGTCTATAATTTCCTTTCTGCTGGCTTCCTCTTTTCTTAAAGAGTGGAGTGACATTTGCAATTTTCCAGTCCTCTGGCACCAAGCCAAAGTCCAATGAATTTTGAAAGATCATTTCTAATACCACCACAATCTCTGACACTACCTCTTTCAGAACCCTAGGGTACAGTTCATCTGGTCCAGGTGACTTATGTACCTTTAAGTCTTTCAGCGTTTTGAACACCTTCTGTCTTGTAATAGTGACTGCACCCACTTCCCTTCCTTGAAACACTACAACATCAGGCATACTGCTAGTGTTTTCCACATTGAAGACAGATGCAAAATACTAATTTTGCTCATCCGCCATCTCCTTGACCCCAATTATTATTTCTCCTGCCTCAGTTTCTAGCAGCCCTTATCCACTTCCATTTCTCTTTTATTGTTAACATACTTGAGAAAACTTTTACTATCCACTTTGATATTATTTGCTAGCTCGCTTTCATATTTCATCGTTCCCCGTCTAATGATTTTTTAGTTGCTCTCTGTAGGTTTGTAAAAACCTCCAAATCCTCTATCTTCCCACTAATTTTTGCTTTGTTGCATTGCCTTTCTTTTGCTTTTACAATAGCTTGACTTCCCTTGTCAGCCACAGTTGTACGATTTTACCATATGAGTATTTCTTCATTTTTGGAACACATATGTCCTGCGCCTTCCTCACTTTTCCCAGAATCACATGCCATTGCTGCTCTGCTGACATCCCTGCCAGCAGCTCCTTCCAACTTATTTTGGCCAACTCCTCTCTCAAACCACTGTAATTTCAAGTCAAGTCAAGTTGCTTTAATCGTCATTTCAACCATAACTGCTGGTACAGTACACAGTAAAAACAAAACAACATTCCTCCAGGACCATGGTGCTACATGAAACAACACAAAACTACGCTAGACTACCTGAAATAACACAAAACTCCACTCGACTACGTGAAACAACACAAAACTATATTAGACTTCAGACCTACATGGGACTAGATAAAGTGCACAAGACATGCAAGACAGTACAATAATTAATAAACAAGACAATAGGCACAGTAAAGGACAAATTGCAGTATAATAATAAATTAAGTAAATGTAAATGTAAGCAATGTAAACAATGTTTTAGCAGAAATTGAGAAAGAAATGAGCAAGAATTGCAAAGGGTTCCCTTACTCCACTGAAATACTGCTACATCAGAGTTTACTTTCTGCCTATCAAATTTCAAGTTGAACTCAATCATATTGTGATCACTGGTTCCTAAGGGTTCTTTTACCTTAAGCTCCCTAATCGCCTCTGGTTCATTACATAATACCCGATCCAGTATAGCTCTAAAAAGCCACCTCTTAGGCATTCAATGAACTCAAACTCTTGAGATGCATTACCAACCTGATTTTCCCAATCGACCTGCATGTTAAAATCTACCATGAATACCATAACATTGCCCTTTTAACAAGTAATTTCCTGTTCACTTCTGGTATAAGCCATATTGCTTGTCTATTTTCAGTTTTCGTATTGGAAATCTCAAGGCTACATAGCCCTGTGTTACTCTGATCATTATCAGATTCTTCATCAACAGAATGCAGATTAGCGCTCTGTTTGAAACTGCAATTTGACTTTTTGGCAATTTCTTTTCCCTGAGCTGTTCACTTATTTTTGTCTGCCTGACATGCTCTTTGTATATATCCTACTTTGATACATTTTCTAAAGCAACACACACAAATTGCTGAAGGAACTCAGCAGCCTAGGCAACATCTATGGAAAAGAGTAAACCGTCAACATTTCAGGCCAAGACCCTCACCAGGACTGGAAAAGGGAAGAATACAGAGTAAGAAGGTGAGGATAGGAGAGGAGGAAGTACAAGTTGGTAGGTTATAGATGAAACCAGGAGAGGGGGAGTGGTGAAGTAAAGAGCTGGGAAGTTGATTAGTGAAAGAGATAAAGGGCTGGCGAGGGTGGGATCTGACAGGAGAGGATGGAAGACCATGGAAGAAAGGGAAGATAGAGGAGCACCAGAGGGAGGTGATGGATAGGTAAGGAGATAAGATAAAAAAGGGGAATAGCAATGGGGAATGTGGAAGGCTGGGGGAGGCAAATACTGGAAGCTCAAGAAATTGATGTTCATGCCAGCAGGTTGGAGGCTACCCAAACAGAATATAAAGTATTACTCCTCCAACCTGAGTTTAGCCTCATTGCAGCAGTAGAGGAGGCAATGGACTGATATGTCAGAATGGGAATGGGAGGTAGAATTGAAATGGGTGGCCACTGGGAGATCCCATTTCTGTTCTCTGACTTAAAAAAAAACTCAATCATGTCTTTCCTGCTGAAGAACTTGTGCAGCACTGCTTTTTTAAACACCTCTGCCCATTCTGTCCTGTGATTTTACCCACCATGTAATTTTTTAAGTTTGAATGTCTCACTGGGCTTCAACAGGTTGATAGCTGTCTCAGGTTCAAATCCCATCCTCATTAACAAGGTTATGTTTTGTATGTAACTTCAAAACATTAAACTAATTCAAAGGAAGACACAGGAGTCTAGGAATGTGGGTCTAACCTTGAGTTTACTTTAAGTGAGGTCCGCACCTATCATGTGGAAGCGTGATGTATGCAATTCACATATTTATAAATATAACTCGTAATGAATTATTTAAGCTAGCAAGAATGCTTAATCAACCGATACATGTGTACAAGGTTACTCAAATATTACTTAAATATTAAATACACAACACTCTACTTGTCTTTTATTGAAGTAAGATAGAATCCACTCAAGGTAATCAGAGTACAGTCTCTAGCCAACAGTGGTGCCTGGGGCAAAGGCTCACAATGTAAATTGTGTGTTGTAGTTGATTAGCACACTGTTCATTCAACTCACTATTTCCTCCATGCAACTGTTGCAGTTATTTGCAGGTTAGTATCCCAGCAGTTGTTGACCAAAATAAATAAAACAAGTTTTTAGTCATGAATCCTGATTTTATTGCAAGAGGCCGGGCTCCTTTCTGAAAAGCCTGTAGCAGTAGGTGACTAGGTCATGAAACACTAAGTGATAATGGGAGGATTATACTCTACACACATTCTGCCCATTGGCTTCGCAAAATTCCACTGGGAGCCTTAAGAAACAGAAACCACAGATTTCATTATTAAAGTAAGCTTCCTTCTGAATTAGGTGGAAGTTTGACTGTTTATATCCACAGTTTTCCAGAGGTAGTTATTTTTTCAGGAGTAGGAGTGACATTCAAAGCACAATATTCTTTTGTAATGCATTAAATTTCCAATATAGGCTTTATATTCCACTGAAAATGTTAATTAAATATTTTTTGCTTAGAGTTTGGACTGTCAACTGAATAATGTAAATGGAGAAGTTTAAATGTGCAATGAATTATTGCTCTATAGAAATGTATACACAATGGAGGCATCATGTCTAAGATGGCTGGAAATGAAGATCCTTGGGCTCTTTGTATTTTAGCTACTGCTCTATTCTCACCAACTTGAGGCATGGAAACTATGGCAGAAGGTTCTATATTCAAATTGTATCACACCATTTGTTATATTCACTGGGATAATATATAGACAATGAAAGGAATTATTTATAGTTTTTAATGAATTAAATTATATCTTATAAAATGAAAGTACACAATAATGCATTAGCCATTCCAAACTATTCCCAAAAATCTCAACGTTAAATCAACTGCTTACCAACAGTAATGTGTTCTGTACTCTTACTATTTTGTTAATACATGATTTTACTGACGTTACCTATTTCTTTTTGAAATCGGTTTGAGCTGAACCACTTCACCAGGCCAGTAGAATCAATTGCAGCCATTTATTACAGCAATTCACAAGAGGATCTCAGTATTAGAACTCAGAGTTGACTTGGTTTCTGTAGCCAGTTGCTGTGAATCTCCTGTATTTTTATAAAAATTAGAAAAGCTGGGTGCATGGATATCAATAGAACAATTTAAATCTCCCAAGGTGTGAATTGAATTAAATCAACTTTAGCTAGGCTAGCCAGGTTTGAAAAAATTACTTAATCTTCAGGGGATCTGCCCAATCTTGCATCAATTAATCGCTTCAGAAATCTAAGCTTAATTGAACTTGCTGTGGGTTGAAAGAGTTTTTCATAGCATTTTAAATCTCATGTTGGCTCATGGTCCAGCAACACTTCCACTTTGAAATTCTTTTGTTTCTCAATTCCCTTAATTGTCTTACACTTGCTGTTTCTGGAATCTCTTCCAATTATAACAGCTTAACTTCACACTGACTTTAACACATCCTTCACTTTCTTAACACATTTATATGAAGGCATGCTTTTAACCATTTAGCTCCAAATTTTCACTCTAAACTTTGCCTCCCTCTCCTCCCTTAAAGAATGCACTTCGCCTAATCTCTTCCTAACCTTAATCTCTCTTTATATGGCTCCTCGTCACTTTTTTTATTAACAATACTCAAGTAAAGCATTTAGGAGAGAATTACTGTGCTAAAGGCACCATGCCAATTCAAATTGTTTTTAAAGATGATTTTGATCAGTTGACTAATTTTTCTTTTATTTAACTGTAGAAACACTATCAGATTGTTTTTCCAATGGAAATAACCAAATCATTTTGTCAAAAGATTTTTAATTAGGAATGGAGAAGCTTGAAATGTTGAGGATTAGGCTTTAACTAGCACTTTGCAAACTGATGCATAATTCACTAATTTAACAGACTCAGCTGGTATACAACCAAAGAATTTCGTTCTTTCCAATGTAACAGAAGATAGGGAAAAAAATGTAAGAGTAGCAGGTGTGATGATATTATGTTCCCTGTCTGCAAAGTCCCAAACTCAAAAGAAGATCTTGAAACCTGTCTGATATAGATATCTACAGGTATTGAAAAAATTCAATAAGAAGAATTGTGAAGTACCAATGCCTGAGACAAATCAGATGTCTCTGATGTGGCTTCCCTAAAAAAAATTACATTTAAAAATTGGGACATTTTTTTCTTGAATTGTAGTATTGAAGGATCCAGTCCATCATGAGAAAAGCCGTCACCACCCTTGAGCAGATCAACATAGAATGCTGTTGCAGGAAAACAGAATCCAACATAAAGGATCCCCGCTATCCACATCATGTTCTCTTCTCACTGCTGTCATCAGAATGGAAGTACTGAAGCCTCAGAACTCACACCACCAGGTTCAGCAACAGTTATTACCCCTCAAACTCAGAGTCTTGAATCAGAGAAGATAACTTCAGTCTACTTCACCTGCCTGGCACAGAACTATTCCTACAACCCATGTACTCACTTTCAAAGTCTCTTCATCTCATGTTCTCGATATTTACTGTGTATTTATTTATTATTATTATTGTTATTATTTTCTTTTTTGTATTGAATAGCTTGTCTTTTGCACATTGTTGTTTGTTCACCTTTGTTGTGTGTAGTTTTTGGTTGATTTTGTTGTGTTTCTTGTATTTACCGAGAATGCCCACAAGAAAATGAATCTCATGTACATACACAGTATGTACTTTGATAATAAATTTACTTTGAACTTGAATATAAGTGATAGAAATTAAGAAATTGCGGTTTATACTCAGTACTGTTTTTTTTCCTATTGAAAAAAATCAGGTAATTTGCAGAAACAGCCTGAAGGTTCATTAATTTCCATTTTATTATTCTACCCAAGGTAAATATGTACACAGTTACTTATTCTCTGAAAATATCTGCCATTGCTGAAGTTAAGTTCTGTATGTGTCATCACATCTGTATGTGTCAACATGGATCAACTTGATCTTGTCAGTCCATGTTATCTGCCTATGCACAAGCAATAGTTTAGCTTCCCCCTTCAGAATTTCTACAAAAAATATCCTGCTTAAACCTTCTTTTTGGTCACAATATCATTTCTGATTTCAGTCCTATTTTCTTAATGTATTTATTCATTTATATTAATATTATAAATTCTGAACTAATCAGGGGATAAAGGTAATTATTATTGTTTAAACACTCAAGAAGTGCTGAAGGACCTCAGGAGGCCAACCCTGAAGAAGAATTACTTATTAAACAATTACTTCAGTACTACATCATGACCAGTTGCCTATATTATTGTGGATGGCACCATGAAATGATTTTCTCGATGTTATTTTGTAAGCTACTTCCATGAGATGAAGAAAACAATTTTTTAAATATTTAAATAAGCACGGTTATTTATGAGTATTTATTTAAATGTCGGTGCACTGAAGAAATGATTTTGTCATTTCTGAGCTGCCTGTATTTTTTTAAATCTCAAATACTGCATACACAGTCGATGCTCAATATTTTTTAAAAATCTTTAGTACTTCAAGCTAAGTAATATTTTTGCATACTTTTAGTTGTTTTTAATTCTATATTTTCATCATGCTCTGCCTGCTACTACTTCTGGGAACTGATGAAATGCTGCATTTATTAGGTCCAGCGATGCTGACAAAGGTGTCCAAAAACAATCTACTGAATTATCGCGCTCTAATCCTAAAAAGGGTCACTCAACGTCAGTCAAAACAACATCTACGGTATGCACTGGGACTTATCTGGGAGAATGACATGGAGGAGCAAGACCTTTTGCTAAATATTTTTGGCTGCCAAATAGGTGGAAGGAATAAATGCTGCCCAAAGCCTTTTTCTTATGACAGCTCTTACAATTGGACACATTTTCTGTCAGAATGCCAAAATTATTATTTCATCACTTGCTTGCTTTACTAGTTTTGAATCCTGTACTATGATTAGTGATCCAAATATCATCATGCCCCACAGTGTAACTACTGTTCTTATTTTCTTTGTAAAAGATGATAATTTGACGGTTAAAAAGATCCAAGGCAATCACAATCTTTCTTCATGATGGAAGATTTGAAGCTGTGCTACTTTGCAGAGAAAATATTTCATCCCCCATCCTACTTACAAGAGCACAACCTCTCTCTCTCTCCCTCTCTCTCTCTCTCTCTTTTCAGCTGTCCTGTATTTATAGACAATCTGTGTCACAGGAATGTAAAATGACCCAAATGATTAATCAAACTGCTCAACTAACCTTTATACAATTGAGCGCATGCATTATGGCCCTGTGAGTCTGAGTTATGTTTATCTGATTTCTTTGCTAGCAACCATATCATCTATTGGTTTCTTCTACATTTTTGCATGTAGCTTTTGTGAATGTTCAAAGTTCAAAGTAACTTTATTATCAACGTACATTTATGACACCAAGTACAACCCTGAGATTCATTTTCTTGTGGGCATACACAGTAAATCCGAGGAACACAATTGAATCAGTCAAAGACTGCAGCCAACAGGATGGAGAAACAATCATTTTGCAAAAGACAACAAAACGCAACTACCAAAGAGACAATATTATTATTATTATTATTATTACACACCACTAAACTTAAATGAAAGCACAACCCAGAAAAATGAAGAAAATGTTACTACAGAAGAATAAGTTAACCATTGGAGGAGTGTGACTCCCCATAGCAGACACCTCCATGATCTGAGCAGAGTAAATGTTGACAAGGAGACATTGAACAGCTGGGTCAGAGTAGGAAACCTCTTCCCAGAAACAGAAGTTCTTGTTGAGGGAATACAGGACCAAGTGGTTAACACAAAATCTTACCAAAATACATAATAAAGTACAAAAAAATTCAAGATGATAAATGCAGAAAATGCCAAGAGAAACCAGAAGCAAACAAACACAGTACAGGATCCTGCAACAGTTTAACTCAATTTGATTGCTTACGCAGGTACAATCAAGAGGCAAACATTGTTTATCAAAATCTTTCTTTAAAATACAAACTCATATAAGAAAGCATACCTTAAAATAAATACAAGCCTGGTCCAGTTTTAGAATCAGAGTCCCACAAATTATATTACACGCATTCTGTAATGACAGGACAATCCATAATAACCATCTGGATATAATCATATGGGATCTACAAGCAAGAAGAATTTTCTTAATAGATATAGCCAGTCCAAACACAACTAACATACAGAAATCAATATGAAAAGCACCAGCAATATGCTGAATTAACTAGGAAATTCAAAGACTTTTGAACATCAATTACAGTAAGTATATATGTATAGGCAACCGTTAGTTTCATGAAACCATGGAATTGCACCTGGGAAGGTTTCCAGGGCACAGGCCTGGGCAAGGATGTATGGAAGACCGGCAGTTGCCCATGCTGCGAGTCTCCCCTCTCCACGTCACCGATGTTGTTCAAAGGGAGGGCATTAGGTCCGATAAAGCTTGGCACCGGTGTCATCGCAGAGCAATGGTGGGTTAAGTGCTCAAGGACACAACACACTGCCTCAGCTGAGGCTTGAACTAGCAACCTTCAGATCACTAGACCAACGCCTTAACCACTTGGCCACATGCCAACACACACACACACACACACACACACACACACACACACATATATTAAATAGTTAAATTAGAAGTAGTGCAAAAACAGAAATTTAAAAAAAAGTGAGGTAATGTCCATTTAGACATCGAATGACAGAGGGAATGGAGCTGTTCCTGAATCACTGAGTGTGTGCCTTCAGACTTCTGTAACGTCTTATTGACTGTAACAGTGAGAAAAAGGGCATGTCTTGGGTGATGGGTGTCTCAATATGAATATTGACAACAGGTATCATCCCAAAACATTAAACAACAGCATTAAACAATTACATCTACAGAGCAATATCTATGTAAATATCCAAAAAAACACAATAGTAAACTAGAATAGTCCGAAAGTTCCTAACAATTAAGAAGTGAGTGTGCTTGGCTAAGCCAGTATCTCAGATTTTACCAGATATTGAACTGAGTTAAAATAAATATACAATAATAATAATCATTATACTGTAAATAAGAAATAAACATTGAGAACATGAACTGAAGAATCCTTGAAAGTGAGTCCATAGGTTGTGAGAAAAGTTAAGTGATGTGGTAAGTGATGTTGAGAGAAGTTATTATCTCTGGTTCAAGAGCCTGATGGTTGCGGGGTAATAACTGTTCCTAGAGCTAGTGATGTGGGTCCTAAGGCTCCTGTACCTCTTTTCAAATGGTAGCAGTGACAAGAGATCATGGCCTGGATGGTGGAAGTCCTTTATGATGGATGCTGCTTTCCTGCAACTGCGCTCCATGTAGATGCGCTCAGTGGTGGGGATGGTGGTACCCCTGATGGACAGTGCTATGTCCATTACTTTGTGTAGGGCCTACTGTTCAAGGGCATTGGTGTTTCCATACCTGGCCATGATGCAACCAGTCAGAGTACTCCCCACCACACATCAATGGAAGTTTATCAAAGTTTTAGATGTAATTGACAAAATTCTGAGGAAGTAGCTGTTATGCTGTGCTTTCTTCATAACTGCATTTGCAGATAGATCCTCTCAAATGATAGCACAGAGGAATTTAAGGTTGCTGACCCTCACCACTTCTGATTCCTTGATGAAGACTGGCTTGAGGGCCACCGGTTTCCTCCTGCTGAAGTCAATAATCACCTCCTCAATCTTGCTGCCATGAAATGAGAGGTTGTTGTTGTGGCAGCACTCAGTCAGATTTTCAATTTTCAGTGTTGAAACAACTGGCGAAATAGGTGTAAATAGTGACATAATTCCAAGGCATTTCAATCCCCATTTGTAAATGACAACGTCAACCATGTACCATTGTACCAATTATTTTAAAATTAGAAGAAATATATAGGTACATGAGGTGTGAAAAGATACTTAGTAAAGATAGTGAACAGTACGAAAACTTAATGATCTATGGGTGAGAATTAAATGGCGTTCTGAATCCCAAGATCATTTAATTACAAAGCAAGTATAGCAAGAATCCTGTTCTAACACAATCAGCATATTCTTTATTCCTTCGACTCTCATGCACTCAATTCAACTTTCCTTTATATATATCATTATTATTCAGCTCAAATACTCATGTGTAAGGATTTATGTACCCTAACCATGTAGAGAAATGACTTGCCTTTTGCTCACATGAAATGCTTCTCTAATGGAACATTTGAAATGTCCACTGACCTAGGTTGTCTGAAGCAGGGATGCAGAATAGTTATCACAAATGTTCAGAAATTGATATTTTGAATGAGTTTCATTCAAAGCAAACTGGCATTGTAAAACTGAAGGCAAGTGTCACAGGTTTTATTCTTGGGTCAAGTATTGATAATTATTTAGAAGAGTTAGTGCCAGGAAGTATAATTTTTCAAGAGTGAAGAAAGGCCACTTTAACAAATATGGAGGTGGCTGACAACCATCTCAGAGAGTCAGTCTTGGTTTTTCTGTCAGAAATGCAATGAATACCCCTTAGTCTTCACTTGTGCATGCTTGAAATGGTTTCAACTTATAATTGGGGAACCGTGCATGATAGCAGAGCTTATTATTCTGATTATTAAGTCTGAGTAAGAACAAAACAGAATATCATTTATATTATTTGAGTGATCTGAAAATGTAATATTAAACAATGATGAATTCCTGCGCATCCCTCAGCCTCTATCTGTACAGATAAAAGAGCTTTTTTAAAGAATCCATTAATATTATAAGTTTTCTGAGGTTGTTTCAGTCTGACAATGAGTTGCCAATTGATTAACCAATGTCATAGAAAAGGCCAAAATATCACCCTGTTGGGTTAAGAGGACACACAATATTCACAGTGCTGGATTCGGCAGAGACTTAGAAAAATAGAAAATAGCATCAGGATCAGGTTATTTGACCCTTTAAGTCTATTTCACTTTTCAATATGATCACGGTTGATCATCTATCTCAATATAATTTTCCTGCTTTCTCCTAATAATCTTTAATATTTTTTGCATTTTGGAATGCATCCATTTCCTGGTCTCTGACTATTAAGTACCAAGAATTTACAGTACTGAGGTTGAGAAGATAGGAATAGTGAATTTATTTAGTACAAAAAATTAGCACTGTGGGTTCCAATAAAAGTGGAATTCTAAAATCATGGTGTTATATCTGAGATAGTCCTGGTTAGGCAACACATGGGTGATGGGTGAATGTGACCTTGTGATTTAGATACTGTATATCCAGAAGAGATTTAAATGTGCTCAAGTTCATTCAGAACAGGAAATAAGTTTCAAAGGTTTCAAGTGTACATTTAATGTCAGGGAAATGTATACAATATACATCCTAAAATGTTTTTTCTTTGCAAACATCCACAAAAAACAGAGGAGTGCCCCCAAAGAATGAATGACAGTTAAATGTTGGAGCCCCAAAGTCCCTCCCAGTTCCTCTCCCTCCTGCATGCAAGCAGAAGCAAGCAACGATCCCCCCTCCCCCCACCAGTAAAAAAAAGTATCGGCACCTGCATCCAAGCACTCAAGCGTGAACAATGCAACAGTAAAGACACAAACTTGCAGTATTCCAAAGATTACTTATTCGCCTGATATTCGGCGTACCACAGGCTCTCTCTCTCTCTCTCTCTCTCTCTCCCTAATAAGGGAGAAAGAGATGTCTCCTTTTCACATTGAGAGGGGAGACATAGCAAACAACTCACTGGTTTGTGACGTTAAAAGTCTGTTGCGTCGCTTTTTCCGAGCTCTATCCCCAAAGATCTCAGGTCTCTGGGCACACAGCCTTAGATCTTCCATCTCCCACGGCACACCGATCTCCTGCCTGGACACCAACCTTCGATCCGCCTGTCTCTAGAGCCGTGAGATCTCAGCTCTCTGAAGGCGAGCTGAGCTCTTAGGCCACACCCTTGGCGTGCCAAATAACGGCTAGTTGTGAAATCCCGAGAGCGGGTCCCATGCCCGCAAAGAGCCGTAGTCAACGTGTAACTCCAGGTCAGGGACTTCAAAAGAACCCTGAAAGGGAAAAGTTGGGATATTAATGATGGAAATAGAGTTGTTTTCGAAGATGCAAGCAAAGGAGTCACCATTAGGCGCCACTAATTCTCCTCAGCTCTGACTAGCCACATTTGGCAAATAGTTGTAGTGCCAAACATATTCAGAGCAGCTTTTTACTTAATGCTTTTTTTTCTGAGGATAGAGGCAAGCAAGAACTGTCTTAAGATGCTGGCTTCTTGAACTACTACTATCCGTGCAGTGTTGGTGCACCTACTGTGCTAACAGGCCCGAATATAGATTTGACACAGTAATGATAAACACAACTTCAAACCATGATGATGTGTGGTTTTGAGGAGAACTTGGAAGTAATGATGTTTAACATGCATCCTTTGTCTTTGAGGCCTCAAATTTGGGAGGTACTTTTGTAGAAATCTTGACAAGTTTATGCATCTCACAGTTGGCATATATTGGAGAATGATGTGGTCATAATGGAGAAAGTGAATGCTTGCTGTGGTACATGAGGTGACATTTAAGGGTGTCCTTGGATGGGTTTGAGATTCCTGAGTTGATTGAGGATCAATATCTTTGTTTCACCTTTCCCATGAGCTCAACATTTGAAGCCTGTTCCCAAACCTTTGCCTGATCAATATCAGTCAGGCAACAAGCAGAGTATAAACAGATGTCATTCATCAGATTGCATCCACATTAGCTTGGTACTTGAGTTGAAACAATTATCTCGAGGTTAAATGGTGCTATTACTATCACACTCACTCTCACTGTCCCAAATACTTCCCCAATATATGAGCATACACAGAATGTTATTGATTATCTCAGCAAATTTAACTATATTAAAGATTGATAGAAAAAAAATGTCATGTTATTTTTTGTGATTAAATTCTCCCAATATTAAACTCTTGCCTTTCTGGTAAATGCATGATGAATAAAGTTCCAAGCATTATTTTACAGTGATACTTACTACTTTACTCAGCATAATCTGTGGAAAGTACTTCAGTAGTTGTACAGCAACTGAGGATGGACATCCTGTATCCATAGGGAGCAAGAAATTACTTAGATGAACATATTTAAAGATCAGAACAAGCAGATAGCAACAGCAGTCAAACTTTGAGGACTAGGGTGCATTATCAATGGAAGTTAATTGATCATACACAAGTGGCCAATGTCAATTAATCCATCTCTAAATGTGATATCTTACAAAGAAAATTCCAAGATTCACAGCACTGAAGAAGGCCATTTGGCTCCTGACTATTACTGGCCTGAAAGGAGGTATCCCCTCGTTATAGCTGTTGATCCACAGACTTCTCAATTTTCCAGGAAATGTGCTCCAAGCCTCTACTACTCTGAATGCATCCTTTTCTTCTTAACTCCCTTTTACCAGTTAACTTAAACACTCTGTCTTTTGGTCATTGACCTCACTGTTAAAAGAAACTGGTTCTCCCTGCTTACCACAGCTAGGCCTCTCATAATTGAATAAAGTTTTCCCTTAATTTTTCCTTGCTGTAAAAATAGAAAATGCATTGCCAATCTCTCTTTGTGTCTAAAATTCTTTTGCATCATCTCTTGTGCCAGTCGATTTTCCCTGCAGTCTGTTGGTAAGAATTCTAACTTTGGCCTAATTAGTTCTTAATATAGTTTCAGCATGGTCTCCCTCCTCTTATATTTAATGATCCACCTCATAAAGTTTATGTCTCAATATTACTCTCTAAGACACTGGAAGATAGTCAGTCATTTAAACTAACAGCAATGGGAACTTCATTAAACAGAAGCTTGAGGTGCCAGGCCACATTTTTCATGATGCCTTAGTCTGTAGAGGCAAACTAACAGATTTATATACTTTTACATTGTCACAATCACTCAGATATTTAATGTGATATTTACAATGTCCAGCATAAAATAAGACTGACTGGTATCAGACGCTATCATGGTTCAGAGTCTCTTATTCCTTCTTAACCATCTCACTTGACTGTCCTGCTGTCTTCAGAATCTATACACATGCCCTCTATGATCCAGACTTTCCCTATATTTTTCAGTATCCTACCATTTATCCCGTATTCCTTTGTCATTTCTCCCCATTCATTCTTCTCCATTCACGATATTGTGCCAAGCAAACCAATCCAAATATGAACAACACCAAATTAAGTGTCATTGGCCAGCTTTATAATCAGGATCACTACATTAAATCCTAAATCACTGTCATATATTAAAAAAAAACAGAATGTACCCATACTACAGAATCTGACTGCATCCTCCTGTTCAGTACTAAAATTCCCTTCACTCTTTAGTTTCTCTCACCGAATTAATTTTTAATCTAACCTTCCATTTCCTCCAAGATTCCACAAGCTTTCACTTTCTTCACTAATTAGCCATGCAGGACTGAAGATCTATTAGACCACCAGTGATCAAACCAGTCTCAGACTGGGCTCAATGGTCTCCACCCTTATTGTTCACCAGCTGATACTAAGGATTTCTCATCTTTCAACTCACCCTTGAACACTGCTAGAAGCCTCAAGTTCACAGCTTGCCTATACTCTTAATGATTGAAATATGAAATAAACATCACAAAAATATTCTGTGTCCCTCGTTGGCACAATTTACTCCCCAGGGAAAAGAGCTAGCACTTATTGTTCCCCATTCCCTTCACCATTCTTGATTACTCTTGTCTCTTCATCTGAACTGGCACAACATTTTCATTGAACCTTGTATTTCAGGAACAAATTTGTTTCCATAAACAAATTCTAGGCAACTCCAACAGCAATGATTCCTGAGCAATGTTGCAGCTTTCATTGTATGACACCAGGTGGGGCTTCATTTTTGAAGAGAGAAATAGATTCTGATAAAAAGTCATCAAATGGAAATGCTAATGCAAGTGGTCCCCAAGCTATTGGATATCTCCAACATTTTCTGTGTGTCAAATATGCAGTCCACAACAAGCACCATTCTCTGTCTGTTCTACACAGTCGTAGTGAACAGTGGCTGCACATTGGTTAATATATTCAGGAAAATGGCATTCACTTTCACTTGGACAGGAATCAGCACTTGAACTTCAGATGCACAAACAGTGTGAATTTTGTCCACACTATGATTTTTCTGAAAAGAGCAGAAGATTTTTCTGAAAAGACCGGTCAGTCTTATTTTAGGCTGGACATTTTGAATATCACATTAAATATCTGGTGAAATACTGATGTGTAACTTTATGGAATTTAAGGCATCCGTTAGTCTTACGAGACCATGGAGCTTCGCCTGGAAAGTCTTCACTCTCCAGGGAGCAGGCCTGGGCAAGGTTGTATGGAAGACCAGCAGTTGCCCTTGCTGCAAGTCTCCCCTCTCCATGACACCAGTGTTGTCCAAGGGAAGGGCAATAGGACCCATACAGCTTGGCACCAGTATCGTCGCAGAGCAATGTGTGATTAAGTGCGTTGCTCAAGGACACAACACACGTTGCCTTGGCTGCAGCTCGAACTCACGATCTTCAGGTTGCTAGTCCAATGCTTTAACCACTTAGCCACATGCCCACACGTGGAATATGGAGAAGTATTATGATGTCCCCATCCAGTGCAACCATCCATGTCACTGAAATGTTAACTTCTATATTATTCATATTTAATGCAATAAAACATCATGAAGATAATGCACATTACAGCCACTTTAGAGTAATGCAGATTGTATTTTACTGGCAGGTAAAGCAGGAGGTGTGATGATTGAAGAAGCAAATACATATAGACAATAGAGAAAAAGTAGAATCCTTTTCTCTTGACAATTATGCAATGAATAGTTTTTGACAAACATGTCTGATCGTTAAGAATAGAGATCCCAATAAACAATATTTCATATGGAAATAAATTGAAATTAATAATATTGTTTTTGGGTCATGTACATTTATTATGGATTTGTGTCCAATACAAGCTTCTTTCCACTAATATAAGATTTCCATATTTATGGGTATAACATTCTTGAATACCTGAATACTTTCATAACTTTCATGTATGAATCTGTGGGACATTATGTTTCTGAATAGTCTGAAAGAAATGACATTCACGAACACTGAAGATGAGAGGCTTCAAATCTTACTGTGCAAATTAATTTATTATTCTCATATGTATTGAGGTAGAGTGAAAAACTTGTCTTGCAGAACTGAAAATCTAATAGATCACCAGTATCAGACTAGGCTCAATAGTCTCCACACTCATTGTTCTCCGGTCATTTGGATTAATTTATTAAAACAGTGCATTAATTCAAGTTGCAAGAATAACAGAACACAGGATAAAATTTCGCATCTACACAGGAAGTGCATTGCAGGTAGACAATAAGGTGAGATGTCTTGAGTAGACTGCAAGGACAACGGTCCATCTTGCATTAGAGACCTACTCAGTAGTGTTATAACAGCATGCACATGTTCTCTGCAACTGAAAACTATAGCTTTGAGATCTATCACCAGAGAATGCATTTGGTTGGAAATACTCACTGCCCCCTCAACAAAATTAAATGCTCATGCTGGTTGTTGGTTCTTTACTATTCTTCTAACTGGATGGCACACTTCGTTCAGTAACTGGATGTTGTCCACTATCTATATTGAGTCATAGAGACATAAAGCATGGAAACAGGCCCTTCAGACAACTGAGTCAGGAACAAACATCAACCACACACTTATACTAATCTTACATTCATCCTATTTTTAAATTCTCCCTGCATTTAGCATGGTCTGCTACATCCTGATATTCTATCCTTTATTGCCTAGCCTAATCTTTTCCACTGCTCTCCTTTATTAGCCTGTCTAGTCCACACCATGGCAGTCCACTTTGTTCTTATCCAATGGCCATTGTGATCACAGTCAGCTATTCTGCCAGCTAGCACTGTTTATTATGCAGAATATACTTTCTCTGCAATTGCTGTCTCTTCACTGTCATCTGAGCAGCCGTCCATGATGCTGACCATTGTGATCCATGATGCTGTTCACTTATATTCCATTTATAAGAAACTAGCACAAAATATACAAATGGATATTAAAAGTTTTTTATAATTATATAAAGCAGAAAAGAGTGGCCAAAGTGAATGTAGATCCCTTGGAGGACGAGAAGCGGGTATTGATATTGGGTATTGAGGAAATGGCAGAGGCTTTGAATGACTATTTTGTGTCAGTCTTCACAGTGGAGGACACATATAACATGCTGAAAAGAGATGTTATGGATGTGATGGGGGGGTGAGGACCTCGATACAATAATATAACCAAAGAGATAGCGCTGAGCAAGTTTGTGGGCCTGAAGATAAGTAAGTCCCCTGGTCCTGATAGAATGTGTCCCAAGGTACTTAAAGAAATGGCAGAGGTTATAGTAGAGGCTTTAGTGGTTATTCAGCAAAATTCTCTGGACTCTGAGCAGGTCTCGGCAGATTGGAAGATGGAGGATACCATGCCACTGTTCAGAAAAGAATGTAGGCAAAAGGCAGGTAACAATAGGACAGTTTAGCAGCTGTAGTTTGGAAAATCCTTGAAGCTATCATTAAAGAAGAAATAGTGAGGCATCTGGAAAGAAATGGATCCATCAGGAAGATGCAGCATGGGTTTAGCGAAGGCAGGTCCTGTTTGACAAACTTACTGGAGTTCTTTGAGGATATAACAAGCACAGTGGATACAGAGGAGACGTATGATTGTTATTTACTTTGATTTCTAGAAGGCGTTCGATAAGGTGCAGCATAAAAGACTATCCATTAGATAAGGATGCATAGAGTCGGGTTATGTATTAACTTGGATAAAGGATTGGTTAACTAATAGAAAGCAGAGAGTTGGGATACATGGGTGTTATTCTGGTTGGCAATTAGTGGTGAGCGGTGTGCCTCAGGGCCCACAACTGTTCACAATACACATTAACGATCTGGAAGAGGGGACCGAGTGTAGCGTATCTAAGTTGCTGATGACACTAAATTGAGTGGAAAAGCAAATTGTGCAGAAGATACAGAGTGTGCAGAGAGGTATAGATAAGTTAAGTGAGTGGACAAGGGCCTGGCAGATAGAGGACAATGTTGGTAAATGCGAGGTCATCCATTTTGGAAGGAAAAATGGAAGATCAGATTATTATTTAAATGGTAATCTAGCATGCTGCTGTGCAGAGGGATTCAGGAGCGCTTATGCATGAATCACTGGTAGGTGAAACTAGAAATAGGGGTCATAGCCTCTACGTTCGGGGGAGTAGATTTAGGATGGAGTTGATGAGGAACTGCTATTCCCAGATCTGTGAATTTGTGGAATTATCTGCCCAATAAAGCAGTAGAGGTTACCTCAGTAAATATATTTAAGACAAGTTTGGATAGATTTTTGCACAGTAGGGGAATTAAGGGTTATGAGGAAAAGGCAGGTAGGTGGAGATGAGTCCATGTCCAGATCAGCCATGATCTTATTGAATGGTGGAGCAGGCTGACTGGGCCAGATGGCCATCTACTGCTCCTGTTTCTTATGTTCTCTGTTCTTATAATTGATTTAAGCTATTTAAATTTCTTAACTTGAAGCTTTAATATAGACCACTTCTAAATTAATGAGAAAATGCTGTTCATTGATCTGAAACCTCCAGTGATATAGCAGTACTTTAAAATCTACAGGAACTGGGAATTCAAACTGTGATAGCAAAAACAAAAGTAATGCTTACCTGCACAAATATACAAACAGAAATGAATTGCCTGCAGGCTTTCAGAGATTAAAAAGGGAAGCATGCAGATGCCCTCCCCCTCCCTGGCACCTCAAATTCAGAGTCACTCTTTGGAGCTGATACTTTGTCCAGACCCATGACCTTGAATCTTTGTTAATAGTGCCCCATGTACAAGCAAACATGTAAACTTTATCAAAAGAGGCTATGACCAAACAGAAATAAAGGATAAAGAAATATGTAAGATACTAGAAAAAAATATTAAAAGGATTAAAGGAAATTCTGCAGAAATAATCATAAGAACGTTAAGTTGTGTAATTTTAGGAAAACTGCACAGTCAACAAGTTCCTAAGAGTCGCAGATAAATCAACAGACCCCATTGTACAATGCGGGGGAGGCAATTCTGCAAGCAGAAAGATTATACATGAAAACCGAATAAAATTAACATCTCAATATAAATTACTGCAAGGTGAAAAAATGGTGATGACTCAATGTGACCAGGAGATCTAATCTCTTCTGAAGTCTAGATCAGCAGTATTGAAATCAGGTAACCCTGACCTTTACAGGAAATCAAGATATGTGGTGCGCAAAGCTATCAGAGATGCTAAAAATGAGTGCTAGTCCAAATTCTAGTTCCAGTCTAGCCAACAGTTGTAGAAATTTATTATTGATGCATATATGTCATCAGATACAACCCTGAGACTGAAATATGAAATGAACATCACCAAAAGGTTCTGTGTCCCTCATTGGTGGTGTGGGTTCTGAGTCTCCTGTACCTTCATCCTCATGGCAGCAGTGAGAAAAGGGCATGGTCTGGAAGGTGGAGTTTCTTGATGATGGATGTTGCTTTCCTACAATAGCACTCCATATAAATGTGCTTATTGGTAGGAAGGCCTTACCCATGATGGACTAGGCCGTGTCCATTACTTTTGCAGGCTTTTCTATTCAATGGCTTTGGAGGTTCCATACCAGGTCGTAATGCAATCAGTCAATATACTCTCCACCACATATCTTAGAAGTTTGTCAATGTTTTAGATGCCATCCCAAATTCTTCCAAACTTTATGAAAGAAGAGGGGTTGGGTGCATTTTTCATAATCGCACTTATGTGCTGGAACCAGGGCAGATCATCTGAAATGATAATGCCAAGGAATTTAAAGTTTCTGACTCTCTACGACTCTGATACCCTGATAACAACTGGCGCATGGACCTTTGGTTTCTTCCTGCTGAAGTCAATAATCAGGGGTCTTGCTGACATTGAGTGTGAGGTTGTTGTTGTGACACAACTTAGCCAGATTTTGAATTTCCCTCCTATACGCCGCTTTGTCACCATCTTTGGTTTGGCCAATGACAGTGGTATTGTCAGCAAATTTAAATATGTGTTGGAGTTCTGCTTAGCCTAACAGTCATAATTATAAAGCAAGTAGAGCAGAGGGCTAAGCAAATAGCCAGGTAGTGCATCTGTACTGGTTGAGAATGTGGAGGAGATGTTGCCAGTCTAAATTGACAGTGGTCTGCAAGAGAGGAAATCGAGGATCCAATTGTACATGGTATTGAAGTCAAAGTCTTGAAGCTCATTGATTAATTTTGAGGGAGTGATAGTACTGAATGCTGAGCTGTATCAATGAAAAGCATCCTGATATTATGTATCTTCACTGTCCAAATGTTCCAGGATTGAGTGAAGAACCAATGAAATGGCATATGCTGTTGACCTGTTATGATGGTAGTCAAATTGGAGTGGATCCAAGTCACTTCTCAGGCAGGAGTTGATACATTTCATTACGACCCGGTCAAAGCATTTCATCACAGTGGATATAAGTGCTATTGGACAATAGTCATTAATATAGATTGCCAGGTTCTTCTTAGCCACCTGTACAATTGAAGCCTACTTGAAGCAGGTGGGTACCTCAGACCACCAAAGAGAGAGGTCAAAGATATCGGCAAACATTCCAGCCAGTTCAACAGCACAGGACTTTAGTACTCAGCTAGGTACCTCATCTGGACAGGATGCTTTTAATGAGTTCATCCTCATAAAAGATGCTCCCACATCAGATTCGGGGGCTGTAGGAGTTTGAGAAAGTACCTTCATGTTTTGACTGTCAAAGCAAGCATAAAGCTCAACTTACAATTGGTTATAGGGCAAGTCAAATAGGGAGCACTATGAGACCAGTAATCATGGTTCTATTAGTTTTCAAATGGTTATGAAAAGGGACTGAGCTAATCTATAGTGTCAAGTTTTAAAGTGGGGCAAGGCAAATTTTAATGGTATGAGACAGGTACCTGTAAAGGTGGATTGGAATAGGATGGTTGTAGGCAAAGGTATCACATACTTTAAAGGTGAGACAATGAGAGCTCAAGATCTGCACATGTCTCTTGCAGTGAAGGGCAAGACTGATAGAAGTAGGGAACCTGGGATAATGAGTCCCTGGCCGGGAAAATAAGAGGCACATGGGATCAAGTGAATTGGAGGAGTACAAGGCTTGCAGAAGTCAACTCAAGAGAAAATAAAGAGGGAAAAATGAGATAATTTTGGCAAAGAAGATTAAGGAAAACACAAAGAAATTTTGTAAGTATTTTGAGAGAAAAAGAATAACTAGAGAGAAACTAGAGTCCCACAATGACCAAATGTGACACCCTTGTGTGGCACTGCAGGAGATGTGCAATGTCCTTAATGAATATTTCTATACTGTTCTTATTGCAGAGAAACATATGAGGATTACAAGGATTGTTACAAGGATATACCCCTTAGTAATAATGATCAGGGAGACACAGAAGGAATCTGTAATTATCATAAAAACATAAGAAATAGGAACAGGAGTAGGCCATCTGGCCCATTGAGTCTGCTCCGCTATTCATGGCTGATCTAGCTATGGATTCATCTCAACCTACCTGTCTTTTCCCCATAACCCTTAATTCCCCTACAGTGCAAAAATCTATCCAACCTTGTTATAAATATATTTACTGAGGTAGCCTCCACTGCTTCATTGGGTAGGGAATTCCACTGGTCCACCACCTTCTGGAAGTAGCAGTTCCTCCTCACCTCCATCCTAAATCTACTCCTCCGAATCTTGAGGCTATGTCCCCTAGTTCTAGTCTCACCTACCATTAGAAACAACTTTCCTGCCTCTATCTTATCTATCCCTTTCATAATTCTATATGTTTCTATAAGATCTCCTCTCATTCTTCTGAATTCCAGTGAGTACAATCTCAGGAGATTCAATCTCTCTTCATAGTCTAACCCCTCATCTCTGGAATCAAGCTGGTGAACCTCCTCTGCACCACCTTCAAAGCCAGTATATCCTTCCTGAAATAAGGAGACCAGAACTGCATGCAGTACTCCAGGTGTGGCCTTACCAGTACGCTGCACATTTGCAGCATAACCTCTCTGCTCTTAAATTCTATCTCTCTAGCAATGAAGGGCAATATTCCATTTGCCTTCTTGACAGCCTGCTGCACCTGCAAACCAACCTTCTGTGATTCCTGCACAAGCCCTCCCAAGTCCCTCTGCACAGCAGCATGCTGCAATTTTTTACTATTTAAATAATAATCTGCTCTTTCATTTTTCCTTTGAAAGTGGATGACCTCACATATATGCATCAATAATAAATTTACTACGACTGTTGGCTGGACTGGAACTAGAATTTGGACTAGCACTCATTTTTAGCATCTCTGATAGCTTTGTGCACCACATATCTTGATTTCCTGTAAAGGTCAGGGTTACCTGATTTCAATATTGCTGATCTAGACTTCAGAAGAGATTAGATCTCCTGGTCACATTGAGTCATCACCATTTTTTCATCTTGCAGTAATTTATATTGAGATGTTAATTTTATTCGGTTTTCATGTATAATCTTTCTGCTTGCAGAATTGCCTCCCCCGCATTGTACAATGGGGTCTGTTGATTTATCTGCGACTCTTAGGAACTTGTTGACTGTGCAGTTTTCCTAAAATTACACAACTTAACGTTCTTATGATTATTTCTGCAGAATTTCCTTTAATCCTTTTAATATTTTTTTCTAGTATCTTACATATTTCTTTATCCTTTATTTCTGTTTGGTCATAGCCTCTTTTGATAAAGTTTACATGTTTGCTTGTACACGGGGCACTATTAACATTGATGCTGGATCTCAAGAATCGAAATTTGTAGAAAGCATGCCGCCTATGAGATGGCTTTTTAGAGCAGCTTGTAGTTGAGTCCACTGGGGGTATGGCATTTCTGGATTATGTAATAACCCATATTTGATTAGGAAGCTTATTGTAAAGGATCACTTAGGAGGTAGTGATCATAATATGAAAGAATTCATCCTGCAGTTTGAGAGGGAGCAAATAAAAACAGATGTATTGATATTACAATGAACTAAAGGGAATTACAGAGGCTTGACAGAGGAGATGTCTAATGTTAATTACAAGGGGATACTAGTAGGGATGACAGAAGAACAACAATAACTGGTGTTTCTGGTGGAAATTTAGAAGGTACAGGAAAGATACATCCTAAAGATGAATGAGTATACTACTAGGAGCATGTGGCCACCTTGTCTGGCATGGGAAGTCAAAAACAGCATAAAAGCAAAAGAGAGGGCATATAATATGGCAAAAATTAGAAGGAAAGTTGAGAAATGGGAAGCTTTTGAAAAAACAACAGAAGGTAACTAAAAGAAAGTATAAGGAGAAAAAAATGCAATATGAAGGTTAGCTGGCCAATAATGCAAAAGAGTTTACTAAAAGTTTATCATACATATAGTGAGTGTGAGAGTGGTTTTTGGCCCACTGGAAAATGACACTGGAGATGTAGAATGGAGAACAAAGAAGGAAATTAATAAGTATTTTGTGTCAGTCTTCAGTGTGGATGACATTTGCAAAATGCTTGAAATTTGAGTGTCGAGGACAGACATGAGTGAGGTTGCTACTACTAAATATAAGGTGCTTGGGAAGCTGTATGCCAGAGATCCGTGAGTATCAGGGAGCAGGAGTGAGTGCCATTGCTATTAAAAAGGAAAAAAGTGCTAAGCTATTATTAAGGATGAGGTATTGGGTACTTTGAGACACATAATATCAACCAGATTCAGCATGGCTTTGTCTTGAGGATTTTAACATGAAAATGGATTAGGAAAACCAGGCTGGTACTGGATCTTAAAAGAGAGAACTTGTAGAATGTCTAAGGGATGGCTTTTTAGAACAGCTTATTGTTGAGCCCACTAGGGGATCGGCTGTGCTGGATTGGGTGTTGTGCGATGATCCAGAGGAGATAAGAGAGTTTAAGGTTAAGGAAACCTCAGGAAAGAGTGATCACAATATGATCCACGTTACTTTGAAATTTGAGAATGAGAAACTAGATTCTAATGTGTCGGTATATCAGTGGATTAAAGGAAATTATAACGGCATGAGAGGGGAACTGGCCAAAATTGACCGGAAAGGGACACTATCAGGAGAACAGGAGAGCAGCAATGGCTGGAGTTTCTGTGAAAAATGAGGACGTGCAAGATAGACATATTCCAAATAAGAAGAATATTTTGAATGGATGGCAAACACTACCATGGCTGACAAGTGAAGTCAGAGCCAAAGTGAAAGCAAAAGAGAGGACATACAAGGAAGCTAGGGAATATAGAGCATTGGGAAGCTTTTAAAAACTAATGACTAAAGAAGGTCATTAAGAAGGAAAAATGAATTATGAAAGAAAGCTGGTGACTAATATCAAAGAAGATACTAAAAGCTTTTTTAAGTATATAAAGGGTAAAATATAGTTGAGGGTAGATATAAGACCAGTAAAAATTGATGTTTTAATGAGAGATACAGAGATGGCAGAGAAACTGATTGCGTATTTTGCATCAGTCTTCACAGTGGAAGACATCTGCAGTATACCACACATTCAAGAATGTCAGAGGAGCGAAGTAAGTGCAGTGAAAATTATGACTGAGAAGGTGCTTAGAAACCTTAATGGTCTGAGGGTGGATAAATCTCCTGGATCTGATGGAATGCACCCTTGGGTTCTGAAGGAAGTAGCTGGAGAGATTGCGGAGGCATTAACAATGTTCTTTCAAGAATCGATAGATTCTGGCATTGTACCAGATGACTGGAAAATTGCAAATGTTACTCCGCTATTTAAGAAGGGTGGGAGGCAGCAGAAAGGAAACTATAGATTGTTAACCTGACATCGGTGGTTGGGAAGTTGTTGGAATCTACTGTTAGGGATGAGATTACAGAGTACCTGGAGGCACATGACAAGATAGGACAAAGCCAGCATGGTTTCCTGAAAGGATAATCCTGCCTGACTAACCTACGGCAATTTTTTTCTTTTCAAACTTTTTATTATTATTATCCAAAATTAACATGAGTACATGGAAGTAGGCGACATTTACAATGTCTCAAGAAACAAAAAAACATTGTTTCAAAGATTGAAAAAATTTTGGTGACAAAAAAAAACCCTACTAAGCAAGAAAAAGTGAGAAAAAGAATCCATTAGATGTTCAACCCCGGAGCCATGCGTCATACAAAAAGCTTCTAAAGATAAACATGAAACCGCCAACAAGAAGAAAAAAAAAATTACACCTACTGCAATTTTTTGAGGAAATTACAAGCAGGGTAGACAAAGGAGATGCAGTAAATGTGGTATACTTGGATTTTCAAAAGGCCTTTGACAAGATGCCACACATGAGGCTGCCTAGCAAGATAAGAGCCTATGAAATTACAGGGTAGTTACTAGCATGGGTGGAGCGTTGGCTGATTGACAGAAAACAGAGAGTGGGAATAAAGGGATCCTATCCTGGCTGGCTGCCGGTCACCACTGGAGTTCCACAGGGGCTGGTGTTGGGACCGCTGCTTTTTATGATGTTTGTCAATGATTTGCTCTATGGGATTAATGGATATGTGGCTACATTTGCCGATGATACAAAGATAGATAAAGGAGCATGTAATGTTGAGAAAACAGAGAGCCTGCAAAGAGACTTAGATAATTTAGGGGAATGGGTAAAGAAGTGGCAAATGAAATACAATGTTGCAGAATGTATGGTCATGCAGTTTGGTGGAAGAAACAAACAGGCAGACTATTATTTAGATGGGGAGAGAATTCAAAATGCAGAGATGCAAAGGGACTTGGGAGTCCTTGTGCAGGATATCCTAAAGGTTAACCTCCAGTTTGAGTTGGTGGTGCAGAAGGCGAATGCGATGTTGGCATTTATTTCTAGTGGTATAGAATATAGGAACAGGGATGTGAAGTTGAGGCTCTATAAGGCACTCGTGAGACCACACTTGGAGTACTGTGTGCAGTTTTGGGCTCCTTAGTTTGGAAAGGATCTGCTGACATTGGAGAGGGTTCAGAGAAGATTATGAGATTGATTCCAGGAATGAAAGGGTTACCATATGAGGAACGTCTGGCAGCTCTTGGACTGTATTCCCTGGAGTTCAGGAGAATGAGGGGGATCTCATAGAAACATTCAGAATGTTAAAAGGCCTGAACATATCAGATATGGCAAAGTTATTTCCCATTGTAGGGGAATCTAGGGCAAGAGGGCACAACTTCAGGATTGAAGGATGTCCATTTAGAACAGAAATGCAAAGAAATAACTTTAGTCAGAGTGTGGTAAATCTGTGGGATTTGTTGCCACGAGTGGCTTGGAGGCCAAGTCATTAGGTGCATTTAAGGCAGAAATAGTTAGATTCTTGATTAGCCAGGGCATCAAAGGGTATGGGGAGAAGGCAGGGGAGTGGGGAAGACTGGAAGAATTGGATCAGCCCATGATTGAATGGAGGAGCAGACTTATAGGCCAAATGGCCTACTTCTGCTCCTATATCTTATGGTCTTTCCGTCTTATGACTTTCTAAAGGGGAAATCTGTTGGAATTCTTTGAGGAAATAGCAGGCAGGATAGACAAAAAGAGTCAGTGGTTGTTGCTTATTTTTATTTTCAAAGGGCCTTTGACAAGGTGCCATATATGAGGCTGTTAAGCAAAATATGAGACCACGGTATTGCAGGAAAGATATTAGAATAGAATGAATAGAAAAGAAGCTGACTGAGATCAGGCAAAGAGCAGGAATGAAATGGTCCTTCTCTAGTTGGCTGCCAGTGACTAGTGGTGTGCTACATGGTTTGTTGGGACCGCTTCTTATCATGTCAATGATTTAAATGAAGGAATTGATTATGTGGTGGCCAGGTTTGTGGATGGTACAATTAGAATTGTTACCTTTGATCTTACAGGTATAACAATGTAATGTACGTTTGAGTTTGTGAGCCTCTACTGGGAGTGTCCATAAGAATGACTGTTTGTTGTGATGAGTAAAGAGCTTCATATCTACTTCTCCAGTTTCTCCAGTGACCTTATCGCAGTCTCCGCAGACGTCTGTCTGCCCGATAAACTCCTTCTGTTATACAATTTGTGTAGGATATCTGGTATCAAACATATCGAACTATGCATGACCAGGACCTCAGTGCACAGGATTTTAGCCTAGTCTAGGATACTTACATTGTTCTGCTCATCTTGTCATAGGGATTTGTAATATTTTGTGAAGGCAACATTGATAGTATCTCCCCAGGGTTTGAGTCTCCAGCTTTATCAGTCCATGTCTCAGAGAATATTGGAGGGCAGGGTTTTGTGTGGCCTGATTGATCCTTAAGTTTTGGGTCAGCTTTAAAGCTTTGATCTTTACATACTCTTTTCTTTACATGATTGGAATCCGCCTGAGTACATAGTAATAATGGTATGTCCATCATTGATGTTGAACTTCACTTTGAAAACCTCCTCATTCGTGCTTCAGTCCTTGACGTGAGTGGTGGTGCTCTCATCTAACAAGAACCTTCCCTTGTTGACACTCTTAATCAACAAGAGATTATATACACCATATGTCAGTAAAAACTCAACAATGCCTCATCCACAGATGCTCAGATGGAAACTTAACCTCATCATCCACATCTGGAAAGAGAGGTTTTTACAATGAATGTCAGAAACGTCATAATCATGAGTATCTTCAAGAATACCAGAGCGATCTGGTGGCTGCTCACCACAAGGAAAGTCATTAACAGAGTCCTTCTCAACTGTACCTCCGATTGGCTAAATAGGTGCTCCTTGAATAACATTGGACATAATCTCCACCACATGATAATTCCTCTTTGCCACATCCCACGATTAGTTAACTTCAGATATTTTCTGAGCCTAGATATTCAGATCACTAGGGGACTCCTCCCAGCTTGATGATAATGGAATTCATTCCAAAAAAAATCAGTTCACTCTGTCCTCAGTGCTGGAACCAGTGTACCATGAATTGAAACCAACTTCTATACCGATATTTGAAGTTACACTTTCAGACCTATGATCTTAATGACCATAAAACAATTCCCTCATGGCTCAGAAAATAATCCAGATGTTTTTTGTAGAGTTGCCTTTAATTTAGACCACTGTTGCCTCTACTCCCTCAGAAGAAACTTCTTTTTCCCTATCTTAATTATGGACTCCCATATGCACTACAACAATAACCCCTCCCTCTGAAAGTTCTTCTCCAATGCCCAAAATGGGTGACTGACCTTGACATTGCTACACTCCACAGCTTTCAGGTCTCATATTCAAGATGTAAAGACTTTTGAGAATGTGCTGGCGTGACTTACTGTACCAAAATCAAAGCAGAGTGGAGATGGGGAGGTTATGGAGGTTTTTGAAATCAACAGATGCACAGAGCACATCGAGAGAAGCTACTTCCATTAGCAAAAAAGGTCAAGAGCCAGGGATAAAGATGATTAGCAAAAAAAAAAGAGACAAAAGTGACATGAGCATGAGGAATTTTGTTTTTAAGCAGCTAGTGGTTAGGGTCCGGAATGCAATGTCAGAACTCTAAAGTAAAAGCAGGTCCAAAGGCAACATTTAAAAGGCAGATGGAGAGATACTTGAAAACAAATAATTTGCAAAGCATTAGTATGAACTCAGTGAGCTCAGTGGCCTGGGCTCAGTGAGCTCAGTGGCCTGGCTTCAGTTCTATAACCATTCCATAGTTTCATCTCATTGCTATGAAGTGCATCAGCCAACTGACATCAGCATAGGCTTAATACAATGTAAAAGCAGTTTCCAAAGGTGCTGTTCACTGTGTTGTTAATCACTCAAGTACATAAGTAAATCACAGGGTGTTACATGGTATTAAAAATGAAGTTGACAACATGGAGAAATTATGATCCATTTTAGTGTGACTGTAGACAGGGCTGGAGGAATCTAATGTGAAGTTAGATTTATAATCTGCTGGTTTTATATGATGATTTTTAAAGTTTATTCAGATAGATGGTTACATGTCTTTTTTCCCCTTTTGGCAACAACTTCAAAAAGCTGATATGGATGTGAAAAAAAAGGTTTACAGTTCAAAACAGCCTTGAATACATGCCTCACAAAATGCAAGACAAAGATTTAAATTGAAAGTGCAATGGGACGTAACTTATATTAACATTTGTGGAAGACATCCACAACACTGAATCACTTTTATAGCAGGGATGAAATATAAAATATGCAAATACTTGATTTGCTCTGTTATCAATAGTCAGAAATGAGTGCTGAAAGCATTATTTTCTAAATGAGCTTGAGGATTATATCTTCCATGAATATTTGGAAAATAATATTAGTATCACGGAGACTACTCCAATACCACCATTGAAGCTGAAAATGTATTACTTGTAAGAGTAAGGCAATTTATGTATGAAAATAAAAGTAGTTAAATAAACTTTAATGTAACTTTATAGAGGTTTAGTTCTGTTCAGTAGGAATCTGTTAATATATTTTAAACAAATTGACCATCGTACGTATGTATCAAACTCAGGATTTTCTCACAGCTGTATTAGAAATTTAGTAGTTCTTTACTGGAAATATTGATAAATCAAAAGTAGTTTGAACTTTTTCTCACAAAACATTGCTGTCCTTAAATTGGGTTAGATGAAGAAGGTGTAAATAAGCTTGTGCTGATACTAATGTATAAGACCATAAGATATAGGAGCAGAATTAGACTATTTGGCCCATCGAGTCTACTTCACCATTTCATCATGCCTGGTCCTTTTCACTCTCAGCTCCAATATCCTGCCTTCTCCCCAGAACCCTTCATGCCATGATTAAATAACAGTCTATCAGCCTCTGCCTTAAATATACCAATGACTTGGCTTCCGCAGATGCCTGGAGCAACAAATTCTAAAGAGGCACCACTCTATGGCTAAAGAAACTCCTCTTCATTCACCCAAATTCCAGTGAGTATAGGCCCAGAGCCATGAAAATCTCGTCATATAACAACCCTTTCATTCTGGGATAATTTTCATGAAGCTCCTTTGAAAAATTTCCAATGCCAACACATCCATTCTAAGATAAGGGTTCAAAGCTGCTCACAATACTCCAAGTGAGGCCTCACCAGTACTTTATAAAGCCTCAACATTACATCCTTACTCTTATATTCTAGTCATTTGATGAATGCTAACATCAAAATAGCCTTCCTCACCACCAACTCAACCTGCAAATTAACCTTTAGGGAATCCTGCATGAGGACTCCCATGAATCTTTGCACTTCAGATATTTGAAGTTCCTCTCCATTTAGAAAATAGCTTTGTACTCAACTGTATGACTATATACTTTGCAACACTGTATTCCATCTACCACTTTTTTGTCCGTTCTTCTAATCTGTCTAAGTCCTTCTGTAGCCTTTCTTCTTCCACAACACGATCTACCCCTCCACCAGTCTTCGTATCGTCTGTAAACTTGGCCACAAAGCCATCAATACTGTCATCCAAATCATTAACATATAACATAAAAAGGAGTGGTCCTAATACAGAACCCTGTGGAACACCACTAGTCACCGGCATCCATCCACCCTTTATTCCCACTCTTTACCTCCTGCCAATTAGCCAATACTCTATCCATGTGAATATTTTTCCCATAGAACCATGGTCTCTTAACTTGTTAAGTAGTCTCATGTGTGGCACCTTGTCAAAGGTCTTTTCAAAATCCAAGTAAACACCATCTATTAATTCTCCTTTGTCTATATTGTTTGTTATTTTTCAAATAATTCCAACAGATTTTTCAGGCAAAAATCGCCCTTATGAAACCCATGTGGACTTCAGCCCATTTTATTATGTGCCTCCAAGTACTCTGAAGTCACATCATTAACAAATGACTCTGACATTTTTCCAACCACTGAGATCAGATTAACTGGTCTATAATTTCCTTGCTTTTGTCTCTCTCCCTTCTTGAAGAGTGCAGTGCTGCAGAACCACACCTCAACCTAATGATTCTTAAAAGATCATTTCTAATTCTTCCACAATCTCTTCAGCCACCTTTTTCAGAACACTGGAGTGTAGACCATCTGGCCCAGCTGATTTTCCAACCTTCAGACCTTTCAATTTCCCAAGCACCTTCTCCTTGGTAATGGCAACTTTACTCATTTTTGCCCACTGACACTCCTGAACTTCTAGCATGCTGCTAATTGCTACCACAGTGAACACTGATACAAAATCTCCTGGTCAAGATGGCACCAGTGAACAACAATTCCTTGGGTGACATCTTTCAGATAGCAAATCTCTCCAATTAGTTCACTTCTACATCTTCTGCTTGTTCTTTTTGTCTTGTTTTTGTTACAGAAAATGTTGGAGCCCGTGACATACAGTTTGAAACTTGATATCCAGTGCTATGCTGTGTCCAGAGATCTGCCTCAAGGAGATTAGAGATGGTGGACTGAAAAGTCCTGAGAACACAAGCTGACTCATGAAAAAGATCAGGGATGAGGCATGGGGTGATGACCAACTCCATTTTGAAATGACGAGGAAGATTGAAGCAGCAAGATGAATGAGAAGGGGGTCAGTGATGGCTCTCAACGGAGGCGTTCAGAGCTCAGACCCAGATGAGCAGTGTTTGAAGTGGGTCGATGTTCAGGAATGGCTCCCAACAGAGATGTTCGGTTCAGATCAGAGGCATTTGGATCTGGACTGGTGGCCAATCTTTACTGCAGGACTGAGCTCATGCAGTAGCTCTTATCATATGCAGATGAAGAGATGGTCCTGATATGCTGAGATTTATGTGAATATTAGACTCTATATTGGTTTCCTTCAGTTTTTCAGCATTTTCTTTCTTGTGGGGGGGGGGGGTTGAGGGATTTGATGTGACTCTCGCTGTTCTTTCCTGTATGTGAGAGGGTCGGGATTGTTATTGTTGTTATTTTTAGCTGCGAGTGGAGATTGTTCCTGTCACTGTTTTTTTTTCTGCAAGGATGGGGGTTTTGATGCTATTGCCACTGTTCTTTGCAGCATGAGGGATTTTGGGTCTGCAAGTTTTGTTTCTATTACATGCTTGTGGTGGGGTGTAGGTCTTTTCTTTCTTCAATTTTGTAGTCTTTCTGTATTTCATGGCTGCCTGGAGGAGACAAATATAAGAGTTGTATTGTACCAACATACTTTGACAATAAAATGGACCTTTGAACCTTTGAAAATTTGAAAATAATTACTCAGTTCATCAACCATTTCCTTGTCCCCCATTACTACTTCTCCAGCATGATTTTCCAGCAGTTTAATAACTACTCTCACCTTTCTTTTATTCTTGATATATCTGAAGAAACTCCAAAAGTTTCAAAGGTTTTAAAGGTACATTTAATGTCAGAGAAATGTATACAATATACATCCTGAAATGATTTTTCTTTGCAATAATCCATGAAACCAGAGGAGTGCCCTAAAGAATGAATGGCAGTTAAATGTTAGAGCCCCAAAGACCCTCCCAGCTCTCCTCCCTCCCGCACACAAGCAGCAGCAAGCAACGATCCCTCCTCCCACCAAAAAAAGCACTGGCACCTGCCACTGAAGCATTCAAGCGTGAGCAAAGCAACAGCAACGACACAGACTTGCAGTATTCCAAAGACTACTTGTTCATCTGGTATTCGACATACCACAGGCTCTCTCTCTCCCTGATAAGGGAGAAAGAGATGTCTCCATTTCACAGTGAGGAGGGAGACATAACAAACAGCTTGCTGGTTTACGACATTTAAAGTCCATTGCATTGCTTTTTAAGAGCTCTGTACCCAAAGATCTCGGGTGTCTAGGCGCACAGCCTTAGATCTTCCATCTCCCACAACACACCGATCTGCCCAAACACTGACCTTCGATCTGCCCGTCTCCAGAGCTATGAGATCCTGGCCCTCTGAAGGCAAGCTGAGCTCTTAGGCTGAACACTTGGCGTGCCAAATAATGGCCAGTCATGAAACCCCGAGAGCAGATGCTATTCCTGCAAAGAACCATATTCAGCATGTGATTTCAGGTCAGGGTCTTCAAAAGAAACCTGAAAAGGAAAAATAGAGATATTAGAGATGGAAATAGAGCTGTTTCCGAAGCTGCAAGCAAAGGAGATGCTGTTAGGTGCTATTAATTCTCCTAAGCTCCTCCTCCTTTTGGAATCCTATTTAACATTATTGGCTAGCCCTTGCCTTTGTATTCTATCTTTTCCTTCTTAATGACATTTTGAGTTGCCTTCTGTTGGCTTTAAGAACTTCCAGATTCTCTAAATTCTCTTGAATTTTTGATCTACTATATGCCCTCTCTTTGGTTTATATGTTGGCTTTGACTTCCCTTGTCAGGTATGGTTGTGTCATCCTGCCTTCAGAATCTTTGTCTTTGGGATGTATCTATCCTGCACCTTTTGAATTGTTCCCAGAAATTCCAGCCATTGCTGCTCTGCTGTCATCTCTTCTAGTGTCCCCTTCCAATCAACTTTGGCCAGTTCCTCTCTCATGCCTCTGTAATTCCCTTTACTCCACTATAAAACTGATACATCTGACTTTAGCTTTGCCCCCTCAACTTCCAAGGTGAATTCTATCATATTATGATCAGAGCCTCCTAAGAGTTCCCTTACCATAAGAGCTTAAGATATCAGAGCAGAATCAGGCCCATTGAGTCTGCTCCACTACTTCATCATGGCTTATCCATTTTCCTCTTAACCCTGTTCTCCTACCTTCTCCTCTTAACCTTTCACCATCTATTTTGAGACTCTTGTTGTAGAATCCCCCATCAAAGGAAACATTCTCCTCACATCCACTCAATCTTAATCTTTCAACATTCAATAGGTTTTAATTGAAATCATCCTTCATTCTTCTAAATTCTAGCAGGTACAGGCTCAGGGTCTTTAATCATCGCTGCTATGATAACTATATAATTTCTGGAATCTTTCTCATGATCCTCCTCTGAGCCATCTCCAATGTCAGCACATCCTTTCCTAAATATGTGTCACAAAACTGCTCACAATACTCTAAATGAGACAACACCAGTGCCTTATACAGCCTCAGTATTGCATCCTTGCTTTTACCTTAAGCTCTGTAATCAATTCCGGTTCATTGCACAACACGCAATCCAGAATGGCTGATCTCCTAATGGGCTCAACTACAAGCTGCCCTATAAAGTCATTTTGTAGGCATTCTACAAATTCCTCCCTCTTGAGATCCAGCACCAACCTAATTTTCCCAATCTACCTGCATATTGAAGTCCCTCATGACTATGTAACATTGCCTTTTTGACATGCATTCCCTATCTCCCATTGTAATTTGTAGCCCACATCTTTGCTACTGGTCAGAGGCTTGCATATAACTCCCAACAGGGTCTTTTTACCTTTGCAGTTTCTTAGCTCTACTGATCTTCTGATCCTATGTCACCTCTTTCTAAGGATTTGATTTCATGTTTTACCAACAGAGCCACCCCACCCTCTCTGCCTACTTGCCTGCCCTTTCGATACAAAATGTATCCTTGGATATTCTGCTCCCAGCCATCTTATTTCAGCCATGATTCAACGAAGCCCACAACGTCATTCCTGCCAATCTCCAACAGTGGTACAAGTTCATTTACCTTATTCCATATAGAGTGTGCATTGAAATATAATGCCTTTAGTTCTGTATTCATCACTCTTTTCGAGTCTGTCCCCACTTCACATTGCAACTTATTCCACTGTCTAGCAGTCTCACTACCTCTGCTTGCAAACCGATTGCCCTATCCTCAGCCCTATTACTCCAGTTCCCATCCCCTGCCAAATTAGTTTAAACCCTCCTGAACAGCTGTAGCAAACTTGTCTGAAATGATATTGGTTCATCTTGGGTTTAGTTGTAATCCATCCCTTTTGTCAAGGTCATACCTTCTCCAGAGGAGTTCCCAATGATCCAGAAATATGAACAACTGCCCCCAGCACCAGTTCCTCAGCTATACATTTATCTGCCAAATGTTCAAATCCTTACCCTCACTGGTGCGTGGAATAGGCAGCAATCTAGAGATTTCTACCCCGGTGGTTCTGCTTTTCAGCTTTCTACCTAGCTCCCTAAAATCTCTCAATCGGACAGAGACCAACCTTTGCATGATTGCCTCCAATGGGGCGTTTCATCTATTTTTGATATTTTATACAAGTAAATGGGATGTGTTTCTGGCTTGTGGGCATCACATTTATAGTCATTGATAATTGATTTTGAGACAATAATAATGAACTGACTTCCTGATTATTGTGATCCCTTATATTCCTCTGGAAGTGTTTTTGCAGCTAACTGTATCTATCTTTCTCCCTTTCTCAGGATCTGAAAATACTACAAGTGACATTATAATGCAAAATGTCAACAAATTGAAAGCAAAATGTTTCAGTTATAGAATATAACTGCACTCACTCAGTCTTCACCAAAGCAGATGAAATGCTGCATTGGTATGCCTGAAACGTCGACTGTACCTCTTCCTAGAGATGCTGCCTGGCCTGCTGCATTCACCAGCAACCTTGATGTGTGTTGCTTGAATTTCCAGCATCTGCAGAATTCCTGTTGATTGGTATGCAATGGTAGATTTCTAAATAAAGCAGCTATGTGGTACTTCAGATCTCCAAATTTCTGATCATTACTTCTGATTTAAAAGAGTACCTTGATTTAGAATTAGGAAGTCATTTCTTACAGGGAGAATTATAGCAGATCTGGGATGCCAGATATAAAAGAGAAACAGAATGTTGGAAGTGCGAGGGGTGATTGATAAGTTTGTGGCCTAAGGTAGAAGGAGATGAGTTATTAACTTCAAACTTTGTGCATTTTCACTGAAGGAGTTGAACTGCATGTGCATGTAATGAGAGCAGTATAACTCATCTCCTTCTACCTTTGGCCATGAACTTATCTATCTCCCCTTCTATGGACCACCTGGAGGTCCAAGATGCTCTTGTTACATGCACGTGCAGTTCAACTCTTTGAGTGATAATGCAGAAAATTTGAAGTTAATAACTCATGTCCTTCTACCTTAGGCCACAAACTTATCAATCACCCCTGCTGTGGACCACTTCTACGAAGCAGGGACCCGTATGCTCCATGACCGCTGGACTAAGTGTGTGTATGTAGGAGGGGACTATGTTGAAAAATAAATGTGCTAGGTTTTCTAAAATTGACTCCTTCTACCTTAGGCCACAAACTTATCAATCACCCCTCGTACTCAGCTAGAAAGATGGCATCTGTGGGATTGCTTCCTCCATTCTGTCTTTCATATATTCCTCTGAAAATCTGTTTAAAGGAGAAAAGTTTTTCTATCATGGGATAACTCAATGCACAGAAGCATTATTCTTTCACAAAAGGCTAACTCAACATGGACCCATACCCCTTGTTCACATTTCCAACCTGGGATGCCTGCCTTCCACTGCTAATTTGTTCCAAGTTTAAGGAGCTCCAGGTGTGCCTAGATTTTTATTCGTTCTGTGCAATAGTCCATATTCCAAACCAAATGGTGCACCAACTTCCTCTCTATCGCAGCTATACATTGGTGCATTTTCCTGCATCAGTTTTACTCCCCGAGTTACTGACTTCCACTTCGCCCTCAAATTCACCTGGTCCATCCCTGATACAACTCTTTTCTTTCTTATTTTCTGTGCCTCCATCTCAGGACACAGATTTTCAAACAATACCTACTAGAATTACACTGACTCCCACAGTGACATTGACTACATCTCCTCCCACCTGTCACTTGTAAACATGCCATTACCTTTTGTCAGTTCCTCGACCTCCATTGCATCTGTTCCCAAGTTAAGGCCTTCTAATCTAGGCCATCCAATATGGCCTCCCTTTTTAAGAAAACAAAATATTCCTCACCCATTGTTACTGATGGATCCCTCACCTGCATCTCTTTTTTTTATATGATTCTGCTTTCCTCACCCCTATAGGCAGAGCTAGGAATGGAGTTCCCCAGTGTTCATCTATCACCCACCAGTTTACTCATCCAACACATCATTCTTCACTACAATGTGATCCCACCACCAACCTCATCTTCCTCTCTACACTCCATGACACTCTTGTCTGGTTATCCCTCTCCATTCATTTCCCTCTCTCCACAGATTGACTCCCCTGTAACTGAAAAAAAAATCACTGAGCCTTCTTCATCACTATTATTCAAGGTCCAAAGCAGCCTTTCCAGGTGAGGCAGTCTTTCACATGAATAACCTCTGACATTACTTATTGCATTCAGTGTTCCTGGTGTAACCTTCTGTATATTAATGAGATGGAATGAAGACGGGGCAACTGCTTCACCGAGCACTTGCACTTTGTCTGCACTGGCTATTTCAATATCCCATTACAGGCTATTTTAATTATTTTCCCCATTCCCACATTGACCTGTCAGTCCCTGACCTTCTCTATTGCCAAGATAGAGAATAGCTCCTTATATTTTGCCTGGATGGTATACAACTTGGTGGCTTTAATTTTGAATTTTCTAACTTGCAGTAAACTACACCCCTCTATTCCCCTTGAAGTAACCTACTATCATCATTCTCTTTCCCTTCCTCCACCTGCTTACTCTGTCCCTTATCCACAAATCCTTTCAACTACCCCTCCTACCTCCTTCCATTTATCCCATGTTTCACCTCCTTTTCCTATTAGAATCCGCCATCTTTCGCACATTGCCACTTCCAGCTATCATTTTCAAGTTTTTGGCACTATTATCACTCTCCCTTCACCCATCTGCCTATCAATCACAACCCCTCTCTCTTGGATCCACCTATTACCTTTCAGCTCTTTCCCTATTCCTTCCCTTCACCTCTAGATACTGGCCATCTCCCTTCTATCTTTCGATCCAGATGAAACATCAACTGTCCATTTCTCTCCACATGCTCCCTGACCTCAAAGGCTTTTGGTAGGGTATTTTTTGAGGATCCTAATGAAGGGTCCTTTCCCAAAACATCAACTGTTTACTCTTTTTCCCAGATGCTGCCTGGCCTGCTAATTTTCTCATATTTGTGGTAGAGTATTTAATTGTCTCTGTCAGTAGTACTTGAAAACTGTTGAAATAGATATAATTTGTTTATATTTAATAAATAATACCTTAAATTCTGAGTAAAAGTTTTTAAAAAAAATTACGTAATATTCCACATATGTTTACTTAATGTTTTGTGCCGGGTTATCAACATGAATGGGTTCAAAGTCCTCACAACAGGCAGTTCTGGTAAATAACTGAAGTGCTGGATAAGAAGCTCTCTCTCTTCAACATGTTGGTGTTCTTCTTCTGGCCTATTTGAGTTTGCATCTGATTTCCAGTGCATTTTACACTTAAAAGTTTAAACATCAAAGAGCAGAATTTCAAGATGAGCTGAACTGCAGACTGGAGATAACCAGCATCAGCAACAGGCATATCTGAAATGTACTCCTCCTCATTAATAGAAAGGCAACAGAATATGGCATCAGCTTTGCTTCAAATAAACAAAAAAATGAAACTCGTTGACTGTCAAATGAATAAATAACGTAACAACTGCAGCAATTCCTTTGCAATAAGTTACTTACACAATTACATGAAATCTTATGGGAAATCTTTCTTTAAATATATGAAGGCTAAAATGGTGCCTGTAATATAGGTCACGAACCCCACTAAAGATATAATTGTTTCTTCACAATATTGTAAGATTTCACTCAGTTCACTCTACTTTCATTTTATAGCTGAGAACAACAGAATACCTGTAAATAGCTTTGTTTTCTAACTTTTGTCTTGGTTTATTCTTCAAACAGGATACCCTAATTCTTGTTCCTCCTTCTTACTTTGTGTATCTTATTTTCCATTTTGGAGGCCTGGTGAGACTTTGTTTTGTCTCCTACAATGCACTACAAACTCTTATTCAATTTACTTTGACTACATTAAACGTGATCAGCTGAAAGGAATTCTTCTATGAAATAATCAATGTTAATTGCTGGAGAAATACTTTATAATTTACTTCTACGAATCTTGCCACTTCCAGGTTGGATCACATCCACATGATGATCAATATTGATTACCAGTCTGGTTTAAAAATTAACAGGTTAGCATATGGACAAATCTCTATTACTGGATGACATGCTGGTACAGTTGTCATAATATGAACTGAATCAATTTTCATCACAGTAATGCCACAGGTGATGTCTCAGAGCAATCCCATCCAAAGGGTACATCATTTCACTTGACATATTTGATGAAAGTTTTAGCGCACAGCATTGATTTAGAAAATTAAGCCAGAAGGTTATAAATTACAATGTCTCCAGAATATGATGCTTTCTAATATCAAACAATAGAAAGTAAAGTATCAAATTAATACCTTTAGCAACATATCCCCCAGTGTGCCAATTGAATATTCAGCTATACTAGACCAGTCTAGATATGTCACAGCTAACACGTCAGAAAATTTATTACAATTATTTCATAATAAGAAATAGACTTCTCTGTACATCGGAAGTCAAATCTTTAAATGAAGTGGTTTGGAAAAGAGCTATTGTCTCTACCATATGAGAAAGACAACTAGACTACTTTCACAGAGTCTATCTGGCTATAATTTTAAGTTATGTATTCACTTCTTATTTATGCACTATGATTTAGGTTCTTAAAAATACAGATCCAATTTAAATTATAGATTTTGAAGTTTCACTATTTCCCACAGGATTTCATAATTTTCCTCAGATCCATAAAGTATAAAAGAGGACACCAAAAGTTTCTTTAGGTACATAAAGTGTAAACGAGGATACCAAAAGTATTTTCAGATGATATCAAAAGTTTCTTCAGATACATAAATGTAGAAGAAAGGCGAGAGTGGATATCAACTCACTGGAAAATAATGCTAGACAGGTAGTAATGAGGGACAACAAAATGGCAGCCAAACTGAATAAAGATTTAGCATTAGTCTTCACGATGGAAGATACTAGCAATATGATGGAAGCTCCAGATGTCAGGGGTTATAAAGTGTGTGAGGTTACCACAACTAGAGAGAAGGTTCTTGGGAAACTAAAAGGTCTGAAGGTAGATAAAGCACCTGAACCAGATGGTACATTCCCCAGAGTTCTGAAAGAGGTGGCAAAAGAGATCATGGAGGCATTAGTAATGATATTTTAAGAATCATTAGGTTCTGAAATGGTTCTGGAAGACTGGAAAATTGCAAATGTCACTTCACTCTTCAAGAAGGGAGAAGGGTAGAAGAGACTATAGGCCAATTAGTCTGTCTTCAGTGGATGGGATGATGTTGGTGTTGATTATTAAGGATGTACTTTCAGGGTACTTGGAGGCACTTGATAAAATAGGCCATACTCAGCATGGTTTTCTCAAAGGGAAATCTTGCCTGACAATTCTGTAGAAATTCTTTCAAGAAATAACAAGCTGGATAGACAAAGGAGAATCGGTTGACGTCATCTACTTGGATTTTCAAAACGCCTTTGACAAACTGCCACACATGAAGCTGCTTAACAAGTTACGAGCCCATGGTATTTTCGGAAAGATTCTAGCATGGATGAAGCAGTGGCTGATTGGCAGGAGGCAAAGAGTGGGAATAAAGGGAGCCTTCTCTGGCTGGCTGCTGGTGACTTCTGGTGTTCCAAAAGAATCTGTGTTAGGACTGGTTCTTTTTACATTACATGTCAATGATTTGGATGATGGAGTTGAAAGCTTTGTTGCAAAGTTTGTGGATGATATGAAGATAGATGGAGGGGCAGGTAGTTTTGAGGAAGTAGGGGGGCTATAGAAGGGCTTAGACAGATTAGGAGAATGGCAAAGTAATGGCAGATGGGATACAGTGTTGGGAAGTGTATGGTGATGTCATGGTCCGGTCTGTGAAGTCCGTATTCCAGTTTATGGTCCGGTCCACGTTCCTTATTCCAGGCTTTCTGGTTTCCCTTTTTCTGTTGGTGCTCTAATTAAGGCAGCTGATTCATATTTTGGGCTGGCTACATAAATAGCCCCTTGGTTTAGCTTCAGTTGCTGGATTGTTCCTGTCAAAACCCCCTGTCTGAATTCCTTCTTGGCCCCTTCCTCCTGAAGTCTTGCCCTGCAACCAGCATCTGAAGCCTTGCCCTGCCTGCAACCTTTGCATGCACTGCTGTCAAGTTCAACTGCTGGAGCAAGATAAGGAACTGTCTATTGTTGTTTTGAACTATCTCTGTGTCCATGCCTTCACTAGGTTGGACTGGCCGTTTGCCACTACCTAGTGTTGGGAACTGTCTCTGTGTCCACACCTTTGCTAGGTAGACCAGCTGTTTGCCACTACCTAGTGTTGGGAACTGTCTCTGTGTCCATGCCTTTGCTAGGTAGGTCCAGCAGTTTGCTGCTACCTTGTGTAGGAAAACATCTCTTTGTGCCCTCACCTCTGCTGGGTAGCTCTGGCTGTTTGCCACTACCTTGAGTAGAAATCTTTCTCTCAGTGTTCTGTGTATGAGTCCCGGCCCTACGTCCTGTTTCCAAGGAGGGTTCCTGGCTCTGTGTTCTATGTTCCTGTTCTCCCTTGGCCAAAGCTCTGCATTCCTGTTCTCCCTTGACCAAGTCAAGGCTTCGTGTTCTCGTCCGGTACTGGAGTTCCCTCGTCTTGCCCAGGAGTCTCTCGTTCTGTCCTGTAGTCTCGCCTAGTCCTGTCTCCCAAGACCAAGTCATGTCTTCGCCTAGTTCTGGAGTCCAAGCCTGAGTCAAGATCCAGGTTCTGGGTCCTTCTGCAGTCTCTGGCTCGGAGTCTAAGCCCAGGCTCCTAGTTCCCAGTTCCTAGTCCTAGTCTCGCTTGCCTAGGCAATGTCCTAGCCCAAGTCAGTTTTCTTGTCCCAGCTCTCTAGTCTGCATCCAGTCACGTCCATAACTCTAGTCTCTAGTCCTGTCCTGTTCCTAGTACTTAAGTGTCTGTGTCTTGCATTTGGGCCCACCACCAATGCCCACCTTATGACAGGTCATGCAGTTTTGTAAAAGAAATGAAAGTGTTGGCTATTTTATTAATGCAGAGAAAATACAAAAGCTGAAGTGCAAAGGAATTTGGGAGCCCTTGTGCAGGATTATCTAAAGGTTAATTTGCAGACTGAGTCTGTGGTGATGATGGCAAATGTAATGTTAGCACTCTTTTCTTGAGGACTAGAATATAAAAGCAACAATGTAATGCCAAGACTTTATAAAACACTGATGAGGCCTCACTTGAAGTATTAATGAGCAGTTTTGGGCCCCTTACCTTATTTAAAAAAAAAAAAAAAATGTGCTGAAACTGGAAAGAGTTCAAAGGAGTTTCATGAAAATGATTCCAGAATTGAATGCTTTATCATATGAAAAGCATTTGATGGCCCTGGGCGTGTATTTGCAGGAATTCAGAAGAATGAGGGGTTACCTTTTTGAAACCTATTGAATGGTGAAAGGCCTTGATAGAGTGGATGTGGAGAGGATGTTTCCTATGGTGGAAGAGTGTAAGACCAGAGGACACAGCCTCAGAATAGAGGGGTGTCCTTTTAGAATGGAGATGAGGAGGAATTTCTTCAGCCAGAGGCTGGTGAGTCTGTGGAATTGTTTGCCACAGGCAGCTGTGGAAGCCAAGTCTTTATGTACATTTAAGGCCGAGGCTGATAGATTCATGATTGGCCAGGGCATGAAGGAATACAGGGAAAAGGCAGGAGCTTGGGGCAGAGAGTAAAACTGGATCAGCCATGATGAAATGATAGAGCAGATTGATGGGCCATATGGCCTAATTCTGCTCCTATGTCTTATAGTCTTAAGGATTCACATTTGGAAAATGGCCACATTTGTGATGTGCTTAGATGGTTGGAGGATATATCTTTACCTTGTATAACATTGGGATAATTAATTTTTTTATGACCATGTTTCATAGACTCTCTTGGGTGAAGGTGTCAAGGGAGGTAAAAGTCAGGTGGCTGCAAGATATGGATTGAGTTGATTGACAAAGCAAACTTCAAAGGCTGATTGATCAACTCCTGTTTTTATATTCTGATATAAAACAGCCCCAGGAAATTCACATACAGATTGAAGGACAATTGTGCCATTATTGATGTGAGGATATATCTATGATTTTATATCGTAACCAAATAAATTATAACAGGATTATGGCATGCAGCCTTTCATCCTGCCCCTGTATAGAGTAAGACTTGGATGGTCTAATTTTGCTCTTTTTCATTACCCTTGATTGGCTTACTGAATGAAGACATACCTATTTCTGTTTTGAGACTATTCAGTGATTTAACCCTGAAAACTTTATGATCAAGGAATTCCAAAGTCTGTTTCTTACTTACAGTATTCAACGAATGTGGGCTTGTAAGCCGTGGAAGCATTTAATTGCCCTTGTGAGCTGCATTCTCAAAACCACTGCAGTCCTTGAGATCTAGGTATTGCTACCATGTGAGATGTAGGTATTGTTACAATGCTGTAGAGGAGGAAGTTCCACGATTTTGACCCAGCAATAATGAAGGAACAGCAGTCCTGATGAAGGGTCTCGGACCAAAATGTTGGCTGTTTGCTCTTCTCCACAGATGCTGCCTGGCCTGCAATTCATTTTCTGGTCAATGATAAGCTCCGGATGTTGATAACGGGGGAGTTCAATGATGGTAGTGCTGAACAGCAATAGATGACAGCTGTTTTTTTTCTTGTTGGATGTCATCATTGCATGGCACTTGGGAGATATGAATGTGACTTACTACCTATTCAGAATTCAAAGTTCAAAGTAAAATGTATAGTCAGATTACAAACATGACACTACATACAACTTGAGATTCTTTTTCTGCGCACATACTTAGCAAATCTATAGAACAGTAACTATAAGCTGTAAACAGCAGGAACTGTTAACTGTAAACAAACTGTGCAAATGTAGTTATAAATAAATAGCAAGAAATAATGAGCATGAAATAACAATACATCAGAGACCTTAAATATGTCTTAAATGAGTATAGCTGTCCCCTTTTGTTCAAGAGCCTGATGGTTGAGGGGTAGTAACTGTTCTTGAACTTGGTGGTGCAAGTCCTGAGGCACCTGGGCCTTCTACCTGATGGCAGCAGTGAGAGAAGAGAGTGCCTGTGTGCTGAAGATCTTTGATGGAAGCTGTTTTTCTATGCCAACATTTCGTGTAGATGTGCTCAATGGTGGGAGGGTTTTACCAATGACGTACTAGGCTGAATCCATTACCTTTTGTAGGATTTTCTGCTCAAAGGGCATTGTTTTCCCATACCAGGCCATAGTGTAGCCAGTCAGCACTCTTTCCACCACACATCTGTAGAAGTTTGCCAAGATTTGTGATGTCATGCTAAACCTCCGCAGACTCCTGAGGAAATAGAGGAGCTGTCATGCTGTCTTCACAATAATATTTATATAATAGTTTGAGGACAGGTCCAATGAGATAGTGACACTCAGGGATTTAAAGTTACTGACCCTATCCACCTCTGTTCCTCCGGTGCATACTAGCTCATGGACCTCTGGTTTCCTTCTCCTGAAGTCTACAATCAACTCCTTGGACGTATTGACATTGAGTGAATAGTTGTTGTTATTACATCACTCAGACAAGTTATCAATCTCCCTCCTGTATGCTGATGCACCACACCATTTGATACACCCGACAACAGTGGTGTCATCAGTCGTGTATATGGGTTTGGAGCTGTATTTATCCACACAGTTATAGGTGTAAAGGAAGTAGAGGAGGGGGCTAAGCACACAGCCCTGTGATGCTCCTGTGCTGATGGAGATTGTGCAGGAGACATTTTTGCCACTTCAAACTGACTGAGGTCTTCAAGTCAGGAAATCCAGGATTCAATTGAACAAGGGGTATCGAGGCCCAGGTGTAGGAGTTTAATGATTAGCTTTGATGGGATGATGATGTTAAATAGTGAGCTGTAATCGATAAAGAGCATGCTGATGTATGCATCTTCGCTGTCAAGATATTCCAGGGCTGTGTGAAGAGCCATCAAGATAACTTCAGTAGATAAATTGCAGCAGATCCAAGTAATCATTCAGACAGGAGCTGATGTACTATGATATGATATCCTCGGTCTGTATATTGCCCAAGTCTTGCTGCATTTGGATGTGCACCGCGTCATTTTCTGAGGATTCACAAAAGGTGCTGAACATTGTGCAACCATTAGCAAACACCCCGACAGCACTTTGAGAGAAGGAATTCTTTTTCATCTCAGATTTAGATGGTCACACATCATTCTAAGAAAAGATCTTGCAGTGCTATGTTGACCTATAGGGGAAAAACCCTTCCAATATTTACCCTGATAAGCCCTTTTATTTCAAGAAGGCTGGTCCTTTTACTTTAAAGCCAATGAGTACAGAGACAACCTGTTCAATATTTCCTTGTTGGCCATCTTTCCATACTTAGGATCATATTAATATGCTCCACTAAGCTACCTCCAGTAATAATATGTCTTTCCTTAGATAAGGGGAACAGGAATTCACCTAGTATTCCCGATGTGGCCATTTAAGTACCTTACACAATGGTAATAAGGCTTCTCTACTCCAACCCCTTGGGTTAAAAGCCAGCATTGCATTTGCATTCCCAGTTACCAACCCAACAACTGAAAATGTTAACAATAGAAGTTCACCACAGTTAAAATTTGCATGAGTAAATGTTGAAATATGACCAAGATTACCAATTGTGGAAAATACGACTAATGAACACAAAATGAATATTACAGAAAAACTCACCTGCACAAATTCAGACAAATAAAATACCTAAACGACATGAGTAATGACAAAACAATGTTGAGTTCATTTAGTATTTTTAGATGTAAATTTGTAATAAACTATAGAATCCATCCTAATGTGTAGAATGAACAACTGTACCATAGATTTTGCAAAGAGTAAAGAATAAGAGTTTTGAACTATTTTCCGAACACCAGACAATTTCTTTTTTGTTTATCTCCTGTTAAAATAGTGCATGATCTTTATCTGACAGGTTGCATGTTGCAAACACTGTTTTAATTGTCATAATAGTGATAAACCCTGTTTCAGTATTACACAGAAACATGCATTGTGTAATGATTTGATCTGTATGAACAGTATGCAAGATAAGCATTTCATTGTATCTTGGTACATGAGACAGTAATCAACCATTGCCAATATCAACTCCAGTGAATATCTGATCACCTCAAATCTACTTTTAAATGAGCTAACTAATAAAATTCACTGACTTTGATCAAAATCTATGCTATGTAATTGACCCTATGTGAAGAAAGAAGTTTTGTTCATTTGCTACCCTGAAACGTAATATCTTTGTATTACTATCCTTAAAACTTCCAGCCATACATCAAATTAAATAATCTGTTCATATACATTTTAACCATAACGTCCAACATATCAAAGACATAGATATTTTATCAATATCTCCTTTTGGTATTAACAAATCTGATTTTATTAACCTGTTAAGGATAGAAAGTAGATGGTTGGCATTAAAAAAAATCAGGAAGTAATGGCAGCCAATCCATTGCCACTCATTTATCATTACTGTGAATAGCTCAAGTTCTAAAATCAGATCTGTTTCTTCAATGTGACAAATAATGTCAATGGAAAGCAGGATATCTTGTGTCTGATAATCTTCAACTCTTGATTAAACATCTTCTTCCTTATGTAGGAGGAAAACATTCTGAAAGAATATTGAACCTCCCTGCGTATTTGTGTTCATTGACATGATAAACAGGATGTAGAGCAAGTGTCTGTTGTTAAAAATGGAGAAAATGTGGAAAAAGATTAATTATACTGTGCATGACTTTTCACAATCTTCTATCCTGGTTATTCATCATTGCTCCTGAACTTTATATTGATCATAATCATCATTCCAAAGACCAATAAGTCATCCGCACAAATAATCTACAATACTTAGAACTTTAGGTACTGTCTGAATATTTTTTATTATTTTCTAGCATACTATAACAATATGGTTTCAGCAATCATTGCTTGGAAAAAAAATTGCAATTTCATATTATCTACTTCCTTGGAAAGCACTTTAATGACATAAATAATATTAAAATTGAAAAGCTCAATATCACTTGCATATGGCACAAGATTTGTTTTGCGGGTTCATTGCAGTACAATACATACAAATACAATAAATATTGATAAGAATTTATCAAGAATTTATCACGCAGGCGGAAGGTGAAGATAGCAGCGTGATGCAGCGCGCACAGCTCTCCGGTGAAATGATATCGTATTTGTAAGTAGGACGCCGTGCACAATTCTGATTTGATGAAGACAGACGTGAGAAGCAGAGGAACATCTGGAAAAAATTCTGAAATGTCGGGCTTGCTGCCGCTGCTACTGTGCGATCAAGAATCTCCGGAGGGAAGGCCATAAAGTCCCCGGCTTTGCCTACTGCTGGCGACCGAGGCTGAGGTCGAAGCGTTTGGATAGAGATGGTGCTCGGTACTCGGTATCGGAGGGCTGATCAGAGCTCGAAGTTTTCAGACGACTCAGAGTCAGACTGTGGTTGGGCATGGCAGGGAGCGTTTTCTTCCTTTGCCCATCTGCGTGAGATGTGGGACTTTTGAGAGACTTTGAACTTCTTTACTGTGCCATGGCCTGTTCTTCATCAAGTTATGGCATTGTTGCACTGTTGTAACTATATGTTATAATTATGTGTTTTCTGTTAGTTTTTCAGTCTTGGTCTGTCCTGTATTTCTGTGATATCACACCGGAGGAATATTGCATCATTTCTTAATGCATGCATTACTAAATGACAATACAAGAGGACTGCATGTCCTCATACACTAATCTAATCTAAAATAAAATAAGTAGTGCAAAAAATGAGCAAAAATAGTGAGGTAGTGTTCATGGGCTGGTTCATTGTCCATTCAGAAAACGGAGGGGCAGAGGTTGTTTTTAAAATGTTAAGTGTGTCTTCAGACTCTTGTACCTCCTCCCTGATGGTAGTAATAAGAAGAGAGCACATCCTGGGTGATAGGAGATCCATAATGATAGACATCTACTTTTGAGGCATTGCATTTTGAAGATATTCTCAATGTTGGCGAGTCCAGTGCACATGATGGAACTGGCTGAACTTGCAAACTCCTACAGTTTTTTTTTCTGATCCTGTGCAGTGGTCTCTCCACACCAGATAGTTATGCAACCAGTTAGAATTCTCCCCATGGTGCATCTGTAGAAATTTGCTAGAGATTTCGATGATATACCAAATCTCCTCAATTTCCGAATGAAATATAGCCGCTTGTATGCTTTCTTTGTAAATACATCAGTATGTTGGGCCCAGGACTGATCTTCACAGATGTTGACACCCAGGAACTTAAAACTGTTCATCCTTTCCACTGCTGACCCCTCGATTAGGACGGACGTGTTTTCCCTCAAATTCCCCTTTCCGTACTCTACAGTCCAGCCCCTGGTCACACTGACTTTGAGGTTAAGGTTGTTGTTGCAACACCACTCAACCAGCTGATCAGTCTCACACCTGATCCAGCCTCATCACCATCAGAAATTCTGCTAACAACAGGTGTGTCAGTGATAAATGTATAGATGGCATTTGAGCTGTGCTGTGTGAGAGAATCATGGGTATAGAGAGAGTAGGCTAATCATGGATCATTGAGGTGTGCTGATGTTAATTATCAGCAAGGAGGAGATGTTATTTCTGATTCACATGACTATGGCCTTCCGATGAGGAAGTCAAGAATCCAGTTGCAGAGAGAAACCAGGTTTTGAAGTTTATTGATTAGTACAGAGGTGATGATGGTGTTCAATATGCAGCTCTAATCAATAAGCAGCAGACATTGGCATTACTGTTGTCTAGGTAGTCCAAGGCTGAGTGGAGAGCCAGTGAGATCGCATCTGTTGTAGAGCTACTGTGGAGGTACACAAATTGCAGTGGGTCCAGCTTCTTGGTTAGGCAGGAGTTAATTCTGGCCTTGACAAACCTCTCAAAGCTCTTCAACCCAGTAGATGTGAGTGCAACTGGGCAATAGTCATTGAGACAGCTCACCCAGTTTTTGGGCACTGGTATGGCTGATGCCCTTTTGAAGCAGGTGGGAACCTTCGACTGCAGCAGTGAGCAATTGAGGATGTCCTTGAACACTTCTGCTAGTTGTTTAGTTTTTAGTGCCATATCAGTAGACCATTGAGACCTGATGCCTTGCAAGGTAGTAGCTGGTCAGAGTTCTTCAAATTGACCTGGTTGAATCCCCACAAAGATCAAAAATGTCTATTTCATGACTGTTGATCACAGTACTCAGCATCTCTACTGCCTGCCTGAAGTTACCCAGGGGTAGAATGCACAATGCTACCAGGATGATGGTGGAAATCTCCCTTGGTTGACCACTTGATGTTCCAGGTCATGGGAGTAGGACTGAGACAGAACTGCTATATCTGAGCACCACGATCAATTAATCTGGAAGAAATTCTGCCCACTCTACCTTTAAGAGCCTCGCTCTTCCTGTCCATGCAGTGGAAGGTGAAGCCCTGGGCTGCACTACAGTGTCCAGAATGCTAGGGGTAAGCAATATTTCTGTGATGCAATGTACAAAGTGGTCCTTGATGTCCACTGTCCAATGTAAAAATAATCCTAAGAAAGAAATTAGAAAAGCTAAAAGATGAGGTTGCTTTGACAAGTAAGGTGAAAATAAATCAAAATACATCCAAAGGGTTTCTACATTTATATTAATAGCAAAAGGATAGAAAGGGATAAAATTGGTCCCTTAGAGAAACAGTGTGGATGGCTATGTGCAGAGCCAAAAGAAGTGGGGGAGATTTTGAACAATTTCTTTTCTTCAGTATTCACTAAGGAGAAGGATATTGAATAGTGTAAGGTAAAGGAAACAAGTAGGGTAGTTATGGAACTATGATGATTAAAGAAGAGGAAGTACAGGCACTTTTAAGGAATATAAAAGTGGATAAGTCTCTAGGTGCTGACAGGATATTTCCATGGACATTAAGGGAAGTTAGTGTGGAAATAGCAAGGGCTCTGATAGAAATATTTCAAATGTCATTAGAAACGGGGATGGTGCCGGAGGATTGGCGTATTGCTCATATGGTTCCATTGTTTAAAAAAGGTTCTAGGAGTAAACCTAGCAATTATCAGCCTGTGAGTTTGACGTCAGTGGTGGGTAATTGATGGAAAGTATTCTTAGAGATGGTACATATAATTATCTGGATAGACAGGGTCTGATTGGGAACAATCAACATGGATTTTTGCATGGAAGGTCATGTTTGACAAATCTTATTGAATTTTTTGAAGAGGTTACTAGGAAAGTTGATGAGGGTAAAGCGGTGGATGTTGTCTATATGGACTTCAGTAAGGCCTTTGACAAAGTTCCACACGGAAGGTTAGTTAGGAAGGTTCAATCGTTAGGTACTAATATCAGAGAAGTAAAATGGAGTCAGCAGTGGCTGGATGGGAGATGCCAGAGAGTAGTGGTGGGATAACTGTTTGTCAGATTGGAGGCCGGTGTCTAGTGGTGTGCCTCAGGGATCTGTACTGGGTCCATTGTTTGTCATGTATATTAATGATCTGGATGATGGGGTGGTAAATTGGATTAGTAAGTATGCAGATGATACTAAGATAGGTGCAGTTGTGGATAATGAGCAGGTTTTCAGAGCTTGCAGAGAGATTTAGGCCAGTTAGAAGAGTGGGCTGAAAGATGGCAGATGGAGTTTAATGCTGATATATATGAGGTGCTACATTTTGGTAGGACTAATCAAAATAGGACATACATGGTAAATGGTAGGGCATTGAAGAATGCTGTAGAACAGAGAGATCTGGGAATAATGGTGCATAGTTCCCTGAAGGTGGAATCTCATGTGGATAGAGTGGTGAAGAAAGCTTTTGGTATGCTGGCCTTTATAAATCAGAGCATTGAGTATAGGAGTTGGGATGTAATGTTGAAATTGTACAAGGCATTGGTAAGGCCAAATTTGGAGTATAGTGTACAGTTCTGGTCACTGAATTTTAGGAAAGATGTCAACAAAATAGAGAGTACAGAGAAGGCTTACTAGAATGTTACCTGGGTTTCATCTCCTAAGTTACAGAAAGGTTGAATAAGTTGAGTCTTTTTTCTTTGGAGCATAGAAGGTTGAGGGGGGACTTGATAGAGGTATTTAAAATTGAGGGGGATAGATAGAGTTGACGTGGATAGGCTTTTTCCATTGAGAGTGGGGGAGATTCAAACAAGAAGACATGAGTTGAGAGTTAAAGGGCAAAAGTTTAGGAGTAACATGAGTGGGAACTTCTTTACTCAGAGAGTGGTAGCTGTGTGGAACGAGTTTCCAGCAGAAGTGGTTGAGGCAGGTTCAATGTTGTCATTTAAAGTTAAATTAGATAGCTATATGGACAGGAAAGGAATGGAATGGAGGGTTATGGGCTGAGTGCAGGTAGATGGGACTAGGTGAGAGTAAGCGTTCGGCACGGACTAGAAGGGCCAAGATGGCCTGTTTCCGTGCTGTAATTGTTACGTGGTTACAGTGTCCCTTTGGTACTGAAATCTTGCTCTGAAATCTTCAATATTTTACAGAAATTGTACATTCACCAGCAGAACGCTAGGAAGTGAGGGTCTTGGGCCCTGCATTTCAATCTTACTTGCAGCCTGCTGTTTCCTTTTTCTTAAAGGGAAACTGCACTCAGGATCTGAGTCTGTCTTCCAAGTCCACTGATTTTTAGGATTGATAGATTTTTTAAATTTCTTAAAACAACATTGCTTACTGAAGTATCCATGGCTACGATTGTGGATTTCAGCTGTAGCATTCCTAAATGGGAATATTTGATGATTCCCATGAGAGGCAAGTGCAAAGAGTCACCAGTTTCCAACACAATTTTCCTCAGAATGATGAAGGATGCTAAAATAGGTTCTATCACAGACAGTGAAGAAGGCTTTTTAAAAAATTACAAGGGAAGTTTGATCTTTTGGGTAAGCTGGCCAAGAAATGACAAATTACATTTAATCCAGATACATTCAAGTTGTTGCAGATTTGGAAGTCAAACCAGAGTAAGGCTCTGGGGAGCATGGTAGAACAGAGGGACCAAGAAATGCAAGTACTAAGTTTGCTGAAAGTGGTGTGGTGCTGAAAGTATTTGACGCACAGGCCTTCATTAGTCCATTCACTGAGTATAAAGTTAAGATGTGCAGATGTAATTGCAAGCAATTGAAAGTGCAAGTGCGATTTTACAAGATGTTGATGAATCTGCAGCGGTAATATTGTAGTTGGTCTTGATTTCATGGTTATAGGAAACATAACATTAGGCTGGACAGAATGCAAAGAAGATTTATTAGAGTGTGTCCAGGGTCTGCAGGCCTGAATGATAGTGTGTAGACTAGGATTTTATTCCTTGAAGTGTTGGAGACAGAGGGATGACCTTATGGAGACATATAAAATTATGAAGGACATAGAAAGGGGTACATAATTTTTTTTATTCCCAGGGAAAGAAAATCAAAGGCAACTTTTATACACAGAAGGTGATGTGTATATGGGACAAGCTGCTAGAAAAAGTAGTTGAGGCAGACACTTTGACGGAATATAAGACACTGGGACAGATACCTGGATTGGGGAGTTTAGGAAGTATATAGGCCTACTGGAGGGAAATGGGACTAGATTAGATTTGGTAGGCATGGTCCAGTTGGACTGTTTCTGTATAGTATGGTATTGCTTGGTGACTCTTTCATTATCTCGTATGTAGCTCATACTTAATGTGCATAAATAATGATTAAATGCCTTCAAATACCTTGTTTTTATTGCATGGTGTGTGTTCCACATTATTTTCTGACCTTAATTACTTAAGCAGCTTTCCAGTTACATTTACCTGCAGCAGTTACTGCATCCAGGTATATATGATTGGCAGGAAATATGAACATGAACTGCTACCAGCAAAATGGGCACAGTAATTCAGATGCTAGCTGTAAATTCAGATGTAAGATTACATTTACACTCCCACAGGAAATTCCAACCTGCATTGTGGATGAGTGGAATATCTTATGACTTTCTTGTACTTCACAGCTTAGTAAAGTGAATGTACCTCAATGCTCTATACATTTCTCCATATGACAACCAAGAATTTTTCTTTTCTGTTTTCTCATTAACTCTCAGCCTAAATGATTTTGAAAGATAACTACTCAATAATAATTATTATCATTACCGTACTTGCATAAAATTGTAACTGACAACTTGGGAAGCTGGCTGTTGATAACATAAAAAGTTTCTACTGATGGCTTGATTGCAAAACTACAATAAAAATTATTTCATTTCAATTTTACGTAAGTGTTTGGTTTCATTAAATGTTTTGCTGTCAGAGTTACTGGAGAAATATTTGTATTTTTTGGTCCTTAGAATAATCACACAAAAATAATTAGCTGAAATTCAAAGTATTATGATGACTCAAATTTGTTAATAGAAATGTGACTTTCACAAAATGTCCAATATTTTAAAATGTTTACTGTTTGTCAGACTTCTTCCCTAATATGTTCATGCTGCAGGGTAAACTGTTAGAGCTTTAGTTTGTAAATAAGCAAAGTATGCACTTACATTTTATGCATATCAAAACAGCAAAGTACAATAAAATGTTCCTTCAGGAAATAAAGACTTAAGAAAAATGACAGACATTGAGTCATTCCTCGGTGAAGTGCTGTGCAGTGTGTCTTCTTCCTTAGCAAATGCCACAGGGTAGGGATGAACTTTATTCTGGTAATTAGTCAAATGTGTACTTATGCAAAACACAGCTACAAAATTCTGATAAAGTGTTCAGTAATTCTACTTTGCTGAAATTGCATCATTTGTCTTGAATACAAATTCTATGGCGATCATTAAAACTTGTACAATGTCAAAATGACATTGTATCAGCTGCAACCTATGCTGTATCTTTCACTCATTCCCAAACCTAAATTTGTATTCTTCCTGCTGAATCTCTCTATTCCCTATTGCTTGTTTCCCAAGAGCGTCAACATTTCATTGCTAGGTAACAATTTATTCCTTGAGTTAATACCTTATACTGTAAGTGTGAAGTAGTTTTTTTTACAGAGTTATGTTTGGCTCACAGCTTCTTGAGGATATTTTAATGTCATGTTGTTCTCATATCCTAGCTGTGCTTACATTACTACTTCATATTCCTCTAATTAACTCTAATATTCGAATAATGTTTACTTTTCAACACTTTTTCATTGAACTGGAACCAGTCTGACTTTAGGCTTATTACCCTTTGAAATACTGTGACACTCCTATTATAGTACTGATGCTTTGTTTTCCTCAGAATGTGAGTTCTTTTCTTGTCTTTATACATTTTATGTTTACAACATCTTTTTACTTATTTTTAATTGCATAATGAATTGACTTTTGTCTTATGAGTGTGGAATGTCATCTTATTCAAATTTAGCTGTCATATAGTGAAGGAACTCATGACTGTTTCAGTAGAAAGTCCCATGACTTCAATCAAATGACAATGAAGAACCAGTGATGTTGGTTCAAACTAATATGATAAATGAATTAGAAAAATAAAGGAAAATGGTGTAGTTAATTAACAAAAGTCTGTTCTAATCTAACCAGTGCTGTTAACTCATAAGCTAAACCTGATGTGGTGCATATCCGTCAGCTTTAACTGCTATTTTAACAGGACCCCACTAAGAAGCATGAGGCCATTCTTGTTAGCTCTTGGAATCTCCCATCCACTGCCACAAACCTCATAGTTCTCTCACCCTGCACCTCTTATTTCTATCTCCTATCCAAGATCCACAAAATTGCCTGTCCAGGTCGTCCCATTGTTCCAGCCCCACAGAACTTATATCTGGATACCTCAAATCAGTTTTATTGCTCCTGGTTCTGTCCATTCCTACCTGCATCCATGACACTTCACACACTCTTGATCTTTTCAATGATCTCAAGTTCCCTGGCACCGACCATCTTATTTTCACTAAGGATATCCAGTCCCTATATACCTTCATCCCCTGCCAGGAAGGCCTAAGAGCTCTCCATTTCTTCCTGAACACCAGAGCCAATGAGTTCCTTCCACCACCACTCTCCTCCATCTGGCGGAACTTGTCCTCACTCTAAATTATTTCTCCTTCAGCTCCTGCCACTTCCTTCAAACAAAAGGTGTAGCCATGGGCACTTGCATGGGTCCAAGCTATGCCTGCTGTTTGTCAGCCACGTGGAACAGTCTATGTCCTGGGCCTACACTGGTATCACTCCCCAAATTTTCTTCCACTACAGCGACAATTGCACTGGCACTGCTTCCTGCACTCATGCGGAGCTCGTCGACTTCATTAACTTTACTCCAACTTCCACCCCACCCTCAAATTTACCTGGTCCATTTCCAAGACCTCCCTCCCCTTTCTTGATCTATCTGTCTCTATCCTGGAACCATTTTATCTACTGATGTTTATTATAAACCCATTGACTGTCACAGCTATCTGAACTATACCTCTTCCCACCCTGTCACTTGTGAGAATGCCATCCCTTTCTCTCAACTCCTTTTCATTCTAGAGCTAAGGAGACGTTCTCCTTCTTCAAAGAAAGGGGCTTCCCTTCCTCCACCATCAACGCTGGCCTCAACCACATCACTTCTATTTTGCACACATCTGCCCTCATCCTATCCTCCTGCCACCCTGCCAGAGATAGGGTCCCTCTTGTCCCCACTTCCCACCCATCAGCCTCTGGATCCAGCATATAATTTTCCACAGCTTTCATCCTCTCCATCAGCATCCCACCACCAACTATATCTTTCCCTCCCCAACTTTTGCTCCCTACGTGACTCCCTTGTCCATTTGTCCCTTCTCACTGATCTCCCACTTGGTACTTATCCTTACAAGTGTTACACCTGGCCATTCACCTCCTCAGTGACTGTCATTCAGAGTCCCAAACAGTTGACACTGGTTGGTACTGTATCGGATGCTCCCGGTGGGGCCTCCGTGAGGCCTGATGCAGATTGGGAGACTGCCTCACTCAGCACCAAAAAAAAGTGGGATCTCCCAGTGGCCACCCATTTTAATTCCACGTCTCATTCCCAATCCGAAATATCAGTCCAAGGTCTCTCCTACTGTTGCGATGAGGCCACACTCAGGTGGAGGAGCAACACCTTGTATGCCATCTGGGTAGCCTCCAACTTGATGGCATGAACATTGATTTCTTGAACTTCAGGTAATGCCCCTCCCACATTTTCACCATTTCCCATTCCCGTTTCCCCCACTCACCATATCTCTTTACCAGCCTATCACCTCCCTCTTGTGCTCCTTTCCCTTTACTTTCTTTCATTGCTTTCTATCCTCTCCTATCAGATTCCCCCTTCTCCTGCCCTGTATCTCTTTCACCAATCGAATTCCCGGTTCTTTACTTCACCCCTCCACCACCCCCAGTTTCACCTATCACCTTGTGGTTCTTCTGTCCCTCCCCCCACTTTCTTACTCTAACTGTTCATCTTCTTTTCCAGTCCTGATGAAGGGTCCCAGCAAGAACTGTCGACTGTACTCTTTTCCATTAACGCCTGCTGAGATCCTTTAGCGTTTTGTGTTGGATTTCCAGCATCTGCAGATTTTCTCTTATTTGTGACTTTGAAGCGGTTGTCATTAGCTTTAAAAATGTCACAAGTGGAAGATGATCCCATGGTGAATGGCTTTATGGTTCTATGGCATCCCTGAAGAATCTTGGTGGTTAATCAGACTACTAATGGAGAGAGAATCCACCATAAAAAGTCATCAATGGCTTAGCCTCAAAAAATTTGCAAAATCAACTCCTTGAGCCATACATTTATTTATTTTACTAATTGTTTTTATTTTGGGAGCCAATGCTGAACAGGCTCTTGCAGCCTCTTTAACAATGGCCTAATCACAGGACAATTTGCAATGACTTATTAACCTACTAACTGGTACATCCTTGAACTATGGGAGGATACTGGAGCACTCAGAGAAAACCCGCATGGTCATGGGGAAAATTCACAAACTCCTTTCAGACTCCACTGGAATGAACTCCAAACTTCGATGCCCCGAGCTGTAAGAGCACCATGTTAACCATAGTGATGCGCAATTCTGCACTGAGAAAGAGGACTGGATATTTACAGTGAGACTCTTTGTTGCTAGGTTGAAATTGGCAATTTTGCGATTTAGAATAAAACACATCAAAATACAAGAGTTTTCTCTGAAGGAAGTAACATGGATAAAAAGTGGTCAGGGTGGTAGGAGTAAAGACAGAATAGCACAGCTGTTATTGATGATACCCTACTAAACTATAATGGGTTTAATCCCAGTGTCGGGTGTTGCTCTTGAGGAGTTTAAACATACTTTCCTGTGACCATGTGAATCTTTCTTTGGAGCTCCAGTCTCTTGCCAAACCCTAAAGGTACAACAGCATGCACATTGGCAACTCTAAGTGACTCCTAGTATAGGCGGATGGAGAGAGGGACCTGTTGAGTTTTTGAGCCCAAGCTGCAGAGAAACAGGTGGGGGAATGAGGCAGCTAATATTGTTTTGAGAGCCTGCATAGATTAGATGGGCTGAAAAGTTTCTGTCTATATTCTAAGAAAATATGAGAAAATGTTAATATAAAATGTGAGATAGCAGCAGTGACAGAAACAGGATACATCTGGAAACTCACTAAATATGACAGAATGCATGAAGCATTTAACATTTACCTTGAACGGTTGTTCTTCAAAGACAAGAACATTTGAAAAGGCGCAGGACAAAAATGCTGAAGAAGGAAATGCGGTGATCAGTGATTGAAAGAAAGCAGTACAATTAGATAAAATAGGCTCAGGCTTCAACTTGTTGGCACCATTTAGTGTAACTGATGTCTTGCTGACAATCTGGCTGAAAATTTTACACTGAAATCCAGCACCTATAAAATACTGTAAAGCTGTAAGTTCAACACTATGCTCTGAGACCAGGGAGGAACTCATTGTGAAGCAGATGAGTGCAGTCCCTCCTCAAATGTTCATTGGGTTACTACTATAACAAAATACCATCATCTCCTCAAAACTAATCTATAAGCTTCAATAGCTTAGCCTTAATACGTTCTTATGTAATTGGATGCTCAATTTCTTCACTTGCAGACCTCAGACAATTCGGATTGGCAACAACATCTCCTCCATCAGCGCAGGTGCACCGCAGGGCTGTGTGCTCAGCATCCCTATTTTATTCACTTTACAGAAATGACTGTGTGGCTATGCACAGTCCCACACATATTCTGCCATATTCAAGTTTGCAGACACCACTATCATAGCCAAATCAAGGGTGGTGATGAATCAGCACAAACCAGTGGAGACTAAAAATCTGGTTGAGTGGTGCCATAACAACAGCCTGTTTCCCCATGTCAGCAAGACCAAGAGATGATTATGGACTTCAGCAGGAGGAAACCAGAGGTCCATGAGCCTGTCCTCACCAGAGAATCAGAGGTGGGGAGGGTCAGCAAATTTAAATTCCTCAGTTTTGGAGGACCTGTCCTGGGCCCAGCACGCAAGTGAAGTAACAAAGGAAGCATGTCAGTGCCTCTCTACTTCCTTAGGAGTCTGTGAAGATTCAGCATGATATCTAAAATTTTAACAATTTCTATAGATGTGTAGTGGACAGTTGGTTGGTTGAATCAAAGCCTGGTATGGAAATACGAATGCCCTTGAATGGAAAATCCTGCAAACATAGTGGATATGGCCCTGTCATAAGCACATCTACATGAAGCGTTGTCACTGAAAAGGAGCATCCATCATCAGGGGCTCCAACCACCCAGGACATGATCTGCTCTCACTACTGCCATCAGGAAGAAGGTACGAGAGCCTCAGGACTCACATCACCAGGTTCAGGAATAGGTATTACTCCTCAGGCAACAGGCGATTTAAACCAAATGGGATAACATCGCTCAACTTTACTTGTCCCATCATTGAAATGTCCCACAACCTATCAAGAGACCTTACTAGCTCTTCCTTCAGTTAGTCCTGATGAAGGGTCTCGGCCCGAAACGTCTACTGTACCTCTTCCTAGAGATGCTGCCTGGCCTGCTGTGTTCACCAGCAACTTCGATGTGTGTTGTTAGGAGATCTTCATCTCATGTTCTCGATAGTTATTGCTTACTTATTTATTATTATTATTAATATCTGTCTTTTGTACTTGCACGGTTTGGTGCCTTTTGCATAGTGGTTGACTGTCCAGTTAGTCCAATCTTTTCTTGATTCTGTTATATTTGTTATTCTATCGTGATTATGATTGCAAGAAAGTCAATCTCAGGATTATATATGGTGACATATATGCACTTTGATAATAAATTCACTTTGAAGTTGAAAATGTGTCTCATGTTATCTGTTGTAATACTGATAGTATCAAGCTTGAGTTTCAATAGGCTAATACTGCCACAATAAATGCTCATGTTTCCTCTGTGGTCAACATATACATTAGTTAAAATATTCCTCAGTAAGAGTGGTAGAGAAACATGCAAAATATTTTACAGTGGATGACAATTTGAGTTGATCCTACAAACATTAACTATGTAGCTCAAATTTTTTAATGATCGGTAATGATATTGGTTAATTAGACACATAAGTTACCATATTTTTCAGCAATAACTATGTCTGGCAGATGTTTGCAAGAGATAACACCTTTAGCAAAAGGTGTTAAGTAAACAAATCTCTTTTATCATTTCCTGATAGCTCCATTATCACAATTACCAGTGTCATTCCAATTCGATTCACTTCAAGTGTGAGTGAGAGAAAAAAATGGCTAATTGTATTAACAAAAAGCCTGGTCATTATATTAAGGACTGATATTTCTGCATAGTATACTGGTGCTATATGGTGTTGCACTAGCTTTAACTGATAACATGAGATAACCAATCTTCAACAACTGAAAGGATACATGATTCTCTGCTCACTCAACTGCTCACTACTTGCAGGAGTATAAATAACCTTCATATCTGGTCCAAATCACCAATAACCTAACAATATGACCCTGCTTCATACCTCTGCGTATTTGAATATAGGACAGATTTCCAGAGGAGGAAATTTAGAGAGAGAACATCCATTTAAATTCATTATCAGGAAACATAAGGGATAACCAAGCTAAGTTTAAACTCAAGATATTCTGCAAATGCTGGAAATCTTAAGCAACACAATCTATAACCTGGAATTGAATGACAATTTGCAATATTTCCATATGGAACTGCCAGCACTTGCTCACAAATGTGTTAGGAAATGTGGGAACCAGGTCAAGCATGTGAGAATGCATTAAACTTCAAACTTCCTTGGAAGTCCTCATCACCCTCATTCCCACTGCACTCATTCCTGCAGAACCCCATGTTCCCTGCAGTTCTTCAGCAGTGTGCCCACCGGACTACCCTGCTACAGGTTCAATGAGTCCTTTCATAAGGGAGGAGATATGTATTTAACTAATTAAGTTAATAAATATATACAGAATAATTGATGAGTTATACAGCTCTTGTTACATGCGCGTGCAGTTCAACTCTGAGTGATTATGCAAAAAGTCTGAAGTTAATAACTTATCTCCTTCTACCTTAGGCCATGAACTTATCAATTACCCCTGCTGTGGACCACTTGCTGGAGGTCCAAGATGCCGACTTCTACAAAGAAGGGATCCGTATACTCCACGACTGCTGGACTAAGTGTGTAAATGTAGGAGGGAACTATGTTGAAAAATAAATGTGCTAGGCTTTCTAAAATTGACTCCTTCTACCTTAGGCCACAAACTTATCAATCACCCCTTTTGTGAACATAAGAACATAAGAAATAGGAACAGGAGTAAGCCATCTACCCCATTTTGCCTGCTCCTCCATTCAATAAGATCATGGTTGATCTGGCTACAGACTCATCTCCACCTACCTGCCTTTTCCCCACAACCCTTAATTCCTCTAATATCCAAAAATTTATCCAACCTTGTCCTAAATATATTTACTGAGGTAGGCTCCATGGCTTCATTAGGTAGAGAATTCAACAGATTCACCACTCTCTGGGAAAAGCAGTTCCTTCTCATCTCCGTCCTAAATCTAGTTCCCTGAATCTTGAAGCAATGTCCCCTAGTTCTAGTTACCCCCACCAGTGGAAACAACTTTCCTGCCTCTGTTCCTTTCATAATTTCATAATTTTATCTATCCCCTTCATAATGCTATAAGATCTCCTCTCATTCTTCTGAATTCCAGCAAGTACAGTCCTTGATGACTCAATCTCTCCTCATATTCTCATCCCTCATCTCTGGAGTCAACCTGGTGAACTTCCTCAGCACTGTCTCCTAAAGCCAGTATATCCTCGGGTAAGGAAACCAGAACTGCACGCTGTACTCCAAGTGCGGCCTCACCAGCACCCTGCATACTTGCAGCATAGCCTCTCTGCTCTTAAATTCAATCCCTCTAGCAATGAAGGGCAATATTCCATTTGCCTTCTTGACAGCCTGCTATACCTGCAAACCAACGTTTTATGATTCATGCACAAGCACTCCCAAGTCCCTCTGCACAGCAGCATGCTGAATTTTTTTACTATTTAAATAATAATCTGCTCTTTCTGTTTTTATTCCTAAGTGGATGACTTCGCATTTACCAACATTGCACTCCATCTGCCAGACCCTTGCCACTCACTTAACCTATCTATGTCTCCCTGAAGACTCTCTGCAGCTTTGGCACAATTTGCTTTTCCACTTAGTATCATCAGCAAAAACTTAGATACACTGCACTCAGTCCCTTCTTCCAGATTGTTAATGTATATCGTCAACAGTTGCGGGCCCACACTGACCCCTGCAGCACACCAATCATCACTGATTGCCAACCAGAGTAACACCCATGTATCTCAACTCTCTGCTTTCTGTTAGTTAACCAATCCTTTATCCATCCTAATACATCACCCCCAGCTATGTGCATCCTCAAGACAGCAAACGCCTCCTCTTCTGTAATCTGTATAGGGTCCATCGCCTTGCTGTTGCTTTGCCCCAGTTCCGTAGACTGTGTTTGTCTCCAAGTAAATTCAGGAGCAAAATATCAATGTAAGATCTCCCCATCTCCTTCAGCTCCACACATTCAGTATATTACAACTCTGATCTTACAAAGGACCAATTTTGTCCCTTGCTATCCTTTCACTCTAAGTATTTCTGTGGAGGTCATTATAATACGCTTTCACCTTGTCTGCTGAAGCAACCTTATACTTTCTTTTATCCCTCCTGTTTTCTGTCTTAACTGCTGTCTTGTTTTTCTTGTATTTCTCAATTACCTCTTGTTTGGAAATTTGGTTGATCACCGAGCTTGACAAAGGGTTTGCAGATGTTTCAGCTCAATTGAGAAGCTATCATTAGTGCACAGTCGATAACGTTGCCTCCTCAGAATGCCGGTCTATATACTCCTCCAGGGTCTGAATAGATATTGATTAGACTTTGTGATTTTGCCTGACACCGGCCCCCTAGGCCTGAGTCGACGTAGCAGTAAAAGACGTTGTGATCTGGTTGGATGGTTCAAAACGCTGTGAACAGTTTAGCAGTTGAAAACAATGACACCCTGGAATACTGAGTTGCCATTCCTGGCCATCGTGCAACCAAGTCTCACTAACGGTTAAATGGTATAATTCCACATGCTGATCCATGCTCTAAGCTCATCTGCCTTTCCTACATTAGTCCTTGCATTGAAAATATATGCAGCACAGAACATTGGCCCCACCATGTTTGAACCTTTTGATTGCTGACTTTGTATGTAGGTTTGACCTGCATTTTTCCCCATAACTTCTCCACTATCTGTTCTGTCACTCTGGTTCCTGTCTCCCTTCCCCGCATGCAGCGCAAGCAAGCCTACTCACTTGGATATTAGTCTCTCTTCAGTTCAATCCATCCCTTCTAAACAGGTCCCACTTTCCCTAGAGGAGAATCCCATGATCTAAAAATCTGAATCCCTTCCTTGTGCACCTTCTCCTTAGTCACATGTTAAACTACTTGATCTTCCTATTTTGGGCCATAGAAATCCTGTGATCAAAACATTAGAGGTTCTGTCCTTTAATTAAGCACCTAACACCCTGAACTCACTTTGCAAAACTTTGTCATCCATCCTACCCATGTCATTGGTACCAACATTGACCACACCCACTGGCTGCTCACCCTTACATTTAGGACTGCTCTGGAGTCGATCTGAGATGTCCGTGACCCTGGCACCCAGGAGGTAACAAACCACCTTGGACTCCCATTCTCATCCACTCTTTTCTGTCCCCCTAATCCAATGGTCCCCAACCTCCAGACCGATACCGATCTGCGAAGAATGCAGGGGTGCAGTGGTAGCCAGGACACACCTAGCACATCTTTAAGAAAAAAGCTGAAATAAACAAGCTAATTAATTAGGTGCTGCCTAGCACGTAATTAATTAGCTTGTTTATTTTGGCTTTTTTCTTAAAGATGTGCTGGGTGCGTCCTGGCTACCACTGCACCCCTGCATTCTTCATGGATTGGTATCGGTCCGCAGCCCGGAGGTTGGAGACCACCGCACTAATCAATGAATCCCCTATCACTACAGCTAGACTTTTCTTCCCTCCTTTTCCTACTGAGCCACAGAACCAGACTCAATGTCAGAGACCTAACCACTACAGCTTTTCTCTGCTACATCATTCCCCACCCCCCAGCAGAATCCAAAGTGGTATAGCTTTTCCTGAGGGGAACTGCCACAGGGTACTCTGCACTGGCCCTTTTCCCTTCCTGATGTTAACACAGTAAACCTGCTCCCCATCCAACAACACCTCTGTCTCCCAAATGACCTGGAATTCACCCAGTTCCAGTTCCAGCTCCTTAACATGGTTTGCTGGAATCTGCAGCTGGATGCACTTCACACAGATGTAGTTGTCAGGGACACCGGAGGTCTCCCTGCCTTCCCCAATCCTGCAACAGGAGCATTTCAGTATTCTTTCTGGCATCCCTTTTGTTCTAAATGTGCAATAAGAACAAAAGAAATAATAAATAATAAAATATATCTACCTACAGCCTATGTCTCTCCTTGTTGAAACCTTAATGAGCTAAAGCCTCAATCCTCATCCAACACTGTCCTACTCACATGAAATCCAGTGTCTTATTAATACTTGTTTTCTCTACACCCATAAATGTTATCAAATATAACAATACTATGTCTTTCATATATTTAAAACTGCAGATCACTCCTTTAGTTTTCAGGTTTAATGCAGTCCTGTAAGAGATGCTATTTTGAGCACGATTTCTACCAGAAAATAGTGGGAATGACATTAATTATGGATTGCACACCCAGTTTTCTCCCTGTATACAATGCACAGTAAGGATGATATCATTCCAATACTGCAAGCATTAAACTCATAATCATATCTAGAAATCAGCACTGTGTCAAAATTCTATTGCATGCTTCTTAAACTGCAACATTACACAATGGAATTTTGAGGCTTTTATGCCTTTAAGAAACATTCAGTTCACCAACATTACATGCTTTTCAGATACCGTGGATACTGAACTTAGAAACCATGGAAAACCATAGAAAAACTACAGCACAGAAACAGACCTTTTGGCCCTTCTTGGCTGTGCCAAACTATTTTCTGCCTAGTCCCACTGACCTGCACACGGACCATATCCCTCCATACACCTCCCATCCATGTATCTGTCCAATCTATTCTTAAATGTTAAAAAAGAACCCGCATTTACCACCTCGTCTGGCAGCTCATTCCATACTCCCACCACTCTCCATATGAAGAAGCCCTCCTTAATGTTCCCTTTAAACTTCTCCCCCCTCACCCTTAACCCATGTCCTCTGGTTTTTTTCTCCCCTTGCCTCAGTGGAAAAAGCCTGCTTGCATTCATTCTATCTATACCCATCATAATTTTATATACCTCTATTAAATCTCCCCTCATTCTTCTACGCTCCAGGGAATAAAGACCTAACCTATTCAACCTTTCTCTGTAACTGAGTTTCTCAAGTCCTGGCAACATCCTTGAAAACCTTCTCGGCACTCTTTCAACATTATTAATATCCTTCCTATAATTTGGTGACCAAAACTGAACACAATACTCCAGATTCAGCCTCACCAATGCCTCATACAACCTCATCATAACAGTCCAGCTCTTATACTCAATATTTTAATTAATAAAGGCCAATGTACCAAAACTTCTCTTTACGACCCTATCTACCTGTGAAGCCACTTTTAGGGAATTTTGTATCTGTATTTCCAGATCCCTCTGTTCTACTGCAGTCCTCAGTGCCTTACCATTTATCCTGTATGTTCTACCTTGGTTTGTCCTTCCGAAGTGCAATACCTCACACTTGTCTGTATTAAACTCCATCTGCCATTTTTCAGCCCATTTTTCCAGCTGGTCCAAGTCCCTCTGCAAGCTCTGAAAACCTTCCGCACTGTCCACTACACCTCCAATCTTTGTATCATCAGCAAATTTGCTCATCCAATTTACCGCATTATCATCCAGATCATTGATATAGATGAAAAATAACAATGGACCCAGCACTGATCCCTGTGGCACACCACTAGTCACAGGCCTCCACTCTGAGAAGCAATTCTCTACTACCACCCTTTGGCTTCTTCTATTGAGCCAATGTCTAATCCAATTTACCATCTCTCCATGTATACCTAGCGACTAAATTTTCCTAACTAACCTCCCATGCGGGACCTTGTCAAAGGCCTTACTGAAGTCCATGTAGACAACATCCACTGCCTTCCCTTCATCCACTTTCCTGGTAACCTCCTTGAAAAACTCCAATAGATTGGTCAAACATGACCTACCACACACAAAGCCATGGTGACTCTCCCTAATAAGTCCCTGTCTATGCAAATGCTTGTAGATTCTGTCTCTTAGTACTCCCTCCAATAACTTACCCACTACCGACGTCAAACTTACTGCCCTATAATTTCCCGGATTACTTTTTGATCCCTTTTTAAACAGCTGAACAACATGCGCCACTCTCCAATCCTCCGGCACCTCACCCGTAGACACCAACATTTTAAATATATCTGCCAGGGCCCCTGCAATTTCAACACTATTGGCCTCAAGATAACAAGCACTTCCTCCTTTTCAATCTGTACAGTTTCCATGATCTCACTTCTTGTTTCCCTTAATTCCGTAGACTTCATGCCAGTTTCCTTAGTAAATACAGACGCAAAAAACCCATTTAAGATCTCCCCCATTTCTTTTGCTTCCGCACATAGCCAACCACTCTGATCTTCAAGAGCACCAATTTTATCCCTTATGAACCTTTTACTCTTAATATACCTGTAAAAGCTCTTTGGATTGTCCTTCACTTTGACTGCCAAAGCAACCTCATGTCTTCTTTTAGCCCTCCTGATTTCTTTCTTAAGTATTTTCTTGCACTTTTTATACTCCTCAAGCACCTTATTTACTCCCTGTTTCCTATACATGTCATACAACTCTCTTCTTCTTTATCAGAGTTGCAATATCCCTTGAGAACCAAGGTTCCTTATTCCTATTTACTTTGTCTTTAATCCTGACAGGAACATACAAGCTCTGCACTCTCAAAATTTCTCCTTTGAAGGCTTCCCACTTACTGATCACATCCTTGCCAGAGAACAACCTGTCCCAATCCACTCTTTTTAGATCCTTTCTCATTTCTTCAAATTTGGCCTTCCTCCAGTTCAGAACCTCAACCCTAGGACCAGATCTATCCTTGTCCATGATCAAGTTGAAACTAATGGTGTTATGATCACTGGAACCAAAGTGCTCCCCTACACACACTTCCATCACTTGTCCTAACTCATTTCCTAACAGCAGATCCAGTATTGCATCCCCTCTAGTTAGTCCCTCTATATATTGATTTAGAAAACTTTCCTGAACACATTTTACAAACTCTAAACCATCTAGACCTCTAACAGTATGGGAGTCCCAATCAATATATGGAAAATTAAAATCCCCTACCACCACAACTTTATGTTTCCTGCAGTTGCCTGCTATCTCTCTGCAGATTTGCTCTTCCAAGTCTCGTTGACTATTGGGTGGTCTGTAATACAACCCCACTAATGTGACCATACCTTTCCTGTTTCTCAGCTCCATCCATAAGGACTCAGTAGACAAGCCCTCTAATCTGTCTTGCCTGAGCACCGCTGTAATATTTTCCGTAACAAGCAATGCTACTCCTCCACCTTTCATTCCTCTGCCTCTATCACATCTGAAACATCCGAACCCTGGAATATTAAGCTGCCAGTCCTGCCCCTCCTGTAGCCAAGTTTCACTAATTGCTATAACGTCATAATTCCACTTGTCAATTCACGCCCTCAACTTGTTCGCCTTCCCCACAATACTCCTAGCATTGAAATATATACACCACAGAAGATTTTTACCACCACAACTTGTTCAAGCTCTTGAGCAGAGACACAAATTGGAGGAAAATTTACCACGTATGGCCTATGAGAAGATGTTGGTAGATGCAGGTGTACAGGTTACACAGATTATGGCGGCTTTCATGGTGTAATATGGGTTGTGACCAGCACTAATGTTTTGAAGCTCAATACTGCAGCTTTGGTCCTGCGCAGAACACCTACTATTTTCTTTTGCTTCCTATTTGCTTTCAAAGTCTTCATTATTGAAAATATTACTTGATTCATTTGATAATATGAGGAGTGATTGATAAGTTTATGGCCTAGGGTAGAAGGCATCGATTTTAGAAAACCGAGCACATTTATTTTTCTACATAGTCCCCTCCTACATTTACACACTTAGTCCAGCAGTCGTGGAGCAGACAGATCCCTTCTTTGTAGAAGTCGGCGTCTTGGACCTCCAGCAAGTGATCCACAGCAGGGGTGATTGATAAGTTTGTGGCCTATGGTAGTAGGAGATGAGTTATACAGCTCTCGTTACATGCACGTGCAGTTCAACTCTTTGAGTGATTATCCAGAACTTTTGAAGTTAATAACTCATCTCCTTCTACCTTAAGCTACAAATTTATCAATCACCCCTTCTGTGGACCACTTTCTGGAGGTCCAAAACGCTGACTTCTACAAAAAAGCTGGACTAAGTGTGTAAATGTAGGAGGGGACTATGTTGAAAAATAACTGTGCTAGGATTTCTAAAATTGACTCCTTCTACCTTAGACCACAAACTTATCGAGTACCCCTCATACAACCATATAAAAACTTTGACTTCTTTAGGTAAATTATGAGAAATAATATGTTCAGGTTGATGGAATTATGATCACTTTTTAAGTCATTTTTAAATTATTTTTTACTTCTTAAAATCTTACCCCAATTTGACATTTATATAATTAATCTTCGAATAACTTTCTGATCATTCATCATATTTAGTGTTAAAACCTTTTTCAGTAGTTTTGCATCCATTAATGCTAAATGTTATGGTCTTTAGACATAAAAATATCGTCCACCATTGCTGAACAGTTCATGACCTTTACCTCATCATACAGTGTTCTTCCTTTTGTTCACAAACACTGCAACCATGTGTGTAGGGCAATTAACCTTTTCATCCTAGTTAGATTATATTGTTCAAAATAGCCTCAAAACCATTGATGCCATATGAAATAGAAATAAGGTTTACCATAACATATCTTTCTTTTTGAAGTGTGCATCATGATGCTTTGCACAACGTGTCTTTCGGAATGAACAGATCTATTTCCTATTTTTTACAACGTTGTTTCAATGAATCAAATTGTTTTGGCATGTATGGTACACTCAAAAACAAATAGTTTTCATAAAACATGGCAACCTTTTCTGCAGTATATAGATGTAAACTTGTCTGCTATACTAATAAGGGCTTTTGTATGGGATGTTGTGGTGATGTCTATATTTTGATGGAAGTGTTCTGATGCCAGATATCTGTGAGGGGAAGAAATGTAAATGTAAGTGTATCTGGAAATTGGAAGTTTTGTTATGCTGAGCAAAAAAAAATATTAAAAAATTATTTTGAGCTCAGAGGAAACATACCTTTATATGAATAACATAATCTCTATTGTTTATCTCTTTTTGAACATACTTGTATGAATAAAACAAAGAATAAACCACTCTTGGCCCATTGCTCAAATATTGAACATCATTGTTCCCTTAAGCTTCTTCAATCTTTTCTGCCCCCATTTCTCATGTCAGCTGTGTTTTTTCTCCTTTTGAGTATTTTCAAAAGCTTTAAATCTTTCTGACACTTCCATTCCCTTAAATAACTCCTCATTAGTTATTTCACTTATAGACATTCATCTATTTTATACAATATTTGAAGTTTATAGTATTCATTTCAGATTCCAAAATTTTTAGAACTGTTATTCTATTATATAAATGGTATTCAGAGGTTTAAAAATTCCCAAAGTAATATTATAGTCTGTGATGTTTTATTTCATTCAGATAATTTAAATAACCAGCTATAGTTGAAGAAGTGTTCACTGTTAAATGACATATTAAAAAAATCTCATGCACTCGTAATTAAGTCCTGTTAAGTAAGGGCTATTATAATCTTGTGATCATATTTCTGCACAAGCATTCCAGAGTCTAAACTAGTGATCCAATAATATAAAGTTAAACCTTGATATTGCGGCTTAAAAATTGAAGTTAATTTAGAGTAAAAAGAGCTTACTTTTATTAAAACTATTGATAAAGCTGTTTAGCAGTGTAGAGGAGAACACAGGACAGATTTGAGGTATATGGACAGGTTAAATTGAAGGTCAAGTGCAAAACAGGTGTATCATAAAATAGAAAGTGGGAAATTATCTATCTTGTAAAATTAGAAAATAGATGAATTTTTCAATAATGTCAGATAGCAAGGTGATGGCATAAGTAATTCTTGTACACAAATCATTCAAAGTTGACATGCAAATACAGCGAGCAATTAGGGTTCTAGAGTTGTACAGCACAGAAACAAACTCTTCAGCTAAACTCATCCATGCTCCCCAAGATACCCATCTAAACTTGTCCAATTTTCCCACTTTTGTCTCACATCCTTTTAAACCATTCCTATTCATGTTATTATTCCACCAGCTTTTTCATTCACTCTAAATAAGCCTTTCAAGAATTTATGCACCTCTAAAAGAGCACCCCTCTCTCTTCTCTGTTCCAAGGATGAAATGCTAGCCAGCCCAACCTCTTCCTATACCCTAGTCTCTCAAGTCATGGCAGCATCCTTCTCTGAACTTTTCCTGCTTAATGATAGCTTTCCCATAGCAATGTGTCCCCAAACATAGGTTGGCCTTTATTGCATATGTTTTTGAGTCCAAAAAGAAATCTCCTGATGATATATGACATGTTGCCCAGTTTCCGAACAAGGAAGGAGATACATGTGCTGAAGAGAGTGCAGTAAAGGCTCACCTGGATAACTTCTGGAATAGAACTTGAAAAGAAATTAAAAGACTCTCTGGAGGTAAGAATAACGAGAGGTGATCTCATTGAACTGTACAAAACCCTTACGGGTTGACAGGGTAATTGCAGAGTTCCTGTTTTCTCTGCCTGTGGTCAAATTCTTGCAAAAAATGAATTGGCCATTCAAGAAAAGGAGTTGGAGGGTAGGAAGTGGAAAAAATTTCTTCATTCAAAGCTCATGGAATCTCTGGAATTAACTATCCAGCATAATGTAGTGTCACACAGCTCAGTATATTCAATACTAAATTTTGATTCAAGAGATATGATGAAGCACAGAAAAGTTATGTTGAAGAAAAAAGATCAGCCACAACCTTAAAGTCATTGAGTCATGGAGCAAAGTGTCAGAGAGCACTCCTTTCTGTCCATCTAATCTATGCCAAACTAGTCCCATCGACCCATTCCTGGACCATAGCCTTCCATACCTCTCCAATCCATGTACCTATCTAGGATTCTCTTCAAATATTGCAATCAAAATCTACATCCATCACTTCTGCTGGCAGATCGTTTCACATCTACATCACCCTCTGAATAAAGAAGATATCCCTCAGGTTCTCCTTAAATATTTCACCTTTCACCCTTAAGCTATAACCTCTAATTCTAATCTCACCCAACCTCAGTGGCTAAATGCTGCTTGCATTTACCCTATCTATACCCTCATAATTTTGGATACCTCTATTAAATAATTCCTCATTCTTCTACGCTCCTGGGATAAAAGTCCTAAACCTGTACAATTTTTCCATATAAATCAGGTCTTCAAGTCACTGCAACATCCTTGTAATTTTTTTCTGTACACCTTCAATCTTTCTCATTGGAAGGTGACCAGAATTGCACACAATAATCCAAATATTTGGATCGCCAATACAACTTCAACATGACATTGCTAATTGGGCCCTGTCTATACAAATAATTTTATATGCTGCCTCTTGGAATACCTTCCAATAATTTACTCACTACTGATGTCAGACTCACCATAATTTCACCATGAAATCCATAATTTCTGGGTTTATTCTTAGAGCCTTTCTATAACAAAGAAATATTATTAACTATCTGCTAGTCCACTGGCACCTCACTTATGGCAAAGGATATTTTCAATACCTCAGTGAGGACTGTTGCAATTTTGGCACTAGCATCTCACAAGGTCCAAGGGCCACCTTGTCTGACCCAGGTGACTTATTCACCCTAATTTGCCACATTATAGCAAGTATCTCCTCTTCTGTAATCCGTATAGGGTACATGACCTCAAAACTGTTTTGCCTTGGTTCTATAGAATTTGTGTTGATCTCCTGAGCAAATACAGATGCAAATAAAATCCATTTAAAATCTCCCCATCTCTTCTGGCTCTACACTGATCTTTGACTGGACCAATTTTGTTCCTTACTATCCTGTTGCTTTTAATATATCTGTAGAAAACCTTGAGATTCTCCTTCACCATGTCTGCCAGAACAACCTTACATCTTCTTTTAGTCCTCCTGTTTTCTCTACATGTTCCCTTTCATTTCTTATGTGATGCCCAGGTTAAGATTTTTACAGCTATGCTGTAGGCATTTCATTTTAGCAGTTCTGTCAAAGCAGTGTGTTCTGTTTTTAGTTTCAGCTAAAAGATGAGGGGCTATTATGTTCACCTTAGGAATGTTGTGTCAGCCATTCAGGATGGTGGAATAGGAGAGAATTCAAGAGAACGGGGCAAGAGAGATTTCTGATGGACAGTGTGGTTCGCGCTTCTTTTTTTCAGGAGCTGCAGAGAGGACAGAAGGGAAGATGGCTGAGGATTCTTTGGGAAGGAGCATCCCTGTATCATGAAATGCTTTGTGCAGATGAATGGCTCCAAGGAGGAAAGGCTAATACTCCCGAGAGAGTGCCCATTTGTTGGAGATGGATTTTGGGTGACATTCAGGATACTGTGTGTGCTTTCACTCAGACCATGGGTCCAGCACGTGAGTTAAAGATAACTCCAGAATGAACTCCAGCTTTATGTGCACAGTTGGACTGAGTTAACTGTAGTGGTCCCTTTTATTTTTTTTTTCTTTTCTTTTTCCTACTAACTGCTCGATAAAACAGAAATTTGTAAAGATACTTTCTTTATCATTTTATGCAGTGTACAATTTGTTATTATTGCTGACCGATAATTGTATATGAGAAGTACTTACACAGCATTTGCTCAAGTCGTGGTTCCTTTAATCAGAACATCACAACATTCCTGTTTGGTTGTACCCCAAATCATATTGACCCTATTTGCATATTGTTTATGAAAGTTGAACTTCTCACTGCTGAGTCTTGAAGCTTTTAGCAGGGCTGGCAATGAGCCAAGTTTCCATACAAGCCCAGTGAAGGGGCCACAGTTTGGGGTTCATCCAGGATTCGCTAAATGCTTTGTAATTGCTATTAAGAATTGATTAAGCGGTTTGTGTGCTTAAACCTGTGTTTAAAATACTGTTGGGGAAAGTGATTAAGGTACTTTATCATAGATGCTGCAGGGACTAAGTTTTGGTGTGATTCACAAAGTTTACTTACAGGTAATGTTTGTGTTCTGAGTGGGGTGTATATCTGTAGTCCTGCTTAGAGTGCCAAGTTCTGTGAAAGTATGGGGGAAAGTTATGCTGGTTGAATGGGGGTTTGATCAACCAGCGGGTAAAGATGTAATGTTAGTCCAGACTAGCAGTGGCATGACTGAAGTTGCACTGCCTGATAGGATATGGACACCTGGAGAGGTGGGGCCATATTTTTAGAGAAGGGAGGTATGTAGCTGAAGGTGAAGGCTTTAAAGGCAAGTTGTTCTTGTTTCTGTGAAGTGAGGGAAAAGACTTGTCTAATGGGTCCTTCAGTGGTTGACAGAAATTGTGAGCTGGTTTTGGTGATTACATCACTGGCTGATTAACGTAGAAGTGTATCTATGGAGAGCCAATGTTATTGTAGGCTGGGAGTGTTCTCTGGGCTGAAGCCTACACCCGATAGGGAAGAAGAATATGAGGTCTGGGCTGAGAAGACATCTCAGTTACTGGTTGAATGGCAGTGTTCGGATAATATGAAAAAACAGAGACTGGTTGAAAATTTAAAGGGTCCGGGTGCTGATAATGTGAGGTTCCTAAAAGGAGGGTGGAGCAAGTCATGAAGGGCATACTGTCACATGATGTGATTGCTCTCCTTATTCGAATAACCCAAAAGATGCGCCCTTCTCCATCTTTTACTAAGTTACTCAGAGAACTTAGAGAGGAGGAAACATGACTGAGAAGTGGGACATTTCCAAAACATGAGTAGTATCTTCAGTGGTAGCCTCTGGTGTTAAAGTGGCCCCTGATGATATGGAGATAGAGCTTTTGAGAAATGAGGTGGGAAACCTTCGAGCTGAGCTGATTCACTGGATGTCTGCTGATGTTTCACCGAAACGTGATACATTCGTTGGGAAACCAGACCAACCTGTAGGACTTAAAACACAGTGGACTACTGCTAAAGAGGGTCTCTTGACTAGAGAGGCAACTGGTATTATCTGTTACAACTGTGGAGAAGATGGTTATTTCAAAATGAAACTGTGAGGGACAGGAAATTCTTCAAAAAATAAGTCAACATAAACAGAGCAGAAAAGCAGTGAGTTCTGTTTTTAGAATGTGTGGTTTCAGCTAGAAGATAAGGGGCTATGATATTCAACTTAGGAATGTTCTGTCAGCTGATCAGAATGGCAGAATGGGAGAATGTTCGAGAGAGCAGAGCAGAGAGAGATTTGTGAGACACAGTGTGGTACACCGTCTATATTTGGCAGGAGCTGCAGGGATGACAGGAGGGAAGATGGATAAGGATGCCAAGGGAAGGAGCGTCCCTGTAGCAAGAAATGTTTTGTGCAGATGAATGAGTTCAAGGAGGAAGGACCAATATTCCTGAGAGACCGCCAATTTGTTGGATATGGATTTTGAGCAATGTTTCGGATGTGGCGTGTGCTTTCACACAGGTCGTGCGTCCAACAAGTGAGTTAAAGATGACACCAGTATGAGCTGTAACTTCATGTGCATTTTTGGACTGGTTAACTGTAATGTGCCTTTTAATTTTTTTTTCCTTTTCTTTTTCCTACTAACTGTTTGATAAAGCTGAAATTTGTAAGTATACTTTATTTATAATTTTATGTGATGTACGATTTGTTATTTCTTGGCGATCATTAATTGCTTATGGGCAGCTTTTATGCGGCATTCGCTCAAATCAAGGTTCCTTTAATCAGAGCATTACAAAATTCCTGTCTCATTGAACCGACCCTAGAGGCCTATTGTTTATGAAAGGTGGCCTTCTTACCGCTGAGTCTCATGGCTGTTAATGTGGCTGGCAACAACTCATGTTTCCATGCAAGCCCAGTGAGGGGGCTTCACTTATACTCTTCAAATGTCTCATTTATCCCTTGCTGCCTAAACTTGCTATGCACCTGCTTCTTCTTAACCAGGGCTTCAGTACACCTCAAAAACCAAGCTTCCTTGTTAGCCTTGCATTCCATTCTTACAGAAACATACAAACTCTGTATTCTCAATAGTTCACTTTTGAAGGCTTCCCACTTACCAAGCATCCCTTTGCCAGAACACAACATAACCTTATCCACACATGCCAGATCATTTCTGATGCCATCAAAATTGGCCTTTTCTCCAAAGGCCGGAGGACCAGTCCTATCCTCTCCATAAATATTTTGAATCTAATGGAAGTATAAACACTAGCTGCAAAGTGTACCCCTACATGCAATTCTATCACCAGCTCTGACTTGTTTCCAAATATGAGATCCAGTATCACACTCTCTCTGGCTGGGTCTCCATATATTAATTAAGGGAACGTTCCAGAACACATTATACTTGTTATTAGAATCACCACAGGAGTACCCTGCACTGGCTGCCTATCCCCTTTCTCTCGCATCCCTAATGATCAGAGTTCATCCAGCTCCAGCTTCAATTTCATAACATGAACCTGTAAGAGGATGCAGCTAGGTGGACTTCCAGCAGGTATACACTGCTAGTGACACTGGAGATCTCCCTGTCTTCCCACATCCCACAAGAGGAGCACACGACTGCCCTGACTGTTATTCCCATTGTTGTATATGTACCATAGGAAAGAAAGAAACTTACTAGAACCTTAGCTTAATCTCTGCCTCTTCTCACCATAGTGTCTCGATCCAAAGCCTCCACTCCTTTCTCTAACAATAGCCCAGTCACCCCATGGCTGCTCCCACAATGGCAGCACTTAACTTCATTTTTTGGCCCTTGCCAAATTATCCAATGATCTCAAGGTCCACCAAAAATCCAGAAAGACCTTTCTCACTTTTAAAATCGTGTGGTCACTTACCACAAGAAACAGCTCATGAAATCTCAAGGTTACTGAATGATGCAAGTGCTAAATTGCCAACTCCTGCTTCTATTTCTGATGTTCTTTCTGTGATCATGAAAGTGCACCACTGCTATACAAAATGCATGCTGACACACTAATGGACTTTGTTCAATTAATTTTATTCTTTTCTGGTTCAGTCTGATGTGACTTCAGTCCTATAAATTTGAATGTCTTGAAGAGCTGTGAGTTAATAATTCACAACTTATTAGTATTGGAAAATTAATATTCTGTTCCAGTTGTCCATTTATTTTTGACAAGAAATGCCTGAGCAAGGAAACAAAAAATGGTCGACATTGACCATGAATAATTAGTCTTTAACTTAGTAAATAGTGTAATAGACATAGTGTGGTAAACCATGTATATATGTTGTAACTCGGTTACCTGTCTGGACACACCCCTCTGCTGACTGCCCCTGTGGCTCCTCCCACAGAGTCCTGTATAAAGATGTTCGCCTTGCCCCTCCCCCTCAGTCCGGGGGCAGACACTCACTGTGGAGGTCGTATTGTACAGCGAATAAAAGCCTTTCAGTATTTTACCAAACCTCAGTCTTTTGGAGTAATTGAAGGTGCTTCACATAGGGAGAAAGACCAATTAGCAATGGTATAGAGTAGATATTAAGGAAGACAAATTAACTCTTAGACTAGTCTTCATTAAAAGGTAGATCAGATAGATTTGGTTGCCCAGAGTATCACTGAAGTACACAATTCAAGCTAACTATGTAAATAGGTCAGTAAATGTCAGTCCATGGCCTTCTCTACTGCCATGATGAGGCCACACTCAGGTTGGAGGAACAACTCCTTATATTCCATCTGCGTAGCCTCCAACCTGATGACATGAACATCAATTTCTTGAACTTCTTATAGTTGCCCCTCCTTCACCATTCCCCACTCCATTCCTGTTTCCCTCTTACCTTATCTCCTTACCTGTCCATCACCTCCATCTGATGCTCCTCCCCTTCCTTTTCTTCCATGGTCCTCTGTCCTCTCCTATCAGACACCCCTCCCACCTTTTCGACAGTCCTTTACTTGTTTCACCAACCAACTTCCCAGTTTTTTGCTTTACCCCTCCCCCTTTCTCAGTCTTACCTATCACATGCCACCTTCTTCCTCCCCTGCCCCCACCTTCTTACTCTGACTTCTCCCCTTCCTTTCATGAAAGATCCTGGCCCAAAATGTTGACTGTTTATTCTTTTCCATAGAAGTTTCCTTGCCTACCGAATTCCTCCAGCATTTTGTGTGTTGCTATGTCAATAGTTTGCGTTTTTAAGGATTCAGGAACAAATAAATTGTATATATTACCTGTGAAATGCTACACTTTGTATGGTCAGTTATTCCGCAAATAAATAAAACTGATTTCATACATTTCTCAATCAAGAATTGTGTGCTTGTCAAAGGCAAGGGTCTGAACGGGAAAAAAAAATAGCTGAGATAGATTGTTCTTAATACTCAAACAGTCAAGCCATTGCATAAGCTTTATCAAACTGTTCTCAGCCCTTTGGGCAACTAGAAATTGGAAGTGGATTTTGTTCACATCCACAGTCTGAGTATAAACCAAACAAAAAATATCAAACATTTACTCAAAATGTGGAATGGATACAAGAAACATTGTCAGCGCTTAACTTATTTCAATTCAAATATTTTGCTGAATCAATATCGCTAAAAGACATGAAAAGAGCTGAGATTTAATCACATGTATCTCCAATAAATTCCTTCTACTCCCAAAGTAATTGGTAAATGCATGTCTCTTATTGATCCAGGTACACTTCTACTCAGATTCAGTGAGCTGAATGAACCAAAACTATCAACATTTTCCCTTTAATCTTCTTGTATTTAAAAAAAAAGGGAACACAATCAAGAAACTTTTAATAACGAAGGGCTCTGGACTGGTTAATTGGAAAATTCCAGGCAACACATTTGGAATTTATTGTAACATTTATTGTACCTAAAAGTTAAAAAAAATCCCAAGCTGCTTCACTGAAGTGTAATTTTAAAAATGATCAATAATCTTAAAGAAGTGGTAGTGTATTTAAAACTTTAGATGAAGATTATTTTTACAATTGGAGATGCAATGGGTCGAATTTCTGAAGTCTTTTGTGCTAACCAGTATTTCATGGTTAGAATACTCATGTTAACTCTCTGCTGGACTATCAATAAGAAACTGGTTGCCTTAGTGATGGAATGAACATTTAAAGCTAGTCTAAGAGCCAAACAAAACAAGATCCCAAGGTGTGAAATTACTGAATTCACAATTATTGCACATTTCTAAAACTAGATTTATTGCTAGACAGAGAACTATTCACTGGATTTATTTTAACTATAGTGTATTTTGCTGTAAAATGATAGGTAGCTTCCATGGAGACCACTGGAGCAGGGGTCTCCAACCGTTTTTGCACCGCGAACCTGTTTAATGTTGACAATTCTTGTGGACCAGCCAACGGGTGGGGGGGGGGGGTGGGTGTTAATCACGACCGGAATGTAGGTGAAACTATAAGTCACTTATAAATGGCTAATAATACACTCAATTTCGTTTCTAGAAGGGTTTATCTAACAAATTTATTTTTAAACACACAGCACATATTTTCATCGTATGAATATAGTGATAAGTTAATTATAAGTCACTTATAAGTCAATAGCATCATAACATTTTAAGTAACGCTTGGATATTAAACACACAGCTCATATTTTCCTTGTATGAACATACAAAATCATTACAACACACCAATATCGCTGAATCAGTGGGAGCCCTGGGCTATTTTCTCTACAACAAGACGGTCCCATCGAGGGATGATGGGAGACAGCGATACTCGAAGGGGGTTCCTTATGTCCAGTCTATTCTGCAATTTAATTTTCATTGCATTCATTGCAGAAAACCTCGCTTTGCAAAGGTATGATGTTGGAAATGGAAGCAAAGTTTTCAGTGCTTTCTTGGCTATCTCAGGATATTCAGCCTTGACTTTGATCCAGAATGCCAGCAGAGATGTTATGTCAAACATACTTCTCAGCCCACCATCATTTTCAAGCTCGAGGAGTTGATCTTCTTCCTGCGCTGACATGGATGATTCATCGGGGACATTCGCAAATGGGTCACGGACCCATTCCTTTGCACGTCCTGGGGCATTTGCGGTTGGGAAGTAACGCTCAAATTCTGTCGACAGGGAAGCTAGGTGATCGCGCACCAGCTGTGAGAAGGATGGTGCAGCCTCAGTCTTTCCCAAAATCCCATCTAATGTTGGGAACATGTCAAATATACCCCTGTCCACTCGCCATCCCCACAGTTCCAGTTTGGCTTTGAAAGCAGACACTTTATCTGCCACCTTGAAGCCAGTTGTCATTCTCCCCTGAAGTGACAAATTGAGTTCATTGAGCAGGTTGAAGATGTCACACAGATAAGCGAGTTTTGCTAAAAACACCTCATCACTGAAGTGTGCTGTAAGTGGTGACTTTTTTTGTTCCTGAAAGAAATCTCTGTAGCTGGTCTCTTACTCAAAAACTCCGGCCAGGGCTCTCCCCCTTGATAGCCACCAGACTTCAGTGTGTAAGAGAAGGCGTTTGTGCTCTGCATCCAGTTCCTCGCAAAGCTGCTCAAACAGACGAGAGTTAAGGGCTTTTGCTTTGATGTGATTGATAACTTCAACAACATTGAAGCTTCTCCCAACAGTTCACAGCACATGTCCTTGGCAGCAGGCTGAATCAGTTCTTCACCAATAGTGAAAGGCTTCTTAGCCTTAACAATGCAGCTAGCCACTAAGCACAATGCTCTCAGAGCAGCAGCATTTGTGGAGGTGGTGGCTCTCAGCACTTGCTTCTGTCCTGCTTGCTCACATTTTTTCCGCTCAAAAAACTCAACAGGTTCGTCCTTAAGTGCAGGGTGCTTGGACTCAAGGTGCCGAAGCGGTTTTAAGGGCTTCATTGCCTCATTAGACAGCTTGTCTCCACATATCACACACAGGGGGCTTGGAGCATGCGAGTCACCGGTCGCAATAAAGCCATATTTTATGTACGACTCGTCGTATTTTCTGCTGAAGGAAGCTTTCTTTTTTTTTGCAGTCTCAGCCTCAGCTATTTCTGTGTTATCATTATCGTTAGGCCTTTTATGTCCCCTGCCATCTCTTCCAAAGAAACTCTCAAGCGACGTTTGTTTTTTACTCATTGAATAGTTGTAGGTTAATGACCGACTTATGACCTCGCATGCATTCAAGTTCAACAGTGGACATGACAGAGAATGCAGGTGACTCATATCATTTCATATCGCCAAATCATATCGTTTCCTTGTGGCCCGGTAGCACACGCTTTGCGGCCCGGTACCAGTCCGTGGCCCAGTGGTTGGGGACCACTGCACTGGAGAAACGGTGTGTTTGGCCAGCAACATCTTTTCCCCTGGGGTTCTGCAGTCTCCTCCAGTCACTCAGTGCAATTTGATGCTTTATTTTTTAATAGGCGCCAGTCACTTTTATTCAATTTACTTCCTTACATGTTTCTAAATTATTTTGGTCATTTGATTGGAATCACAACACATGGCAGGAATATCCCAAGACCTTTTTGATCCTTTGACAATGAAAAGCTCTCTCTGAAAATTGGGATTACTTACAGACTCAAATTTTAATACCTCATCCACATGTAACATTTACAGTCATGAAGAAAAATTCCAGAGAATAAGGATCTTTCAGGAAAAAAAATAAAACTGTTCTGATTTAGTAAAAATAGGTTAAAACTTTGTGACCTGATAGAAAGGCTAATTTGCCTCAGGCAGCTTCCATCTTCCACAGATATGTGGTTGCATAACTCAAAATCATTGATTAATATTCTTGGAACTCGAGCTATACAGCTGATAGTAGCCAGAAATTACTATGCTATAACTATCATTCACTGGAATAGCAAGGGTGATAATGAGACCACAAGTAATGTAAGTTAAATTATTCATTAAAGTAGGTGAATAAGGTAATAGAAAAAGCTGGTTAAGTGGGTGTCGTTTGTCAAAGTGTGATCCATATAAGTAAAACAAGCTGCGTTTTAACACTATAGTCAGCCAGCCCTCAGCCTCCAGCCATATTTTAATGAAACCTATGACATTACACGAACATTTCGTTGACAGTTATTCGCTAGTTTGAAATAATGGGCCACACACAATGCTCATTAGGAATTTCAGACGAGCTTTAAAACTCATTAAAATTTATGCTGACATTTATTACACTTTAGCTGCATGTGGATGTTCCTACATATTGCTGACAACACACTCCAGATCATTTATAAAACTTTGCAGTTAGTTATGTACAGGAAGTGATCTTCAGTAAAAGCCAGACACAGGCTAACAACTCTATAATTTAAATATAGCTTTCCCCCAATTGTTAGTGGCATCAATTAATTTCCTATAAGCAACATACACAGATACATTTCAAGTAGCTCTTGAGCTAATGTTGAAAGGAAAAAGAAAAGACTTCGGAGATGTGAGCAGGAAGATACAGTACTCAGACTAATGAAAGCTTAGTTTGAATATGATACTAAATGACTCGACTACTCAAACAATAAGGAGGGCAATTTAAGTTGAATTCTATCAGCTCCAATTTCTGTATGCTGATTCAGTTTGCAATTTTTGAGATAAGAATATTTATCAGAGTTTAACCCATTCCAAAGGAAAATTGACATGTACGAATTCCAATCTGAATAGCTATGCATCTGACACTCCCATAAGTGTGCCAAAGTATTAGACAACCAGGCCTTGATGCAACAATTCCATTCAATCAGGACAACTATCTAACACTCATGTATTCAATGAGGCCACTCTCAGGTTGGAGGCACAAGACCTCGCATTCCATCTGGGTCGCCTCCAACCTGATTTCTCTAACTTTTGGTCATTTCTCTACCCTTACCATTATCTCTTTCTCCATTCCCCATTCTGGCTCCCCTCTTACCCCTTCTCTTCTCCTTAAATGCCAATCAAATCCCTCTGCTGCCTCTCCTTCTTCCTTTACTCCCATGACACACTCACCTCCCCTATCAGATTTATTTCTCTTTAGCCCTTTACCTTTTCCACACTTCACCTCCCAGCTTCTCACTTCAGCAGCAACCCCTATCCACCCATCTTCTCCCCAGATGGTTTCACCTAAAACCTACCAACTTGTACTCCTTCCCGTCATCTTTTTATTCTGGCTTTGAAGTTCAAAGAAAATACATTATCAAAGTATGGACTGTTTTAGTCACTATGTACTACCCTGAGATTCATTTTCCTGCAGGTATTCACAGTTGAACTAAGAAATACTTTACAATCAATGAAAAACTAAATCGGCAACATGACAAATATGCAAAAGAAGACAAACTGTGCATACAAAAAACACAAAATATAATAACGATAATAATAAACAAAAAAAGAAGCAAAGTATGATACTGAGAGCATGTGTTGTAGAGTCCTTGAAAATGAGATCAGAGCTTGTGGAATTGCTTTAGAGTTGAGGTGAGTGAATCATGCTGATTCAGGAACCTAATGAATGAAAAGTAATAACTGTTCTTGAACCTGATGGAGTGGGACCTAAGGCTCCTGTACTTCCTTCCTGAAGGCAGCAGTGAGAAGAGAGCCTTGCCTGGAATGTGGGGTGAGGGGGGTCCTTGAAGATGGAGGCTCTTTTTAGATATGTACATTTATGAGGACAACTTTTCCTGTGATGGACTAGAGTGTACCTATTACTTTTTGTAAGTTTCGCCATTCTTGAGCATTGGTTTTCTATACAAGACTGTGGTGTAATCAGTCAGGATGCGCTGCACTATGCAGCTATATCAATTTGTTAGTTTTAGATGATGTGCAGAATCTATGCAAACTTCTAAGAAAATAGAGGCATTGCCATACTTTCTTTGCAATGACACCTATTAGTTTATTTCCAAATAAACTGATTCCTAAGCTCCGGAACCTGGGCCTTAGCACTCAGATCTGCAGCTGGATCTTCAACTTCCTCACAGACAGGACCCAGGCTTTAAAATAGGGGACAAGCTCTCCTCTACAATCACTCTGAGCACCGGTGCCCCACAAGGCTGTGTACTCAGCCCCCTGCTGTACTCACTGTACACCCATGATTGTGTAGCCAAGTTTCCATCAAACTCAATATATAAGTTTGCTGATGACACAACAATTGTAGGCCGTATCTCGGGTAATGATGAGTTTGCGTACAGAGAGGAAATTAAGAACCTGGTGGCATGGTGCGAAGACAATAACCTATCCCTCAACGTCAGCAAGACGAAGGAATTGGTTGTTGACTTCAGAAGGAGTAGCAGACCGCACGACTCAATTACATCGGTGGTGCGCAAGTGAAACAGGTCAAAAGCTTTAAGTTCCTTGGGGTCAATATCACAAATGACCTGACTTGGTCCAACCAAGCAGAGTTCACTGCCAAGAAGGCCCACCAGCACCTTTACTTCCTGAGAAAACTAAAGAAATTTGTCCTGTCCCCTAAAACCCTTACTAATTTTTATAGATGCACCGTAGAAAGCATTCTTCTAGGGTGCATCACAACCTGGTATGGAAGTTGTCCTGTCCAAGACCGAAAGAAGCTGCAGAAGATCGTGAACATGGCGCAGCATATCTCATAAACCAATCTTCCATCTGTGGACTCACTTTACACCGCACGCTGTCCGAGCAGTGCTGACAGGATAATCAAGGACAAAACCCACCCAGCCAACACACTTTTCATCCCTCTTCCTTTTGGGAGAAGGTTCAGGAGCTTGAAGACTCATACGGCCAAATTTGGGAACAGCTTCTTTCCAACTGTGATAAGACTGCTGAACGAATCCTGACCTGGATCTGGGCCATACCCTCCAAATATCCGGACCTGCCTCTCGGTTTTTTTTGCACTACCTTACTTCCCATTTTTCGATTTTCTATTTATGATTTGTAATGTAAATTTTTAATGTTTACTAATTTTAACTATTTTTAATATTTTTTATATTTAATATTTGTAATCCAGGGAGTGTGAAGCGCAGAATCAAATATCACTGTGATGATTGTACATTTTAGTAACAATTGTTTGGCGACAATAAAGTATAAGCTGCCTAATGTGCTAAGTAATTTAAGGTTACTGACCCTCTCCACCTCTCATCCCCCAATGAGGAGTGGCTCTCATACCTCTTGTTTCTTCATCCTCTAGTCAACAACAGCTCTCTGACTTTGCTAATGTTGAGTGAGATATTGTTGCTAGGGCACCATTCAACCAGATTTTCACTCTCACTCCTATATGTGTTTGGTCACCACTTTGATTCGGCTAACAACAGTGGTGTTGTCAGCAAGATTAAGTATGGCATTAGAACTGTGCTTAGTCTCATTGTTGTAAGTATAAAGTGAATAGAGTAGGGGGCTAAGCACACAGTGTTGTGGTGCACCTGTGCTGTTCATGGCTGTGGAAGAGATGTTGCTGTCAATATTATCTACATATTCACAGGGGTCTGCAAGTGATGAAATCGAGAATCCAGTTGCACAAGGAAATGGCATGGCCTTGGTCTTGGATTTTATTGATTAGCTTAGAGGGGATGATAGTGTTGAATGCTGAGCTTTAGTCAGTGAAGAGCACCCTATTGTATTAATCTTCACTGAGTGTTGAGCCACTGAAATGGCATCTGCTGTTGACCTTTTGTGGGTTAGGCAAATTGGAGCAGACTTTAATCGCTCCTCTGGTAGGTATTGATGTACTTCATCATCAACCTCTCAAAGCCCTTAATCCCAGTGATGTAAGTGCCATTTGATGATAGTCGTTGAGGCAGGTCACCACATTCTTCTTGGACAATGGCATGATTGAAGCCTGCTTGAACCTCAGACTGCCAAATCAAGAGGTTAAAGATGTCGGTAAATGCAACCAGCCAGTTGATTACCTCAGGTTTTCAGTGTTTGGTCAGACGCCCTGTCTGAGCCAGATGCTTTCCCTGGGTTCACCCTCCTCTCATGCTGGCCTCAGATTTTGAAATCACAGAGTCACTGAGGGATGTGGGAGTTTCAGAAGGTGCCTCTATGTACTGTTGGTCAAAGTGAACATAAAAGATATTGAGGTCATGTAGGAGTGAAGCTTTGTTGTCACATATGTGGCTTGGTTTTGCTTTGTAGGAAGTGGTAGCCTTCAAACCCTGCCACAGCTGCCACGCATGTTTTTGTGATTCAAGTTTAGACTAGAATTGCCTTTTCACAAGTGAGATGTCTTTCTGGAGGTCATACCCCTTCCATTTTCTTGGGTTCCCAGTCCTGAAGACAACCAATCTAGGCTTCAACAGATTATGGATCTTTTAGTTGACCCAAGATTTCTGGGTGTGGAAGTTTTGGAATGATCTTATGGAAACACACTCATCTCTGAGTGTCTTATACAGTGAATGATAATTGTGGTGTTTTCATTCAGGCCCTTTAATGAGTGTTTGATCATGGCCCAGTCCACTGCCTCGAAGCAATCCTGTAGCCTCCCATGATCACCTCTTGTCCTTACCTCTGGGTCACTGCTCCTTAGCATCTGCCTGTATTCAGGTAGAAGGGGGAAAACCAGATGATCAGATTTCTCAAAATGCGGTCTACAGATGAAACAGTAGGGTATTCTTGATGGTGGTTTGGCAGTCATTGAGTGTGTTGGGTCCCCTGGTGCTGTTGGTGATGTGCTGATGGTAACTGGAGAGTGATTTCTTCAAGCAACCCTGATTGAAGATCTGGAAAGGGTGTGAAAGATGTCAGGTGCTTTCTTGGCATCATGGCAGAGAACAGTCAGCACTTAATCTTTAAATGTTCCAGGTTGGGAGTACAAGAGTGTGACAAGACCACTACATCTGACCTCCACAATGAGTTTACCATGAAATACAACTTTCCACCTGTTGCCTTCCATGAATCTGCAGTTCAAACCATCTCATGGATTGAGAACTGCTCAGGCTGGAGCACAGTGTCTGGAGTATTGGAGATGAGTCCTGTCTCAGTGAAAAAGAGAATGCAGCAATCTCTTATCTCCCTCCGATATAGCCATCTTGCACTTAGGTCTTCCAGTGACTGTACATGTGCTAATAATACGCCAGGAAGAGGCATTCGCATAATCTGGCACTTCAGTCTGGCTTGAAGTCTGCCCTGGCGCCTTCTCTTCCAGCGATGGCCAACCTTTGTATACTTCAAGGTGCCCTACCTGCATTTCTGTGATTTAAATTTGCTGAATCCTTCCAGGGATTGTAAAATTGCTAGTGCATTTAGGTGATGGAAAAATATATTTCTGAAAGAGAAATTATGAGATGCAGATTGCTATATGTTGCCAGTGATAACTTGAATTTTCACACCCTCTTCTTCCTTCCTGCCTTTTCCAGTCATTTCTAAAGATCAAGGACTTTCCAGTCTTGATGAAGGGTCTTGCCCAGAAATGCTGACTGCTTCTTCCTCACCATGGATGTTGTCTGACTTGCTGAGTTTTTCCAGCATTTTATATATGCATTGTTCTGAATTTTCAGCATCTGCAGATTCTCTTGTTTCCATGTGTTCCACCTTACAGTGAAGTACTATATAATAGTCCAAACTTCACACTCACTTCACAGCTTCTGGTAGGCACATCACCTTGATACATTGTAACACACACAGTCACATACGTTGAGGGATTGTGTACAATTGATTTCATCAACAGTAAACTTGCATGGACAAGAGCATATGCATTGACTCATTGAACTTGTAGAATTCCAAGTTCTACCAGATCAACAAATTGTCTGAGCAACATGGATGTTTTACATTTTCCATTAAAATCTTTGTGACATAGAAACTAGATATTTTAGGGGATGAACCCTCTTGAGATTCTCATAAAATCTTGTTATGTTTGGTGGTGTATACCTGGTTCACAATATCTGGCGCTCTTTGAAAGAATAGCGGAAGACTTGATAAGAGAACCTCCATAGCTCATTGATACCAAGGTGGACAAGACAGATTACAACATTTCAGGATCAAGGTCCAAAGTAAATTTATTATCAAATTACATTTAGGTCACCCTGTGCTGTACTACCCTGAGAACAATTTTCATGCCAGCATTCACAGTAAATACAAAGAAACACAACAGTATAAATGAAAAACGGCAGACAACAAAGACAGACAAACAAGGTACTAAAGACAACAAACTGTGCAAAGCCAAAAGGAGGTAAGAAACGAAACTAAGTAGTAATAATAAATAAGTAAATAAATAAATAAATAAGCAATAAACGTGGAGAACATGAGTTGACGAATCCTTGAAAATGAGTGCACTGATTGTGGAATCAGTTCAGTGTTGTTGTGAGTGATGTTGAGTGAAATAGTTAACCTCGCTGGTTCAAGAGCCTGGTGATTGAAGGGAAACAATAGTTCCTGAACCTGGTGGTGTGGGACCTGAGGCTCCTGTACCTCCATCCTGATGACAGTAGTGAGAAGAGAGCATGACCTCATGCTGAGGATCCTCGATGATGGATGATGCTTTCCTGCAACAGCACTCCTTATAAATATCCTTAATGCTGGGCGGGCTTTACTCATGATGGACTGGTCTGTATCCACTGCTTTTAGTAGGCTTTTCCATTCAAAGGCTTTGGTGTTTCCATACCAGTTCGTCATGCAACCCGTCAGTGTACTCTCCAATACACATCTATAGACATGTGTCAAGTTTAAATGACAGGTCAAATATTCACAAACTTCCAATAAAGTAGAGGTGCTGCTGTGCCTTCTTTGCAATGGTAGTTACATGCTGGATCCAGGACAGATCCTTTGAAATGATAAAGTAAAGTTGCTGAACCTCTCCATCTCTGACTCCCTAATGAAGACTGTCCCATGGACCCCTGGTTTCCTCCTCCTGTAGTCAAGCTGAGAAGAATCCAACAGTAAATGAAAATTAAAGTTCTATGAGATCTTGAGAGCCATAAGCAGAGTCAAGGTAGAAATGATGTAGAAATGGGAGCTTTATTGCTCTTATCCCTTACTGGTGTCCCAAGTCGTGACAAGAGACCCAGAGGTGTGAGTTTGTATACCATTGTGTCATCTATTCAGCCAGATCAAAAGCAAATTAATAATGGTGACCAGGAAATTAATGAATTATTGTGGAAGAGCCATTAAGTTCATCAAAGGAGGAGATTAATTAGGATGACTCCTGGTTGAAGTGAATCACTTATGGGGGAAACTGAAGATGCCGGTTCTGTTTTCCCTCAAAGAGTGAATGTCCAAAGGGGACATGATTGTGGTGCATGGAATTATGAGGGGTACAGGTAGAGAAGACTGCAGGAAACTTTTCCCCATATCAGAATACAGTAAAACTTAAGGACATAGATTTAGAGTAAATGACAAGAGATCTAAGGTTGATCACCTGTATACACTGGCTGAGAAAGTAGTGGAAGCAGAGTTACTGAAAGCTTATGATAAGTATATTGATGGGCACTTGAACCACCTAGGCATATAAAGTTATGGGCAAAGTCCTGGAAGTTGAGATTTAGACAAACAGGTGCCTGAATGGCCAGCTTCCATGCTATTTGACTCTGTGATTTTATGAAGACAAGTCCTTTTGGAAAGCTATTAGCCATCATTACCTGGTTTGCATTGTATGTTATTTCAGAGTTTGTTCTCAACTGTCTTCTAGCCACATATCAAGGGGACTTCGGAACAGACAAAAAAAAATCCCCGACCACATCTAGTGATGAACTAAAAAAAATCTGGCCATACAATATACAGTAGATTTTCTCTTTGAAAAAATCTGCTTTAAATAAGATTAGAATGAGCACTAATGTCATTTGTGTTTGCTGATAGCATACTAAATGTATGTTGTACTAAAACTGTATATTAGAAATGAAATCAACACCTGTTGCAGTGGCAAAATTGAGGAGGATTAATGCAATCTAAATTCTCTGCACTGAACTATATTCCCAGCACAGAGGCTGAGGATGAAACATTATGGCCATTTCGTTGCTAGGAATGCATTGGTTCTGCTGCCAACCTTGTGAAAGAGCATGTAGTTTTTTATTGGTGGATAATCAGGAGACAATCAGTAGATAACCAAGCACAGGCCTGGGCTCGGGGACAGTACAGATGCACCTTTTTTTTGCTGGTGGGGGAAGGGGATTATTGCTTGCTGCTACTTACTCGTGGGAGGGGGAGCTGGGGGGCCACTTTGGGGTTCTCACATTTAACTGTCGATCATTCTTTGGGGCACTTCTCTGTTTTTGTGGATGTCACATTTCTTTGACATTAAATTGGACCTTTGAACCTTTGAACCTTGAGTTGATTTCCTGTCAGCTCTTAAGAAGATAACATTGTGGCGGCCCGCACATGCGGGACTCGAACTGCCATCGGGAGCCGTGGGCAGACACGCGGTAGCGCACTTGGAAATACCTGCTCGGGGTGGACCTTCTGAGGACTGTCTGCCCCGCAGGGCGCAGGGGTCCATGGGAGGAGAGATTTAAGCGTGCAATTTTGAATCAGTAAAGGCATTCAGAGTTCAGCTCTCTCTGCCTCCATGTGTTTCTTTAGTAGCATGTTTGCGCGCAACTACAACACTTTGCTTTCAGAGAGTTTTAGTGGTTCAGTGTGTCCACATTCCAACTTTAAGTGTAAAAGAACATAGGTATATTTAATCTCACATGCTGTGGAGTTAAGAATGCATTGCTTTTTAGATGGGTCTATTGGGAATGCACTGTCTTCACTTAACAGTTTCAGGTACAAGCTATTTGATTCACTATTATCATGCTCACATTTTGGATCAGAGAAGCAGAATTCAAAATTTTGGAACTTGATAAGAATTTAAATACATACCCATTTTCTGATTAATATTTAAAATACATTTTCTCTGTGTTGCATAAGTAACTGGTTTAGAAAAGCAAACGTGAGAATAAGTGTTTAGTTCAATTTTACTCGTCCATCTGCTTTCATGTAATTTTGCACTGCAGGTGCAATAATTGGCCGTTTAACTTTGGTTTTTAGTCTTTCTCCAGAAAACTGTTGCCTTAATTTAATGAAATATGCATCAAATTGCAGATACTTAACCAGCCCACTGAAATTAGCTGTTTAACTTTGGGAACTGGTAGCAAAAATCTATTCAACCTTGGCATCATGGAACTTTAATCATCCGTGTTTTTTTTACTGTGCTCATACTAAGACATGATCAGTAATCACAATGACTTCAGGCCTGAAGACCTTAAGGTTGCATACTAAAAAGAAAGAAATCATGAACAAGAGTGATGACACACAATGAATAAAATGTAATAGCAAGTCACAAAGGACATCGTGTCTGCCGTGCAGGCACATAACCTTAACCTACATCAAGGCTGCCAGTGGACTCTAATAAATGCAGTGGCTATTGCATTAGAGTGATTCTATGCATAACTTCATTATTGAATACTTGGTGCAATTAGGATCCAAGAATTATTACCATCTAAATGGAGAAAATCCGGGATGGCAGGAATAAAGAACACTCTAAAGTTGACAATCTTAATACAAATAGATCTCACTGTGAATTATTTTACACCCAATAGAAAATGGACTACTGTCTTTACTGCCCTTACACTGTATTTATTATCAGACACTGGAGAGATATTTGGCTGATTTTTTTTGTCTTTTAGTCTTTTGCCAGGAGTGTAAAGTCTGAATCCCAATGAAGTATGGTATTTAGATGCACAAACTTCAGTATGTGTTAAAATAGTTAGTAAAGTACTTAATTAGCCTCAAAATTCTCATATAATGGAACTGTGAGATTTGATTGTTACGTTGGATGGTGTCATCCTTTCTGATCTGAAATTGCTATCTGAATATCCTTTAACTTTACATACTCTATGAATAAATAGCTAAAAACTCAAAAGCCTGCACCAAGCAGCGTGCCTTAACTATATTGTGTTTGCAGCACTCTGACAGCCAACCTTTGATAATGGCAAACACGTGCACTGTCTGGTCTAGAATTTGAAGATTATGTCCAGAGCTCACAATGTACTATGGCTGTATGAACCAGTAGGAAAACTGTGGATATCTGCTCTCACCAACTTAAAAGCCGTATTATTTGAGGAAAGGACATAATGGAAAGAAATCACATGCTAATTTTAATTTAATGAATAACCTCAGATTTAAATTCATCAGCTTGTAAAATACATTTGAAGTCATTACGGACTCAGAAAGCATTCAAAAGGGACCTCGTAAATTTCTGATTCTGGAAAGAAGAGGCATGAGATTAGAGCAGGAAATAATGAAAAATGGTCAGCTCCTGAAATAGAATAGGTATGACAGAGAGATGAATGGGTTGAATTATTTTCCTTATATTCACATTTTTAAACAATAATGGAGACATTTTCCTTCCAACAGGAAATTATTTTTTACATTTGAACTTAAGTATGTCTATCCAAATTGAGAATTGATGTTAAACATTGCTCAGAATTAAATAAGATGGATATGGTTTGCTTTTTTTTTTGCACATTTTGTAGATATATTTAGAAGGGCACCTCTTTCAGAAATTTGGTAAGCAATTTTGATCTGTAAAATGTAACATTCTATTTATATGCACTTGTGCATTACAAGAACTGTTAAACCAAAAACTGTGATTTTAAAACACTTTGACTTGGCATCAAAACAGTTTCTTTGGTTTAGAATTTTGGCACCATAAAATAACAGTGGAAACTCCTGGCTGTAGTGAAACCCATGGTTTAATGAATGCTGTAGCATGCAATAACATTTATGTGTGATACATCACATTGCTGTCAGTGGTGGCCACTCACTTGTGGAGCATAAAGTAAGAGAAGCAAGTGAAACAATTAGCAATTACTGCCAGTTGTTACATTAGGATAAGGGTATAGCAATTATAGACTAATCAATGTGAATCAAGAAAACAACTACTGATACTGTAAATCTGAAAGAAAAGCTAAAAATGTTGGGAGACACTCAGCAAGTCAGAGGTGGGCCATATAAAGGTAAAGGCAGGAGGGAAAATAACAACAAAATTGATGAATTTTTCGAGTTCAGTTTGAGTACAGAACTTTTCTAAGTATCCCACAAAGCGTAACACATGGCTTTGGCCCATCTGAGCATCCACAATGACACTTTCACCTAAAGAAAACAAGTGGTGTTGAAAAAGAACCTGTTTAATGTTAGATCAATCAAATCTGAAAGGCAACAAGCTAACAGATTGTAGGTTGCTGACTGAGTTATCTTTTAGATTAAATCATCTGTAGCTGATAGTTTAATAGACAGAATCCTGTCTATCAAACAGAATTCCAAAGTGTTTCATCCTCATTCCAGAATGTTTCTTATCCCAGCAACAGGGCGGATGTACTAGTAGTGTTGTTCAGTGATAAACAATCAACTGAAAGTTATTACCATTCGACCCGTGAACTCTCTGGGAATCAAGTTAAACAGCTTGTAATCATATTAATTTGCATGTCAGTGCAACAATGGTTCAAGAGCATCTTTAAACAAAAATATGTCTATTTGCAGCTGTCACTGCTGATGACATAGATAGATTTCTAGTTTCTTATTGCCTGAACAAACTTCCAAACTGTGAGGTTATCCTTCCCATTGTTGTTTCAAACTGCTAATGACATTGTTTTAGTTGCTTATTGCCTGGAATCTGCAAGTTGAAAAAGTGTGACCTTTCTTATGGCATGTTTTAAACTGTCAAGACTGTGGTGATTGATAGCCTTTGATGGAAATTTTATCAGCTCAATTTGATACCATTGGACTTTATTAACAATTTTGCAGTGTGATCTCCAGATTAAAATATTTGCTTTAGGTGCTCAGAGTAGTCTTACATTTTTGATTGCTATTTTTTTTACTTTGACTCAATTTTACTTGCAAGTTAAATCATATTTTTGTGTATTTAAAAACACATGAGGTTCTGCAGATGCTGGATATCTTGAAAACACAAAATGCTGGAGAATTCAGCTATTCAGGCAGCGTCTATGGAGGGGAACACCTACACTCTGTCCATCAGAGAAAGCAGGATCTCCCAGTGGCCACACATTTTAATTCCACGTCCCACTCCCATTCTGATATGTCTATCCACGGCCTCCTCCACTGTAAAGATGAAGCCACACTTAGGCTGGAGGAACAACTCCTTATATTCCGTTTGGGTAGCCTCCAACCTGATGGCATGAACATTGACTTCTCAAACTTCAGCTAATGCCCCACCTCCTCCTTGTACCCCATCTGTTATTTATTTATATACACACATTCTTTCTCTCTCTCTCCTTTTTCTCCCTCTGTCCCTCTCATTATACCCCTTGCCCATCCTCTGGGCTTTTTCCCACCTTCTCCTTTTCTTTCTCCCTGGGCTTCCTGTCCCATGATCCTCTCATATCCCTTTTGCCAATCACCTGTCCAGCTGTTGGCTCCATCCCTCCTCCTCTTGTCTTCCCCTATCATTTTGGATCTCCCCCTCCCCCTCCCACTTTCAAATCTCTTACCAGCTCTTCTTTCAGTTAGTCCTGATGAAGGGTCTCGGCCCGAAATGTCGACTGTACCTCTTCCTAGAGATGCTGCCTGGCCTGCTGCGTTCACCAGCAACTTTGATGTCTGTTGTAGGGGAATAAGTACTTGTTGTTTTAGGCCATAGCCCCTTTTCAGAATGTGGAATCTTGGTGGGTGGAGTCAAGAAACTGCAAGGGTAAAAAATACATTATAGGAATTATATATAGGCCTCCAGAAGATAGCCAAGATGTGAGGTTGAAACTGCAAAGGGAGCTGGAAAAGGCATGTAATTAGGGTAATGTCACAATTGTAATGGAGGACTTCGATATGCAAGGGGATTGAGAAAATCAGGTTGGTATCGGATTTTAAGAGAGCAAATTTGTAGAATGCCTTTGATATGGCTTTTTAGAGCAACTAGTGCTTGAGCCTACTTGGGGAACGGCTATCTTAGATTGGGTGTTGTGTAATAATCCAGATTTTATTAGGGAGTTTAAGGTAAAGGAACCCTTAGGAATAGGTGATCATGCAATGATTGAATTCATACTGTAATATGAGAGGGAGAGGCATAGGTTAGATGTATCAGTATTACAATGGAATAAAGGGAATTACAGGAGCATGAGAGAGGAGCTTGCCCAGGTGGGATTGGAGGGGGATACTAGTGGGTATGACTACACAGCAGAAGAGACTGAAGTTTCTGGGAATAGTTCACAAGATGCAGGATAGATCTGTCCTACAGAAGAAGTTGCTCAAGTGGCAGGGGTAAGCAACCATGGTTGACAAGGGAAGTTAAGCAACGCATAAAAGCCAAGGAAAGGCTTTTGTTAATGTAGAAAACGTGATGGGTAGTTGGATGATTGGGAGGTTTTTAAAATCTAGTAAAGGGCAACTAAAAATCCCATAAGAAAGGAAAAGATGAACTATGAGGGCAAACTAGCCAAAATATAAAGGAAGATACTCAAAGCTTTTTCAGTTATATAAAGAGTAAAAGGAAGGTGAGAGTTGATATTGGACCACTGGAAAATGACGCTGGTGAGGTAACAATGGGGAACAAAGGAATGGCAGATGAATTTAATAAGTACTTTGCACCAGTCTTCACTGTGGAAGACACTAGCAGTGTGCCAGAGGTCCACTGTTGTCAGGGAGCAGGAGTGAGTGCCATTGCTATTACAAAGGAAAAAGTGCCCAGATGCTAACTTCTGTGGTTGGGAAAGTGTTGGAGTCTATAATTAAGGATGAGGTTTCGGGGTACTTGGAGACTAATGATAAAATAGTTCAAAGTCAGCATGGTTTCTGTAAAGGAAAATCTTGCCTAACAAATCTGTTTGAGTCCTTTGAGAAAGAAGCAAGCAGAGTGGACAAAGAAGAGGCAGAGGATGTCAGTTACTTGGATTTTCAAAAGGCATTTGATAAAGTGTCATACATGAGGCTGCCTAAAAGATAAAATCCCTTGGCATTACAAGGAAGATAATGATATGGGTAGAGGAATGTCTGACAGGCAAGAGGCAGTGAGTGGGAATACAAGGGGCCTTTTTATGGTTGGCTGCCAGTAACTAGTGGTGTTCCTCAGGGGTCAGTATTGGGACCACTACTTTTACATGTTTTTTGGTCAGTGATTTAGAGAATGGAATTGAAGGCTTTGTGGCAAAGTTTGCAGATGATACAAAGATAGGTGGAGGGATAGGTAGTACTGAGGAAGCAATACGATTGCAGAAGGAATTAGACAAATTGGAAGAATGGACATAAAAGCGGCAGATAGAATACTGTGTTGGAAAATATATGATAATGCATTTTGGTAAAAGGAACAAAAGTGCAGGCAATTATCTAAATGGGGAGAAAATTCAAACATCAGAGGTGCAAAGTGATTTAGGAGTCCTTGTGCAAGACTCCCAGAACATTAATTTACATATTGAGTCTGTGATAAGGAAGACAAATGCAATGTTCACATTCATTTCGAGAGGAATAGAATATTAAAAAAGGAGATAATGCTGAGGCTTTATAAGATACTGTTCAGGCCACATTTGGTGTATTGTCAACAGTTTTGGGCTCCATATCTCATAAAGGGTGTGTGTCACAGCCCGGTCCATTGACTCCTCATTTCAGTTAATTTCCTCTTCCCCATGTTCTACGGTGCTCCTTGTTTAGGGCATCTGATTTTCATCCGAACCAGCAGCATAAAATCTCTGGCTTACATCTACTCAGTGCTGGTCTGTCTCCTGAGCAGGGCAGTAATGCATGTTCCGGGCCGTCGAGAATAGTGGACTCTGTTGTTCAGTGCCTGGGATTGCTTTGTGAATTCTGTGGTTTTCATGTCCAGCTAAGTTTAGCCGGTTGTTTGACCATTACTCCAAGTCAAGATACGAATTCTGTCGTTTTCGTGGGCAGCTGAGGATTGCTGGCGGTTCGCCGCTACTCTGAGTCAAGATATGAATTGTCTGTCGACGTTTGGTTTTGTCGTATCGTGTCCAGCTGAGGATTGCAGGCCGTTTGCCGTTACTCCGAGCCAAGATACGAATTGTCTGTCTTTGTTTGGTTTTGTCATCCCATGTCCAAGTCCGAGTACTGGCTCCACGTCCGAGTCTAAGTCCGAGTCCAGGCTCCATGTCCAAGTCCAAGTCTGAGTCCAGGCTCCATGTCCGTGTCCGAGTCCAGTCCAGGATTCATGTCCGATTCCAAGTCCAAGTCCAGGCTTTGTTTCCGAGTCCAATTCCAACTCCAGGCTCCGTGGCCAAGTCCAAGACCAGGGTCCTCCAGTTTGTTGTCCAAAGTTTACATCCATGTAAGCATCTAATCTTTGCTCTCTGGCTTTCCTGGCAACTATTAATAAAATACATTTCTGTTAATGCTACCTCCATGTCTGTGTCCTGCATTTGGGTTTGCTCCCCAATGCCCCATTGTAACAGAACGGACCAGTTAAACACGGACGCAGTGGACACAGGCACTGTCTTACTAACTCTCACTAACCAGAGTCCCCTCCTGCCAAATCCTTCCCCCCCCCAACCCGCCCGGGTCGTTGATGATCCAGGCAAGTCTGTTGGATCACCTGAAGGCTCCCTTTTGGGGGGGGGGGGGAGGGGGGCGTGGTTATTGTCACAGTCCAGTCCGTTGACTCCTCATTCCAGTTAATTTTCTTGTCCCGTGTTCTACAGGGCTCCTTGATTAGGGCATCTGATTTTCATCTAAACCAGCAGGATAAAAACTTGGGCTTACATCTACTCAGTGATGGTCCATCTCCTGAGCAGGGCAGTAATGCACGTTCCGGGCCGCCGAGAATAGTGGACTCTAAGTTGCTTCGTTGCCTGGGGTTGCTTTGTGAATTCTGTGGTTTTTGTGTCCAGCTGAGTTTAGCCGGCCGTTTGCCGTTACTCCAAGTCAAGATACGAATTCTGTCATTTTCGTGGGCAGCTAAGAATTGCTGGCCATTCACCGCTACTACGAGTCAAGATACAAATTGTCTGTCGTGTTTAGCTTTTTCATCTCATGTCCAGCTGAGGACTGCAGGCCATTTGACGCTAGTCCGAGTCTAGATACGAATTGTCAGTCATTGTTTGCTGTGTCGTCTCATGTCCAGCTGAGGATTGCAGGACGTTTGCCGCTACTCCGAGCTTAGATACGAATTGTCTCTCTTTGTTTGGTTTTATCATCCCTTGTCCAAGTTCGAGTCCCAGCTCAGTGTCCATGTCTATGTCTGAGCCCCGGCTCTGTGTCTGAGTCTACGTCCGAGTCCAAGTCCAAGTCCAAGCTCCGTGTCCATGTCCAAGTCCAGGTTCCACATCCGAGCCCAAGACCAAGTCCAGGATCCATGTCCGAGTCCGAGTCCGAGTCCAAATCCAGGCTCTGTGACTGAGTCCAAGTCCAAGACCAGGTTCCACATCTGAGTCCAAGTCCAGGTTTCACGTCCAAGTCCAAGTCCAGGCTCCATGGCCAAGTCCAAGTCCAGGTTCCTCCAGTTTGTTGCCCAACATTTACTCCCATGTAAGCATCTAATCCTTGCTCTCTGGCTTTCCTGACAACTATTAATAAAATACACTTCTGTTAATGCTACCTCTGTGTCTGTGTCCTGCACTTGGATCCGCTCCCAAACACCCCATTTTAACAGTGTGTTGTCATTGAGAAAGTTCAGAAGAGGTTCATGAGGGTAATTCTGGGAAGGAAGGGGTTAACAAATGGGGAGATTTAGCAGCTGTGGGCCTGTATTCACCAGAATTTTGAAGAATGCAGGGGGGAGGGGTAATCTCATTGAAACCTAACAAATGTTGGAAGGACTAGGTAAAGTGGATGTGGGGAGGATGTTTCCTATAGTGGTGATGTTCAGAATTAGAGAGCACAGCCTCAAAGTTGAGGGTAACCCTTTAGAACAGAGGTAAGGAGGAATTTCTTTAGCCAGAGAATGGTGATTATGTGGAATGCTTTGCCACTGACAACTGTGAAGGCTTAGACAATTGGTATACTTAAGGTGAAAATTGATAGTTTCCTGATTAGTCAAGGCTTCAAATGTTATGGTGAGAAGTCAGTGGTATGGGATTGAGTGAGATGCAAGATCAGCCATGATGTAATAACAGTGCAGACTCGATGGGCTGAATGACCCAATTTTCTTCCTATGTCTTACGGTTTTATGGGCTTATCAGGGCGAGAAAGGAAGGGGTCAGAAGTCAAAATAAGGGGGAGGAGCACAAGATCTTAAATGATAGGTGAGTTCTGATGAAAGTGGGAAGATAGATAGGTAGGAAATGGCATGAGAAGCTGAGAAGTAAAAGGCTGAAGAAGATAGAATCTGATTGGAGTGGAGAGAAGACCATGGCACCCACCCACCTCCCCTCTCACCTGGTCTCACCTATAACCTGCCAACTTGTACTCCTTCCTCTCACTCCCACCTTTTTTATTCTGACTTTTGCTGTCTTCCTTTCCAGTCCTGATGCAGTGACTTGGCCTGAACCATAGATTGTTTATTCCTCTCCATAGATGTTGCCTGAATTGCTCAGTTCCTCCAGCATTTTGTGTACTCAACTTCTTTTACTGAAGTTGCTCTTTTTCCAGTCCACACCCAAGCCAATTGTGTGAGGTGTGATCCTACAGTGCCTATAAAAAGTATTCACCCCCCCCCCCGGAAGTTTCCATGTTTTAATGCTTTACAATATTGAATCACAGTGGATTTTTTGATACCGATCCAGAGAAATAAAACTCCTTCATGTCAAAGTGAAAACAGATTTCAACAAATTGGTCTAAATATATTACAATTATTAAACAGAAAATAATTGAAGGAGATTAATTATACAGCTCTCGTTACATGCACGTGCAGTTCAACTCTTTGAGTGATTATGCAGAAAGTTTCAAGTTAATAATTCATCTCTTTCTACCTTAGGCCATGAACCTATCAATCACCCCTGCTGTGGACCACTTTCTGAAGGTCCAAGATGCCGACATCTACAAAGAAGGGACCCGTATGCTCCACGACCGCTGGACTGAGTGTGTAAATGTAGGAGGGGACTATGTTGAAAAATAAATGTGCTGGGTTTTCTAAAATTGACTCCTTCTACCTTAGGCCACAAACTTATCAATCACCCCTCGTACACAGTTATAACACAGTGATACCAACAATGTAGCAATAATTCATTCCTCGAGACAACAAATTGGCCCCTTTTCAGAGAGAAACCAAGCACACAGGTAGGGTCCAAATGAATATGTGATAGAACCTGGTGACCCATAAACTTAATCTCTATGCATGGGAATATGGTGTATTCCTTCTAGGCACACATGAGATTTCACCCTCCACCAGTAAACCTCAATGAAGACTGGAAAACAGATGCTTGGGAACATGCTCTAGCATTACTAAAAAGTTTGACTACGGCCAATAAAAGAAGAATACGTGGACAGGGTCCTACACAGGGAGCTACTGCAGCTTCCCCAGTACAAACTTCCCATTAAGTTTTTTGACCATTCACTATTCCAGAGATTTCAGACTGTATGCACCACATCTCTAGCTGATGCTGAAGGAATTTTGAAGTGGCTACTTCAGAATGTCAGGAGGTTACAGACCTTCTGAGCCAGTCATACTCCTCAACATATTGAGCAAAACTTATTAATGTTATTTCCCATAGGTTTGGTACCACCTCCACAGGAGTGTGGAAATCTATATTAGATATGTGTGGATTTATAAACAAATAAATAGAGAGGATGTCCACTGAGGATTTAGTACTGTATTGAGTAAAATAGTCAATAGTCAGGGCTTAATAACAGCTTATAAGATCAGAGAACAGATGACAAGGACAGACTGGGACATTGTTCATTCTATAATGTTAACCCTTTATCCTCATGAAGACTACTGCGCGATGCGTGGAATTAACACCCAATACAGGAATGATTTCAGGCTGTTGAAGAGATCCTGCACACCCACATGGTGTTAGCAGGATTACCGCTTGTTTCCAGATAAAGGCAACTAAGTGCTGGCTCAGAATCCTCACCTTTTCTCTCTCAAGGGTATGTAGGGTCAGTAACAAAATAATCAAGCCAACCTTATTCCCCGGATTGATCACATTCACTGTGACCTCTTACACCAGCTCCTCAGCAGGGAAGGCGTAATCAGCAAACTAAATAAGCTCCCTTTTCGCCTGCTGCCTTAGGAAGAGTTTTTTACACATAACCTAGGTGGCTAGGCACTAGGTATAGACCACAACCTTTAGCACCACTTATTTTTTTGTGGAAGGAGTTCTCAGACCAAAATACTCCTTCCAGGACAGAGGGAACATTCAAATATCCCATAAAAATTATATTGATATTATTGATAAATGCAAAATGCACCACAAAGCTGTGTGCCTAGCCCTTACTCTACTCAATTTATTCTTATAACTGACAGACTAAACACAAGTCTAATGACATATTGAAGTTTGCTGATGACGACACTGTTGTTGACTGAATCAAAAATGTAGACAAATGGAGATTGAACATCTGGCTGAGTGGTGCCACAACAACAGCCTCTCGCTTAATGTCAGCAAGACTAAGGAGTTGATTATTGACTTCAGGAGGAGGAAACCAGAGGTTTATGAGCCAGTCCTCATAAGAGGAATCAGAGGTGGAAAGTGTCAGCAACTTTAAATTCCTCTGTGCACTGATGCAGCACTGTTGCAGGAAAGCAGCATCCATTATCAAAGACCCACAACTTCCAGGCAATGCCCTCTTTTTACTGCTGCCATCAAGAAGAAGGTATAGTTGATTCAGGACTCATACCACCATGATCAGGAAAAGTCATAACCCCTCAACAATCAGGCTTTTAAACCAGAGGGGATAACTTAACTTGCCCCATCACTGAACAGTACCCACAACTTATTAACTCACTTTCAACGACCCTTCATCTCATGTTCTTGATAGTTCTTTATATATATATAATTTATTTATTAATTATTGTTGTGTTTTTATTTTTTCCAAACTGAAGCTGCTAAAACCTTAGGTATTGGGAGAGTCAATCTCTCTCATTTCTCAATTGCTAGGAACCTTCACACCATTCTAATGGCGTTTAATATCGTAACTTTCTGGAGATTTACATAAATATTGCGGTGTAGGGCTAATTGTTTACTGCTATTATGCAGTGTCTTTGAGATTATACTAGCTGTAGACATTACTATTGGGACAATAAGCACCCTGCTCATGTCCTATAGTCTTTAATTTTCCTTTTTTAATTCAGAATATTTCTGGTGGTTTTCACCTGTTGATTTCTGAATGTTATTTTTTTAAGTAAGTTGTACTTGCTTGTTTATCCTGTAATATTATATCTGGATTGTCCTATCTGTATTAATGAATCAGTCCTAATATATTTTGTAGGACTCTGACTGTAAAACTGGACCAGGTTTGTATTTATAGTATTGTATCTTTTATGAGTTTCTATTTTAAACTAAGATTTTGGTGAATTGTTTTGACACTTGATTGTGCTTGTGTAAGAAATTAGATTGAGTTAAACTGCTGCAGGATCCTATAATGTGTTGGATTGTTTTTGGTTTCAGATACATAATTCCATGAAAGTGGCGTCACAGGTAGACAGGGTTGTAAAGAAGGCTTTTGGCATCCTAACATTCATAAAACAAAGTATTCAGTATAGGAGTTGGGAGTTTAGGATGAGGTTGTATAATTTGGAGTATTGTGTGCAGTTCTGATCACCTAACTATAGGAGGGATATCAGTAAGATTGAAAGAGTGCAGAGAAGATTTACTAGGATGTTGCCGGGTCTTTAGCAGTTGAGTTACAGGGAAAGATTGAACAGGTTAGGACTTTATTCCTTGGAGCGTAGAAGAATGAGGGGAGATTTGATAGAGGTTTACAAAATTATGAGGGGTATAGACAGAGTAAATGCGAGTAGGCTCTTTCTAGTTAGATTAGGAGAGATAAATACGAGAGGACAAGGCTTTAGGGTGAAAGGGGAAAGGTTTGGGGGAACATTAGGGGGAACTTCTTCACTCAGGGAGTGCTGGGAGTGTGGAACGAGCTGCCATCTGATGTGGTAAATGCAGGCTCACTTTTAAGTTTTAAGACTAAAATGGATAGATACATGGATGGGAGAGGTCTGGAGGGTTATGGACTGGGTGCAGGTCAATGGGACTAGGGGAATAAAGTTTTGGCACAGACTAGAAGGGGTGAATGGCCTGTTTTCTGTGCTGTAATGTTCTATGGTTTCTATGGTTTCTTAGCATCTCCTGCATTTATCATCTTGAATTTTCTGGTCTTTTATTATGTATGTTTGATATATTTTTTGTGTTAACCACCTGATCCTGCATTGCTTCAAGGAACCTCTCTGTTTCTGGGAAGAGGTATCCAACTCCGAGACAGGCATTCATGATTCCTTGCTAACATCCAATCTCCTCAGATCATGGGGATGTCTTCCATGAAGGGTCATGCTCTTCCACTGGTTAACTTATTCTTCTATAAAGATAATTTCTTCATTTTTCTGGGTTATGAATTCATTTAAATTTAGTGGCATGTACTGCTTATCAGAATTGCATATTCTCGAATGGAGTGCTGAATCCTGATTTTGTTGATGAAAATATACTCTTAGAAGTTTTTCCTGACTAGTGTGTAATTTTTTATGTCTGTTACTCTTCTTCCTCCTGTCCAAAGCAGTGTTAATCTACATGCGTTCAAGTGAACATAGTGTTTTCTAAAATTTGTTATTTCAATTCATATTTTTCTTTGTAAGTATTCCAGATCAGTTTCAGACCAAAATATTATGCCAAAAATATTTCAGAATAGGTATAGAGGAGTGTTTATTTCCTTTGTTATATCTTTACTGTTGAGCTATGTTAGGCAGATTTTCTTAAGCCTTGAAGTATGTTCTGCCAAAAGTTTTTTGCTATATCACAGCATGGTCAATTTTCTTTGTTTGTTGATATCCCAAATACTTAACATGTTTCATATTCATCCATGGGCTGTATTGTATCTTGCTGCTCTGGTTTATATTCTGCTAGCTCTATTGCACCTTTCATTATGTTTAATGTTCTGCATTTGTCTAGTCCAAAGATGATGTCTGTATCTTTAGAACATAGTTCTATTATTTGAATTAATTGCTTTAGCTTTCTTGATGAATGAGCGTATCATTTCAAATCATCCATATATAGAATGTGAGTCAAGGTATAATTTGTTTGCTTATTTCTGATTTGTTACTCTATTTTCATCAGACTCAATAAATTAGTGTGGGTTGAAAGGTAGATAAAACAATAAGGGATTTAGAGAGTCCTGTTGAAAAATGCCTCGGTTTATTTCAATAACAATGGTTGTTCGTTCGTTTTTGGTTGTTAACAGATAGGGTGATTGTAATATACCAACACTTCATCAGATGATGTAGGAATTTCATGTATTAGGTGTAATTTATATATATATATATATATATATATATATATATAAACACAACTTCCATTAACACTGAGTGTGGGACAGAATCAAATGCTTCTTGGTAGCCTGTATAATATCAGGAAAGATTTTTGCTTTTCCACCAGACTTGATTTGGAATTACAGAATCTATTATCAGTTGTTCTTTATATCCTTTCATACCCTTAGGGGATCCTTTCTGCTCTCTGTAAGTATATTGTTGTTATGTAAGTGAGTGGTGATTAGTTGCGAGATGCATGATACTACAATTTTATATATAGTTTGTAAACAAGTAACAGGATGATATTTTGAAGGGTCATTTGTAATTTTCCCCTTAGGTAAAAGATGTTTTACCTTCAGTCAAAAACTTGGGCACTTTTTCAGGATTTTTAAGAAAATTGTTGTTATGTATTAATAGGTGTGGATAAAGGCAATTAAATTTTTATACCAGTAATTATGAATAATATCATTGCCAGCACTTTTCCAGTTGTGGTATTTTTTTATAACTGCTTTTAGCATATCCATTGTAACTTCAGGTGTTTGCATGTCTCCAACTGGGTGAGTGCATTCTTTTTCCTCACTAAACCAGCTTGCTTCTCGACTGTGCATCACCTCTTTTGAATAGGTATTAGACCAAAGGTTCATGTTCTCTGTATTTGTTGGTAATTCTGTGTTAGGCTTGGTGACATTTTGATACATCAAATTTAGTGTCCTGCATAAATCTTTTTTGTTGCTTCTGAACTGATAATTCTGTTTTTATTTTGGTGCATTCCCTGAATGGGTTTAGTCTGGCCCCGCTTTTGTTTCAGTGTATCTATAAATTCTACAATGCTTCTCTTGGTTAATTGTATCTTGTATGGACCTTTTATTTCCTTAATATTTCCTTAGGACTTATTTTAACTTCCTTGCTCGGGTTACTCATTTTATACTCCATTAGGTAGACTATTTCTGCTCTTATAGTTTCAATTTTGTTTCTTAATCTCTTCTGCCATTTCAGTGTTCTCATTTCGTTACTCAGCTTTGGGTTTCTATTAACGATTACCTCTATTTTGAAACCAATGCACTGCACTGCTGTTAATGCTATGTAGTATGTTATTATGTGCAGCTCTTCAAATGTTCCAAGTATTCCTAAATAATGAGGTAGTATAATATCATTGAGAACAATAAAATTTTTTGCTGATTTCCCTGATGTGTTTTGTTTTGATATGTAGGGTCTCTTTGCTGGGTGAGTACTTAGGTATTCTGTTAGTGTGATGTTAAATGTAGGGATAATTTTGTCAGTAAGCTCGGCTTTGTCATCAGCCTTCTGTGGAAGCTCTACATCTGTGCTGCTGCTATAACCATCAGGTTGTGGAGCAGTTCTTAAATTAATTCAATTTTCATCAGTGCTTCGAGGGTGGTATCTTCATTATTTCCTTGTGTAGCATTGTAGTGGTCTTTAGGTTGGTCTCTTTCTAGCTCTTGTGCAACTTCATGTTTTATTCGATTTAATATGCCTATTAGTATTAAGTTATATTTTACTATCACTATAATGAAATGATATTCATAGTGCATTTACTTGCATGACGGGATGTTGTGCTATGAACTGTTGATGAAGTTTGTCCGTGTATGCTATCATGTCAGTCTCAAGTTTTGTTGCTTGATAATGTACACCCATTATGAATGTGACTACTTCTGATGACAATTTTATGCGTGTCTTTCTTCCCTTAACTGCTTGGTTGGTCTCATTTGTAAATGGACTGCTTCCCTGAGAATCAACTGAAGCAGTCACACCTTGTGGTTTTAGTGGGCTTCTTTGAATGTCAGCTGTATCTTTTTTGGGTTTCCCAGAGCCTGTCCACCTATTCAGCAGCACACCACTAGCAGTTCGCTTACTGTCATGCCCAGTACAAGCCCCTGGCATGCCCTGGTGATCTCCAGGCTGCAGACATATCACTCTATTCCGTAGACATCTCTCCACTTCTAAAGTGAAAGGATTTTGCTTTTTATACCTATTGTACAGGAGGTTTGGTGTCAGCTGCTCATAACATGGAGAACAGAGCACCACCCAGTCTGGGTGCAGATATGCGTGGATTTGTTTCTGTTTTGGCCCGCAGGTGGTATTTTATTTCCCAACTGCCCTACATATCTGCATAGCTGTTCCCAGTTTGCCATGTGGAATGAAAACCCTGTTACTTGTAAAAACACAATCCCCTTCTTCCCTTCACTCAATTCCTCCGTCAACGCTGTGTTTGCTTTCAGGATGAGGCTTTTCATTTCAGAACAAAGGAGATATCCTCCTCCTCAAATAAAGGGGCTTACCCTCCTTGGCCATCACTGGTGCCTCCAACTGCTTCTCATCCATTTCATGCACATCTGCCCTCACCCCATCTTCCAATTAGGGATAGGTTCCTCTTGTCCTCACCTACCACCCCACCAGCCTCCATGTCCAGCACATAATTCTCCATAACTTGAGCCATCTCCAGTGGGATTCCACCACCAACCACATCTTTCCCTCCCCCCTTACTTTCTGTTTTCTGCAGGGATCGCTCCCTACGCGTCTCCTTTGTCCATTGGTCCCTCCCCACTGATATTACTTCTGGCACTTATCCTTGGAAGCAGAACAAGTTCTACTCCTGCCTCTACACCTCCTCCCTCACTATGATTCATGGCCCTAAATAGTCCTTCGAGGTGAGGCGACATTTCATCTGTGAGTCTGCTGGTGTCATCTGATGTATCTGGTGTGGCCTCCTGTACGTCGATGAAACCTGATGTAGATTGGGAAACTGCTTTGCTGAGCACCTACACTCCATCCAGCAGTAAAAGCAGGATCTCCCATCAGCCACCCATTTTAACTCCAGTTCACATCTCCTTGCCAACATGTCAGTCCATGGTCACCTCACATGTCAGAATGTGGCCAAGCTCAGTGTAGAAGATCAACACCTTGTATTCCGTCTGGGTAGCCTCCCAGCTGGTGGCATGAACATTGATTTCTCAAACTTCCGGTATTTTCTCCCTTCTCTCCTTCACCATTCTCCATTACCATTTCCATCTCTCACCGTACATCGTTACCTGCCTATCACCTCCTCCTGGTGCTGCGCCCTCTTTTCCTTCTTCCATAGCCTTCTGTCCACTTCTATCAGATTTCCTCTTCTCCAGCCCTGTATCTCTTTCACCACTCAACTTCCCAGCTCTTTACTTAACCTTTCCCCCTTCTTCTGGTTTCACCTATCACCTTGTGGTTCTCTCTTCCGTCCCCCCACTTTCTTTCTCTGATTCCTCATCTCTTTTTCCAGTTTTGATGAAGGGTCTCAGCCCGAAATGTCGACTGTACTCTTTTCCATAGATGCTGCCTGGCCTGCTGAGCTCCTCCACATTTTGAGTGTGTTGCCTGGATTTCCAGCATCTACAGATTTTCTCTTGTTTGTGTGTCTTGCACTGGTCTTGCTAATGGCTTCTGCTCATGCCCGATTCTCAAAAGTAATAGAGTAAGTGTGACAGAAGACTCTGTCACTGTCTTTGGGCAGCAATGAAATAATTTCACAACCTCGAAGTAACAGATATAAACACCTCCAGGGAATAGAGGGTAAGAGTATTAATATATAAATGATTTTTTTTTGTTTTACAAACATACTTATGTCGTTTGTTGAGCATTCCATTAGTCTGTTTGCCTGTTCATTTGCTTGTGGTTTGGCCATTCCCGGTACACCTCGGCAAAACCGAGGCAGTGCTTTCCGGCAGGTGTGACTCATACTAGAGCAAAGCCACACATGATATATTGTGAAGTAGATAACAATTCTCTTGTATATCAATTAATTGATTTTTCCTGATGTGGTATATGCAAATGAATGAGGCTAAAGGTACAAAATAGTCCTCAATGTATTCCTCAGGTGTGGTTGGAGATAAATGCCAGTTGTAGTAAATGCTTGTGAACTAGTTTGGGGAAGGAGTTGAATATCAGTTGATTTGTGTAAATATCACATTGTATATCTGTATAAATACAGTGTATAATATAATATATTGTTCCGAAATAATTTGGTATAAAGTATGTTTCTCATCACTTATACCCAATACAAATTGCCTCAAGGAATTGACAGAGTTATGGGAACTCAAGAGAAAGCAGAACCTGACAGGAGAGCTTGGTGATCACAAAAGGGGAACGGGGTCCAAAAAAGAAAATCCGTAAAAATAATTCCAACCCTAATTTCTGTCTTGGATGGAAACCTTCTTGTCTCATTACCCAATTAGGACTATGGGAATTGTGATCAGGAAGGAAACAAGACTATAAGTAAAACTGTCTCCATAGATAACATCAAACCTATCTCAGCAGGAGTTATCCCCCCAGAATGAGTGAATCCTTTATATTAGACCAGCACATGGGACCCCATGGAACACCAACACCCCAAAGGGAAGAGAGAGAGGTGAGATATATTGAAAACAGACATTTAGTTTTGAAAAGAAACATAAAAAAAATTCTCTTCAATTGAGGAAGACCTCAGATACCTGATACTACGTTTGTAGATCCAGGTATATTGCCAATGGATAATACATCCAGAATATTTCCTTTTTTTCTGAGTAAAACAGACTCAGATTCCAGGAAGAAGTGTTTTTGTTGTATTTAACTTTTAATATTTGTGCTTATAATAATATTGTTCAGTACTGCTTTACTTACCATTTGCTTTTTCGTAAAGTTGAATTTGCTACGGAAATTGTCTCTTCTAGCATGGACACCCCTAAAACTTAATGATTCAGAGAGTATTAGATTAAGAGATCTGCAAGCAATGAAGGCTCTAATTTAAATATCATTAAATGGTCCTTACCTCTCAGTCATATGTGAACTAATGTTCCGGAACTATTAATCCTTGCCTCTGGTAAATTGATTGTTCGTGTGCACTTAAAAATTTACTTTGACCACATTGCAGATGAAATATACATGGATTCATGGGAAGGCAAACAAATAACCTGCAAATATTATTAATATTGCCCTAACAAAACTGAAATATTCCGGACTAAATATCGAATGTAAACTAATGGGTAAATGCTTTGCAAAGGATCCCTCTACACTTGAAAAAAGTATAGACACCGAAATGTCAGTTAATATTATGACATTAAAACTATTAGACCAGAACATTGTGAAAAAATCCCTGTTTTCTTAATGACAAATTCTACATTAGACAGATATTTCAATTTTCCTTTATGGCCAACAAGTATATGAACCTTCTTACTACAATGATGCTGGACATTTCCATTTCTCCAATCATGGCCACTATTTCACTCCATTGTTAAATGTCAAGGTAACATGACAATTTTCTGCATTTCTGGGTTATATTTTATTGTCAATACAGTAAGATGGAATGATACTCTGATGCAGAAGCTGAGTGAAATAATAACACGGTAGTTGTTAATGAGACTAAGAACATAGAACACAGAACTGAACAGTATAGGAACAGACCATTCAGCCTGCAACATTGTGCCGAACCATTTAAAACGCAAATCAAAACACCTAAACACTAATCCAACCTACCCACACAATATCCATATCCCTCCATCTTCCTTACATCCATGTGCTTATCCAAACTTCTCTTAAAATCCTCCCATGTATTTGCCTCTACCACCGTAACAGGCAGCTCATTCCAGGCATCCCTGACTCTTTAAATAAAAATTTTACTCCTCACATCCCCCTTGAACTTTAAATGCATGCCCTTGGTATTAGACATGTCAGCCCTTTGAAACAGATGCTCCCTGTCTATTCCATCTGTTACCATGTTCGGATATGGTCCAAGTGCAGAGTGAGAGACACTGAAGCAGGTCGATAGTTCACAGACTTTAATACGAACAGTGTTAAAGGGAAAATAAAACAATAAATTCTAGGCCAAACAGGGCCACTAACTAAAACTCTGGAAAGGAAAACAAAGCCCACACTGCAGCTGAAAAGAACATCTAAACATTAAATGAATACCGCTAATCTTCAGAATCAGTTGACTTGAAAGTACAATATCTCAGGGAAGGCCGAATATAAAACAGCAGCGAAGCGTTGCAATGTTCTGTCCAAGTCTCGACAAGCACTACGACAAGAATGGAGTTAAGTACTAAATAATATTTACCTGACACGTGCAAATTCACAAGCGCAATTGCTGCATCTACTGCACTGCCGAATCCGTGGTCATGACACTATCTGAGCCTCTCATATCTTATAAACCTGTCAATCCTTCTTTCAGCCTCTGCTGTTATAGGGAAAACAACCCAAGTTTATCCAGCCTCTCAGGATAACACATGCCCTCTAAATCAGTCAGCACCCTGGTCAACCACTTTTGCACCCTCTCCAAAGCCTCAACATCCTTCTTATAGTGGGGTGAACAGAACTGTATTTATAACCTCAGCACTGATCTCCTGGTCCTTCATATCCTTTCCCTCGGCAAATACTGAAGCAAAGTATTTGATTGCAGGAGGAGAAGGACTGGCAGCTCAATGTTCCAGGGTTCTGTTGTTTTAGAAGTGATAGAGTGTGAGGGATTAAAAGGGGACATGTGGCATTACTAGTCAAGGAAAATGTTGCAGCAGTGCTCAGGCAGGACAGACCTGAGAGCTCATCTAGTGACGCTTTATAACCATATCACAATTACAGCATGGAAACAGGCCATCTCGGCCCTTCTAGTCCGTGCCGAACGCTTACTCTCACCTAGTCCCACTGACCTGCACTCAGCCCATAACCCTTTATTCCTTTCCTGTCCATATTCTTGCATCTGATAAAGGAGTAGAACTGAGCAATAAGAAATGTATGACCACGTTAATGTGATATATTATAGACCACCCAACAGTCAGCAGGATTTAGAGAAGAAAATTTGTAGTGAGATCACAGACTGTGATTTACAAGAAACATAAGGCTGTGATAGTAGGAGATTTTAACTTTCCACATGCTGACTGGGATTCACATATTGTAAAAGGACAGGATGAAGAAGAGTTTGTCAGTTGTGTTCAGGAAAATTTCCTTAATCAATTCATAGAAGTCACCATAGGGAGAATGCAATACTAGATCTCACATTAGGGACTGAGCAGGGCAGGTGACAGAGGTTCATGTAGGGGAGCATTTATCATCGAGTGATCATAACACCATTAATTTCAATGTGATTATGGAAAAGGACAGGTCTGATCCGCTGGTGGCGCAGTGAGATCAGCGCCGGGCTCGAGAATGGAGGTTCCTAGCGTCAGCCTCTTAAAATAATACTGCAAAATGTCTGTGCGAGGAGTGGCGCCCCACACAGCCTTTCGAACTGCGCTTTGTAAGGCATGAAAATACCTGACGCTGTCCTTCTCAGGTCTGAGTCATCGTCGACGATGACGACAATAGGTCTGATCCTCAGATTGAGATTCTAAATTGAACTGAACCTAAATTGAATAAATGTTAATGATATCAGGAAGGATTTGTTATGTGTGGATTGGAGCAGGTTGTTTTCTGGCAAAGGTTACTTGGTAAGTGAGAGGCCTTCAAAAGTGAAATTTTGAGAAAACAGGAATTGTGTGTTCCTGTCGGAATAAAAGCTGAGGATAACAGGCACAAGGAACCTTGGTTTTTTGAGAGATATTGTGGCCCTAGTTAAGATAAAGAAGGAGGTATATAGCAGGTACAAGCAAGTAGGAACATATAAGGTACTTGAGGAGTATAAGAAATGGAAGAGAAAGGAAAGGAAGAGAAGTAAATTAAGAGAGCTAAAAGAAGGTATGAAGTTGCTCTAGCAGACAAAATGAAGGAGAATCCTAAAGGCTCCTACTGATATATTAAGAGCAAAAGATGAGCAAGAGACAAAACTGGGCCTCTGGAAGATCAGAGTGGTAATCTATATGTGGAGCTGAAAGAGACAGGGAAGATCTTAAATGGAATTTTTGCATCTGTATTTGCATGGGAGAAAGACACAGAGTCTGTAGAAGGGAGGCAAAGCAGTAGCGACATCATGGACACTATAGGATGAGTGAGGAGGAGGAGGAGTTTGATAGACTGAGGCAAATTCGGGTGGGTAAATCTCCAGAGCCTGACAAGGTGTTCCTTTGACCCTGTGGGAGGCTAATGTAGAAACTACAGAGGCCTAGCTGTGATATTTAAAACTTCCTTAGCCATGGGTGATATTCCAGAGGATTGGTGGATAGCTAATTTTCCGTTGTTTAGAAAAGGCTCTAAGAATAAGCCAGGAAATTATAGGCAAGTGAATCTGGCATCAGCAGTGGGAAAGTTATTGGAAGGTATTCCAATAGACTGGACGTATAAATATTGGATAGACGAGGGCTGATTACAAATGGTCAACATGGCTTTGTACGTGTTAAGTCATGTTTAGCCAAACTTAAAGAATTTTTCAAAGATGTTACTAGGAATGTTGATAAAGGTAAGGCATTGAATGTTGTCTACAAGGCCTTTATCAGGGTATCGCATTGGAGGTTGGTCAAGAAAGTTCAGTTGCTTGGCAGTCAAGATGAAGTAGTGAATTGGATTAGACATTGGCTTCGCGGAAGAAGCCAGAGAGTGGTACTAGATGTCTGCTTCTCTGACTAGAGGCCTGTGACTAGTGGTATACCACAGGAATCAGTGCTGGATCTGCTGTTGTTTGTCATCTGTAACAATGATCTGGATGATAATGTAGTTAACTGGAACAGCAAGTTTGCAGATGACACCAAGATTGGGGATGCAGTAGACAGCAAACTAACAGAGCTTCAGCATGATTTGGACCAGCTGGAAAAATGGGCTGAAAAATGGCAGATGGAATTTAATGCAGGGAAGCTTTTGGAGTATTTGTCTTCAGAAATAAATGTATTGAGTACAAGATTTGCTATGTTATGTTGAAATTATATAAGTCTTCGGTGAGGCCTAAATTGGAGTACTGTGCCCAGTTTTGGTCAACTTCCTACCGAAAAGCTGTAAAATTGAAAGAGTGCAGAGGAAATTTACAAGGATATTTCTGGGATTTGTGGACCTGAGTCGGAAGGTTGAATAGGTTGGGACTTTTATCCTTAGAATGTAGAAAACGGAGGGGAAATTGAATAGAGATATACAAAACTATATATAGACATAGATAGGGTAAACGTAAGCAGACTTTTTCCATTGAGGTTAGATGAGAATACAACTAGAGATCATGGGTTAAATGTGAAAGTGGAAATGTTTAAGGAAACATGAGGATGAACTTTCTCACACAGAGTGTAGTGAGAGTGTGGAACAATCTGCCAGAGCAAGTGGTGGATGGGAGTTAGGTTTCAACATTTAAGAGAAATTTGGATAGGTGTATCGATGGGAAGGGTATGGACCAAGTGTAAGTCAATGGGACTAGACAGAGTAATGGTTTGGCATGGACTAGATGGGCTGAAGGGTCTGTTTCTGTGCTATAGTGTTCTGTGATTCTATGACAGGATTTTATCAAGTATGTATTACATAAGAGAGTGCTGAGAGCAAGGATAGGTACTCTGGTGGCAAAAACAGACAAATGTGTTCAATATGTAGAAATGTCTGACATTCTGAAGGTTTGTAAAAGAAAGATTTTGAAAATAGTTGTGAAATATGGCAAACACTTGCAAGGGAAGTGCTAAATTGGTACTCACCAATATGTTAATGATACATGAGAAATTAGTAGGAGGCTGGTACACATGAGTGCATGTTAACAATAAAATAGGACCTGAGTGGAATGAGATAATCCAGTTATATTGATCAGGGACCCTTCAACTGATTTATTGGCTCCTTCACTTTACGTTTTTGAAGTTCCTAAACATTTGAGACCGGTGCTGCCGAATGATGTGTCATGGGAGATGGAAGATTGTAGGCAGCGAGCTGGCTGCTGGCTGGTAGCCCAGAGACCTGAGTTCTTTGGGCACAGAGCTCGGAAAAAACAATACGGGGGACTTCCGGTAGAGCTCATGGAGTGAAGTCATGTTCTTGACTCGCTCCATTACCTCTGAGTTTTTCTTCTTATGATCAGCTATATTTTAACTAACCATTAAGGCATCGACTTTTACAATACTTTGAAACAAATTGGGCTCTTTGATAATCGGATGCTTTTAAGGTCTGCTATGTCTAAGAATGGAAAAAATGGGAAGGACGGCAAACCTCCGGTTAGACCGAAAGGTACCGATTTTCCTCCGACTGAACCACCGGTGACTTTGAAAGCTATATCGGATCTAATTCAAAGGGAAATTTCAACCTCTATTACGGAGCTGATTCATGCGGAAATTTCAATTAATTTCCAGAAAATTGCCGATTCAATCGATAAAATACAAACATCTATTACGGAACATCAGTCGGCTATATCTAATCTTCAAAAATCCACACAACAAAATGAACTCAAGATGGGGAAAATTGAAGAAACAATTAATGTAGTGAAGAAGAAACTTGACTTTCTGACCTTTAAAAACTCTGACTTAGAATCCAGAATGCGACGGCAGAATCTTCGAATGATTGGGGTGCGTGAAGCTGCTGAATCTGACAACCCAATGAAGTTTTTTTCTCAACTTTTAAAAGATGCATTTCCTACTGTATTTCCTGACCAACCACCGTTATTGGATCATGTTCACAGAGTTCCATCATACTCGTCTAAGTCAGATAAACCTCGACATGTCATCTTACGTTTTCATTACTTTCAAGACAAGGAGAAACAGTTTCGATTCGTTTGATCTAAAGGTTTCATTGATTTTTTGGATCTTCATTTCCGGTTTGTGGAGGATTTCAGTAAACCAATTCGGGATCAACGGGTTCGTTACAGATCTCTGATGTCGGAACTCTACAAGATGGATTTAAAACCAGCGCTGCTTTACCCAGCACGTCTAAGGATTCGTACGTTGGATGGAGCCCTCCATTTTTTTGAATCACCATCGGATGCCCAGAGTTATCTGGATCAATTTTCACCTTCAACATCTTAATTGTAATTTTTAACTATCTCCGTTTGATCGGAGGTTGTGAATCTGTCGGCCTTAATTTTTTTTTGCCTTATATGGGCAGAAAAGTTTATTTTTGATTAATTAATATGGTTGCTAAATTTTCTTTCTATCTGCGTCATTCCTTTCTTTTTCCCAGGGGATTCTGGGTGGTTATTTCCTCAGCGTCATTCTACGTATTTCCTTTGAGGCCTTAAATTTTGTAGTTTTTAAATCTACTTTGTTTTGTAGGTTTTCATAACTAGTTTATATTAATAATTTCATTTCTTTTTTTGTTTATTCATAGGGTCTGGGGTTTATTGAGTTTTTTTATATTTTCTGGCTTTTTCTCTGTTATATTAAGTGTTTGTTTTAATTGATTTACTTTTTTTATTCTTTTACTGTTTTATAACTAGCTGATCTTTTTTAAATTTACACTTTTTTTTAGGGAGGGTCTATCGGAAGTCATGGGGGTAGTTTAAGTGCTTGTTTCTTTCTGGCTGGTCTGTTTTAGATTTAGCCTTGGGGTCATGGGGTGGGGGGTGGTGGGAGGGGCTTCACATTTTAGTTTTTTCCTTCTTGGGCTATGTACACTATTGAAGTATTGGTTGCGTTCTCCTTCCCGGTATCTCTTATTTGTTCTATTCCCTTTCCGGGTTCATGGGTCGAGCCTATCGTCAATCCTCCTTTTTGCGGGTTGACTTTAGGGTTTATGGAGTCTATTATTAATTTTGTCTCCTGGAATACTAATGGTCTTAACCATCCTATTAAAAGGAAAAAAAGTTTTTAAAGTGTTCCGGAGACTTAAAGCACAAATTCTATTTTTACAAGAGACCCATGTGCGGAGGGGGGACAGACTACGTTTTTTTAAATTCTGGAAGGAACAACAGTTTCATTCGAACTCTAATGCTAATATTCGAGGCGTCTCTATTTTTATAGACTCCTCAGTTACTTTTATACAACATGATATTATCTCTGATCCGAATGGTAGATTTCTACTGGTTAGTGGTCTACTATTTAATAAAAAGGTAGTTTTGGTTAATGTTTATGCTCCCAATATGGACTGTCCGGAATTTTATAAATCATTATTCAATCAGTTCCCGAATTTGAATGAGTTTTCATTGATCTGGGGCGGAGATCTTAATACCTGTTTATCTCTAGCTTTGGACCGTACGACTCCTCTACGGACCTTACCTAATAAATCTGCAACTTTGATTAATTCATTCCTCTCTGATTCTGGGTTGACGGACATTTGGCGTTTTTTGCATCCTCAGGAAAAAGATTTTTCTTTTTTTTCACATGTTCACCATTCCTATTCAAGAATTGATTATTTCTTTATTGACTCTCGTCTTATTTCTTCAGTGATTAAATGTGATTATGACTCTATAACTATTTCGGATCATGCTCCACTTAAGCTTTCTATTAAAATTTAGACCAATACACAAAATAATAGACAATGGCGTTTTAATTCGCTGTTGCTTCAGAACTCGGACTTTGTTAACTTTATGAATGAACAGATTGATCTTTTTTTTACAATTAACTATACAGAGGATATTTCTGTGGACATTCTTTGAGATACTTTTAAAGCTTATATTCGTGGTCAGATTATCTCGTATTCTGCTGCTTTGAGGAAGAAGCTGAAGCAGGAGGAGTTGGTAATTGTGGACAAGATTAAGGAAATTGATAAGAAATATGTTACAGCTCCCTCTGAGGAGTTATATAAACAAAGAACTGAACTTCAAATGGAACACAGTTTATTACTTTTGTCCTCGATTGTAAACCAATTAAAGAAAACAAGAAGTGAATTTTATGTACACAGTGACAAAATTGGCAAACTGTTGGCTAACCAATTGAAGTCTAGTTATGCTAAATCTCAAATTAATCAGATTTATAATTAAAACGATCGACTGATACTTGATCATGTGGGGATTAATCAAACCTTCTTTGATTTTTATTCTTCCTTATATCAATCAGAGTCTCCTCGAGACTCTAAATATATGAATGATTTTTTAGATAACCTAGACTTCCCTGAGATTTCACAGGATATGTCTTCTATGCTAGATACTCCCATTACCACTGATGAGATTAAGAATGTTATTTCCTCTATGAACCTGGGGAAAGCCCCTGGCCCTGATGGGTTTACCGCAGAATTTTATAAATGTTTTGAACCTTCATTAACCCCTTGGTTCTGTAGGGTTTTCGAGGCTTCATTAAAAATTGGTAAACTTCCCGAATCTTTCAAAAGAGCGTCAATCTCTCTAATATTAAAGAAGGATAAAGATCCTGCTCAATGTGCATCTTATAGACCAATATCTTTATTAAATGTTGATTCTAAAGTTTTTTTCTAAGTTATTAGCAAACAGATTAGAAAAAGCACTTCCTTTTATTATTTCGGAAGACCAAACGGGTTTTATTAAAGGTCATTACTCTTTTTATAACATTCGCACACTGTTAAACATTGTTTATACCCCCTCACAAAATGTTCCTGAGTGTGTTATCTCTTTAGGTGCTGAGAAAGCTTTTGATAGAGTAGAATGGCCTTACTTATTTAAGGTGCTTGAAATGTTTAATTTTAGCTTGAAATTTATATCCTGGATCAAACTGTTATATCATTCTCCTGTGGCCTCGGTCCATACTAACTCTTTAAGCTCACCTTTTTAACTTCTTTTTCAAGGTACTCGACAAGGTTGTCCTCTTAGTCCTTTATTATTTGATATTTCATTAGAACCTCTTGCAATTGCCATTCGAGAATCTCCAAATATTACTGGGATAACTCGGTGCTTAAAGTCCCATAAAATATCACTCTATGCTGATGACTTACTTTTATATATTTCTAATCCCCAAAAATCCATCCCTGCTGTTCTAGAGCTATTAGCACAATTTAGTCTTTTTTCAGGTTATAAATTAAATCTCAGTAAGAGTGAACTTTTCCCGATTAATAAACAACTTCCCTTATATCATAACTTTCCGTTTAAATTGATTAATAATTATTTTTCATATCTTGGGATTAAAATTACTTGTAAACACAAAGATTTATTTAAGATTAACTTTTTACCCTTAATTGACCATATTATTCAACTTTCATCTAAATGGTTTCCTTTATATTTAACTTTGATTGGTCGTATTAATGCAGTTAAGATGTTTTTTCTGCCAAATTTTTTATATATATTTCAGGCATTACCGATTTTTGTTCCAAAATCTTTTTTTGATAAAGTTGACTCAAAAATTTCTTCATTTATCTGGCAAAATAAAAACCCGAGACTGGGTAAAATACATTTACAGAAAGCTAAGAGAGACGGAGGTTTAGCATTACCTAACTTTAGATTCTACTATTGGGCAATTAATATTCGACATATGAAATTTTGGTTACTTGACCAGGATATACTATCCATTCCTAAATGGGTAGCATTGGAATTACAATCTGTTCAGGGCTATACACTTGGCTCTATTTTAGGTTCCTCTCTTCCTTTTGACCCTTTTGAAATGCTTCAAACAGGTCTCTAACCCGATAGTTAAATATACCCTACGTATTTTGTTTCAATTCAGAAAATTTTTTGATCTTAACCAATTTGGGCTAGCGATTCCTATTTTAGGTAACATATTTTTTCCTCCCTCTTTTACGGATCGTGCTTTTCAAATTTGGAAGACTAAGGGTATTTCACGGTTTTTGGATTTATTTTTAGATGGTTCCCTTATGTCTTTTGAACAATTATCTAATAAATATAATTTATCAAGAATACATTTTTTTAGATATCTACAAGTTAGAAATTTCCTAAGTACTATACTTTCTTCCTTTCCAATGCTTCCTCCTACATATATTTTAGATACTATAATTAACCTTAATCCATGTCAGAAAGGTGCATCGGCTATGATTTATAATATTATTATGAAACTTAGGAAAGCTCCATTTGATAAGATTAGGGTAGATTGGGAACAGGAATTGGGTTCTATCATTTCCGTGGATGACTGGGGGCGGATTTTACAATTAGTAAAATTACTTCCTCTATCTGTGCTAAACATTCCCTAATTCAATTTAAAGTTGTTCATAGAGCACATATGTCCAAAGATAAATTAGCTCGCTTTTATTCTCATATTAATTCTTTTTGTGATAGATGTCCGGGGCAGATAGCTTCTTTAACTCATATGTTTTGGTCTGGTCCTACTCTGGAAACTTTTTGGAGAGACATTTTTAATATTATCTCCAAGGTATTGAATATAGATATCTCTCCTCACCCTATTACTGCTATCTATGGACTACCTAAAATTTCCAGTAATCTTTCTCCTTCAGCCTGTAGAATGATTGCATTTCTTACTTTAATGGCGAAAAGATGTATCTTACAACATTGGAAAGAGATTAATGCTCCAACCACCTTTTCTTGGTTTTCTCAGACGATATTATGCTTGAATTTGGAGAAAATTAGAACCAATCTTTATGATTCCTCACTTAAATTTGAACAGACCTGGAGATCTTTTATTCAATATTTTCATTTAATGTAATTTTTTTCTTCTCTTTTTTGCTCCATATTTATATACCCTTCTTGTTTTTTTTTACTGTTTTTAATGGAGGTCGGGTTTGAGGACGTGATTTTAAGTTCTTTAACTCTACTTGGTTCCAAGTTAGCCCATTGCTTTGCTTTGCTTTTAGTTTAGTTGCACGGTGGGTTTTTTTTGGTTTTTTTTTCCTTTTCTCTATTGATATATATATATCAATATATATATATGTATCATTTTTTTTTCTGTATTAATATCTCCTGTAATTTTATTATATTCTAACAGTGTATTAGTGCCTATATAGCTTACCTTTTTGTATACTTATTCAATAAAAAGATTTAAAAAGAAAGGAAAAAGCGATACAACAGATTTTTAACACCATAAATCAGCAAGTTGCTTTGATATGTCTCCCCTCTTGCTGTGAAATGGGGACATCTCTTTTTCCCTTATTAGGGAGAGAGAGAGAACCTATGGTATGACGAATACCAGATGAATGAGTAGTCTTTGAGGTACTGCAAGTCTGTGTGTTTATTGATGCTTTGCTGCACACTTGAGTGCTCGGTGGAGGGTGCAGATGCTTTTTTTGTTGGTGGGGGATGGGGAGGTCATTGCTTGCTACTGCTTGTGCTTGGGAGGGGGAGTTGGGGGCGCTTTGGGGTTCTAACATTTAACTATCATTCGTTCGTTGGGGCACTCCTTGGTTTTCGTGGATGTTTGCGAAGAAAAAGAATTTCATGATGTATATTGTATTTATTTCTCTGACATTAAATGTAGCTATCGAAAACTATTGAAACATTTTTTCTCCTGTAATGTTTCGCTGTGCTTTTCATCCACATTATCAACACGTATACCTTTTGCCATTGTTCCAACCAGTTATTTCTTAGTCTTTCTTCCACAGCTGGCTTTTGGTTACTGTACTTAAGTGCTTCTTTTCTATTCTGACCATCACTCCAATCTCCTTGTCTTAAGGTGATCAATTTTTATATTCTTTCTCTTTCTACCCTGAATTGACTCTCACTTTTTTTAAATATTGAAAAGTTACAATAAAATGACCATAATATATAGATGCAGAATTAGGCTATTTGGTCCATCAAATCTGCTCCGCCATTTCAACATGGCTGATCCAATTTTCCTCTCTGCTCCAATCTCCTGCCTTCTCGCTGTATTCCTCCATATCCTGACCAATCAAGAATTTATCAACCTCTACCTTAAATGTGCATAAAGAGTTGGCCTCCACAGCTGCTTGCAGCAAAGAATTTGACAGATTCACCACTCTCTGGCTAGAGAAATTTCTCCTCATCTCTGTTCTAAAAGGATACCCCTCTATTCTGAGGTGGTGTCTTCTGGTCTTAGGCTCTCCCACCATAGAAATCATCCTGTTCACATCAAGGCCATTAACCATTCGATACGTTTCAATGAAATCACCCCTCATTCTTCTGAGTTCCAGTGATTACAGGTCTTCATATGACAAGCCATTCAAACCTGGAATTATTTTTGTGAACCTCTTTTGAACCATGTTTAGTTTCAGCACGTCCTTTTTAAGGGACCCAAAACTGCTCACAATACTCCAAGTAAGACCTCATCAGTGCATTATTAAGTTTTAATATGGCATCCTTGCTTTTATATTCTGGTCCTCTAGAAATAAATGCTAACATTGCATTTGCCCTCCTCACCACATACTCAGCCTTCAATTTTACTTTTAGGGAATACTGTACAAGGTCTTCCAATGCCTTTCCACGTCTGTTTTTTTTTTTTTTTGCGTTTTCTCTCCATTTTGAAAATAGTAAACCCTTTCATTTCTTCTACCAAAGTGTTGCAAAACGGGCGTTGGGGGTGGACCCAAGTGCAGCACACAGACATGGGGGTAGCATTAACAGAAGTGTGTCTATTAATAGTTGCCAGGGAGGCCAGAGAGCAAGGATTAAGTGCTTACGTGGACGTGAACATTGGACAATGAACCGGAGGAGCCTGGACTTGGACTTGTACTCAGACGCAGGACCTGGACTTGGGCTTGGAGCTGGGACCTGGAACTGGACTCGGACGCGGAGCCTGAACTTGGACTCTGACGCGGAGCCAGGGCTCAGACTTGGACACAGAACCGGGACTCGAACACGGGACGACAAAACCAAACAAAGACAGGCAATCTGTATCTTGGCTCGGAGTAGTGGCAAACAGCCTGCAACACTCAGCTGGACACAGCTGACAAACCCAAACAATGACAGTCACTTCTTCTCTTGGCTCGGAGTAGCGGCAAACTGCCTGCAATCCTCAGCTGGACATGAGACAACAAAACCCAACAACGACAGACAATTCGTATCTTTGCTCGAAGTTGCGGCAAACGGCCTGCAATTCTCAGCTGCCCACAAAAATGACAGAATTCGTATCTTGACTTGGAGTAACGGCAAACGGCCGACTGAACTCAGCTGGACACCAAAACGACAGAATTCACAAAGCAACCCCAGACACAAAAGCAACTTAGAGTCCACTATTCTCGGTGGCCCAGAATGTGCATTGCCGCACAGCTCAGGAGACGTCCAGCACCTCGTGGATATAAGCAGGAGTTTTTATGCTGCTGATTCGGGTGAAAATCAGGTGCCCTAATCAAGGAGCTTCGTAGAACACAGGGAAAAGAAAATTAACTGAAAAGAGGAGTCAACAGACTGGACCGTGACACAAAGTTCATGACCGTACACTTTCCAACACTATATTCCAGCTACCATTTCTTTGTCCATTTTTCTAATCTGTCTAAGTCAGGGGTGGCCAACCTTTTACATTCCATGCTTCAATTTTTACATGCACGAGTTCAGATGCGCTATACAACTTTTGCACCTCCATTCAATTCTTGTAAACATATGTTAATATAGACATATTTAGAATGTTTACATATTGATTCAATATAAAAGCAAGATAAACATTACTTACCTTAATGAGACTTTTGAGTCTGTTTTGATTTTGTCAAGCTTTTAATGTTTGGAGTTAAATTAGTTACTGAGAGCAGCAGAGACTTCTTCAAATTTGAATCAGTCAATCGCACCTTGTTTTGTTTTTAATCATTTTCATGGCTGTAAATGCTTGTTTACGTCTGCACGTCATTCTGAAACGGCAGAGAGAACTCCGGGCAAATTTTCTTAGTTCTGGAAAATGTTCACAGGGTAATGATCACCAGAAATTAATCTTGTCAGAAGCATTTGGGACTAAGGGAAGCTCATCTAATTTCATGTTCAATAATGAAGTTGTTTTCAAGTCAATAAGTTCCATTTGTATGTTACTAGGCATCTTCATGATTTTTTGTTTACTAAATGAAAATGGGTTTATAAATGCAAGTATGCAGTCTTCTTCTTTAGCAAAATCATGAAAACAACTTTCAAATGACTCTTGCAATAATGTGATTTTTTCAATATATTTTGTAAAATTGCCATCATCTTCAGCACATTCACTCTGCTCTTTTAAGTGCGGAACCTGGCTCAAATCCTCATTTTCTAACTGAGAGGTGAACAGTTTTAACTTCATCTTGAATGCATTGATATCATCTACAAAGCTAGGAAACAATTTGTTCTTGCCCTGGAGTTTCAGATTTAGACAATTGAGATGGCTGGTAACATCAACTAAAAATGCTAAATCAAATAACCAATTGTTATCACATAAAAGGGCTCTTTTCTCAGGCAGCTCATTTTTCTCTTTTAGAAAATCATGAACAGTATTTTTCAGTTTCCAAAATCTACTCAGAGCCTGTCCTCTAGAAAGCCAGCACACCTCACAATGAAGGACGAGATTGCCATATTCCAAATCTAACATTTCACAATATTCTCTGAATTCCCGTCTGTTTAATCCTCTTGTTCTAATTTTATTCACGCATTTCACAACCAGTAACATAACATGCTGCAAATTTGAAGTTTTTCCACACACTGACTCTTGGTGTATAATGCAGTGATATTTTAGTAGAGAATGACCTAAAAAGTTTTCAAGCAAAGTTGTAGTCCCAGTGGCTTTACCTATCATTGACGGTACTCCGTCAGTACAAACACCGATGAGTTTACTAGAATCTAGTTGTAGATTTTCTGATTTTACTTTTTCAAATATGTCTGATCCTCTTGTTTTTCCATGAAGTGACTCAAGACCAATAAGTTCTTCAAAGATGCTAAAATTATCAATTCCTCTTATAAAAATGCTTAACTGGGCTACATCACATATGTCAGCGGGTTCGTCCAAAGCTAAAGAAAAGAAAGTACAAGCACGGACAATGTCTTTTAGTTGCTCAGATACATCATGAGAGAGTTCTTCATTGTTTTTTTTAACTGTTTGCTTTGACAGAGCAATTTCGTCTACCTTTCTTTCGATATTTTTATTACCAAGACATCCTTCAAATATTTGGAGACAAGGCTTAACAATTTCTTCTCCATAAGAGAAAGACTTCGGTTTTTTTGACTAATGCTGAAGCAATTTCATAGGATGCCTCTGTCATCACCAAACTTTCACAACTTTTTTTAACAAATATATTTTGTCTTCTTTTGATTTCTTCATTGAATTCACATTTACTATCTCCTTCTGCTTTTCCTTTGCTCATTTTCTTTTGCCCTGTGATGGGTAACTGAATATAAAAACAAGGTTTAATTTTCAAAAATGCACAAAACTGCAAATGTTCACAAAGGACAAACAAAGCACAACTCCTTCGTGCATGAGTGTCAATTGTAAACTGACTGACAAAAACCTGCGACGCACTGCTGGTGCAAAGGCCTGGTGCCTCAGGATCAAAAAAGTATTAAATGTATATTGAACAGTTATGGAATGACTGCAGAACAAAAGTCCTTCTTTACTAGTTTCACTCATTGAACATTTTTTAAAAATTGAAAACAAATTAATGTGAAAGAAGATAACATGCGCCAAAAGATGTGCACAAAATAAATAAATCGCCAAAAATAATTACTAAGTTTTAGATTTATTCTCAGTAAAACCCATTTCTTGCTCTAAGCTACTTGAATTCCTGTTATAGATTTTTTTTTCTACAAATCAGTTTTTGGTTAGTACGTTTTGCATGAGTAGGCTTACTTTTTTATTAATATCACCGGGGTGCAATGCACCACTTCTAATTATCCAGTGCACCATATGTTGGCCATCTCTGATCTAAGTCTTTCTGTAGCCTCTCTACGTCTTCAGAACTATTCACCCTCAACCTATCTTCATATTGTCTGCAAACTTTACAACAAAGCCATCAATTGAATCATCCAATTCATTGACATACGTATAATGTAAAAAGAGACACAGACCCCTGTGGAACACAAGCAGCTATCCAGAAAAGGCTTCCTTTATTCCCACTCTATGCTTTCTGCCAAACAGCCACTGCTTAATCTATGCTAGAATTTTTCCTGTAATACCATAGGCTCTTAACGTATTAAGCAGCCTTATGTGTGGCACCTTGTCAAAGGCCTTTTAAAAATCCAAGTACACAGCATCAACTGATTCTCCTGCTTGCTAATTCTTCAAATAAAGCCAACAGAATTGTCAGGCAATATCTTCCCTTGAGGAAATCATGCTGACTACGGCCTGTTTTATCATGTGCCTAAAAGCACCCTGAGACCTCATCCTTAATAATCAACTCCAACATCTTCCCAAGCACTGAGGTCAGGTTAACTGCCTATAGTTTCCCTACTTCTGCCTCTCTTCCTTCTCGAAGGGTGGAGTGACATCTGCAATTTTCCAGTCTTCTCCATTCCAGAATCTAGTGATTTTTAAAAGTTCAGTACTAATGTCTCCATGATGTCTTTAGCCATCACTTTCAGACCTCTGGGATATACGCCATCTGGTCCAGATGACTTATTTACCTTCAGTCCTTTCAGTTTCCCAAGAATCTTCTCTCTAATTATGGTAAATCCACACACTTCATGAACCTGACACCTGGAACTTCCACTAATACTGCTAGTGCCTCTACTGTGAAGACTGATGCAAATTACTTATTCCATTCAACCACCATTTTGTTATCATACATTACTACCACTGGTCCAACATCCACACTCGTCTCTCTTTTACAATTCATATATCCAAAGAAACATTTGGTATCATCTTTGATATTATTCCATATTTACCTTCTTAATGACTTTTTAGTTGCCTTCTATTGTTTTCAAACTTGTCCCAAACTTGTAACTTGTAACTTCTTCCTAATTTTTGCTCTATTATATGCCTTCTCTTTGGCTTTTATGTTGCTTTGCTTTCTCTTTTTAGCTACAGTTGTGTCATTATTCCTTTAGGGTGCTTTCCCTCTTTGGGATGTATGTATCCTCTTCCTTCCAAATTGCTCCAGAAATTCCAGCCATTTCTGTTCTGCAGTCATCCCTGCCGGTGTTCTTTTCCAATCAATTTTGGCTAGCTCCTTTCTCATGCCTCTGTAATTCTCTTTACTACACTGTAATACTGATACTTCTAACTTTAGCTTCTCCTTCTTGAATTTCAGCATGAATTCGATCATACTATGATCATTTTTCCCCAAAGGGTTCTTTGATCTTATGCTTTCTAATCAATTCGATTCATTGCACAACACCCAATCCAGAATAGTTAATCCCCCAGTGGACTTAACCATGAGCTGATCTAAAAAGCCATCTTGTAGGCACACTAGAAACTCCCCCTCCTGGTGTACAGCATCAACCTGATCTTCCCAATTTACCTGCACATTGAAGTCCCCCGTGACTATTATAACATTGCTCTTTTGGCATGCATTTTCTATCTCCCATTGTAACTTGCAGGCCACATTACTGTTCTCATTACTGCTTGGGGGTCTGTATACAACTCCCATCAGGGTCTTTTTACCCTTGCAATTCCTTAGCTCTATCCACAATGATTCAACTCCTTCTGACCTATTTCACCTCTTACGAATGAATTGATTTCATTTTCAACCAACAGAGCTACGCCACCCCCTCTGCCTTCCTGTCTGTCTTTTCGATACAATGTGTATCCTTGGGCATTAAGCTCCCAGCTATAATCTTCTTTTATTCATGATTCAGTGCAGCCTACAACATCATACCTGCCATTCTGCAACTATGCTGCAAGTTCATCTATCGTATCCTGAATACTGTGCACATTCAAATATAGCACCTGCAATCCTGTATTCATCCTTTTTGATTTTATCTGCCTTTTACATTGCAAATCAATCCTATTTACTGCAATTTTGCACTATGAATAGTCTCTCTTCACTACACATTGCTTCTGTAATCCAGCTACCTTGACTTCAGCCTGATTACCTGCCTTTCCTATGATACTTCTTGCATTGAAGTATATGCAGCTCAAGACACTAGTCGCACCATGCTCAACTTTTTGATCCTAACTTTGTCTGAGACCTTACCAACACCTGCCTCCACAACCTATTAAATATGTATATATTAAATTACATCAGAAGAAAATTATTTTAACAATTATATATATTTGTAAACTCTATTAATTTAAAAAATCATATCTTCTCCCTTATGAAAGGACTCATTGACCCTGTAGCAGGGTAGTCGGGTGGGCACACTGCTGAAGAACTGCAGGAAACTGGGGTTTTGCGGGAATGAGTGCAGTGGGAATAAGAGTTTTGAGGACCTTTTGGGATGTTTGGTTTAATGCATTTTCACATGCTTGACCTGGAGTCTCACATTTCCTTATAGTTCTGTGAGCAACTGCTAGTGTTCCAATGCAGAAACGTCATAAATTCTCATTAAATTCCAGGCTAAAGATTGTGTTACTCAAGATTTCCAGCAGAATAGAATATCTTGTGTTTAAAATTAGCCTGCTTATTCCTTTTGTTTCCTGATATTGAATTTAAATGGATGTTCTCTCTTTAACGTTCTTCCTCTGGTAATCTGTCCTATGTTCAAATATGCAGAGGTACAAGGTAGGGTTATATTGTTAGGTGATTGGTGATTAAGGCCTGATATGAAGGTTATTTATACTCCTGCAAGTAGTGAACAGTTGAGTGAGTGGAGAATCATGGGGTGAGAATAGTCATAGTCAGATCTTTTCAGCGGTTGTGGATTGGTTGTTATCTCGTACGTTATCAGTTAAAGCTCATGCTACACTATACAGCACCTGCTATACTATGCAGAAATATTGGTCCTTCATTTAACACTCACATGGTGTTATCATCATCAGGCTGAAAAAAAACACAATTTGGCCCAAAAACAGTTTTCATGATTTTTGTTTAGAAAAGGATGTTAGAAAAAAAAGCTCCCTGTATAGCCATGCTTTGACAATGCTTACTCTCATAAAAGCACCGATGTGAATCTTCGGTTCACTTGGAGAGTAGAGATTTCAGATGACAAAATTTGTTCAGACATTTTGCTGTCAAAAGATCTCCTACCTTTTAGGTTTATAAAAGGACATAAGAGCATAAGAACATAAGAAATAGGAGCAGGAGTAGGCCATTCGGCCCATCGAGCCTGCCCCGCCATTCAATAAGATCATGGCTGATCTGTGCGTAAACTCAGCTCCATCTACCTGCCTCTTCTCCATAACCCTTAAATCCCCTACTATGTAAAAATCTATCTAACTGTATCTTAAATATACTCAGTGAAGAAGCCTCAACCTAATCAAAAAGGTGCAACAGTGCCTTTATTTCCTGTGGAGCATCAAGTAAGCTCACCTCTGTCCCATGATACTGACGGACTTTTACCGCTGTACCATTGAAAGCATACTGACCAACTACATCTCAGTGTGGTATGGCAATTGTCCTGTATCGGACCGCAAAGCAGTCCAGTGTGTGATGAAAACTGCCCAGTGGATTATCAGCACCCAATTGCCCACCATTGAGAACATCTACCATAAACGCTGCCTGGGCAGGGTGAAAAGCATTATCAGGGATGCGTCTCACCCTCACCATGGACTTCTTACTCTCCTCCCATCCGGTAGGTGCTACAGGAGCCTCCGTTCCCGCACCAACAGGCACAGGAAGAGCTTCTTTCCTGAGGCTGTGACCCTGCTGAACCTCACATCACAGCGCTAAGATGTGTTGCACCCATATTGTACTGTCTCAGTACTTTTATATTTGTGCACTGTGGCACTTACTTTTTATTTGCAGTTATTTTGTAAATAATGCTATTCTTTGCATTTCTGGTTAGATACTAACTGCTTTTCATTGGCTTTGTATCTGTACTCAGCACAATGAAAATAAAGTTGAATCTAATCTAATCTAATCTAATCAACTGCTTCCCTGGGCAGAGAATTCCACAGACTCACCACTCTATGGGAAAAACAGTTTCTCCTCATCTCCATCCTAAATTTTCTCCCCTGAATATTGAGGCAATGCCCCCGAGTTCTAGTGTCACCTAAAAGAAATACCCCGAAGTAATTTAATCTATGTTGGATATCTAAAGATAGAAATGCAACTCCAGTTTTAAGGAACAACTTATGATGGATGCAACAAAGACTATTCTAGAATGACTTGATAGTTGTCAACGATGGCTAGCAGGAACTCAGTCAAATTAAAAGAATAGTTCTCTATACATTATGAGAGTAACTGAACAGACATATCAGATGAGTGAGAAACATTTTTTACAAGTTTCCTTTACAGACTCATACTAAGCCTCTGACTGGCTTAACTTTCCAGCTGAAACAAGATCTAAGACTTTTGCAGCTGTTGTAAAGTTAGCTTTCACAGCAGTGAATATGGTTTCTGGGTGGATTGGCACTTTTCTAAATTGGGTGAAGATATATATTTTTTTATTTATTGATGGACAATTCCTCCAGCCATTGGAATTATTTTTTGTAGTGATCTTTCTGTTAAAACATTGAAGTATGCAAGGATAGAAGCTTGACTTCTGTATTTTTATAATGGCTCTACATCTAAGGCTCTGTTAACTCCCATCCCTGACCCTGCATTACCATTGTTATCTCTTGTATGACTGCTTTACTATACACTGGCTTGTACTTGACTCTTTTAAATTCGTATGGTTCATCTTTAACCCTGGAAGAATGAAGAAAAGGGATGCCCTGATCATGTTATTGTTTTTGCTTGTCCGAATCACTAACATTACATATCAGCATGCAAGATTCTCACCACATCTTGGGGGGGGGGGCAGGGGCAGGGTTGAGATGTGTCTGTTGTGAATAATTAATCTGATAACACAATTACATGGAAGGATGAGTCAAATGAAAATTTTCTTTTTTACTTAATTGTTTGGAAATTGCATATTTACTTTCTATCATGGGTAACCTTTTATATTTGCTTCCTAAGATTTTATATAATGTACTTTGTAGATGTGTTGTGCATTATACTATTATGGTTTACTATTTTTTTTGTTACATTATACAATGGTAAAAAACTTAACAGGAAGAGAAAAACCCCTGAGAAATGCTACCCTCCTGATATACCTATTCCGAAACAGTGACGTACTCGTAGGGCTTCTGAGATCTACAAAGTGTTATATTGTCACAAAGTAAAACTATATGAATGTGTTTTACCTACTATTAGGGCATAAACATATATTGTGTATATGGTACCCCTACGCTACAACAAGTAGAACCACTAGGCCTACCAATATTGCTATTTGTGTTATATTTAATATTACTAGAACAAGTTGTATTTTTGGTTGATAAAATCCCATGGTCTGATAGAACAGACAAAGTACCCTAGCTCATTTCACGTCTTCTGGATTACACAAAAGTTGAGACGATGTGTCAATTCATCTCAGTTAGGCCCAATCTTCAACAATGTAAAGTGAGAAGACCTGAACAATTATACCCAGTGTCTAGAATCACCAAGATGGGAAGAAACTTATGCATACTGTTGGTATCATAGAAACATAGAAACATAGAAAATAGGTGCAGGAGTAGGCCATTCGGCCCTTCGAGCCTGCACCACCATTTATTATGATCATGGCTGATCATCCAACTCAGAACCCTGCACCAGCCTTCCCTCCATACCCCCTGACCCCTGTAGCCACAAGGGCCATATCTAACTCCCTCTTAAATATAGCCAATGAACTGGCCTCAACTGTTTCCTGTGGCAGAGAATTCCACAGATTCACCACTCTCTGTGTGAAGAAGTTTTTCCTAATCTCAGTCCTAAAAGGCTTCCCCCTTATCCTCAAACTGTGACCCCTCGTTCTGGACTTCCCCAACATCGGGAACAATCTTCCTGCATCTAGCCTGTCCAATTCCTTTAGGATTTTATACGTTTCAATCAGATCCCCCCTCAAACTTCTAAATTCCAACAAGTACAAGCCTAGTTCATCCCCAGCCTTTCTTCATATGAAAGTCCTGCCATCCCAGGAATCAATCTGGTGAACCTTCTTTGTACTCCCTCTATGGCAAGGATGTCTTTCCTCAGATTAGGGGACCAAAACTGCACACAATACTCCAGGTGTGGTCTCACCAAGGCCTTGTACAACTGCAGTAGTACCTCCCTGCTCCTGTACTCGAATCCTCTCGCTATAAATGCCAGCATACCATTCGCCTTTTTCACCGCCTGCTGTACCTGTATGCCCACTTTCAATGACTGGTGTATAATGACACCTAGGTCTCGTTGCACCTCCCCTTTTCCTAATCGGCCACCATTCAGATAATAATCTGTTTACCCATTTTTGCCACCAAAGTGGATAACTTCACATTTATCCACATTAAATTGCATCTGCCATGAATTTGCCCACTCACCCAACCTATCCAAGTCACCCTGCATCCTCTTAGCATCCTCCTCACAGCTAACACTGCCGCCCAGCTTCGTGTCATCCGCAAACTTGGAAATGCTGCATTTAATTCCCTCATCCAAGTCATTAATATATATTGTAAACAACTGGGGTCCCAGCACTGAGCCTTGCGGTACCCCACTAGTCACTGCCTGCCATTCTGAAGAGGTCCCGTTTATTCCCACTCTTTGCTTCCTGTCTGCTAACCAATTCTCTATCCACATCAATACCTTACCCCCAGTACCGTGTGTTTTAAGTTTGCACACTAATCTCCTATGTGGGACCTTGTCAAAAGCCTTTTGAAAATCCAAATATACCACATCCACTGGTTCTCCCCTATCCACTCTACTAGTTACATCCTCAAAAAATTCTATGAGATTCGTCAGACATGATTTTCCTTTCACAAATCCATGCTGACTTTGTCCGATGATTTCACTGCTTTCCAAATGTGCTGTTATCACATCTTTGATAACTGACTCCAGCAATTTCCCCACCACCGACGTTAGGCTAACCAGTCTATAATTCCCCGGTTTCTCTCTCCCTCCTTTTTTAAAAAGTGGGGTTTCATTAGCCACCCTCCAATCCTCAGGAACTAGTCCAGAATCTAACGAGTTTTGAAAATTTTTCACTAATGCATCCACTATTTCTTGGGCTACTTCCTTACGCACTCTGGAATGCAGACCATCTGGCCCTGGGGATTTATCTGCCTTTAATCCCTTCAATTTACCTAACACCACTTCCCTACTAACATGTATTTTGCTTAGTTCCTCCATCTCACTGGACCCTCTGTCCCCTACTATTTCTGGAAGATTATTTATGTCCTCCTTAGTGAAGACAGAACCAAAATAATTATTCAATTGGTCTGCCATGTCCTTGCTCCCCATAATCAATTCACCTGTTTCTGTCTGTAGGGGACCTACATTTGTCTTTAGCAGTCTTTTCCTTTTTACATATCTATAAAGGCTTTTACAGTCAGTTTTTATGTTCCCTGCCAGTTTTCTCTCATAATCTTTTTTCCCCTTCCTAATTAAGCCCTTTGTCCTCCTCTGCTGGACTCTGAGTTTCTCCCAGTCCTCAGGTGAGCCACTTTTTCTGGCTAATTTGTATGCTTCTTCTTTGGAATTGATACTATCCCTAATTTCTCTTGTCAGCCACGGGTGCACTACCTTCCTTGATTTATTCTTTTGCCAAACTGGGATGAACAATTGTTGTAGTTCATCCAAGCAATCTTTAAATGCTTGCCATTGCATATCCACCGTCAATCCTTTAATTGTCACTTGCCAGTCTATCTTAGCTAATTCACGTCTCATACCTTCAAAGTTACCCCTCTTTAAGTTCAAAACCTTTGTTTCTGAATTAACTATGTCACTCTCCATCTTAAAGAAGGATTCCACCATATTATGGTCACTCTTACCCAAGGGGCCTCTCACGACAAGATTGCTAATTAACCCTTCCCCATTGCTCAAAACCCAGTCCAGAATAGCCTGCTCTCTAGTTGGTTCCTCGACATGTTGGTTCAAAAAACCATCCCGCATACATTCCAAGAAATCCTCTTCCTCAGCACCTTTACCAATTTAGTTCACCCAATCTACATGTAGATTGAAGTCACCCATTATAACTGCTGTTCCTTTATTGCACACATTTCTAATTTCCTGTTTAATACCATCTCCGACCTCACTACTACTGTTAGGTGGTCTGTACACATCTCCCACCAGCGTTTTCTGCCCCTTAGTGTTATGCAGCTCTACCCATATCGATTCCACATCTTCCCGGTTTATGTCCTTCCTTTCTATTGTGTTAATCTCATCTTTAACCAGCAACGCCACCCCACCTCCTTTTCTTTCATGTCTATCCCTCCTGAATATTGAATATCCCTGAACGTTGAGCTCCCATCCTTGGTCACCCTGGAGCCATGTCTCTGTGATCCCAACTATATCATAATCATTAATAACAATCTGCACTTTCAATTCATCCACCTTGTTACGAATGCTCCTTGCATTGACACACAAAGCCTTCAGGCGCTCTTTTACAACTCTCTTAGCCCTTATACAATTATGTTGAAAAGTGGCCCTTTTTGATGCTTGCCCTGGATTTGTCGGCCTGCCACTTTTACTTTTCTCCTTACTACTTTTTGCTTCTACCCTCACTTTACACCCCCCTGTCTCTCTGTACTGGTTCCCATCCCCCTGTTGTGAACTAACCTCCTCTCGCCTAACCTCTTTAATTTGATTACCACCCCTCAACCATTCTAGTTTAAAGTCACCTCAATAGCCCTCGTTAATCTCCCTGCCAGGATATTGGTCCCCTCTAGGATTCAAGTGTAACCCGTCCTTTTTGTACAGGTCACACTGCACCAAAAGAGGTCCCAATGATCCAAAAACTTGAATCCCTGCCCCCTGCTCCAATCCCTCAGCCACACATTTATCCTCCACCTCATCGCATTCCTACTCTCACTGTCGCGTGGCACAGGCAGTAATCCCGAGATTACTATCTTTGCAGTCCTTTTTCTCAACTCCCTTCCTAGCTCCCTATATTCTCCTTTCAGGACCTCTTCCCTTTTCCTACCTATGTCATTGGTACCTATATGTACCACGACCTCTGGCTCCTCACCCTCCCACTTCAGGATATCTTGAACACGATCAGAAATATCCCGGACCCTGGCACCAGGGAGGCAAACTACCATCCGGGTCTCTGGACTGCATCCACAGAATCGCCTATCTGACCCCCTTACTATTGAGTCCCCTATTACAACTGCCCTCGTCTTCCTTTCCCTACCCTTCTGAGCTGCAGGGTCGGACTCTGTGCCGGAGGCACGGCCACTGTCGCTTCCCCCGGGTAAGCTGTCCCCCCCAACAGTACTCAAACAGGAGTACCTATTGTTAAGGGGCACAGCCACCGGGGTACTCTCTATTACCTGACTCTTCCCCTTCCCCCTCCTAACCATGACCCACTTGTCTGCCTCCCGTGGCCCCGGTGTGACCACCTGCCTGTAACTCCTCTCTATCAACTCCTCACTCTCCCTGACCAGACGAAGGTCATCGAGCTGCAGCTCCAGTTCCGTAACGCGGTCCCTTAGGAGCTGCATCTTGATGCACTTGGCGCAGATGTAGACATCCGGGAGGCTTGGAGACTCCAGGGCCTCCCACATCCGACACCGAGAACAGCAAACTGCCCTCACACTCATACTGCCCCTCTCCGCAAATAACAACAGAAAATGAATACCAAACCTTCCTCGCCTCGCCCGTTTCCGCCTAAGCCCGTTAAGCCGAAGCTCTTAAGTCTTCACTCTGCTCCTGGCTCACTCTGCCGCCCGCAAACTATGCTGCCCGCTGTATGAGGCTCTGTTCCTTTTAAATTTGCCACGCTGCACTGCCAGACGTCACACCCCTGCGCAGTCCCGCCTCTCTGAATGCCGTTGGAGAAAAAAAAAATGAAAATTTCAAAAATATCTTCCTCCGCACTCCCGCTCCGACTCTCAGACTTCCTTCTTCGAATATCAGAATCAGAATACCAATGGGTGTTCACTCCATAGGAGGGAAATAACCAACCCCTGACATCTTTTTCAGGGAGGCTAGAATTAAAAGTATATACTGAATTGTCAACAGAAGAACTGTGCTCTTCCTTACTTTTGTAGGTATATGAACTTATATTTATATTATAATATTGTGAATTCATGTAGCTGATAGATATAATTTACTGTAACTAAAATGTGAGATTGCTAATCCTTAGGCAAACAAAGACAGCAACACACGAACAGTAACTTGTTTACAAGGCTTGTTTTCAGAAAACATAAGTGAAGTTATGCACCGGGTCATAAATTAATGTAAACACCCCAGAGAAAGAGATAAATTGTCTTTGGACCTTACGAACTGATGGCAACAGAGGTAGTGATTTGAACATTGCATCAAGGAAATGGCAAGAACTGTTTGTGGTGAAGAAAATCTTAAAGAATGGACTAACATAGACATAATATGGACAATGATGTGTTGTTAGCATATGTTTATGGAAAATTATAATGGTAATATTCTTTTGAGGTTTGGGAAATGTGTGAAGCTGAGATTGAGGAGGTGAGCACTCGAAGAGAACAGCACTTGTAAAAACTGCTACGCTGAGATTACTCGATGAGTGCTTTGAGCATTAGAGTAAAGAGAGTCTTTCTAGCACTGGTAACCTACTGGAATGGATGGAGGAGTGGTAGTCAGTTTCCAAAAGGATTCTTGATCTCGAAGCTGATGACTATAGGAAGAAGCTGGGTTGGAAATCAAGAGCGACATATGATGAATATTCACTGTCCTAGAACAGGAGTTCCCATGTTTGCTAATCTTGGCTTCCTAAGCACAACAGTGGTCACTTGCAAGATCATGAACAGTTGAAATTAAACTTCCAACTGGCTTTGTGTGTAGTTTCTGTTTGTAAATGGAAGGCATCCTTCTGTTCTTAAAATGTAAATAGTAGACACTAATCAGGATCCTGCTGAAGGGTCTTGGCCAGAAACATCAACAGTACTCTTTTCATAGATACTGCCTGGCCTGCTGAATTCCTCCAGCATTTTATGTGTGTTGCAAGCTCACTGCACCTGCTTTATTGCTGCTCAAGATGCAATATAAGACAACAGGTTGTTTAATTTAGGTTGTTTCAATCAGACAGGCTGACTGTTATTTTACTTGGATCTTGGAAGATTGCAGACCAGATGAATAATATCATTCAGCAGATCACTAACTGATGTGTTTATAGTTGAACGGTTTATACACTTGAAGAAGTTAGCTTTACAACATTAATTGTGAACACGTGAAAATTAAACTGAGAACTGTGTCTCCAAAATCCTTTTTGTGTTGAAAGGATATCTGAGGAACTATCACATGCTTGTGAAGTCACCCAAATGGAGAAAATAAGTACTGTATAAATGTAGGAAGCAGTTGAGACTTATTCAGAATGGGATAAGGAACATCCAGAAACGTGGAAGAAACACAAGGTGAACTGGAATCCATTCCTCCAGCTTCAGTTTCTGCAATGGACATTTTGATCAACTGCACCATATTGGTACTTTTCAGTTTATAGGAATTGTATCTGTATTTTGGAAATCCTTTGAGTTTAAGAAATCATTTGTGCTTCATGCTTTATGCTTCATCATTTATCCTTTGTGTTTTATAAATGGTTTGTAATTTGGAGATGTTTTAGGTAGAAGTCCTCCGAGTTTTAAATGTGTTTTCATAGTGTTGTTTGGTTTTAAGTGTGTATAACAGAAAATAAATGAACCGTGTTTCAATCTATTCTGGTAGCTTTTGAAGATTTGGTAGTTACAATATAGTCTCCCTTTAGTGAGAATACTCATGGCTGTTTACATTCAATAGGGCTTAAGGGCTTCTTTTGTATTTAGAACTTTGTGGAACAAGAGAAAGAACACCTCCTATTCTGTTTTGGTAGTCTCCAGTCTGAAGGCATTAACATTGATTTCTCCAAGATCTGGTTACCACTTCTCTCTGCCACCCACTTTGATGCCTTTATTTTTCTAGACCCTTTAATCCTTCTCTTATGTCTATAACCTGCCCATCACTCAACCCTCATCCCCCAGTTCCCCACCTCCTTCCCTTTATGCCATGGACTTCTAGGCAGGTCAGCTGGTGGCACAGTGACATCAGCGCCAGACTCTGGAACAGAGGTTCCTGGGTTCGAATCCAGTCAGGCCGCTCCAGAGTACACTTTCCATCTGTGCAGGGTTGAGTGCTGAGCTCGCAACTCGACCTCAGAAAATAAAGAAAAATACTACGAAATGTCTGTGCGAGGAGTAGCGTCCCACACAGCCTAGTAAGGCATAAAAATGCCCGAGGCTGGCCTCTCAGGCTTGAGTCAACATCATCATCATCTTCTAGTCTTCCTTAGCAAATTCCATCTTCTTCAGCCATTATTCTCTTCTGCCTATCACCTCTCAGTTTTTCACATCATTCCCACTTCAGCCGCTTCTCATCTGACTTTCCCCTCTTGCCAGCACTGCCCTATCACCTATCCTCCCTCCACCTCTTCCGCCTCACTCCCCCCCACCCTTTATTCAGGTGTCTGCAATTATTTCTAGACTTGATGACGGGTCTGAGCCTGAAAATTTGACTGGTTATTTTCCTCCATAAATGCCACCAGACCTGCTGCATTCCTCCATCATTTTGTGTCTGTTCATTAACATTGCAATGCATTGACAAGTTGTCTAATGATGAAATTATTGTCTTATTCTGCTATTATCTCTTTGCCCCATTCTCATTCTTCTCTTATTCAGCTGATAATTGAGTTTTTACTCAATAAATTTATAAAAAGATATCTTTTGCCTTTTGTGGTATGCAAAAGTTTTTCAGTGTGCCAAATCATTCTAGCCCAATCTCCATCAAAATCATCACATTTGCACACTTAAAAATAATGTAATTTCAATAGTTTAAAGGTTCAAAGGTTTATTTACTATCAAAGCATAAATCCATATACAACTCTGAAATTCGTCTTCTCCAGATAGCCACGAAACAAAGAAAAACATGAAAGTTGTTCAGAGAAAAATCAAACCCACACTCCCCGGCACAAAAACAAATGACATAATCAACCCCCAAAACCCCTCCTTTCACACAAACCGGAACAAGTACATCTATTCCCAGACAACCTCTCCTCCTGTACAAAAATACTAATAGAACACAACAGAACCTCAACACCCAAACCCCTTCTCCTTGCACAATAAAACAGAAAAGGAATGAGTGATTAAAAAAAGCATAGAATATAAAGCCCGTGCCTGAAAAAGTCCACAGTCCATTAGCGCAATAGATCAATCCGTAAACGCAGAACCATGATACCATCCTACGATAACACAGACCTTCATTGAAGAGAGAGACATCACATGAGGCAGAGGCCTACCTGTTGCCACAGTGACCTGCACAGCAATTGGTCACTCACAGATCCCTTCTCTGGCACCGACCAAAAGGAAGACAGCAAGCGCTGAACTCTCGCTCGCCTTCCACGTTCGCCTTAACGTCTCAATCTTCCTTGACACTTTAATCAGTGATTCATGGAGGCTTTAACAGTGAGATTGAGTCGAATAACGGCTTATGCCCTGTCTTGAAGTTTCTTAGCACCAAGGCCGTTCAAGTACGCATTCACTTCCGTAGAACCTTCTCAGAAACAATAAATTGCTGAATGATTCAGTCAATCTCAAACTGTAAATCATAGTCTCTAACAGTCTCAGAAATACATAAAAGTAGTAAAATAGACTTGCTTGTGAGCTATCTGGAAGATGTTGACCGAGGGAGTGTGGTACACTGACACCATCTTCACCGGAAGATGAATTATATTATCTCCTTTATCTTCAGATTCCAGGATACTGTTTCTTTCAATCGGTCTTGAGCTTTGCTATACATGCCAAGACCATGCAATCATGGTCTTTCCATGACCAAGACTCTTCTTGGCAAATCTTTCTGCAGGAGTGGTTTGCCATTATCTTTTTCTGGGATGATTGTCTGCCTAGTGTCAGTGTTTGCATAACTAGGACTTGCAGTATGAACCAACTCCACTTACAACGACCCATCACCTGCTCCCCTGGCTTCCCATAACCTGATTGGGTGAGGGGGGGGTGGGGTGCTTAGCAAGTGGTACACATTGCCCAAGGGTGCCCCGCAGGCTAGCAGAGGTGAGGAAGGCCTTCCACCTCCTTTGGTGGAGACATAACTCCATCCTACCACCCAATTATTACAAACAAATTCACACAACTAAACCTGGTGCATAGGATAGTCCAATCATAGGTTAATGTTGTTGTTACTTGCCACTGCATTATCCAGTATTGTCGTGACATATGTAAAGCTTCAGCAAGTGAGACTCCATCTGAATTGCTCTGATAAACTCCTGTGAAAATTAGTTTTGGTGCTAGAAGTTTTTTGACAACTTGCCAAAACATTTGGCAATCTGAAAAAAAAAACACTTTAGTTCCTATCCTTGTCACTAATTTGCAATGGCTTCACAAACATATTGAGGAATACATTCTTTGATATTGGAGTAAAAAACAAACTGATGGATGAGCCTATCAAGTTCTTCCAGCGGCGTGTGCTTGTCTTACTCCAGATTCTAGCATCTATGGTCTCTTGCGTCTCCTACCTAGATAATGATTTTTTTTTTTTTTTTGCTTTTTGTGGCATCTAAAGTCTGTGATATGTGTAGTGCTAACACCCAGATGGATAGCCCATTAAAACATGTGGTTTTTGAACACATACATTTAGAACAGCATAAATGTGCTTTACTCTCAAAATCAAAATTGCAATTGGTTTATATTTTTCTTGTATGTAATGAGATACAATGAAAGACATTTGTTTGTGTGCAATCCAGACACTTTATTCTGCACTCAAGAGATCGATACAGATATACCACAGGCATTAACTTATACATTGCTTAAGGCAATGCTGAAATGTCCAGCAGCTCTATTCATGAGAATGAAGCTAACAGAAACATGGGAATCAGCAAGAAGAAATTCTTCTTCAGGATCAATTCTCTTTAAGGATAATTCATTTTATCTTACAGAACATTGTGAGTGTGGAAAACTTTCTGGCTGAGGAAAAGGCTCAGGCTACAAGTTGGAGATCCCGGTTGCATGGGTGCAGGTGAAGGCTACCTGCATTCATGGATGATAACTTGCATCGTTTGGACACAAAATACAAACTGGTCATTACTGGCTTCAAATTATGCAACTGACTTCTCCATCAATATAATTCCTGGGTGACTTCCAGTGTGCTGCATATTGGGAGTCATTGCAGAGATCTGTTCTGGCTGCTTGAAAAGATCCTGACATGAGAGAGTTGAGAGTCAACGTAATCTTGGCCAAAGAGAGAACTCCAGGCAGGTGAGCATGAAAGAAGATTTTCCATTGCATTTTGCATATTTTAGTGAAAATCACCTATGACCCTCAAGTACACTGCTCATCAGCGAGCTCCCTATAACATCTCGAAAGACTCTGTGGGAGTAGCATGTAACATGATTCTCCTATCCTCAGGAATTATATACAAAGATACGCAAGTAGGTATACTAGAGGCATTAGCTTATTCACTCCCTGCCAAATCCACAGGCAGTGCATGGTGTTGGTCAGCATCAAAATGGATTTAACAGCAATGCCATTTAGCTATTGCAGTACATTCCAGCTGACATCACATGTAATGGGAAAATAAACTAATGCACACTGAGTTGCACAAACTACTGGAAAGTGGAAGAGGAGAATGGATGGAAAACCCATAGCCAAAGGATAGATCCACCTTAAGTATTCATTATTTAATGTTACAGTAACATACATAAAAACTATAAATTATGCAGTTTGAACTAGCAGGATATAGCAAATTAATAATGAGCCAAGGCCATAATCTTTACATGCATTATGCCAGATGTTTCTATAAATGAATATCACAATCTGACTTATGTTTCTATATATAATTCTCAATTCTTAAAGGAAAGAAAGATTGCATTAAAAAGAAACAAAAATGTAAAGGTAAGTGTTAAAATCATACAAAAATTCCATTACAAGGAATAATCCGGATCCAAGAAATAAAAAAAAAAAAGGCTTCAACAATCAGAACTATTTTAGCCAGATGTGCTGAACAGATGATCCAGCTTGGTTTCCTCCTGAGATCCTAACTATCAGACCAGTCTGTCTCCTGCCAATTAGATTCATACAAAGCAATATCAAGGAAAGGCTGAGAATTCTGGATATAGTAAAGGTGAAGACTTCAGACAATATCCCAATTGTAGTACTGAAGGTTTGCACTCAGAATTCATTGTGCCTCAAGCCAGGCTATTCCAGTACAGTTAAAACACTGGCACCTATCCAACAATAAGGAAAACTGCCAAGGAATATCTGGTTCCATAGAAAGCAGACAAATCTACTTTAACTGTATTGCAATTGTATACACTAAATCATTACCCCTATGATTTGGCCACCAACAATGGCATTGTCGGCAAATTTTTAGATGGTGTTGAAACATCAGAAAATCTAACCATGTACAGTAAGATTGTGATTCAATTCTAGTGACATCATCAAGTCTCCCACCATCAACAATTTGGGTGTCACATGGAGCAAATAGTGAATTGGTACAACCACGTAAATACTATTGTGACAAGAGAAGGGTAAAACCCTGTAAGGAGTAATTTTCCTCCGAATACCCTAAGGTATAAATCAGGAGAGTGATAGAATATTCTTCACTTGTCTCAATAAATGCAGCAGCTTGCAAATTTCAAGATGTTTGACATCATCCAGGTCAACACAACCGCCGGGTCAGCATTCTGTCAACTGATAGCCATTCTCTCTATCGCTGGTCCATAGTAACTGCAGAGTGTGCCAATTAGAAAATACACTGCAGTTACTCACCCTGCTCTTTCTGATAGCACTTCCAGAAGCTGCAGCATTTACCACTGAGAAGGATGAGGGTAACAGCTGCCTGGGAGCTTTCCCTCCAATTCATGCACCATCCTGACTTGGATAGATAATGCCAGACATTCAGTACTATTCTGTCTATATCCTGGAATCCCTTACCCACAGGGGAAAGATTACAGCAGGTCAAGGTGGCCCTAGTCACCTTTTCAATTAAGGAATGGAAATAGAAGCTGTCCTTGCAGATCCTAAAAAAATAGTTTGAAGGAAAATCTAGCATTTACCGAATTGTAAAAATGAGCACTTCACATTTTTGTAGGTGTACTTAGGTTTAAATTAAGGAAACATATTTTGCCTTAGCAGACTGCATAATAACAACATCTTTGTCATTTAGTACATTCCAAATGTGAAGCACACTGGAAGAGGCCATTTTCACAAAGCCACAGGGCAAAGCAACAGCAATATTTGCATATCCATACTTGATCCTCACCCAAAGTTACTCTTCCATTTGCAGATAACATTAAATGTCACAAGCTCCAGCATTATTTAGACTGCATATGGTAGATTAATTGCAATTACAGACACCATTTATATGATGACACCCTTAATATTTAGAGTCCCCTTTAACATGTAAGTAAACCAGAGAATGTTAAAAAATCTTGTATTTTCAAACCACAGTGTCCTCACGGAAAACCAGCCTGTGTATTGATCAGATTTATTGACAAAGGATCAGGTTTCTGTCAGAATGCTAAGGCGTGTTATTAGAGCAGCAGCAATTGCACATTCTACCTTTGTGAATTAGTTCTGCAGAATATCTCAATATGGATTACAAAAAAAGTCATTCAAAGGACCATTATGCATATATCTGTCACCACTAACCTGTCAGTCAAGCATCTCTTAATCTGACAAGGCTCTGCACTCTTCAATTTTGTGTAAAACGGGAATTGTGGTACCTGATCCCAAAAGGAATACTTTATTATAACATGTTTTGCTGAAAATGACCAACTTCAGTATAATAATTGTTCCCAGAAAGAAAGTAAACATTGCAGGCCTTAGTTTATACTTTCTATATCTTTTGGGCTGTTCATATATTCTTGAAGAGATAGATTCCCTTCTCAGCTAGTTTGTTTCAGATAGAAGGCCACATTTCAAAGGAAGGGCAGATAAATACAAGCTCCCCTCTCCTAATTATAAGTGTATTGATACCTGGTCAACAAAAATAAGCACATCTATAATTCAAAAAGTACTGGACCGAATTGCTGGAGGCAAGCTTTCTTAAGAATGATTCTGTTTTCTGAGCTGCTTAATAGCATGTAATTAAAAAATAAGGTCACTATAAGTGAAAAGAAACTTTAACTTGTTGATTTTTGTACCTCAAACAGAACTATTGTGGTGAATATTAGAGCCTGATTGAGAGTTTCTAGAATTTAGTGAACTAACAGCAGACTTACATGTGCAGGTCTGATTCTGTTAACATCTCTCTGAGGATGATTTGTGGAGCAGTGTAATTATGTACTTGACTAACAGAGAAAAATCTGGAAGTATTTCTCAGGTACTTTGGTATATACATATCCAAATTCTGTATTGGGACAATATTACCAGTCAGACAAATAAAAAAAGCTTAAGCTCTCTTTAAAGAAATATAAGATGACTTCATGGAATCTCTGACCCATCACCACTCAAAGTGGAACATTCAGAATAGTACTGAGAACCTCAAGGCTATGCATCAGGAATACACAGAGAAAATCCATAAAAGTTAGATGAATGTACAATCTCATAAGCTACTTATCAGCTGCCATGTCGTCCATCATCTGCCCCCATGTTGGAAGGGGGTGACATCCTCATGTTGGCTTCATCAGTCACCTCAGCAGTCTCAGATCTGGAGTAGTGGCAAGTCAACCTTCATTGTGAGAGTTGTCCAAGAAGAAGAAAATATGGTTTCAGGAATTCTGTGTACCATGTAATTTGATACAATGCTGAATCAGTCACTAGTGTTAGTGAAATGTTGTTGACCTTTAATAAAGGATACTTGATTCAAAGCTTTATGCTTGTTACTTGATTTACTGTAAAGAAAGATAAGATAGCTTCCACTCTAGACTGATGGAGGTTAACCACAAGAAGGAATCAATAGTGAATAAATTTAACTTCAAGATGCTATTAATTAGGCTACGAACTGAATTGTTTAAGATGGCTTGCAATCACCTATGGCCAATTAACTCTGGAATCAGACATAATCAAATTTTTTTTGACTGGTAGGTAGGGTGGGGAAGCAAGGATGGAATCATAGGCAACTCAGTCCTCCAGTGCACACACATGTAACATGTATACTGATTCAGAGTAGGAATTAATGTTAATTTTTGGATCCTCATGGCAAAAGTAACAGGAGCTTTGCAGTAATTTCACACTGTTAGCTCCAAAGATTCAATGATTCAAAGTACATTTATTATCAAAGTATGTACGCAGTAGATAACACTGTGATTCATCTTCCCCACAGAGAGCCATGGAACAAAGAAAACCCTGGAAGCCATTCAAAGAAAAGCAATCAAACTCTCCCATCAGCATGCAAAAAAAAAACAAAAACAAATTGCATAAACAGCAACAAAAAAAAGAGCAAACAACATTGAACATAAAACACAAAAATGAAGAGTCCAGGCACATTCAGTTCAGCTCAGTGCTCATCATCTGCAAGCTGCTCCGATCCAAAATAGCAAAAGAAATGGAGTGACCAGAAACCAAAAACATACAGCATCAAAGGTTTCAAATATTTCAAAGTTACACTTAATATCAGATGCATACAATATACATCCTGAAATGCTTTCTCTTTGCATCCATCCATGGAAGTGCCCCAAAGATTGAACAACAGTTAAATGTTAGAACCCTAAAGTCCACCCCCACCCCAGCTTCCCTCCCTCCTGCATGTAAGTGGCAGCAAGCAACAATCCCGCTCCCCCCACCAGCAAAAAAAAAGTTGTTGTGCCGAACAACGGCTAGTTATGAAACACTGCGAGCAGGTCCCATTCTGGCAAAGAACCGTAGTCAGCGTGTATCTCCAAGTCGGGGTCTTCAGAAGAACCTTGAAACTGAAAAATAGAGATATTAAGGATGGAAATAGGGCGTTTCCGAAGATACAAGCAAAGGAGTCACTGTTTAGTACTATATTATGAACTACAGAGTCGAAGCCATAAACCACATCAATTAAACTTTACCTGAGACCCAGAACTCCAGTACCATCCTCTGACAGCATCGCGGGAGAGAGTGAGTCCATTCAAAAGCAGGGATCTTCTTTAGGAGCAGCAAGTGAGAGGGCAAGATAGACCATCATAGGCATTCACTTTCCTCTGGCTGCAGCAATCAAGAGGCTGAACACCCACATACTTTCTGCACTGGCCTCAGTGATTACAATCTTACTCAGTGCTTTAATTATTGAGATCAGCAAGAGTTGGAGTCGATCACGGGCTTGCGCCCCATCTGCAGGCTTCTTGGCCTCAGGGCCGCAAACTTTGCTCAAAGTCTCATTGAACACATCGGAGACAGCAAATCGCCAGGTTGCTCAATCGACCCAAAAACACACAACCAGAATGTTGATCCTAAAGCAGTAGAACCACATCTGAAAGAAGAAGATGATGTAAAAGAAGTGAAAGAAGTAGTTTTGTGAACTGTCTGGAGGATGTCGTTCTTGGTCGCGTTCTTTGCTGGTGGCATCTTCTTCCTGCACTCCAATTAGTTATTCTGAGACAGAAGTCCTTTAAGCTGCTTTACACGCCACAAAAATTTAAATTAATTTCATTGCTGGACACCCTTTACTCTAAGCTTACATCCCCGAGTGCCCATGTGTTACTGGCAGCACAAATGGCTCCCAGCATTGTGCATTAGTGTTCCATCAAAGAGAGGCCTGTGGATTATTATTTGCCAAATGGATGCAGATTAGTCCTGATTTTGGAGTTAACACAAGCATTGAGAAAAATGTAGAGAGTCTGAAAATCCCAAAGCACTGCAGATGCTGGACATGCTGAAAATAAAAAGAGAACATGCAAGAAAAAAAACAGTAGGTCAGATAGCACCTGTTGAAAGAGAACCTGTTAATATTTCTGTTCTGCATCCATTAATCAGAACTAAAAGAGTAGAAATAAGTTCATTTAGGCAGCAGAGAAGGTGGGAGACCTATGACGGCACAAATCAAACTTCTTTGATAGGTTGAGATAATGTGTCAGTTCGGAGGAAGTTAAGCTACTTTGTCTGATGGTGTGTCCCCAAGATTGTAAGTTTGATCAACAGGAACATGCTCAGCAAGACTGGCTACAACATAAAAAGGGAAAGAAAGGGATGTCAGCCAGAAGTATGATTTTATTGAGGTAAAGACATACCATTTGCCAATTGCTGATTAAATACAAAAAGACACTTTTTTGAAAGAAACATCTGCAACATCATTCTAAAACACTGTTGTGCTTTTATTGTCTGGAGCATGTTTGATGTCCAAGTAGATAAGTGTGTTTATGGTTTAGAACCATAGAACACCACAGCACAGAAAACAGGTCTTTCAGCCCTTCTATCTGTGCTGAAACTTTATTCTGCTACTCCCATTGATCTGCACCCAGTCCATTAACCTCCAGACCTCTCCTATCCATGTACCAATTCAATTTATTCTTAAATTCTTAATAGTGAGCCCGCATTTACCACATCAGATGGCAGCTTGTTCCACACTCTCACCACTCTCTGAGTGAAGAAGTTCCCCCTAAACTTTTGCCCTTTCACCCTAAAGCCATGTCCTTTCATATTTTTCTCTCCTAATCTAAGTGGAAAGAGCCTACTTGCACTTACTCTGTCTATACCGCTCATAATTTTGTAAACCTCTATCAAATCCCCCCTCATTCTTCTACACTCAAGGAATAAAGTCCTAACCTGTTCAATCTTTCCTTGTAACTCAACTGCTAAAGACCCGGCAACATCCTAGTAAATTTTCTCCGCACTCTTTCAATCTTACTCATATCCTTCCTATAGTTAGGTGACCAGAACTGCACACAATACTCCAAATTTGGCCTCACCAATGTCACACCATTACATCCCAACTCCCATACTCAATACTTTGATTTATGAATGCCAGGATGCCAAAAGCCTACTTTACTACACTGTCTACATGTGACGCCACTTTCAGGGAATTATGCATCCGAACTCCCAGATCCCTTCGTTCCTCCGCACTCCTCAGTGCCCTTGTCATGGTCCGGTCCGAGGTCCACATTCCGGTTCAATGTCCGGTCCGCGTACTCCGGTCTCCGGGTCTTCTGGCTGTCCCTTGTTGCAGTTGGACTTAACCATAAGCACCTGATGCTCATCTGGGGGCTGGGAATATAAGTGGCCCTGGTATCAGGGGTGGTTGCTGGGTTGGGTTGTCTTGTCAGTTTCCCCTTGGAGCAATCCATTGGTTGAAGGCTAGTGCAGTCATTGGGATATGGATTTGACTGTTCCATTGCCTGCTGAAGTTACCAGCTGCCTCGAGTCTTGGAGCCACCCTGGACCTAGCTTCCTTCCTGTCCCTTGCCTCTGTTGGGTAAGCCAGGCCGATTGCCATTACCCTGTGGCTGGTTCTGTTGCTTCCTGTCCTTTGCCTCTGCCGGGTAAGCCAGGCTGTTTGCTGTTACCCTGTGGTTGGGTCTATTCTTCCCTGTCCTTACCTCTGTGGGGTGGAGCCCTGTGTCCTGCCTCATTTGTTCTTTGTTGCCTATACCTGCTATACACCTCTCTTTTTCTTAACCAGGTCACCAATATCCTTTGAAAACCAAGGTTCCCTATGCCTGTTAACTTTGCCTTTAATCCTGGCAAGAACATGCAAACTCTGCACTCTAAATTTTGCCTTTGAAGACCTTTTATTTACTGATCACATCCTTGACTGAAAACAACTTATCCCAATCCTTTCTTCCTAGATCCTTCTTCATTTCCACAAAATTGGCCCTTCTCCAATTTAAAACCTCAACTCAAGGACCAGACCTATCCTTATCCATAATTAACTTGAAACTAATGATATTATGGTTACTGGACCCAAAATGTTTGCCTACACATACTTTGTCACCTGACCTATCTGGTTCCCTAATAGGAGAACAAGTATTGAATCCTCTCTTGTAGGTACCTTTATATATTGATTTAAGAAACTTTTCTGAACACATTTGACAAACTCCAAGCCATCTAGTCCTTTCACAGCGTGGGACTCCCAGGCAATATGTAGTAAGTTAAAATCCCTTAGTATTACAACTTTCTGTTTCTTATATCGGTCTTCTATCTCTCTATAGATTTGCTGCTCCAATTCTCTCTGACTATTGGGTGGACTATAATACAATGTTATTAGTGGTCACCTTCCTCAGCTCCACTCACGTGGCCTCTGTAGACAAGCCCTCTGGGCTGTCCTATCTACGCACCGTTGTGATATTTTCCCTGACTAGTAATGTCATTCCTCCCCCTCTATCACACCTGAAACAATCGAACCCCAGAACATTAAGCTACCAGTCCTGTCCCTCCTGTAACCACCTCTCACTAATGGCAATAATGTCGTAATCCCACATGCCAATCCACACCCTAAACTCATCTGCCTTACCTACAATACTCCTTGCATTGAAATAGATGCACCTGAGAACATTTCTATCTTGTACAAACCTTTGATTTCTGTCTATACATGCAGTTGTGCATGACCTTTATCCTCTTCCACCTCACTATCTGCTCTAACGCTCTGGTTTTCCTTCCCGTGCAAATCTAGTTTAAACACCCGGAGCAGCACTAGCAAATCTACCCGCAAGGATGTTGGTCCCCCTCCAGTTCAGGTGCAAACCGTCCCATCGGAACAGGTCTCACCTTCTCTGGAACAAAGCCCAATTGTCCAGAAACATGAAGCCCTCCCTCCTACACAATCTCCTTAGCCATGCGCATTATCTTCCTATTTCAAGCCTCACTAGCACGTGGCACGGGTAGCAATCCTGAGATTGCAACCCTGGGGGTCCTGTCCTTCAACTTTGCACCTAACTCCCTATACTCTCTTTGCTGGACCACCTCCTCCTTCCTATCCACATCATTGGTCCCTACATGGACCACGACATCTGGCTGCTCATCCTCCTCCTGAGAATACCGAGAACTCTATCCGAGATATCGCGGACTTTGGCATCAGGGAGGCAACAGACCATCCGCGATTCTTGATCTCTCCCACAGAACCTCTTATCTGTCCCCTAACTATCAAATCCCCTATCACTACTGCTCTCCTCTCTTCCCTCCTTCCTTTCTGAGCTGAGGGTCCAGTCTCGGTGCCAGAGAAACAACCACTACAACTTATCCCTGGTAGGTTGTCCACATGAACAGTATCCAAAACGTTATATTTATTGTTGATGGGGTGCCACAGGGGTGCTCTGCTCTTTCTGTCTATTCCCCTTCCCTCTCATGACAGTCACCCAGCTACCTGTCTCCTGGCTTTTAGTGACTGTCTCCCTGAAACTCCTGTCTATTTCTGCCTCTGCCTCACGAATGATCCAAAGTTCATCCAGCTCCAGTTCCCTAACTCGGTTTGTCAAGAGCTGCAGCTGGATGCACCTTTTACAGGTGTAGTCATCAGGGACAATTGTGCTGTCCCTGACTTCCCACGTACTGCAAACGGAGCACTCGACTGCCCTAACTGCTGCCTCCATTACCTTCCCCTAAGTTAATTAAAGGAACTTACCCAGCCTTACCTCACTGGAGCAAGCTCATTCTCAGCCTCTGCTCGCCAAAGCCTCAAAGCTGCACTTATACCCTGAGTCACTCACACACTGGCCACTCTTCCTCTTCTGCTTCTGCTTCTGGCTGTTTAGACGCATCTAGGAATATTACAGCCCTCCGCAGGATGTATAATTAATTATAGAACTTCAAGGAACTCAAATTCTCGAATACAACCTAGTCTCACGTATAAACTGAATAATAAACTCTTCAATCAGATGTTGATTCTCTTGATGGCCAAACAAAGATTGAATAGAAAACCAAAATAAATTTAAGCCAGACAGCCTCTTGAACAGCATGCTTCTTTCAATTTTGTATCAATTACAGCTCAGCAAAACATGCTGGACTGTCTCTGGACTACCACAGTCACATAATCCAGTAGGATGTTTTCCTATTACCTTTAAATAATAGTTTAGCCCACAATGCCCCAACCTAAATCTTGTAAACTTCACTATATCTCCACGACTTAAAAGGTAACAGTCTGAACCTTTTTAACTAGCGGGTGACTAGAAAAATAATGCCTGCCCCTTAATTCATTTTTCCAATTCTCCTGCCACTTCTTCTCTATACCTTTTTTAATCCTACTTCTGAATTCTGCTCTGCCTTGGGGAACTCTAATTTCTACTTGCCTGCTCTGTAAGGAAGACTTTGCAATGCCATCCACAATTTCATTTCCCTCCACCCCAGCATGCCCAGTTGTCCATGAAAATCTAACTGCACAACCCATCTTCCCTACTCTAAACAACACTAAGAGAATCTCAATAACTATGTCAGGATGAGCTTTTGATTTATTCCCTTTTATAGACTTTAAGGCAGCAGCAGAATCCGAACAGATGATAACCCTACGTGGTCGAGATTCTTCTATCCACCATAAGGCCCAGAGGATTGCTAATAATTCTGTTGCAAAGACAGAAACACCATCTGAAACCTGGTGACCAATCTTAACTCCAAGTTGAGACACATACATCCCAAATACTGCCCTACTGCTCTCTGGGTCCATTCAGCCATCAGTAAAAATCTTCAGATAAGATCCCCATTTATTATTTAAATATTCATTTGTGATCAATGCTGATGAAATTGCACTGCTTCCTTTAAGCTGAAAACGGAGGAATATGTCTACTTTTGGTTCTGGAAAGAGCCAAAAAGGGATGGGTGACAAGCAAACTTGGCCAACTATGTCTTCCTCAGTCAGTTTAGATTTCACAGCCCAGTTATTAACCAAATCTAAAAATGGGTGTCTTTTAATTTTACTTTGGCGCTCTGACTTCCCTTGCAAAAGACACTTTGATGGACAACTGTGATTGAATCCATTTAGTTTTACCCAATACTGTGGGCCCAACTGAATTCGTCTTAAATGCAGAGGCACTTCTCCCATCTCCACACATAATGCCGGGGCTGATGTTGTTCTAAAAGCTCCACAACAGAGGCCAAGTGCTTTGGACTGCACAGTGTCTAATTTTCCAAGCACTGCTGTAGTAGCAGAACCATAAACAATACAACCATATTCTATAACTGATCTAATCATAGCTCGATATATTAAGTACATAGTTTCCCACCCTGCTCCCCAGTCGCATCCAGCAATACTTCTCTGGCCACTCCTCTTCAGTTACCCCTCCTTTTATTTGTCCCTGCCAATTATCTCAAGTACTCACTCCCTCTAATCAACTGATTAACATTCTGTTTAACCCTCCAATTGCCCTCTGCGCTCCTTTTAAAGCACACTCATCTCAGCTCCTCAGCTGCTTCCCAGCACTCACTCCTCCTCCTGCTGCGATGATCCCGTGATCACACTCTCTCAAACTAGACTCAACTTTACCTTAAACAAAATTATAGTCACAGAGACCACCTGAGGATAATCTTAAGGATCCTCATTATAAACATTAGTTTAAAATAAAAAACGTGTTCTGCTACAGTTACAATCATCAAAAAGTCTAATTTTGTAAATAAATTATTGTTAGTGATAACCATATATGTTTAGTTGCACAAAGTACTAATGTTTTATCAACACACACAAAATGCTGGAGTGATTCAGCAGGCCAGTCAGCATCTATGGAAGAAAGTACAGTCGACATTTTGGGTCAGTCCTGCCAAAGGGTTTCAGCCCAAAACATCGACTGTACTTTTTTCCACAGATGCTGCCTGGCCTGCTGAGTTCCTCCAGCATTTTGTGTGTGTTGCTCGGATTTCCAGCATCTGCAGACTTTCTCTTCTTTGTGGTTTTAATGTTTTATGTTCTTTTTTGGCACTTACATAAAGGCCCTGAAAGTCTTCATGATAACGTTAGCAGACAAACAACTGATATCAACACAAGATATTCTGCAGATACTGAAAATCCAGAATAACATGCACAGAATGCTGGAGGAGGTCAGATGGCAGCTATGGAGATGAATAAAGAGCAGGTGTTTCGGGGTTAAGACCCTTCATCATGACCTCTCCACAAACAATTGATGTGGTCACATAATAACCTACCATCAGTTTTTTTAAAATCAGTTTAAATAATTGGAATCACACCTCCATTAAGATAATAAAGATTGACATAAAATTGCATTAAGTTTGAGGACTAGAAATTTACTTAAGTGTGAGAATAGAGCAGACCTTCTCATTGATACCGCTTTTGAGATTATAATGGGGGATGTACACACTTGTAACTTTGGTATTTGGACCAGGAGTAACCATCGATCCAGTACCACCACTGAACAACATCCCAACTGATTTGACCATTGTTAGTTTGGTTTTCCTGCTCAATCTTCTTAACACTTGTTGACAAAAAAAAAATCTATTTATGATGGAGCCAAAAGCAAAATGCTGGAGGAACTCTGCAGGTCAGGCAGCATCTGTGGAGAGAAATAAATCTTTTATCTGAACTTTCTATGATGGCCTTAAGTACACAATTGCTCACCATCCAGATCTCTTTGGGATAAAAAAAATTAAAGATACACAATCCCCTGAAAGAAGAAAATTCAATGTCATCTCAGTCTTGAGTGATCCCTTTGACTCATACAATTTATTGGTTTCTGAATTACCCCTCTGTTGTGTCAGCACCAAAATACTGATAATGGAATAAGACAAGAACTATTTCCAAGCAAGTTTTTTGGTCTCATGTAATCCAACTTGCAGTTGTTAATGTGATAATAAAGTGGCAAATTATGCTTTTTTGTTGCATGTTAAAGTTGAGGCATTTTCCGCAGTTGAGATTTTACAAGTTGCTGCCATCCAAATAGAGAATGGCTTACACTTCAGGCATATGTTCAATTGCAATGAAAAGTCAGTGTGGTCAATGGGACAGGGAATGCAGCAGGCTGCTTTGTGACGAATGACATAAAACACTATTCAATAATTTTTGAATCCTCATTCACAAAACCAAGAGATGCCATTCTTCATCACAGGAGAATTGCACCTCTGATTAACCATTCAGAAGGTAATTGGCTCTGAGAGTTGAGTCATTTACTACTACATATGCAGTTATTGATATGTTCTTGCAGCTACAGTAATTGATTTTCTGGTTCTGCTTATTTTCTGAGCAATGATGATTTCTCAAGTTGCTGCCTTTGTGTAAATTTGGCAATAGCAATATTGTTGAAGGTGAAATGGATATTGAGAAATACCTATTTTATGCTGATGGTATTTACCATGTGGGACAAGAGTGATTTATCTATTCCAAATCCCAATGGTGACTAGGTCTTACTGGCTCATTCCCAGACTAACTTACTATTGTGTGCTGAAATAGTGGAGTAGCGATTCTCACATGAACCCAAGAAGTGCAAAACCCAATCTTGAGAACATGTTCATAGAGATCTCTTTTTGCTGCATTCTTTCCTTTAAACATGACAGATGAAGGCTTTGTCCCAAATGCCTAAACCTGTTTTTTACTGAATGTTGTTTACACTGAGGTATTATCTGAATATGTTTTATTTAGATATTCAGCTAGATTGTTTCACAAGTGAAGTGATAATTATTTATTGCATGAGCAATGGACATAGGTAGCCTTTATGTGCGCTATGTATTCTGTGTGTGCATGCTTGTGTCTTCATGTGCATGTACAAACTACCTGGACAGAAGCATACTATAAATCGGTGTTTAGAATAATAATCAAGCATTGACTAAACTTCAAGAGCTGGATATGACTTATTGAAAATATGTTTAAAGCTGTTGGGTTAACCTAAAAGAGTAAATTTCACTTATAACCTAATTATTCCTAAAGTCGCAATTAAAAGAGGTTTCCACTCAAATAAAATGCACCTATGAAAAATTACATCTGAGATTATTAGGCAAGCATTCAGGATTACTGAAGAGTTTGAGAACATTTAGTAGATTATATTGTTAAAAGCAGTAATAAATTGTTAAATTCTCACATTTGTGTACCCAATCTCTTTCATTACTTTATTTAATTGGAAGATTTATAGAGCTGGCTGAATAAATCTTTTTTTCCTGATTTGCTATCAATTAATCTATTGTTTTAATAAATTAACATGGGAATGTGAAATTATTAAACATATGCTAATTTACCAGTTAAATTTTAATGGACATAATGTCTCTGTCTTAATCATTTGTATTCAGAAATATAAAAGCCATATATTTTAAACATGTTCTCTTTTAAATGAAACATGATTTGCAAATGATAAAATTCAAATACAATCACCCATTAAATTTCCTATGTTTCCTGGTTTTACTTAGGATCTTTAGGATTTGCATCTTTTCTTCCTCTTGTTCAGTTATGCTAGATTTTCTCATTGCTCATGTCTAATTTCAAGCTTTCAGGGAAAAAACCTTGACTAATTAATTACTGGAGTACATTGCAAATGTATTGGATTTTTTTTAACAAGTGACTGAAGCAGTGTGAATTGTTCTTTTATGTATATGTTGATTTATCTGCTCTGTTGATATGGTGCCTGAAGTATAAAGTAAATCGTGCACACTTAAGTCATTAGTACAAAAGCAGAAAATGCTGCAAATATTTGGCCTCCATTCTGTTACGGATCTTTCCTTCACCATTCTCCAATCTTAAAACCCTTTATTGTTTCTTTCTTTTCCTTGCTCTGATTGAAAGGTCATTGACCTGAAATGTCAATTCATTTTCTCTCTCTACTGTTGCCGCCTGACATGATGAGCATTTTTGAATTTTGTGTTTCTCTTTTATTTGATCTATCCAGCTTAGAACATAAGCAGTAGTGGGAAGCTGACTCACTGTTCAATAGTGTCATGGCTGATCTTTGACATAGTTTCACTTTACTGACTAACAATTTATTCTTTTTCTCTTAAAAATCTATTCATATTTATGGCAATTGCTGAAGTAAGTCATTATTCATAATTAAATGTATATGTGTATTAATTACTTGCCTGCCTTTCCCTCAGCTACTTTTGGCTGTTAGAAATCATAATGGATAAAAATGAAAGGGCAGCTGGTAAAGATGTTGTTGTATCTGATGGTGAATTAGAAAGAAATAAATTTGAACAGGTACAACATATAAAGTTGGGACTTAACATTATATTTTGCCTTTAAGGGAGAGATCTTTTCAGATTATTAAACAGATGTATGTGGATTAAAACACATATCTAACATAATGTTATTACAATTATAATTTTTTATGGAAATGCTTTGTTCCTTCCCCAAGGGAAGTTGCTCTAAGTTGAAAGATATAACCAGATATTGCTTATTGTTAGTTAGAGTAGATATCAATAAAAGGATTTTGGCCTGAAACATCAATTGTTTATTCCTCTCTATTAACACTGCCTGACTTGTTGAATTCCTTCAGCATTTTGAGTGTGGTGCTCAAGATTCCAGCAGCTGCAAAATCTCTTCAGTTTATCAATAAATAGAACTCCTTCTAATAAAGACCTGTAGAGGGTGCTCCCAACCTTCTTTAGATGCCATGCCTTCATCACCCTTAACCCCTTGTAGTGGCTGGACAGATGCATCAAGTAAATCAAAGAAAAATCTTTTAAACATAAAACTACGTTATATGACTATGACTATAAATAGCATAGAAGAGCCAAACACTGAGTAAATAATCTGAATTCTATGGACATTGAATTCATACCCCATAGATATCTGTATTTGTTGATGATATATTAATCATACAACAAACAACTAAAGTGCAAGTGTTTTTGTTATCAAGATTCAAAATACCATCACAGAGAAACAAGCTAATTGGACCTACTGGTGCGTGCTGGCGTAGGACCTCCATTTGATTCTCCTTTCTTCAACGTACATCTCATTTTACCTGCATAACCTACCGGAGCTATTTATTGATCTTCCCTTACCATGTATAAGTGATAATATTTCTTGATAGAAATCAGACAACTTGGCAAAAGAATCATTTATCATGACCTTTCCTGCCACATTTTTCTCTCTTCATCATGTATTTTGTTGTCATTATTTTATTTCAATCACATTTCTATATTAGTCTTCCACCATTGAATGTTTTATTTGCAGTATTCCTCACTCTTACTGTCTCTCTTTCATAATCATTATTTTTAATCTCAACTGAGACTTTTAACATTTCACTTCAAAACTCTATATTTCATCTCTCTCTCTCTCACACACACACACACTCATACTCTATCTCTCTCGTAGCCCACCCCCTGCTTTCTCTGTTTTCATCACTTTTGTTTTACCTGTTGTCTTTCCTTGGATCCTGCTAGGAAACATTTCTTGTCATGTGATGGGATTGGGAACTGTTGGTAAATGTTAGCTTGAAAGAGATAAGCAAGAATATGGCTAAGTAGCTCAAATAATTCGATTAATATAAGTGAATGGAAAGAAAATCAATCTACTGTCAGCATTATATTTCATCCTGAACTGTTTTTGACGGCATTGATTGAGACAACAATTGGGGAAAAGGCACCAGAAACTTTCACAACACCTTCAAAAATGTCATATATTCTTTAACGTCTCTTGGAATCTTAAGGAAGGGAGATGTGGATTTTGTTTCCAATTTCATTTTCATTTTAAATTACCATTAAATATTAATGTATAATGCATGTAATTTAAGTTGCATAAGAGCTTATAATTTATGAAGTACACTTGCAAATTTAAATATTAGCTGACATTTATGTATCTTGCAAAAAAAGGAGCGCGTAGATCTGACTGCATCTGTGATGACTGAAATTGCAAGAATAAACAAAGCTGATTCTAAGCATATTTACCTCTTTCTGTATTCTCTCATTGACTTCTGGCTTTCTGCAGCTTTATGAACTTCCAATAAGTTATTGGTTTTTAGTCAAAAATCTGATAATTTGCTGAAATGATTTTTTTTTTACAATCAATCAGCCTCCTCTGTATCTTCTATACTAACATGCTTCATGAGGTATATTGCAGACAAATTTCAGAGAGGAAAATTCCATCATCTTCAGTTTCAGCAGATCACAGGTAGGTTTAAAATGACTTGCAGTTCTTTTTAAAGGTAATTGATAACATAGAACAGTACTGCTCAGGAATAGGCCATTTGGCCCACATGTTGTGCTGAACCAGCAAAAAAATAAAATCAAGAACACCCAAACACTAAGCCTTCCTACCTACACCATGTGTGCATCCATCTACCTTCCCTGCATCCCTGCGCATATCCATACATCTTTTAAAACCCTCTAATGTATTTGCCTCCACCACCATACCAGGCAGCACATTCCAGGCATCCATGATTCTCTGATCCCCTCACATCCTCCTTGAATCGACCTCCTCTCACCTTCAATGCTGCCCTCTAGTACTAGACACTCAACATTGGGAGAATAGGTACCCCCTGTCCACTCTATCTACGCCTCTCATAATCATGTAAACCTCCATCAGATCTCTCCTCAGCCTTTGACTCTCCAGAGAAAAAGAACAACCAAGTTTGTCTAGCCTCTCATGATAGCTTGTTGTTGTTCAGTCATTTAGTCAAGTCTGACACTTTGTGACCTTATGGACCATAGGATTTTCATGGCAAAATATGGAAGTAGATTGCCAGGCATTTCTTCCACACAGGTACTGCCGCTGTCCAGGTTTGGACCAGGCTGGGTTTGAACGCAGGACCATTTGTGTTGAAGTCCAGTGCTGCTGCCACTACACCACCAGCCCCTTAAACCAGGCAGCATCTTGGTAAGCCTCTTCTGCACCACCTCTGAAGGTTCAGCATCCTTCCTACAGTGAGACAACCAGAAATGTGTGTCATAATCCAGATGTGGCCTAACCGGAGTTTTATAAAGTTGCAACCAAACCTCCTGACTTTTGAACTCCTGACTTCCATAAGCATTCTTAACCACCTTATCGACTTGTATAGCCACGATCAAGGAATATGAACTTGGATCCCGAGATCTTCGCTCAGCAATATTGTTCGGCATCTTGTCCTTACCAGTGTACTGTCTCCTTGCACTTGCCCTACTGAGGTGCAACACCTCACATTTATCTGGGTTAAACTCCATCCGCCATTTTACAACTCATATCTGCAACTGATCTATGTCATGCTGTATACTTTGCCAGTCTTCTACACTATCCACACCTCTACCAATCTTGATATCATCCACAAATTTATAACCCTCCATTCTACATTTTCATCCGGGACATCACAAATAGCAGAGGTCTCAGAAAAGATCCCTGTGGCACTCCACTAATTACAGACCTCCAGCTTGAGTAATTCCTTCAATCACCACCCACTGCCTTCTATGCCCAAGTCAATTCTAAATCCATACAGCCAAGTTGCTGGGGACCCCATGTATCTTAATCTTCTGGATTAGCCTCCATGAGGGATTCTATCAAATGCCTTTCTAAAGATCATGTAGACAACATTCATTGCCCCACATTCATCAATCTCTCTTGTCACTTTGTCAAAAAACTCAGTCAAGTTGGTAAGGCATGACCTGCGCTGCGCAAAGCCATGCTGATTAGGTCATGTGCTAACAAATGCTCATATATCGTATCCCTCAGAATTTTTTCAGCAATTCTAGTTCCAATTGGGATATTTCCAAATAGCTTGGGATAACTTGCACAGAAGTCAGACAAAGATTTTCTCCTTCAGCATCCGTCAAATATTTCCCTTGAAATGGGTAGTTTTGGATTTAGAACAAATCTCAATTATCTAGGATTTAGGGCAACTGCATTAATTCAAATTTAGTGTCTCTGGTCAAGATGCCATTATTTTACTTTCAAGTATGAGCAGTTTTAATTCCTATGTAGCTAGTTAGTTACTCGCAATTTCTGTTTCCAACAAGATGTCAAAATATTGAGCTGTAATTATTTTCATGTGAATTAAAGAACACGGAATAGGAGATCATTTGACATTGTAGCTGAGTCAATTTATTGATATTCGTCTAGTACCATCTTCCTTAATCCTTCAATTTTGAGATAGTTTCCTGTTAAGTTTATTAGCTTCAAAAATAATTCAGTCTCATTTATTATTGACATTCTGTTCACTTGCTGGAGAGTCTACAAGACATTGAAATTGCAAGGAATCATGCTAAGACCGGAAATAATGGGAGAATAGAACTAGCTGGTTGCTATTTGGAGATGGCTGGGGGATTTATATAAACAACAGATACATTTGTTAAATGGAAAGAAAAATGGCTGATTCTACTGATGCATCTGCATGAGTCACATCACTCGGACAAGGTGTAGCTGCTCATTGAACACTTACTAGTTCAGTTGCTGAAAATCAGCTGAACTAGTCAGTGTAAATTTGAGGGATGCATAGATCAGAAATGTACTCATGGGAAGTTTACATATAAGGCACCAAATATTATGGGAGTCATTACATATCAAACCCCCAATTTTATTCATAAAGTGAATGATAATGAATGCATGAGCACCACTGATTGCATTCCAATCAACTCTAGCAAGTGATTCTCATTGACTTAGCTCTAATCAATTAAATAATCATAGGGTAACATTTACTATTCTTGCATTGGCACTAAACACAAATAAATGGTACTGATATTTTTATGATTTGCAAAACATAACCTATCTTTGATTGCCAGAAATTAAGATGACAATTAAATAGTGGATTGTTGATCTGTGAAAGGAGAAAAACATCTTCTTCTTATCAAGGTAGCCTTGCCATATACAGCAGTTGCAAATGAAAATGAAAAATCCACAGATGTTGGAAATTTCAAGTCAAAATGTTAATTTTGAAACATCAACTCAGTTCCTCTTTCCACAATCTCTCCCTTGTTAACAACTTGCTTCCAGTATTTTAGTCCATAAGACCATAACACAAAGGAGGAGAATTACTAGGAGCAGACACACTTACTAATCAAGAACCTAGCAACCTCTGGTTTAATATAAAAAAATGGAATGCTTCAAGAAGTTGTGTGTTACCCTTGCACAGGGTCTACTTTCTCTTCCGATCTAATTCTCTTGTACCGCCACCCATCCCCCCTTCTATTCGCAGTCGGAACCAAAGACCATGATGCTTTCACTCAGCCAGAGGCCTCTCAGGTGTTGCCTGCTGAAGCAGAGGCTGGGAGGTTTCAAGTTCTCAATGGTGTTTGACGGAACAGTGAATGGGTGGTTGGAAGATCACTGGCTCAGTGATCAGTCAGCAATTGCATTGGTCTGGTCACCTTGCATCCTGGAACAATGATAACCTGTGGCATTAGCTGTTGGATATTCCAATTTTAACAGTGAATCTGGGGAGGGAAGCTGTGAGGACCTACAAAGTCCTATTAACTACTCAAAGGCTTTCTAACTGAAAGTAACAACCATGATATGTACTGTTTGGCAGAAACTTTGATAAATAATCAACTGCTACCAATGGATGTCAAAAAAACAGAGGTGCTGGAAATCTAACACAAAAACAGAAAATGCCAGAAACACTTAGAAGATCTTGTAATATCTTTGGAAAGAGAAAAAGTCCCAAAGTTGAAGTATTATTTTTTTTCTCCCTTCCCATAAATGCTGCAAACCACTGGCCAAGACTTCCTTTCCAGCAGATCGCACACTATGCTGGTTATATTGGGGTGTATGTGGCCACCTCTTGCATTCTACCAGTTTTAAGGGTAAATACACTTGTCATATTGGATCCCCTTGAGCAAACACAATCAAGTGAGTTGTGGGAAGTTCCACTCTTGTTCTCTATGACCTTCAAAGCTCATCATTTCTAGCCGAAAGGCATAATGTTCTCAGATTATGTGAGGGCTGGGTGGTGTATATCTATTAGTCTCACAGTGGTGCACATGGGAGGCTGGTGTTGGAGTTACTTTGATTTATTACAGCCATATAAATATCCTGGATGTGGGAATAGAGTAAACAATATCACAAATTATCTGTACCATCAAAACAGAACATAGGCAATCTGAAAAAGAACAGTTCAATGTAAAAAAATCTGTATATTTTGCAGCTCAAAAAGGGACACAACATTAGACTATAAGACTGTAAGAAAGAGGAACAGAATTCGGTCATTTGGCCCATTGAGTCTGCGCCACCTTTCCATCATCACAGATTTATTATCCCTCTCAACAGTATTCCTACCATCTCCCAGTAACATTTGACACCAGCCTATTCAAGAACGTATCAAACCCCACTTTAAAAATACTCAATGCCCTGGCCTACCCCTCCATCCGTAGCAATGAATTCCACAGACTCACTATGCTCTGACTGAAGAAATCCCTTGTCATCTTTGTTCTAAATGGAGGTCCCTCTGTTCTGAGGCTGTGCCCTCAGATCCTAGACACACCCACTACAGGAAACATCCTCTCCACATCTACTCTATCTGGAGACCCCCTGTTGACCATGGATGTTGTGCCCCAGCTGTCTGCATGATACGCAAGCCAGGGCAGCATGATATGGAGAGCAAGCTATGATCGTTAGCAGGATTCTCCTCTCCATGTAGCTGATAAATCCAAAGGATTGGCAGAAACTAATACAGTTTGGACACAGCAACATCACAGGGGTTCAGTTAGAATTGAACTCAATGTAGGACTGCCTTAGGTACTCTGGTTTGTGTATAGCCACAAAGCAGTTGAGGTTTGAGATCAGAATTTTCTTTCTCCTAAATGAGCTGCCAATGAAAGCTGATGAGCCCCATCTGCTCAAAAATGACTTGTTTTAAGGTACCAGTAACTGTCTTTGACTTGGTTGTCAGAGGCTATTTGAGATTCATGCCATTCAGAGCTTTTAATAGGAAGTGGGAGCTCATAACCCCAGCCATAACAACTTTAAGGACACTCTATCTAGGCCTTTCAATATATGATAGATTTCAATGAGATTACGCCTCATTTTTCTAAACCCCAGTAACTACATGACTGGATCCATCAAACACTCCTCATACATTACCCTTTTCATTCCTAGAATCATTCTCATGAACCTCTTCTGGACCTTCTCCAATGCCAACATATCAATTCTTACATTAGGGGCCCAAAACTGCCCATAATACCTCAAGGGCAGTCTGACTAATGCATTACAAAGCCTCAGCATTCCATCCTTGCTCTTGTATTCTTGTCCTCTGGAAAAGAATGCTAACATTATATATGCCTTCCTGCATACCAACTCAACCTCCAAGTTAAACTTCAGGGAATTTTGCACAAGAGCACCCAAGTACTTCTGCACTTCTAATTTGTGAATTTTCTCCCTTTAGAAATAACCTTTCTCCTTTATTCCTTCTATCAAAGTACCTGACCATACACTTTCCTACATTATATTCCATCCGCCACTTGTTCACCCATTCTCCAAATCTGTCTAAGCTGTTCTGCATACTTCTTACTTCCTCAACACCACCTGCCTCTCCACCTATCTTCATATCATCTGCAAACTTGTCCACAAAGCCATCAATTTCTTCATCCAAATTATTGACATGTAACATGAAAAGAAGTAGTCACAATATTGACCCCTGTGGAATACCACTAGTCACCAGAAAAGGCCCCTTTATCTCCACTCTTTGCCTTTTACCAGTCACCTAATCTCCTATCCATGTAGTATTTTTCCTGTACTACCATGGCGTCTTCTCTTGTTAAGTACCTTCATGTGTGGCTCCTTGTCATAGGCCTTCCACTCACAACATCCAAAGACTCTGCTTTGTCCATCCTGCTTCTTATTTCCTCAAAGAATTCCACCAGTTTTGTCAGGCAAGATTTCCCCTTAAGCAAACCATGATTATTTTGGTCTATTTTATCGTGATCCTCCAAGTACCCTGAAACCACATCCTGAATAATGCACTCCAAAAACCTCCCAACAAATACATCAAGCAAATTGGCCTATAGTTTCCTTTCTTCTGCCTCCTCATCTTCATTCAGTGTGGATTGATATTTGCGGTTTTCCAGTCTTCCAGAACCATTCCAGAATCTAGTGGTTCTTGCAAGAACATTACTAATGTCTCCACAATCTCCTCAGCTATATCTTTTAGAACCCTCGGGTCTAGTACAACTGGTGCAAGTGTCTTACCTACCTTCAGACCTTTCAGCTTCCCAAGCACCTTCTTGTTCATAATAGCAAGTGCACTCGCTTCTGCTCCGTGACATTCTTGAGTTTCTGACATACAGCTGGGTTTCCACAATGAAGACCAATGCAAAATATGTATTTAGCTCATCTGCCATTTCTTTATCCCCAATATTACATCTATAGCTTTATTTTCTAGCAATCTGATACCCCGTCTTGCCATTCTTCTACTCTTTATATGTATGAAAAACTTTTGCTGTCGTTTTTTATCTCATTTCCTAGCTTACTGTCATATTTCTTTTTTTTTCTTCTTCTGGTTTTTTAGTTGTTTTCTGTTTTTTTTCTTAAAATCTCCCAATCCTCTAACTTTCCATTAGTTTTTGCTATGTTATATGCCCTCTCTTTTGCTTTTAGGCTGTCTTTGACTTCCCTTGTCAGCCACTGATGCCTTACCCCCTCCTTTAGAATACTTTACCATCTTTTGGATGTATCCAGCCTATACCTTCTAAATTGCACCCAGACACTCCAGCCATTAATCTTCTGTCATTATTCCTGCTTGTGTCTTCTTCCATAAAATGCTGGAGGAACTCAGCAGGCAGGCAGTATCTAGGAAAAGAGTACGGTTAACGTTTCCGGACTAAACCCTGAATGCACTCTTTCCCTAGATGCTGCCTGGGCTGCTGAGTTCTTCTAGCATTTTGTTTATGTTGCTCAAATTTCCAGCATCTGCAGATTTTCTCTTGTTTGCGTCTTCTCCAAATCAACTTTGGCCAGCTCCTCTTAAATGCCCTGTAATTCCCTTTACTCCCTTGTAATACTGATACATCTGATTTATCTTTTCCCTCTCAAGCTGCAGGGTGAATTCAATCTTATTATGATCAATGTCTCCGAAGGGTTCCTTTAATGAAAGCTACCTAACCAAATCTGGTTTATTACACAACATCCAATGCGGAATTGCTTTGGCATTGGTAACTGAATAACTAGTAGTGGCTTATGTTCCGTTACTAATGTAAAGGACCTATACATACAATCAGTACTTAAAGATAGAGTTTAACTTTCATCTTTCTCTTCATAATCAGCTATGTGAGTGACATACTATAGCTGACGAAATATTACCTATTAACTTGATATATTAATAGCCTTCTTCATCCCAGTTGCCTCTTATAATAATTCACATTTGTTGAAATATATGAGGTTGAATTTCAAATGCATTGGATTGTGTTGCCTAAACATCATCCAACCATTCATTTGATTTTGTGCAGAAGTAAAATGTGTTGAAAGCAGAATTTTCGTCACCCTGACTTACTCGAAGGACATTGAAGGTACTGACCGAATTTAGTTCTTCATTAGCAAATCAATTATGTTTACTTTTAGACACTTCTCCCCCTCCTGGTCCATCGACCTACTGCTCACACTATTGTACCCACCAAACTCTAATCTGACCTGGTTCCCTTGTGCCTTTGACCTCTCCCATAATGATGTCCATTATTACCTACCTTACTTATTAGAATCTAGCATTTGTAGCCTTTGTGTCACCCATCCAATGGCTATCTCCACCTTCACCTTCACCTCCACCTGGCTCCACTTGGCATTTATGTTCTTATTTCTTCTCCCCCCATACCCCACCTAGCTTCATCTAACCATCATCTTTCACCTCTCCTTGCACCCCCAATCACCTATTGGCCCCTGTCATATCCCTCCCATTCTCCCCTTAATACTAGTTACCTTCATCTTTCTGTAGGATTTCAACCCAAAACATTAACAGTTCCCTTGCCCCATAGGTGCTGCTCAACCACCTGAGTTCCTCTAGCAGATTGTGCCTTATTGATTACATCCAGTGGCTCTGACATCTGCCATCATGAAGTGCTTTGAGATGCCGACCATGGCACACGTTATCTCCAGCCTCCCAGACTACCTCCACCCACTATAATTTGCCTACTCCCAAAAGAAAGTCTACAGCTGATGCCATCTGCCTGGCACAATATTCAACTTGGAGTATCTAGACAGTAAAGACATCTACATTATACTACTGTTTATTGACTACAGCTCAACCTTTGTAGCAAGCAAACTCATGTCAATCCTCCTAGACCTTGGAATTAACATCATCCTTTGTAACTGATTCCTTGACTTCCTGACCAACAGACGTCAATCAGTAAAGGTAGGCAGCCACATCTCTGCCATGATTATTCTCAGCACTGGTTTCCCTCAAAGCTATATCTTCTGCTCCCTACACACTCATGACTGCTTGGACATATTCTGCTATAAATCCATCTAAGAGTCTGCAGATGATACCACCATATGGGTCCTGACCCGGATCTGGGCCGTACCCTCCAAATATCCGGACCTGCCTCTCGGTTTTTCTGCACTACCTTACTTTCCCTTTTCTATTTTCTATTTATGATTTATAATTTAAATTTTTAATATTTACTATTGATTTGTATTGCAGGGAGCGCCAAGTGCAGAATCAAATATCGCTGTGATGAGTGTACGTTCTAGTATCAATTGTTTGGCGACAATAAAGTATAAAGTAAAGTAATAAGTCTTTCCGGCCTCTTGAGCCACACTGCTCAGCGATCGCACGATTTAACCCTAGTATAATGACAGGACAATTTACAATGACCAATTAACCTACTAACCAGTGCGTCTTTGGACTGTGGGAGGAAACCACACTGTTATGGGAAGGACGCACAAACTCCTTACAGACAGTGGAGGGAATTGAATCTGGGCCACTGGTACTGTAAAGCGTTGTGCTAACACTAAGATACCATGCCACGCATGAGAACCAGGAAGGTCAAAGTGTTTGGTGGGTACAATTGTGTGAGCAATAGGTCAATGGACCAGGAGGGGGAGAAGTGTCAAAAAGTAAACTTAATCGATTTGCTAATGAAGAACTATATCTTTTCAGTAAGTTTAAGTGTCCTTTGAATATGCCATGGTGATGAAAATTCATGCTTTCAACACATTTTTTGTTGACCAAAATCAGATGAAAGGTTGGATGACGTTTAGGCAACATAATACAATGCATTCGAAATTTCACCCCATATAATGGGGGTGATTGATAAGTTCATGGCCTAAGGTAGAAGGATTCAATTTTAGAACACCTAGCACATTTATTTTTCCTACATTTACACACTTCGTCCAGCAGTTGTAGAGCATACAGATCCCTTCTTTGTAGAATTTGGTGTCTCGGACCTCCAGAAGTGGAGGTAGAAGGAGATGAGTTATTAACTTCAAAACTTCCTGCATAATCACTCAAAGAGTTGAACTGCACGTGCATGTAACGAGAGCTGTATAACTCATCTCCTTCTACCTTAGGCCACAAACTTATCAATCACCCCTGCTGTGGACCACTTTCTGGAGGTCTAAGATGTCGACTTCTACAAAGAAGGGATCCGTATGCTCCACGACCACTGGACTAAGTGTGTAAATGTAGGAGGGGACTATGGTGAAAAATAAATGTGCTAGGTTTTCTAAAATTGACTCCTTCTACCTTAGGCCACAAACTTATCAATCACCCCTCATAATTCAACAAATGAGAGTTATTGTAAAGTCATCTGGGATGAAGAATGCTCGAAATCTCTCAAGTGAATCAGTAATATTTTGTCACTTACAATATGTCACTCACACTTGACCGATTATGAAGAAAAAAATGAAACTAAACTTCGTCTTTAAAGACTGAATGCATGTTTAGGACCTTTGCATCAGTAACAGAACAAAAATCACTACTAGATATTCAATTACCAATGCCTACTGCAATAACAGCAAAATAAAGAAAATATTAGAGTATAACTGTATTTTCAAGACTTAAATTCCAAGGAGCTTTCAGATGAAAAAGTCAAGCAAATATGTGTGCCGATGCTCTTAGCCCACTTGGCAAACCATGTTCACATAGAAGAGAAGTACAGATCATAATAGGCTGAGTGAAGCCAAGACATATTTTTTAAAATTTCTGATAAAATTTAACATTGTTATGGAGATCAAATAAGTTCTGTTAGAGCTAAATAGTGTCTTGATTGTGAACTTCACTGAAATGGAATTGGGCCCAAGTTGAATCAAAACTTTGCAAAGTGAAGGATCAAATCCATACAATTCTCAAAAAGACAAGAACCTTATTTGCCTCCTAACCAAAACCCAAGCAGTCTAAAAGTTAACTTACAACAACATCTTTAAGAGCATCAAAAGAAGCAAAAAGTGGGGGCCATAGTTGCATAGAAGTTAGTGGGACACTTTTACAGCTCAGGACATTGGAGTTCCAAGTTTAACTCTGGCACTGTCTGTCAGGAGCCTGTACATGCACCTTGTGAAACGTGTTGTTTTTCTGCAAGTGCTCCAGTTTCCTCCCACAGATCAAGGACGTAATGGCTAGGTTAGTTAGTTAATTGGTTAATAGGTTACTTGGTCACTGTTAATTGTTCCGTGATTAAATTAGGGTTGTTGGAGGTTGCCCTGAAGGTGGGACTCGAAGGGACAGAAGGACCAACTGCGTACTATGTCATTAAATAAATGAATAAGTTATAAGATGAAATTTATAGCCATTGTCAGATAAATATGCTTATTGATATATTGTTCATATTGCACTATTTAAAATAAACATTATTCCCTCTGTCTGCACATGTGTTAATATTATAATTTTATTGAACAGATGAGTGATGGGCTTTGCAGCAATGTAACAAGGTCACTAAAAATCTGGAACGTTCAATTTGCACCAGCAGTTTAAAGATTCAACATGAAAATAGTGATATTGTACTTGGGTGCCAATCACCCTCCAACTCTTTAAATGTTCTACCCCACAATGCATTCACTAGGACAAAGAAATCACTTCACTGACAAGATCAGTCAATCTCATGAAAATTGCCTTTAAATACAGTGTCATCTAAGTATCCCAACTCATTACATGGTGTTCTGCCTATCAATCTGAAATTTTTAAGCTGTGTGTTTTGCCACACTGATTGTTACATTATCACATCAAGTTTAATTAAATCCTTAGGTATCTTGCAAAGAATGTAGTATTCAGTATTCTTGAAATAATTCATTTAACATTAATGTATAGGTAGTTTTAGAAATAAAATAGTCACTACAAATTGTTTACAACAAAAGAAATTTGTTCATATGTCACTGACTATATTTGGAGCCAGAAGTAAATGCTCAGCTTCTGTACTCTGGGAAATGATGGTGCCATTTTTGAAATCAACTATAATAAGACCTTCAAACCTTCATAGTAATTAAGTGATGCATGCTTCTATTTCCTAGTCAAAGCTAATCTGTTAGAAGTCATTTTTCTTTTATATGGTGACAGTATTCCAAATGCAGTTTGCTTCACAAATCATCCAATTCTTGACATGTTACATATGGGTAACTCAATACAACATTGATTTTTTCATCATCTCTTATTAAACTTTTATGTAAATCCAATCTGGCTATCATGTAATTGCTTCTGTGTGTCCTCACTTACCTTTATTTCTGCAGTAACGAGAAGCTCTAGCTAAACTTCATGAAGCAAAAACCTTTTCCTTTTGCATACTTCAGTTGAAGTACTATGTAAGCAACACAACTCTAATGAATAATATGCCTTATCTTTTACAACATCTTTTTATTAAAATATTCTAAAAACGTTATTCTACCTAATCAGCAATATATCTTTCTGAAAACTGGCAAATGGCACCGTAACTGAGCATGAAGCTACATATTACTAAAAGTGTTCAGTGCACCCCAATCCAAGCTGGCCTTCAAATGATGCTCAACCAACACACATCAAAGTTGCTGGTGAACGCAGCAGGCCAGGCAGCATCTCGTCGAAGGGTCTCGGCCTGAAACGTGGACTGTACTTCTTCCTACAGATGCTGCCTGGCCTGCTGCGTTCACCAGCAACTTTGATGTGTGTTGCTTGAATTTCCAGCAACTGCAGAATTCCTCTTGTTTGTGTCTTCAAATGATGCTTTTGTGTTGATTTAAATTTGATAGAAAATACAGCAGTTTTTCCATCATAAGTTTGTAATAAAGTAAATATTGTCAGAGTCCCCAATTTCCTCGACCGGATAAAACTTTTGTAATGAGACTGTGGCATCTGTGCTGGGATTTGAAATGACATTTCCTTTTTGTCCCTTTCGTTTTGCAGCAGCAGTGGTTGGGATCTGAGTCATAGGGTTATAGAAAAACTACCTTACAGTTTAACTATAAAGCCTTCAGACTACTGAGTCCATACCAACCATCATACACTCACTCCTACTAATCCTAACGTAGATACATTTTAGTTATTTTATCACGTTCCTGTTAATCACACTGAAATTCTATAACATATTTGTACACTCATGGAAATTTACAATTATCAATTAACTTACTAAACTGCACATCTTTAGGATGGTGTAGAAACCAGGCCACCCAGATAAGGTCCAAACTCCCAATGGCAACATAGGAAGTCAGGATTGCACGAGGTCACTGGAGTTGTGAATCACTGCACTATCAGTTTAGAAATCCAATCCCACCATACTGTATACATCACCAGAATGAATAGTGTAAAGTAGGCAAGACAACCAATCTCTGAGAATTCCCTGTACTGATACATCAGCAACTTTCCATCCAAAGTCATGCTATAGATGTTCAGTGAATGGTCCGCTAGGCAAAGGAACCAAGTCACAATCAAAATGAGAGTAAACAAGCAAATTGTTAAACTGGTTTATTATTGCCCCATGTACCAAGGTCTCATGAACAACTTTCTTGCATACCATTCATCAAGATCAATTCATTACAATATTGCATTGGGGGAGTATGAAATAAAACAATAAGAAAATGCAGAATAAAGTGTTACAGTTACAGAGAAAGCACTTTATGGGTAGACAATTAGATGCAAGGCCATAATGGGTTAAATTGCAAAGTCAAAGCTCCATCTTATCATATTAGGGGACCATTCAATAGTCTTATAACAGCGGGATAGATGCTCTCCTTAAAATTAATAGTACAGTACTTGTTTTCAGGCTTTTGTATCTTCTCGGCAATGGGAGGATGAGAAGAAACAAGAATATCCATGGAAGATGGGGTCATTGATCATGCAGGCTGCGATATTGAGGCAACAAAAAGAGTAGTCAGAGCCCATGATGTGCTGAGGTGTGCCCACAACCCTGTAATTTCTTGCAGTCTCAGGCAGAGCAGTTGTTATACCAAGCTGTGATGCATCCAATTAGGATGCTTTCCATGGTGCATTGATAAAAATTAGTATGAGTCAAAGGGACTTTCCAAATTTCTTCAGCCTTCTGAGGAATGGAAGCATTGATGAGCTTCCTTAGCCATGATGTCAACATGGTTGGACCAGAAAAGGCAATTGGCGATATTCCAGGAAGTTGAAGCTCCCAGTCCTGTCAACCTCACCACCATTGGTATAAAAAGGAGCATATGCACTATTCCCCTTTTTGAAGTCAATGACTAGCTCCTTTGTCTTGCTGACATTGAGAGAAGGGTGTTGTCATGACATCATGTCACTCGCCTCTCCATCTCCTTTCTGTATTCTGACTCATTTGAGATACAGCCCACCTTGGTTGTATCATCTGCAAACTACTCTACTGCTTATACACTGCACAGTTTTGAGTGTGTAAGGAGTAGAATAGGGGGCTGAGCATGCCATCTTCTGGTGCGCCAATATTGAGGATAATCACGGCAGAGGTTTTGCTGCCCATCCTTACTGATCAATTAGTGAGGAAGTCAACACAGGTGTGGAGTCCTAGGTTAAGGAGTTTTGATATGTTTTGCTTGGAATTATATTATTGAAGGCAGAGCTGTAGTCTATAAACAAAGGTCTAACTTAGATGTCTTTACTATCCAGATACTGCAAATTGAGTGTAGGGCCAGGGAGATGGCATGAGCCATAGACCTACCTTGGCAGCAGGTGAATTGCAGTGGGTAGAGGTTGACTGGGAGGCTGAGATTAATGCATGTCGTAACAGATTGGGGGACCAGTTCTTTGAGAACATCCACTCTGTCCAGCCCAAAAACCTGCATCTCCAAGTGCCCATATATTTCACTTCAACTTCCCATTCCACACTGACGTATCTATCTATGGCATCCTTAACTGCTAAGATAAGGCCAAACTCAGGTTGGAGGATACATACCTCTTATTTTGTCTGGTACCCTCCAACATGATGGCATAAACATCAATTTCTGTAACCTCTGGTAATTACTCCTCCCTTTTATTAACTCTCCTCCACTCTCTTTGCATTCCCCTTTCCTTTTAATCTCTTCTCTTCTCCTCCCCAGCCCTTGTGCCTACCTGCCTCTGGTTCCCCATCTCCTTTCCTTTCTTCTATGGTCTACTGTCCTCACCTATTAGATTCCTTTTTCTTCAGCACTTTGTCTTCAACAAATCACATCCCAGCTTTGTACATTAACCCCTCCCCAACCCACCCTCCTTCCCCTTCATTGTGTATTGGATGCACATAGTGCAGATTTCGATATCAGATATTAGAAACTTTTGAACTACAAGATTCAGTGGATTCAGAAATGATGATTTCGTTAATTTGAAAGTTTTGGAATGCCAGTGGCTCTAACTTCTCAAGCTTAAGTTGTACAATTGAATAAGTGTTACCAAATATCTTGAAATAGATAAAATAAAGTTGTTTACATTGCTACTTAATTTTGTTGTGGAAAGTGGTAATGGAATTAACTTAAGTCTTCTGCTTCAAAGAACAATTACTTCTATTTGTTCTTTTACCCACGATAGAAATTCAGGTCCTAGAGGACAAGAAGTTAAGGTGTGAAGCAGAAAGTTTAAAGATGCATAGGGTAAGCTTTTCACACAGGTTTCTGGAACGGGATGCCAGCGGGAGTAAAGGATACAGACACCATAGTGGTGCTTGAGGCTTTTAGGTAGAAACTTGAATATGCAGGAAGTGAAGGATATGGATCATGTGCAACCGGAAGAGAATAAGTTCAATTCAGTGCTACGATCAACACAGGCATTGTGGGCAATGGGTCTCCTCCTGTGCTGTTCTGTTCCATGTTCAAATTTATGTTATTTCCACCCAAATCTGTCATTAATGTCTAATCTCCAGAATATGTTATCTGATGAGACTGGTAACTTCTCCATGATTTATTTATATCCATATTGGCAACCGAACAGAATATTTGCATGTACAGAGAAGTTAGCTCTAAGCTAGTTTATCTTCTTGTTTTATAGAGAGCAAATTGTTGTAGCAACAATGTAAATAAGCATAAAGATGTAACTGTATTAAAAAATATAATTTACATCAGTTAACATAGTGAATGCATCAAGCAATTCCAAAATCTAAGCATTTTAGAGAAGGCTAATTAATACCAATTACAAATACTCCTGTCTCTACAAACCCTTTACTTTAGCTACACAATATTAAAATATCATGAAACCATGACTACCAGCAAATAGAAAATATATCTGAAAATCCATTTCTAAACCTTTATAGTAAATCTATGAAAAAACATTCAAGGGCAAAATATTGTGAGACTGGTGACTAATTTTCCTTCAATTGTACAAGTAACAGCAAATAACTTCCTTTACCTGACTACCACCATGTCAACCAATTCCTGGTACACGGCTCTACTTTCATTGATTGAAAAATAACTGCACTCTTATGGTTACTGATCCTTCTTGATCCTGTTGTTGGTTACATTCTTGTATATCTCCCCTATGCCTTCTCTGGCAAATGAATAATAGTATTTTTTTTCCAAAATACAATCATTTGTTACTGATATGTTACACCTGCCAATGTCAGTCTGATGTGAAATTCCTTACATATACTGATTAAAGCAAGGTATGGAACCAATTTAAGAGCAACTCTATATTTTCAGATATTGCACCAGAACCTTCCACTAGTCTTGAGCAAATTAGATAACAACAGACGTTTACTTTCAGGTTTGTGGATGTGGATGTAGGCTGAGGTTGTTCCATTGTGGCATAGACCTAGCCACAAACTAACTCATTTGAAAATTAGGACAAATCATTTGAACAATCAGATTCCAATTTTAACAAATTAAAAACATCAAAGCCAACAATTACATAATACAAAAAATGTAAATGACAGACATTTTATTTGACCTTCTCCCTCTTAGCCTACAAAGAAATGTAAGCCTTACTATTCCTCTGTCCCATTGAACTTAGAGTAGACAAGAATCTCAGCAAGTGTATGCTCCACCGCTTGAACCCATAAGGAGTCCAGGGTAGGAGTGAAATCAGATAATTGCAAGTGAAGCTCATCTAACAAGTTCAGGATTTCTGTGTCCCTATGGGAATTCTCATGGTGACACTCATTTCCTTATTTAATAGATTCCAGCATTTTCTTTCCCAGTAACATTGTCCTAATAGTTGGTAGATTTCTATTTTTCCTTTCCCTCCAGCAATTCCTTGTCCTTAAGTTGAACCATTTCCATCATACTCCACATAAGATGCAGATGGTTATTAAAGCTGCAGGTGGAAATTAAAGGTACTCTATCCAAATGTTCACAGTATTCAGAACTTGATAAATTAATTAATAGTATAAATAGAAGTTAACTATTGTTACAGAAATGTGTTTATAGTCTAACCAAAGCTGGGAATTAAATATTCCAAGGTATTTGACATTTAGGAATGACAAACAGTTAAGGATTATTCTGGAGTTATAAAATTATATCAGATAGCAAGGATTAATTTATCCATCTTCACAAAGGAAATGTTGTTCACCGTTTAACTTTGATGGACCCTTTAAAGGTCATCAAAACCAGTCATCAGTTGTCAGACATTTTGATTCTGCAACCATATTAACTATGCAGGGGAAAATAACAGATGAATATTCATGATAATTGGTTCTCATTGAAACCCTCATGATAAGATCAGGGTTCAGGGAAGACATCTCCTGTATTAACATATTGTTACAGGCATTCTCTTGCTATTTAATTCACAGTTCAGGACATGACTGCTTTGTCACATAATATTCTGCCTGTTCATCTATTCATGGAGTGATCACTGAGGACTGTAACAATAGAGGTATATTTTGGGTGTGAGGAGCTCACGCTCAGAAACTCTTGTGCCACCTTTATTTGAATACTCAAAGGGTTTCCTCCATTTGAGATATTTGTTCCCATTGTAAGTATGTTATTCAGCAAGAGTCAGCTATCTACTTTTATTGGAAAACATTTTAACTCTGTTTTCTAAGTGTTTATTTTAAGGTTGCTTTTATTGCACATCAAGTGTTTATTCAGATGTTGACCATGCCTTTACTATGCATTAAGTGTCTGTTACTGAGTGCGTGGGATTACTGTGGTATTTGGGATGTAACCATTGAATGAAACCTGTGTACTTTTAACCCCTCGAGAAACAAATGTAGCCAAGTAAGAGAGATAAGAGAAATTGATTTATTAGCTAAAGTGAAACTTACAGAGATATGCTAATGCTGTTAACCCAGAAGGGGTGCTATAAAGAATGCTGTGTGAAAACGTCGACAGGCATTCAGTGGCAGACTTACAGAGCCTAGTCCACTGTCTGTCTCAGCTTTACTTTGCAAATTAAAGTTTAAAATTTCGTGAAGAATCTTCGGCGCTTCCTTGTCATTTGTGAAACCACGACACTTTCTAAATGTTAAAACTAAGTAGATAATTATAGTAATTAAAACTGTACTTAATCATTTATTGTTGTCTGTATAACTATAATTGCAAAATTTCGCTGCACTTTTGAGCGCAGGGAGTGAGGAAATACATTCTCTGGTTGCCCTGTTTTGAGGTGAATAAGAACTTTATATATCAACCAGCTACAGTTTCTAAATGACTCAGTTCACAGTCTCAACACTGTCAAAAACTAAAAGATGATGACGCAATTCTATTAACAATGTAGGAGATCAGTGCAGTGACGAGAAATTGTCTTGACTAGAAATGGATTCAAGTTGAATAGAGCTAAAAATGACAAAAAGTATTAAACTTTGGTAGGAGTTTTTTTTATATAGGCTTCCACATCTATTTATAATATTCAGTTTGCCATGATCAGGAAATTAGAATGTTTAGGAAAAGGGGATAATTCAATAGCTTGTTGTATGTAGGTCTTTAACCTTAATTGGACTCAATAAATCAAAGTTGTGGCAACAAAGTGAAAAATGAACTCCATGAAAGTATACAAGATGCTTTTCTAGATTAAAATATTGATATATATACGATCAATATATGGATCGTATAAATATCATTTATATATAGATTTTCACCAATAAGGAACCACCTATGGGAACGTCTATCTTGGCACTTGTTTTTTGCAATGAGATATAGTTAGTTGAGAACCTTGTGTCAAGGGCTTTTGGGGAACAGTGACCATAATATGATAGACTTTAAATTAAAGATTTACGGTGGTATGGTTCACAAAACAATTAGGTCATGAACTTTAATCAAAGAAACTATAAAGACAAGAGAAAATAGATGGCTGTGGTTGAGAATGCAATAAAAGTTACATTGGTTGACTAGGAGTCGGTGCATTTAAAAATAACACTAAGATATACTGAATATAAACAAAAAAGAATAAGAAATTCATCTATGGCTGACAGGAGAAATTAAGGTTGGTGTAAAATCAAAGGAAGAGGCATATAAATGGACAAAATAGAAACAGACTTGAGGAATAGAGTGCCTTTAGAAGTCAACAAAAGCAAAATAGAATATGTGAGCAGTCTGGTGAAAAATTAAAGCTGATTGTAAGGTGGCTAAGAATGAGGAACTGAAGGTTCAGAATCGCACAGAAAACACTAGTAGTAAAGTTGGAAAACTTGGAAATCAGTAAGTCCCTGGGCCCTATTGATTTTTATCCTAGCATTTTGAAGAATATGGCTTTGAAAATGTGGAGGTTCAGGTTATCATCTTCCAAATTTCTATTGATTCTGGAATTCTTTCTGTGGAATGCAAATGTAACTCCATTATTCAATAATGGAGCAGAGAGTAAACAAGAAACTATTGATGTTAATTTGATGTTTGTGGGAGGGAAAAAAACTAGAATCTGAAGGATGTAGTAACAGAATACATTGAAAAGAAAAATGCAATCTACCAGAGTCAGCACAGATTTAAGAAAGAGAAGGAGCAGTTGATAATCTGCTGGAAATCTTTGAGGTTGTAACTAGTAGAATAAATAAGGACAAACTAATAGCTGTTGTTGGGAACTGTAGAGGAAGCTTGACCCAAAAGCAGAGCAGCAGAGATGATTCAATGATAAATGAATACTTTCATAACAGACTGCAAAATAGCAGACCATAATGGGCCACAAAACAAGAGAATACAGATACTTAATACAACAAGGCAATAAGGTAACTGAAGGCTAGGAGCAACTGGTTGAGGCTGGAAGGGCACATTGAGTGAACAAGGACTGTGGATGAGAACTGAGTTTAAATAGGCTGCAGGTGCTGGGTTGGAAGTGAACGGCATTGACTCCTGTTAGCTGGGTGGAGACTGAAATCCTGTCAGCATATGCAAGCCTGACAGGACCCTACTCCTACAGCTGGCACTCGACAGCCCAGGGCGATCCAGATGGGATCTTTGGTGAGCAATGGAACCAAGAAGAAACTGGACTGTACTCAAGACCTCTCTTCTGGGCTGTACGTTTCCCAGTTGACCAGTTACTGACACCCCGTTGACAACAATGTGAATCCATCAACTGGTGAACCATGTACATTCTAGAGGTGCAGACAGTTCATCAGGTAAGGTGAGTGCTCCATAGACAGCAGGCTTCAGGCAGCTCAATGGAAGGTAGGTGTGATCCTGAAGGACAATGGCAGCGAGTCAAGGATTGATGCAATGGGTAATATTAACGGGACCAACGAACCAGGATGAGATCTTGCAGGAGTCTATGCGCAGTGACAGATCTCGAGTGGACACATCAGACACTGTCCTCAAGTGAGAGTAGTCTGGCTGGGGACTTATGGCAATTAAACTGCAGGCAGTAGGTGCAGTTGGCAGTTAGGATGGCTTTCCATGTTTGCTTCCAAGCATTCTGGCAGTGGTGAACCAGGCTGCTGGTGAACAAAATCTCCACTCTTTGCTCCTCCACGGGGAACAATAGGGGCTGGTAGCCATGAAGCACTTAAAAGGCTGACATCCCTTTGCACAGGAGGTGTGCAAATTATGGGAGAGCTCGGTCTATATCAGATACCTCTTCCATATGGAAGGGTGAGAGGCAGTGAAGAATTGCAGAAACATCTCCACTCGCTGGTTGGCTCTTTCTGATTATCAATTAGTCTACAGATGATATCCAGAGGCCAAATTCACTGTGGCGCTGAGGAGGGTGCAGAAGACTTGCCAGAAGTGAGATATGGATTGTGGGTCCCAGTCCAATAAAATGTCCTGGGGGGAGCCATGGAAACAAACTACATGTTGGAGAACTATGTCTGGATATCTCAGTACCTGGCGGAAGTTTAGGGAGAGCATGACGTGGACCACCCTGGAGAACGGGTCCACCACTGTCATTATCACCATGGCAGATTGGAAGATGGGAATCCCACGATGAAATCCATGGTAAAGTAGAAAACACTGGTGTTGAGGGACTAGCAGGGGCCATGGGAGCACCAAAATCCACGAGTTGAAAGAACTGGACTGGGCATATTGAGGGAAGGCAGTGACAAACTGATGTACATCAGAAACAACATCACAGAAAACCCAGGGTCCATCATGTGCTTGGATTGTCAGAGAGGAGTGAGAAGTGGGCCCACTGGAGTGCTTCGGAGCGCATGGCCTCCAGCACGTACATGCAGTTTTCAGGTCTGACGACCAGTAGGCCCTGGCAAATCTGGTTCTCAAGGTCTCAGATGATCAGGGCGAGGATTTGGAAGTATGGAATGATGGGCTGAGGGTCGATTGCTGTTTCAGCTGAGTTAAACTATTGCAACAGGGCATCTGCCCTAGTGTTCTTGGAGCTGGGTCTGTAGGAGATGTTGAAGTTGAATTGCTCAAAGAAGAGGGCCCAGTGAGACTGACATGGATTGAGTTGGTAGATCTATTGAAAGGATATAAGGTTCTGGTGGTCTGTCCAGCTCAGGAAGGGCTTGATATTTCCATCAACTAACTGCCTCCTGTAACTTTCTCCCTGTAGCTCCTAATTATCATCTCCTCATTTTCCCGTATGAGATAAAGGTCATCTAGCTGCAGTTCGGATTGTTTAACATGATCTCTATGGAGCTGCAGCTCAGTGCATTTTGTGCCAATGTAGTTATCAGGGATCCTGGAACATCTCCCTAAGATACTACATCTCACACAAGGAACATGTCACTAACACATTCTCAGTGCATTAGCTATGAACTAACAGAAAAAATAATACTAGAATCTCTCCCTATGCTTTCCCAAACCTGTTGAGCCAAAGCTTGACTACCCCAACACTGCCCATTTACACACACACTCTAACATTCTGCTTCCACCTTGCTTCTTCTTATTGGCCCCTGCCAAGTGCCAAATTGATCATTATAATTGCAACCTGCCGAGAAGTCCTGAAAGCTCCTGAACCCTTTATAAATCTCATGCTGTATCACCAGCTTGCAGTGGAGTTGTCTTTCAAAGAGATGCTAAAGGACAGAACAACAGTGACAAATGTTCTCATGGGGGTCCTTGGGGAAGATGAGGATGTTGTTGACGTAGCCAAACACATATATGTGAAGCATTTCTTGGAGGTTCCAGTTGCTGGAGGTTGGGAAAGTGGCTGGACGGGTGGAAAGTCCAAAAGGCATTGCCAGGTGTTTGTATTGGCCACTGGGTGTTATGAACAACATCTTTCACTCATACCACTTGTGAATGCAGATCTGCAGCTTCAGTCTGGTGAAGATCTGGGCCCCACAGAGTGCTTCAAAAGTGCTATCCATTAAGAGGAGAGGTTGTGGTTCTTAATAGTGATTTTTTTATGGGTCTACGGTAGGCAATGCAGGGACAAAGACGTTTTCTGACGAAGAATCCTGCACTGACTTCGGACGGGGATTGTCAAAAGAAGCCATGCTGTCGAGCTTCGGTGATGTGTTCATTCATGTTTGGGTCTCAGGAGGGGACAGTAAGAACAGATGACCACTGGGAGAGGTCAGTCACATAATGGTGTGGTTTGTGAGGCAGCAGTGTGCTGGCTTCCCTTTATTGAAGGTGATGAATATGTCATGGTGTTCTTGTGGGAGTTTAGTGAGGTCAAGAATTTCCTTCACTTCCATGGATTTATGGGGTGAAGTCAACTAAAGTTGCAGGCAGGTGGGTCCCCAAATCAACAGTGAACTTGATGACCAGGCGAAATGAGGGTCGTGAGCGGAGAGCTAGGGTAACACAAGATGAGGAGTGTGTTGGGCGAGTTGATAAGAAGGAATTGGATGGAGTCTCCATGCTTATGTGCACAGTCCATGTGCATGCTCGGACCAACTCAAACCACAAGGGGTGACCATCAATCACCGTGATGCAGAAGGGGTGACAGCTGGGTCCAGTAGGGAGTCCAAGCTATACACTCACGCACATACCAGGTCTGGTCCAAAAAGCAGCCTGCAGCACTGGAATCCACCATGACCTCCCACATCCGTAGAGCAGTCAGAGTGTGGAGGAAGACATCGACAGTGAGTTGGTCTATGGTGCTGGAACAGGGGACAAGGGAGAGTTTCCAGATAGAAGGCCCCTCTTCTCAGTCTGGTGGTATTACCTTCCTGGATGCAGTGTGCATTTGATGCATAGGTAATTAGCAGCTCTGCAGTAAGTGACAGGTGTATAAGGTGATGAGAGGCATTGATCGTGTGGGTAGTCAAGGCTTTTACCCAGGGCTGAAGTGACTAACACAAGAGGGCACAGTTTTAAGGTGCCTGGAAGAGGGTACAGAGGGGATTTCAGGGGTAAGATTTTCACACAGAGCGCGGTGAGTGCACTGAATGGGCTGCTGGCGACGGTGGTGGAGGTGGATATGATAGGGTCTTTTAAGAGACTCCTGGATAGGTACATGGAGCTTAGAAAAATAGAGGGCTATGGGTAACCCTAGGTAATTTCTAAAGTACATGTTCGGCACAGCTTTGTGGGCCGAATGTCCGGCATTGTGCTGTAGATTTTCTATGCTTCTATGCTTTTGTGTTTCTAAGTGCACAAGTTTTTCCTCCACTGATGCTTATGCTGTTGGGAAGTTTAAGGGAGTGCTCTGTAACCATGTTGCCTCTGGAGATGTCAATGAGTCTTGCAGCCTGAAAAGGATCTGGAGTTCTAGCTGATGACCTGGAGGGTTATTCCATAAAACTCTTGTCTATTCAGAGGGTCAGCAAGGTAAGGATTGAGGTCAGTGGGCATCTCATCTATCAAGTGCATGGAGAGTCATGATGATAATGGGCTAGCAGCGCTCCTGCATTTCAGCTGCACTCCACTGCAATGGTTTTGAATTCCATGGTGTATTTGACTCTAACTGCAAAATAACAAGCCACAAGGGACCACAAAACAAAAGGGTACAGAATTAAACACATCAAGGTAACTGATAGCTAGGGGCAGCTGGTTGAAGCTGTCCGATTCTTTGGGTGAACAAGGACTGTGGATGAGAGCTGGTTTAAATAGGCTGATGAGTTGGAAACAAATGGCAGGTGACCTCTGTTAGCTGGGTGGAGACTGGGAAGTGTCTGCCCTTGCATTTGGATTTTAAAAATCACTGGGTAAGATGCAACACAGGTGGACTGTTAACAAGGTGAAAACATATGGAGTTAAGGATAATATCTTAGCATGGATTTGAGAAAAGCAAATATTGGGAAAGACTAGATTGTTTTCAGTTAACATATAACAACAAATACAGCATGGAAACAGGCCACCTCAGCCCTTCTAGTCTGTGCTGAATGCTTATTCTCACCTAGTCCCACTGACCTGCACTCAGCCCAAAACCCTCCATTCCTTTCCTGTCCATATACCTGTCTAATTTAACTTTAAACGACAACATCGTACCTGCCTCAACCACTTCTGCTGGAAGCTCATTCCACACAGCTACCACTCTGAGTAAAGAAGTTCCCCCTCATGTTACACCTAAACTTTTGCCCTTTAACTCTCAACTCATGTCCTCTTGTATGGATGTCTTCCACTCTCAATGGAAAAAGCCTATCCACGTCAACTCTATCTATCCCCCTCATAATTTTAAATACCTCTATCAAGTACCCCCTCAACCTTCTACATTCCAAAGAATAAAGACCCAACTTGTTCAACCTTTCTCTGTAACTTAGATGATGAAACCCAGGTAACATTCTAGTAAATCTTCTTTGTACTCTCTCTATTTGGTTGACTGGAGTTGGCAACCTGTGACAATTGGGTTCTGCACAGATTGGCACTTGAATATCAGTTTTTTACAAACTATATCAAGGATTCATTTGAGGGGAGAGAGTAAGTATTATATTTCCCAAAGTAGGTGGTATTTTGTGTAGGGAGGATTAAAGAGGCTAAAAAGAAATATGGGTAGATTGTGCGCATGAGTGAATGACTGAATGGGTGGGTGAATGAGTAAGAGTGTAGCAAATAGGATGCAATATGGAAATTGTAAAGCTGTTCAGAGATGCAAAAAAAAAAACAGGAGAACTGTATCTGTTAATACCCAGAAGACCAAGGAGATCATTGTGGACTTCAGGCATGCTAGGATCCACACTCACGTCCCCATCTACATCAACGGAGCTGTAGTGGAGCGTGTATCAAACTTCAAATTCCTTGGTGTCCACATTTCCAAGGATCTCACCTGGTCCCTGAACTCCTCCATCCTGATCAAAAAGGAGCAACAGCGCCTTTATTTCCTGCGGAGCATCAAGAAAGCTCAGCTCTGTCCCAGGATACTGACGGACTTTGACCCCTGTACCATTGAGAGCATACTCATCAACTGCATGTCAGTGTGGTATGGCAATTGTCCTGTATCGGATGGCAAAGCACTCCAGCGTGTGGTGAAAACTGCCCACTGGATTATCAATACCCAATTGCCCACCATTGAGAACATCTACCATAAACACTGCTTGGGCAGGGCGAAAAGCATTATCAAGGATACATCTCACCCTAACCATGGACTTTTTACTCTCCTTCCAACTGGTAGGCCCTATAGGAGCCTCCACTCCCACACCAGCAGGCACAGGAAGAGCTTCTTCCCTGAGGCTGTAACCTTGCTGAACCTCACATCATAGCACTAAGCTGTATTGCACCCATATTGTACTGCCTCAGTACATTTATATTTGTGTGCTGTAGCACTTACTTTTTATTCACAGTTATTTTGTAAATAACACTATTCTTTGCATTTCTGGTCAGATGCTAACTGCATTTCATTGGCTTTGTATATGTACTCAGCACAATGACAATGAAGTTGAATCTAATCTAATCTTAAATGGTGAGAGACAAGATTTCACTAAAATATACAAATTCTTTAAAGGTTTGACGGGTTAAATTCAGATGAGACTTTTTCTTTCACTAGTAGGCACAATTTGAAAGTGAGAGATAAATCACTTTGGACTGAGGTAAGGAGAAACCTCTTCACTCAGAAGGTAGTAAAACTTATTTTACCGCAGACCTCTGAAAGAAGTTGGTGCCAGCAAACAATGTGACCAAGGGCAACATCCTCCAGATGGTGCACAAAACAACCCCTTTCACTTCTTTTACATCTTTTTCTTTCTTTCAAATGTGGTTTAGCTACTGTTGGAGCCAGTGATCTACATTTTGGTGGTGTGCTTTCAGGCCGATTGAGCTATCTGGCACTTTGCTGTCTCCGAGGGTCTTCTGTGAGGGAGTATGCGGCTTCGAGGCCAAAAAGCCTGGAGATAGGGTGTGAGCTCATGATTGACTCCATTTCTCATGGATCTTGCTGATTAAAGTACCAAGGAAAGTTGGAAATCGTCGAAGAGAGTGAAGATGGCAAGCAGGTGTTCAGTGCCGTCTATCGGTCCCTCACTTGTAGTTCCCCGAGAATCTGTGTGTGACGGCCACTCCCTCTCTCCCTTGATGCTGTCAGAGGATGTTACTGCAGGCCTGAGTCTTGGGCAAGGTTTCCCCAGGGCAGTTTGTGGATTGGACACTAGTTCATGCTATGATGTGTTTCTGGCTCCTGGTTCCTCCTTTTTTTGTTGCCATTTTGGATAACTTTGAATCAGGGCAGCCTGCAGATAACAAACACTGAGCTGAATTGAATATACCTGGATTCTTTCATTTTTGTGTTATTTGCTCATTATTTTCTGTTGCCATTTGTGCAATTTGTTTTCTTTTGTGCACAGTGGTGGGGGGGTGGAGTGAGATGTCTTTCCTTGAATGGGTTCTAATGGATGGTTTACTCTGTTCTGTGGCTGTCTGTGGGGAAGGTGAATTTCAGAGATGTATACAGCCTACATGCTTTAATAATAAATGTACCTAGAATCTGTGACATCTGTTCAGTTGCTGTGTTCATCCAATATACAATTTGATAGATTTCTGGAATGTAAAGGAATCAAAGGTTAAGGGGACAGAATTGGTAAATGGTGTTGAGTTAGATCAGTCATGATTTTAGTAAGTAGTGGAGCTGTTTGAATGGCTGGATGGCCTAGTCCTAACTTCTATTTCTTCTGTTCTTTTGATCTTTGATCAGGGCTGCAGAAGTCTCTAACAGGCTCCGTTTCATTCCAGGTTGACATATTGCTGTACAAGCTACAATGAAAACAATGCTTCTGTCATGACGCTTGATTTTTATATTCTGTTCAGTCAGGTTACAGATAAATGTGAGAGTGATTTGTGTCAGTCACAAATGAAACCAAGCAACTGACTGTGAAAATAGAAACAATCTCTTGCAGTTTCTGGGATCAAAGAGGTTTCCTTGCACTTTTACTCAGGCTGTTAAGACAAAAAAGGAAGCAATGTCAGTGAAGTGACAGAATTAGATGGAGGTAAAATTCTCTGAAATCTCAATACTAAGTTATTCACTTCAAAGCCATTTCACAAGAAAACGCACAAAGGAAATATTAGAAAAATTTCATCTGTTGCATCTAAATTAATCTTGGTTCAAGGTCTCAGCCAGATTTTGGAGCTAGCAACAAATTTTAACACCTCTGACCTCAAGGAATATGCTGCAGTGGCTTAAAAGCTCCAGCCTGTGGATTTACTCTGTTCTGAAGTGACATTAAAACTGACACCTACTTGTGCAATTATTTGATGCAATTATGATATTCTCAAAATAGCTAACCTGGAAATAAAAAAAAGCACAAGTTATAGCTTGGGTTTTACAGAAGGCCAAATAATGATCGGAACTTGAACACATAATAAAAGTTGAAGCTAAGGTATCATTTACAAAGTTTTGAAAAAAGCTCTATTATTTTCAAAAATTCTGCAGATTTTTTAATCAAGAAATTGAATTTATAATCCATCACAGAAAATTCCTTTCTCAAAAACATCCCGAGTCTTCAATAATTCGAAGCAATGAATGAAGCAGGAGATGCGTAATCTGTTGAAGGCTAGATCTGTGGCACTTAGGGCTGGTGCACCATAGTTATTTAAGAAGTCTGGAGATGATCCCCAGAAGCCTATTGGGAGTGCAGAAAGGTAATTTTGGACTAAAATGGAATCACAGATGGACTTTCACCAGCTATGACAGGGCTTATACAATATATCTTCCTGTAAGATGAGATGGGAATGCTTAAGTGGCAATGATCCATCACTCCAGGATGAGCTCAATGCCTTTAATTCTCATTTTGATAGGGAGAACTATGACAAAACCATGTAAACTCCCACACTTCCAGATAACCCAATAATTTCAGTCGCTGCAGCCGATGTCTTCCCAGAGGGTGAATCCATGAAAGGTACCTGGTCTAAACAGCATAGCTACCATACCATATTAAAGACCTATGTGGGCCAGCTGGCTAGAGTATTCAACTTCTGTGGTCCAAGCTTCCTATCTGCTTCAGAAAGACATCTATTTTATTGGTGCCCAAGCATGGTGACCTGCCTCAGTAACTATCCCTGTTGGCATTTACATCATGGTACACATCAACCCTTGCTGCAGAGTTGAAGTAAATTCACTCCAATTTGCCTCCTGCTCCAACAAGTCAGCAGCAGATGTGATTCCTTTGGTTTTTCATTCTATTCTGGACCATCAGGACAACGGAAAGTTCTATGTCAGGCTGTTGTTCATCAGCTATAGCTCAGTGTTCAACACAACTATCCTACCTAAAGTAATATCCGGTTACAGAGGGAGGTAGAGAGTCAAGCTTCAAGATCTAGGCCTCCAGACCTTCTTGTGAAACTGGATACTTAACTTCCTCATTAGCAGACCTCAGTCAGTGAGGACTGGTAACAAAATCTCCTCCTCACTGACCAGGTACACTCCAAGGCTATGTACTTATTGATCTATTCCCAATACATAGATTATTGTGTGGATAAGCAAAGCTCCAATGACAATTTTAAACTTGCTGATGACACTACAGTTATTTTTATGAATTGTAGGTGGTGATGAATCAGCTTACTGATGTGAGATAGGTTACGTGGTTGAATGGTGCTGCAAAAAAACAACTTTTCTCTCAATGTCAATAAAACTAAAGAGCTGATTGCTGACTTCAGGAAGGAGAATGAGGGCAAACACACGGCCGTCTACATTGAGGAATCAGCAGTGGAGTATCAGCAGCTTAAAGCTCCTGGACGTTAACATATCAGATAACCTGACCTGAGCCCAGCACATAGATGCAAACAAGGAAAAAATGTCAGCATCCTTCCTTTATTGGGATATTAAGGGGTTTCAGCTTGTCATGGAGCTCTCTAACAAATCGTTGCAGATGTACTGTTGTATCCTGACTGGTTGTGTCATGGGTCTGGTACTGCAATTTGAATGTACAAGAATGTAAGAAACTGTAGAGAGCAGTGAAAAGCTGCAGTGGTTGGTGCATCTTCCTTACTGTTGGTACTATCTACAGGAGTTACTGCCTCAAGAAGGTGACATCCATCAGCAAAGATCCCCATCATCCAGGTAATGCCATCTTTTCATAGCCACCATTGGCAAGGGGGTACAGAAACCTGAAGTCCTAGAACACTAGGTTCAAGAACAGTTACTTCTTTCAGTCATTCTGTTCCAGAAACAAGTGACAAAATCTTAAACATGACAGTTTAGCAATACTATGATCACTTTGACCACTTTGCATTAGAATTGACTCTATATTTTTCTGTTCTAATTGTGTTTTCTTGTGAAAATTATGTATCATTTATATCTGATTTTCTTTTTATTGTGAACGTTCTTCAGATGCTGCAATGTTCCTGTGATGTTGCTGCTGCAAGTAAAATTTTCATTACACCTGTGCATACATGTGCTTGTACAGATGACAATAAACTCGACTTTGAGGTCTTACAGGTTGTGGAGCAGTTAATATGTCTTTGTTTTTAAAAATTGGGTTGCACTATATTTCATTCTCAGTTGTGTTAATACTTTCAGTTGCTTTTACAGCAACACATTGTGCATATATATTAGATAAGGTTAGTTCACTGAATGTCACTTGCATTGCAAAGATTGCAACAGCACGTACTATATATTGGAAGAACAAAGTATCACTGACAGCTGTTTCCAAACTTACACTTTAATTTATCCATATACAGACGCCAAAAGCTGTCAGTAATACTGATGAATGTTTAGTTTTGCTGTTGTTTCAATCATAAATTTTAGCCCTATGCATACTTCATTTACATTCAAAGTTTTTATGGTTACAAATGAAAGATGTCATTAAAATTACACATCTCATTATTCTAAAATATTATTACATTTCCAAAAGCATACTTAGAATTTTCAGTTGGAGTTGTATATAGAATTAATATTTTGTAAACAATATAACAATAATCTATAAACAATGAAAATTGGAATAATTAGACAACAGTTATAGTTAAACTATCTCTGCAGAGTGATTGTATTTAATTGTACTCTTATCTAAAGAAATCTGCGGAGTTCTTGTATTGGTCTTAACCTAAACAGTATAGAGAAGAAGCTCATGTAATTTTCAGAATCATTGTGCAGAAAATGGACATACTTGATTTATGAATTAATCAGGCATAACAACAATTCTAATTGTGTTTGCTGTTGAAGTCATGTCCATTTGGAAATTCGGGGTGTTGTTATTTCACACACTTGATAATCTTATTATTGGGTATATAACATAAAATAAACATTTCATTACAACTTGGATCTGAAGTTTGCAATTCTTGACCGACAATATAACACACAGTTTAATAGGAATGTATTGTACTGAGAAAGGGAATGAGGCATGATTAAGGGTGTCCCTACGAGATGTCATTTGTGTTTTAACTTTCATTTCCCAATTCATTTTTTGATAAATCTTTGTTTCCAGCAACTTGTGATACAGATCAATGTTTTTATGAACTGATAACAACAACTCCCATATGCCTTCATCTGTGATTCTGATATTGTCTTTGATCACACAAGTTTGACCACTGACAGATCTCCCCTCCATGTCCCCAGAAAAATGTAGGGCTTCCCCACAGAGACCCACACAGTATTAACCTGCTCAATAACACATTTCGCCATACTTTTCACAGCCCCAATCTGGTTCAGTTCTATCTCCAAAGACTATAAGGCCATAAGACATGGGAGCAGAAATAGGCCATTCAGCCTATCAACTCTGCTCCACCATTCCATCATGGCTAATTTATTATCCCTCTCAATGCCATTCTCTTGCCTTCTCTCAATAACTTTTGATGACCTGTCAAATCAAGAGACTGTCAACCTCCACTTTAGATATAGCCAGTGACTCTGTCTCCTTAGCCATCTTTGGCAATGAATCCGAAAGATTCACTACCGTCTGGCTAAAGAAATTCCTCCTCATTTCTGCTTAAATGGACATCCATCTATTCTGAGGCTGTGCCCTCTGATTCTAGACTCCCCTACTATTGGAAGCATCCTCTCCACATCTACTCAATCTTGGCCTTTCAATACTCTACAGTTTTCAATTAAATCCCTCCTTATTCTTCTAAATTCCAGTATGTTCAGGCCCCAGAGACATCAAACGCTCCTCATATATTAACACGTGTATTCCTGGAAATATTCTTATGAACTTCCTTTGGATCCTCTCCAATATCAGTGCAATATTACTTCAATAAAGGACCCCTAACTGCTCACAATACTCTGTGCAGTCTAACCAATGCCTTATAGAGCCTCAGTATTAAATCCTTGCTTTTTTATTCTAGTCATATTGAAATGACTACAAACATTGCATTTGCCTTCCTTACCACTGACTTAACCTGCAAATTAACCTTCAGGGAATCCTGTATGAGACTCCCAAGTCCCTGCGCACCCTTTATTTTTGATGTTTTCCCCATTTATAAAACAGTCTTTGCTTTTATTCCTTCTACCAAAGTGCATGACCATACATTTCCTGACACTGTATTCCATTTGCCACTTCTTTGTGTAGTCACCCAATCTGCTGAAGTTCTTCAGCAGACTCCCTGCTCCCGCAATACTACCTGTCCCTCCACCTATCTTTGCATCATTTGCAAACTTGGCCACAATGCGATCAATTCGTTCATCTAAATTTTTGACATATTATGTGAAAAGAAGCTGTCCCAAGAGCAGTCTCTGCAGAACACCACACGTCACAGACAGTCAATCAAAAAAGGCTCCTTAATTTGTACTTTTTCTCTCCTGTCAGTGAGCCATTTGTCTATCATGCAAGTATCCTTCCTGTAATACCATGGGCTCTTACCTTGTTTAGCAGCCTCATGTGTGACACCTTGTCAAACACCTTCTAAAAGTCCAAGTAAGCAACACCTATTGACTCTACTTTGTTTATCCTGCATGTTATTTCTTCAAAGAATTTCAATGAATTTGTCAAACAAGATCTCCCCTTAAGGAAACCATACTGACTTTAGCCTATTTTGAATGGTTTATACTGGATTAGATATTTAAGCTTTTGGAAGATTATTAAGTATTATAATGGAGTAATTAATCTTGAGGTCAAAAAGACAAAGTAGGGCTGTTGTGGCCAGACTGGAGTAGATTTTAAATTGGTAGTATGGATAAAATATTTTATTAAAAAACCAACATATGAATAAAGATTTAAAAAATCCAGTGTGCATCAATGCATTTGAGCAGTTTCTGTAGATACTAATAGAATCATGGTCATGGAGCATACAACTTTAGCCCACTCAGTTCATGCTGTCTATCAACCATCCATTTACACTAATCCAACAATATTCTCCCCATATTCCCAGCACCTTTTCTACCATTAATCTATATTCAAGGGGCAGATTACAATGAGTAATTAACCCACGGTCTTGGATTGTGAGATAAAAAAGAGCATCAGGAGGCAATCAATAGGTTCACAGACATTCAAACTCCATAAAGGCAACACCAGAAGCCAGGTTTTACCTGGATTGTTTGCGCTCTCTCACAATAAGACACACAAGGCAGAGACTGAGTTCAAATTACATGCATTGTCACTGATTGTTCTTCATGAATAATTTGATTGCATTTATTAAAGATATTTATACCAAAATTGTGAACATTTCCTTATTGAGTACTTTGGTTGTTAATCATTTTAGAACAGCGAGAAGAATTTAAAAGTGAGAGGAGTATAAAGGGAGACGGTTATTTCTTCAGCGGTTTGAACGAGGCACGACTTCGCAAGCGCGTGGACGTCAGCCAGTTAGAATGGCGAGAAGAGTTTAAAAGTAGGCAGCTTTATAGAGCAGGCACTGGAGGGAAAGGAGACAGAGTAGGAGGGCTTTGGCTCAATGGGGCTTCGGCAATAACGGATCGAGGCGAGGTAGATTGCCTATGTAGAATACAGACAGGAAGTATGTGTGTGAGGCTGGCGTTTTGTGCTCGGTGTCAGATGTGGAAAGTCCTGGAGACTCCCAACCTCCTGGACAGCCACATCTGCACCAGGTGTGTCGAGCTGCAGCTCCTTAGGGACTGCATTAGGGAACTGGAGATGCAGCTCAATGACCTTTGTCTGGTCAAGGAAAGTGAGGAAGTGATAGAGAGAAGCATAGGCAAGTAGTTACACTGGGGCCTTGGGAAACAGGTAAGTGGGTAACAGTCAGGAGAGGGAAGGGCAAGAGTCAGATGCTAGTGATTATCCCTGTGGCTGTCCTACTTAAAATAAGTACTCCTGTTTGAGTACTGTTGGGCGGGGGGACAGCCTACCTGGGGGAAGCAATACTGGCACAGAGTCTAGCCCTGTGGTTCAGAAGGGTAGGGAAAGGAAGAGGATGGCAGCACTGATAGAGGACTCTATAGTTAGGGAGTCAGACAGGCAATTCTGTGGACACAGGAAAGAAACATGATGGTAGTTTGTCTCCCAGGTGCCAGGGTCCGGGATGTTTTTGATCACATCAACGATATCCTGCAGTGGGAAGGAGAACAGCCAGAGGTCGTGGGCAATATTGGTACGAATGTCATAGGTAGGAAAATGAGGAGGTCCTGAAAACAGACTACAGGGAGTTAGGAAGAAAGTTGAGAAACATGATCTCAAAGGTAGTAATCTCAGGATTACTGACTGTGCCATGTGACAGTTAGTATAGGAATAGAATGAGGTGGAGGATAAATGTGTGGCTGAGGGATTGGAGCAGGGGTCAGGGATTCAGATTTCTGGATCATTGAGCCCTATTTTGGGGCAGGTGTGACCTGTACTAAAAGAACGGTTGCACTTAAATCCCAGAGGGACCAATATTCTGGCGGGGAAGTTTGCTAAGGCTATTGAGGAGAGTTTAAACTAGAATTGCTTGGGGGTGGGAACCAAACTGAAGAGACAGAGGAAGAGGCAGTTGGGTCAAAAATAGAGAAAACTTGGAGGCAGTGCAAGAGGGAGGATAGGCAAGTGATAGAGAAGGGCGCGCTCAGACTGATGGTTTGAGATGTGTCTATTTTAAAGCAAGGAGTATTATGAACAAAGGGGATAGAACATGGATCAGTACTTGGAGCTATAATGTTATGGCCATTACAGAGACCTGGATGGCTCAGGGACAGGAATGGTTACTTCGAGTGCCAGGCATTAGATGTTTCAGAAAGGACAGGGAGGGAGGCAAAAGAGGTGGGGGTGTGCCACTGTTGATCAGAGATAGTGTCACGGCTGCAGAAAAGGAGGAAGTCATGGAGGAATTTTCTATGGTGTCTCTGTAGTTGAAGTTAAGAATAGGAAGGGGTCAATAACTCCACTGGGTGTTGTTTGTAGACTTCCCAAAAGTAACAGGGACATCAAGGAGCAGATAGGGAGACAGATTCTGGAAAAGTGTAATTATAACAGGGTTGTCATAGTGGGAGACTTTAATTAATTTCCCAAATATTGATTGATATCTCTTTAGATCAAAGGGTTTAGATGGGGTGGAGTTTGTTAAGTGTGTTCAGAAAGGTTTCTTGACACAATATGTAGATAAGCCTAAAAGAGGAGAGGCTGTACTTGATCTGGTATTGGGAAATGAACTTGGTCAGGTGTCAGATCTCTCAGTGGGAGAGAATTTTGGAGATAGTGATCACAATTCTATCTCCTTTACCATACCATTGGTGAGGGATAGGAACAGACAAGTTAGGAAAGTGTTTAATTGGAGTACCGGGAAATATGAGGCTATCAGGCAGGAACTTGGAAGTATAAATTAGGAACAGATGTTCTCAGGGAAATGTACGAAGAAATGTGGCAAATGTCAGGGGATATTTGCGTGGAGTTCTGCATAGGTACGTTCCAATGAGACAGGGAAAGGATGGTAGGGTACAGGAACCATGGTGTACAAAGGCTTTTGTAAATCCATTCAAGAAGAATAGAAAGGCTTATGAAAGGTTCAGAAACTAGGTAATGATAGCGATCTAGAAGATTATAAGGCTAGCAGGAAGGAGCTGAAGAATGAAATTCGGAGAGCCAGAAGGGGCGATAAGAATGCCTTGGTGGACAGGATTAAGGAAAACCCCAAGGCCTTCTATATGTATGTGAAGAGCAAAAGGATAAGACATGAGTGAATAGGACCAATCAAGTGTGACAGTGGAGAAGTGTGTGTGGAACCTGAGGAGATAGTAGAGCTCTTAATGAGTACTTTGCTTCAGTATTCATTATGGAAAAGGACCTTGGCGATTGTAAGGATGACACAGCGGACTGAAAAGCTTGAGCATATAGATATAGAGTTTAAAAAGGACACCACCCTATACAGCGAGCAGTAGAGTGAGTGGGAGCAGAGTGTAGGGCTTTGGCTTCAACGGGCTTCGGCGGTAAACCGGAAGAGGCAAGAGCAAAATGCCAACTCTTTTTTTTTCTCCCCCCTCTTTGCGAATCGGCCCGGACAGACAGGAACAGCAGGGCTCTCACAGCTAACGGTACGAGCTAACAGTTTAAGAAGTTCGTCTGTTTGGCGAGGTAAGTGGGTGAGTAGACTTACTTTTCCTGTTTCATTCCTGTAAAATTAGATAGCATGCATGCAGGGTTAGTGCTTTGTTCAGAGTGTCAGATGTGGGAATCCTGGGAGACCTCCAGCCTCCCTGATGGCCACATTTGCGCCAGGTGCACCGAGATGCAGCTCCTCAGAGACCGTGTTAGGGATCTGGAGCTGCAGCTTGATGACCTACTGCTTATTAGGGAAAGTGAAGAGGTGATAGACAGGAGCTACAGGGAGGTAGTCATCCCTAGGCTACAGGGGTCAGAAAACTGGGTCACTGTCAAGAGAGGGAAGGGAAGTGCCCGGATAGTGGAGAGCACACCTGTGGCTGTCCCGTCAGCAACAAGTATCTTGTTCTGGATGCTGTTGAGGGGGATGACCTGACAGGGGATGCCCACGGTGACCGGGTCTCTGGCACTGAGCCTGGTGCTGTTATGCAGGAGAGAAGGAGGGAGAAGAGAAATGCGGTAGTCGTTGGGGATTCCATAGTCGGGGGAATGGACAGGAGATTCTGTAAGCCTGATAGAGATACCCATGGTGTGTTGCCTCCCAGGTGCCAGGGTATGGGATGTCTCGGATCGGGTCCTGAATATTCTAAAGGGGGAGGGTGAGCAGCCAGTTGTCTTGGTACATGTTGGTACCAATGACATAGATAGGACAAAGGAGGAGGTCCTGAAGAGAGATTTCCAGGAGTTAGGAAGGAAGCTGAAGTAATCTCGGGATTGCTATCTGTGCCACATGCTAGCAAGGGCAAGAATAGTAGGATCAGGCAGATGAATGCGTGGCTGAGAGACTGGTGTAGAGGGCAGGGCTTCAGATTCTTGGAGAATTGGGATCTCTTCTCTTCAAAAAGGACAGGTTACACCTGAACCCGAAGGGGACCAACATCCTGGAGGGAAAGTTTAATAGAGCTGTTAGGGAGGGTTTAATCTAATTTGGCAGGGGAATGGGAACCGGAATGACAGAGCGGAGGAAGGGGAAAACAGAAATAAATCTAAGATAGTGTGCAGTAAAGATGTCAGGAAATACAGGCAGGTGATGGAGCAAATTTGCAGCCATTGGGATGAGTTGCAGTGTAATCAAAGTGAAAAGTATCAAATACTGGTCTTAAGGTATTGTACTGAAATGCTCGCAGAATAAGGAATAAGGTGGTTGATCCTGTCGTACAGCTACAGATTGTGGCCATCACTGAGACCTGGCTAAAGGATGCATGTCTCTGGGAGCTGAACATCCAAGGATACACGGTGTATCGGAAGGATAGGAAGGTAGGCAGAGGGGGAGGCGTGGCTTTATTGGTAAGAAGTGATATCAAATCATTAGAAGGAGGTTATACAGGATCGGAAGGTGCAGAATCTTTATGGGTTGAGCTGAGAAATAGCAGGGGTGAAAGGACCCTGATGGCAGTTATTTATAGGCCTCCAAACAGCTGCAGGGATGTGGACTACAAATTACAACTGGAAATAGAAAAGGCTTGTCAGAAGGGCAGTATTATGATAATTGTGGGGGATTTTAACATGCGAGTAGATTGGGAAAATTAGGTCGGCACTGGATCTCAAGAGAGAGAATTTGTAGAATGTCTGCGAGATGGCTTTTTAGAACAGCTTGTTGTTGAGCCCACTAGGGGATCGGCTGTACTGGATTGGGTATTGTGTAATGAACCAGAGGTGATTAGAGAGATTGAGGTGAAGGAACCCTTAGGAGACAGTGATAATAACATGATTGAGTTCACTGTAAAATTAGAAAAAGAGAAGCCGAAATCTGATGTGTCGGTATTTCAGTGGAGTAAAGGAAATTACAGTGGCATGAGAGAGGAACTGGCCAAAGTAGACTGGAAAGGGACACTGGCGGGAAAGACAGCAGAGCAGCAGTGGCTGGAGTTTATGTGAGAAATGAGGAAGGTGCAAGACAGGCATATTCCAAAAAAAAAGAAATTTTCGAGTGGAAAAAGGATGCAACCGTGGTTGACAAGAGAAGTCAAAGCCAAAGTTAAAGCAAAGGAGAGGGCATACAAGTAAGCAAAAATTAGTGGGGAGACAGAGGATTGGGAAGTTTTTAAAACCTTACAAAAGGAAACCAAGAAGGTCACAAAGAGGGAAAAGATTAAATATGGAAGGAAGCTAGCAAATAATATCAAAGAGGATACTAAAAGCTTTTTCAAGTATATAAAGAGTAAAAGACAGGTGAGAGTAGATATAGGACCGATAGAAAATGATGCTGGAGAAATTGTAATGGGAGATAAGGAGATGGCAGAGGAACTGAACGAGTATTTTGCATTAGTCTTCACTGAGGAAGACATTAGCAGTATACCTGACACTCAAGGGTGGCAGGGAAGAGAAGTGTGTGCAATCACAATTACGACAGAGAAAGTACTCAGGAAGCTGAATAGTCTAAAGGTAGATAAATCTCCTGGACCAGATGGAATGCACCCTCGTGTTCTGAAGGAAGTAGCTGTGGAGATTGCGGAGGCATTAGCGATGATCTTTCAAAAGTCGATAGATTCTGGTATGGTTCCGGAAGACTGGAAGATTGCAAATGTCACTCCACTATTTAAGAAGTGGGCAAAGAAGCAAAAAGGAAATTATAGACCTGTTAGCTTGACATTGGTGGTTGGGAAGTTGTTGGAGTCGATTATCAAGGTTGTGGTTACAGAGTACCTGGAGGCATATGACAAGATAGGCAGAACTCCGCATGGATTCTTTAAAGGAAAATCCAGCCTGACAATCCTATTACAATTTTTTGAGGAAATTACCAGTAGGCTAGACAAGGGAGATGCAGTGGATGTTGTATATTTGGATTTTCAGAAGGCCTTTGACAAAGTGCCACACATGAGGCTACTTAGCAAGATAAGAGCCCATGGAATTACAGGAAAGTTACATATGTGGATAGAGCGTTGGCTGATTGGCAGGAAACAGAGAGTGGGAATAAAGGGATCCTATCCTGGTTGGCTGCCGGTTACCAATGGTTTTCCACAGGGGTCCATGTTGGGGCCACTTCTTTTTACATTGTACATCAACGATTTGGATTATGAAATAGATGGCTTTATGACTGAGTTTGCTGACGATACGAAGATAGGTGGAGGGGCCAGTAGTGCTGAGGAAATGGAGAGTCTGCAGAGAGACTTGGATAGATTGGAAGAATGGGAAGAGAAGTGGCGAATGAAGTACAATGTTGGAAAGTGTACGTTTATGCAGTTTAGCAGAAAAAATAAACAGGCAGACTACTATTTAAATGGGGAAAGAATTCAAAGTTCTGAGATGCAACGGGACGTGGGAGTCCTCGTACAGGATACCCTTAAAGTTAACTTTCAGGTTAAGTCAGTAGTGAAGAAGGCAAATGCAATGTTGGCATTCATTTCTAGAGGAATAGAGTATAGGAGCAGGGATGTGATGTTGAGGCTCTATAAGGCGCTGGTGAGACCTCACTTGGAGTATTGTGGGCAGTTTAGGTCTCCTTATTTAAGAAAGGATGTGCTGACGTTGGAGAGGGTACAGAGAAGATTCACTAGAATGATTCGGGAATGAGAGGGTTAACAAATGAGGAACGTTTGTCCGCTCTTGGACTGTATTCCTTGGAGTTTAGAAGAATGAGGAGAGACTGCATAGAAACATTTCGAATGTTGAAAGGCATGGACAGAGTGGATGTGGCAAAGTTGTTTCCCATGATGGGGGGGTCTAGTACGAGAGGGCATGACTTAAGGATTGAAGGGCGCCCATTCAGAACAGAAATGCGAAGAAATTTTTTTAGTCAGAGTGTGGCGAATCTATGGAATTTGTTGCCACGGGCAGCAGTGGAGGCCAAGTCATTGGGTGTATTTAAGGCAGAGATTGATAGGTATCTGAGTAGTCAGGGCATCAAAGGTTATGGTGAGAAGGCGGAGGAGTGGGACTAAATGGGAGAATGGATCAGCTCATGATAAAATGGCGGAGCGGACTCAATGGGCCGAACGGCCGACTTCTGCTCCTTTGTCTTATGGTTTTATGGTCTTACATTAAGAAAGAGGATGTGCTGGAGCATTTGGAAAGCATCAAGTTGGATAAGTCACTGGGACCAGACCAGGTGTACCCTAAGCTACTGTGGGAGGCAAGGGAGGAAATTGCTGAGCACCTGGCGATGATTTTTGAATCATTAATGGGGATTGGAGAGGTTTCAGAGGATTGAAGGGTGGCGGATGTTGTTCACTTATTCAAGAAAGGGAGTAGAGATGGCCCAGAAAATTATAGACCATTGAGTCTTATTTCAGTGGTTGGTAAGTTGATGGAAAGGATCATGAGATCCAGTACTTATAAACATTTGGAGAGGCATAATATGATTAGGCATAGTCAGCAATGCTTTGTCAAAGGTAGGTCGTGCCTTACAAGCCTGATTGAATGTCTTGAGGATATGACAAAACACATTGATGAAGGTAGAACAATAGATGTAGTGTATATGGATTTCAACAAGGCATTTGATAAGGTAACCCATGCAAGGCTTATTGAGAATGTAAGGAGGCATGGGATCCAAGGGGACATTGCTTTGAGGGTACAGAATTGGCTTTCCCACAGAAGGCAGAGAGTGGTTGTAGACAGGTCATATTCTGCATGGAGGTCAGTGACCAGTGATGTGCCTCAGGGATCTGTCCTAGGACCCCTACTCTTTGTGATATTAATAAGTGACTGGATGAGGAAGTGGAGGGATGGGTTAGTAAATTTGCCGATGACACAAATGTTGGGGGTGTTGTGGATAGTGTGGACAGCTGTCAGAGGTTTCAGTGGGACGTTGATAGGATGCAAAACTAATTCAATCCAGATAAGTGTGAGGTGGTTCAGTTTGATAGGTCAAATATGATGGCAGAATATAGTACTAATGGTAAGACTCCTTGCAGTGTGGAGGATCAGAGGGATCTTGGGGTCCAAGTCCATAGGACACTCAAAGCTGCTGCGCAAGTTGACTCGGTGGTTAATAAGGCATACGGTGCATTAGCCTTTATCAATCGTGGGGTTGAGTTTAGCAGCCGAGAGGTAATGTTGCAGCTATATAGGACCCTGGTCAGACCCCACTTGAAGTACTGCGCTCAGTTCTGGTCACCTCACTATAGGAAGGACGTGGAAACCATACAAAGGGTGCAGAGATTTACAAGGATGTTGCCTGGATTGTGGGGCATGCCTTATGAGAATAGGTTGAGTGAACTCTGTCTTTTCTCCTTGGAGCAATGGAGGATGAGAGGTGACCTGATAGGGGTGTATAAGACGATGAGAGCCATTGATCATGTGGATAGTCAGAGGCTTTTTTCCAGGGCTGAAATGGCTCACATAAGAAGGCACAGCTTTAAGGTCCTTGGAAGTAGATGTCAGAGGAGATGTCAGGGGTAAAGTTTTTACACAGAGAGTGCTGAGTGCATAGAATGGGCTGCTGGTGATGGTAGTGGAACTGGATACAATAGGGTTTTTTAAGAGACTCCTGGATAGGTGTGGTGATGTCACGTGTCATGTGTACGAACGTGATTGGACAGAGTCATGGGTAGGCACAGAAATGACAGAATGATCTAGAAACTGTATGTTACAGATGTGCTTGCTGTTTGCTGTTGTAAATAAACGTTCTAGTTTTAATTCTTCCAGAATATGGTTTGTTCTTAGTAACCCACAGTATGTGTAAAGAACACAACATGATGTCAGAAGCCGGTCTGGAAGAATAATTCGATTCACTAACACGGGAGATGCAAAGATAATCGACAAAAAGAGTGCAAACTTTTTCATTGTTTGCAAACAGCTTTAAAAATGGAAGCTTTGCAATCCCCATTGACGCTTCAGCTAACTGGAAATGTAGCTGAAAACTGGGAAAGATTTAAACAGCGTTTTGAAATTTATCTATCAGCGATCAGAGCAGAGAATGCAACGGAGAAAACGAAAGGTGCAATTCTACTCCACGTGATTGGGGATGACAAAATTGAGGTATATAACCATTTTACTTTTGAGAATGGAGATAATTTGAATGTAAAAATGATAATCGACAAGTTTGAAGCATTTTGTATACCGAAGCGCAATGTGACATATGAACGGTATAAATTCTTTACATAGATGCAGAAAACTAGTCAAACGATTGATCAATTTGTTATGGAATTGAGAAATCACAGGAAAACATGCAAGTTTGCAGAGCTGACAGACTCTCTCAATAAAGACAGAATTGTTTGCGGCATTCTGGATAATGCTCTGAGAGAAAGAGAACGAGACGTAAATTTGGAAAGAGCTTTGATTCTCTGCAAAGCTTCAGTATCTGTAAATTCACAGGCTAAAGAGCTTTTTATTGAGAACTGCAGTGTACACGCTGTGAATAACTACGAACATGTTAGAAAAAATAATGAAACAACAACAAAACCGATGGAGATCAAGACGTCATCTGAAAGAAAAAAAACTTTGTGAATTTAAAGCTTCTGACTCTCTTCACTTCTGAGTCCCCGATGAGGACTGGCTCATAGACCTCCAGTTTCCTCCTCATAAAGTCAATCCTCCAGTTTCCTCCTTCTGAAGGCAATAAGTGGCAGGCATATGCCTTTAACCTGTGTCCACGTGGTGTTCTTTTGGGTGCTCTGGTTTCCTCACATATTCCAAAGACGTATGGGCTCATAGGTTAATTGGTCAGAGGGGTGTAATTTGGTGGCACAAGTCTGTGGTCCAGAATTGCCTGTTATCATGCCATATCTCTAAATAATTAAAATAAATAAGACTCAAGTGTTTTTCCTGGTGAGGGAATATATAGTACTTCAAAATGTCATAAATTATTTACTCTGGGATGGGTTATTGAAATATTCATCAGCATTCTTATCAAATTTGCTTTCTTCATCTCTTAACTTTTGAACCTAATGATATTTCTCCTCATTATCCTCTTTGAGGATCATCCTAAATTATTCTCCAGAGTGAGCTTGCAAATAACCTGATACTTCAGAAAAATGACTTGTTTTGAACACAAGAAAGAATCGCCTGAATCATTGTTTCGGTGCTAGTCTCCAAAAGAGCAATCTCATCAGCCCATTCTCCATTTCTTATCCCACTGCGATGCAAGTTATTGCCAATCTATTTTTGTTTTGAAACAGTTGACTGATTCTGTTTATTGCAGTCCAATAGGCTGGTTGTTCTGGATCATAAGAACTTTTTTGTGAGTTTTAAATATACGTCTCCTTGGTCTTTGGATTATCTGATATTTTATGTACCTGGTAGAATCTTTGAACAACAATAATTTTTCTTTTTAAGTACTTTGCTTCAAGCAGACAAAGCCCACCATCACCAATTTCTCCATTATTGCCCAGACAGTTCAAGTAAATCTTTATTATTCCCAGCAAACATCCTTGTTAATTTGATGTGATCAGAATTGGAATCATGTTCCAGCTATGGCAAAATCAGTGTTCAGCACAGCCTCTCTGTTTTTGAACTCGATGTACCCTCGATGCTTCAGTTTTTGTTTGAAAAATCACATTTAATTTATCAATCAGCCTCTCAACCTGCTGGATCAAATTCCTGTGCAAGCACATTTCTTTCTCGTGTTCTCATCTTTCTAGCCAAGTGCTTGAGTTTCAGGTACGAGATAGGCAGCCCTTTGCTACATCTTTTCCTGTACTCGCATGTTGCTTCTGTTGAAACATAACCAGAACACCAAACAACCTTCCAAACTAGGCTAACAAAGTTTGTATACATCCAGTATTGTGATCTAGTTCATGACTCACTTTGAATTTCATCTTTCAACTATAACTTCTTGATGTCTTTGCTTCTCACCTGAAAACACAACCTCTGGGATTACTCAGCAGAATGTTATTTCCAAGACAATCCAGACCCAATATTAGTGAGCACATGTGAATTACCAAATTGAAACACTACTTCTTGGATAAGTGCATGGATGGAATGGTGTGGAGGGCTATGGTCTGGATGCAGTTTGATGGGACTAAGCAAAGTAACAGTTCAGCACAGACCAGATGGACAGAAGGGCCTGTTTCAGTGCTGTAATGCCCTATGACTCTCCTGCACTTTGTTCAATCCCACTTTGTTTATGCAGTCTCTGCACTTAGATGATTGTTAAGAAATCCATCCTCTGTTACTCATGTTATATGTCATAATTCTGCACTAAATTTCGTTTCTAAAATTTAGTTTATTAAATCTAATGAGGCAACATTTTTGAATGGATTGCAATTATTTGTCTGTATTTGGTACGTTCGCTTGAGGATCAGTATCTAAACTTCGGGAAGATTGTAGTGCAAGTTATCAAGTCCCCACTGCCATAATCTGTATTCCATCTTCAATTCTACCTCCATCTCCAACCAATGTGTCAAGTTTAATCAGAATTTTCATCCTAGCCATCCATTTGACCGCATAGCCAAGCCAACCAATATGCTTCCCTTATGTTCTCTTTACCACATCTCACCTCAGCTCATCGGAAACCAAACACATTGCAGATTTGTTTAATTTTCTTCATGGCCAAGCTGTTTCTTTTTATCTACAATCATCTGCGTCTAACTCCTGAATTCTATTCAGTTCACTCTGTCCCTCCCTCATTATTTTCAGCTCATATTTACACATAGCTTTGACCATCTGGATACTACACTTAGCACAAGTGCACCTCAAATGATATGGAGTTGTGAAAGGTCTGAGATCTTCATGTTCCTTGCAGTGAACATCACAATAGCCTGTTCTGGCCCATCCATGTAGATGTCATGGCCAAGAAAGCTCACCACTGCCTCTACTTCCTCAGGAGTCTTAAGAAATTTGGTATATCCCTGTTGACCCTCACCAACTTATATCAATGCACCATAGAAACCATCCTATATGGATGCATCATAGTTTGGTATGACAACTGCTGTCCTTATTACTGCAGGGAACTGCAGAGAGCAGTGGACAGCGTAAAACCATAACACATAGAAGCAGAATTAAGCCTCTCAACCCATCAAGTCTGCTCCAGCGTTCCATCAGGGTTGATTTATTATTCCTTTCAATCCGATTCTCCTGCATTCTCCTGTAACCTCTGACACCATGACTGATCAAGAACCTATCAATCTCCACTTTAAATATATCGAATAACTTAGCCTCTACAGCTATCTGTGACAATGAATTTCACAGATTCACCATCCTCTGGCTAAAGAAATTCCTCCTCATCTCTGTTCTAAAGGAGTGTTGTTGTGTTGTTACGTAACCGGCAACAATGAATATCAATCGAGACAGGTTATATAAAAACAAACAAACATTTATTAAACAATGATAAACGATAAAAAAAACAAATGAAAACCTTCACCGGAAGTTAACTGCTATGCAGCCATTCAACAAATCGTCACTCGGCACTGGTTCTTAAAGCATTAAATGCGAAAACAGTTCTTAAAGCGGTAAAGTCAGATATAGTTCTTAAAGTGGTAAATTTGAAAGTCCAACAGATTTATACATTCAATTGAGAGAGACTTCTCTGGAGAAGGATTTCTTTATAGACGTGACTTTCCTGCAGTTTCTGTCCACAGGATTCAAGATGCCGGAAATAAACAGTTTAAAACAACTGACCTTAAATTCTTCTACATAGCAAATCCCGCATGAACTCCTTGTTCTTTTGGCAAGAGTTATCTTCGATGCAGGTCACTACTTCTTCAACAAAGACTCAATAAGGTCAATCTTTTGTTAAACTGCCGAATGATGCCGACTCCTCTCAATCCTTTGGGTCCTGTACTTCGGTAAAGTCTTCACTCTCCCGTACTACGGCTGGAATAAGGTATATCAACACATCTAGCAAAAATTGCCAATCCAGCACTTTTGTACCTTGCAACAGAACATAACAACCATTTTAAAAATGAAACTGTGTCATAAAAACAAATACGCAACAGAAACGGAAACACAGTACGTTCTAGCCGGAAATCTAAAAACTAAAAAACTAACTGTGTCATCTGGGGTATTTCCTTATATACCCGTGGTGCACATGTCATCAAGTGACCTCACATTGGCGGGAAAATTACATCAGGTGACCTCCAAAAGACTATTACATCATTCTCACAAAAAAAACCACAGATCTCCTTGAGGTATGTAACAGTATTATGAGGTGTGCCCTCTGTTCCAAGACACCCTCACTATAGGGAACATCTTCTCCATGTGCACTCTATATAGGCATTTCAATATTTAATTGGACACAGATCAGCATATCATAGAAATCAGCCTCCCATACACGGACTCTGTCTATATTCCTTGGTGCCACAGTTAAGCAGCCAGTATAATAATAAGAAAAAAAGACCCATCACAGACATTTCCCCTTCTCCGTTTTTCCAATGGGGCTAATGTACAAAAGCCTGAAATCATGGACTACCAGGATCAAAGGCAACTTCTATCCTACTGTTAGAAGATTATTAAATGGCCCTTTAATACAATGAGATGGACTCTTGACCTGACAATCTGCCTTGTTATGATCTTGCACTTTATTCTTTACCTGCACTGCACTTTCTTTGTAGCTGTTTCAGTTTATTCTGATTTCTGTTATTGATTTACCTCATGCTGCCTCAATGTATGGTGTATTGATCTGCTCTCTTTGAACAGCATGCAAGACAAGCTTTCCACTGTATTTTGGTACAGGTGACAATAATAAACCAGCTGTAATTGCAGTTTCCAATTTGGCCCAGCAAATCTGCTCTGCCATTCAATCATGGCTGATATATTTTTTCTTAAACCCTTTCTCCTGCCAGACCCATCTTGCCTGGATCTTATCCTATCTGGATGCATCATGGCTTCTGCCCCTGACCATGACAAACTGGAGAGACTTGTGCACAGAGCTCAGCACCTCACAGATATCGGCCTCCCCTCCATGGACTCTCTCTATACTTTTCACTGCCTCCTTAAATCAGCCATCAAGATCCTACCCACCCCAATATTCTCTCTTTTCCCTTCTTCTATTAGGCAGAAGATTTCAGAGTTTGGACATACATACCTCCAGACTCAAGTACAGCTTCTCCTTCACTGTTATAAGTCTATTGAATAGTTTTCTAATATGATAGGATGGATTCCTGACTTCACATTCTAACTCATTATGATTTTACACCTTATTAGTTACTTGCATTGCACTTTTTATGCAGCTTCTAAACTTTATTCTGCATTCTGTTTTTGTTTTACCTTTCATGCCTGAATGCACAACAATCACCATCACCACAGGTGCGCCACAAGGCTGTGCGTTTAACCCCTCGGCTCTACTCCCTTTGTACTTATGACTGTGTGACTACGTACAGAGCCAATGTCATTTTCAATTTTGCTGACAACACCACTCTCGTAGGCCAAATCAAAGCTGGTGACAAATCAACATATAGGAGGGCCTTCCAACCCGGATGTGAATGGCCATGTATGGAGCTGAAAACAGTTTGTCTCCAGTTTGTTGGCATGATGGGGTGAGGGCAACAGATTGGGACATCACACAGGAGAGAAACCCCAGCTTCCCTGAAATTAATATTAGCCAACCACTGGTTTATGACTGTTGTTTGGTAAGCCTGGACCTCTGGGTCAGCAACTTAATCAGCTGCTATGTGATATAGTCAGCCCCTATGGGTAGAGCCTCATTGGCTGGCCGTGACAGGCAATCAACCAAGGCATTATTTTACCCCCTAATATATTATACTGTATCTGTTGTGAGCTCAGATATATAGGTCTGGTTGTATTGCTCCTGTGCAGACCAAGGGTCTGATATTTTGGCCATCACATGCACCGCGGGGTTTGTGCTCAATGAAAGCTATGAAATAGCGACCCTCTCAATAAAAATGGTGAATAGCCAGATGGAGACCGAGAAGCTCACGGTCAAATGTGCTGTACTTCCTTTTGGGGGAGGTGGGGTGATGGCAGGGGACAGAGCTGCTGATGGAAGAAGGCAAGTGGCTGCCACATGCCTCTGTCCAGCTGTTCATGTAGAGCTCCTAAAGCATAGTCTAGGGCATCAGTTGGGTGTGTTGGGGACTGGGTGTGACAGTAGGGTTGCATTAGAAAAGAACTCATTTGGTATCATCAAATGCGCTGGGCATGCCCACTGGCCAGTCAAGCCCGAGATTAGGAGCATTGCCTATAAGTGCACTATACAGGGAGTACATTAGTTCAGCAACTCGCAGAATGAAGTGGTGATAGAAATTTACCATACGTAAAATATCCTGTAGGTTTTTTTATATAGAGCAGGGTGATGGGAAATCCATAATTGTGACTACTTTTGATGGGAGGGGTTTTGCACCTTCTGTGGATATCCGATGTCCAAGAAAATCAATGGTTGACAACACAAGCTGGCATTTAGTAGGGCTAATAATCAACCTGTGTGAGCTTAAGCACTCGAACAATATGTGGAGATGAGATATGTGTTCACATTTGGATGCACTGGTGAAATGTATGTCATCCAGGTAAACGAAAAGAAGATCTTTCAATACAGAGTCCATCAGCCTTTGGAAAGTCTATGCTGCATTTTTCAATCCAAATGGCATGTGCAGAAACTCAAAAAGGGTTATCACAGCTGTTTTGCAAATGTCCTTGAAGCACACACGAACCTGATGATAGCCCCTAACTTGATCAGCTTTGGAAAAAAATTACCTTTCCAGCTAAACATGTCGAAAGTCTTGGATGTGTGGTACCAAGTAATGTTCGGGGGTGGTGGCCTCGCTAAAGCATCACATGGGTGGCGAACCATCGGGCTTAGGGACCATATTGAGGGGTGAAGCCCAGGGGCTACTTGGCCAGCGAGCAGTGCTGACTCTTTCCATATTGGCAAACTCACCCTTCACTGCCAGATTTCCTGGGTCCGGTCTATTCGTGTCAGCATGGACTGGTGGGCCAGTTGTGGGAATGAGGTGCTTGACCCCATGTTTTGTGACTGCAGTAGAGAATGCGGGGTTGGTGAGGTCTGGGGATTTGCCCAGCAGTCAAGTAAACTCACATATGATGGTACACTTGCTTGATAAGCTGTTGTGGAGAACTTACTGGGGGAGTAGTGTCATGATCCAATGTCCTTGACATCCACAAGCCGGCAGTTCTTAAGATTGGCCAAAAGTCCTTGGGCGCACAGGAAACCTGCACCGAGCAGAGGTCAAGCTGCTTTAGCCAGGACAGCTGCATCAGTGAGGGCTACGTAAACTTGATCAGGCGTTTGGGGCATGCAGAGTTCTTTAAAAATAAAACAAGGATGTTGATTTCCCAGGAGAGTCGGCATGTGGTCCATTAGCTCCGAAGACCTAGTATTGTTGAAATCGAGTAAGGGGAGAAACTGTTTGGCACGCTCAGACTCCGATAGTCCAAAGGTCTGTTGAAGGTGAGTTTTCAACAATCAGTATTTATCATGTACAGGCAGGTGCTCATGCAGACTCACCAATCTCACAGCCACCGAATTGCTGAGCAATACTACAACGTAGTAGAATTTGGTGTTTTCGGCGGTGAATTCTCTCAGAATGAACTGTGCCTCAGCTTGTACAAACCAAGCAACAGCACTTTGCTCCCAGAACTCCAGCAGTTTCAAAGTGACTGCATTGATCGACATGTTCAATAACTCAGGAATTGTCCTAGACCATTGGGAACACCAATGAAGGTTGTCGCAAATTAAATGAAGTGAGTCATTTTGTGTTTAATGAAACCTGTAACGCATTTTGTTGATCTCTGAAACCTAAGCACAAAAGCATGCTAAAAAATCCATATGTAACAATGTCATCACGTCAGACCAGGATCTTAAAGTGAAAGCCCGTACTCAATGTCGGTAGTTGTGAATTATTTACATTTCTCCCAATTATGTTACTCTGCAGTGTTGTCTTCAATTGATTACATTATGGCTATTATTCTATATGTCCATAAGAAATAAATCTCAGGATTGTATGTGCTGATACATATGTACTTTGATAATAACTTTACATTGAATCTGAACTTTGAAGAAGCTTTTCTCTGTACCTTGGTATATGTGGCATTAATAAACCGATCCCAATTCCGAGTCCAAACCTAATTATGTTGAGAATGTGCCCAGGATATACAATATTTTGCATCAGGGAACACTGCAACATTTTACTGAATGCCCTGGGCACAAGCATCCATCTCCTGATTTTTGTTTAATCACAAGCAAGTTAATCATATCTCCAGTGAAGAAAGAAGACAGAAATATGTGGTAACATATCACTTCTTGTGCTTTATTCAAAACAGAATCAACATGCCTAAAGTTCATGTCCACATTCAATAGTCCAATGGATCACAAAAACATCAACTCCTTTTCTCTCTCCACAGATACTACCTGACTTCCTATTTCTGGTAATTTTTATTTTTTAATTGGATTTCCAGAATGTGTATTTTTGTTAGCTTTTCCATTTGACAGTCTTTGAAAAACAAATGCTCAGCTTGAAGGAGGAAAGCAAGTTTCTGCAATGTAACAGCTCCATCTGAGATGTGGAGAGATAATTGTTGCTAGAATATCATAGATCTAAGGTTGCAAGGTAAAGCAAGCAAAAGGAAAGAGGTGTCAAATGGCTTCTGGAGAAATGTAAGGGTTGGGGTCAGTGATGAAGGGCAGGTCACTGTTCAGCTCACTGCTCCATGGGGTTCACTTGTCTCTGTGCTGAACTGAGACTGCAGTCAGCAACTAATGGGTTCATGGACTGGCTGCAGCAATAAACTGGCTTTGTGGCTGTGGAGTCACTTTCCTGAACTTTAGTTCTGAGTGTCACTTGTTTACTTTTTATTATTTGCTCAATTTTTTTCACACATTGGGTGTTTGACGGTCTTTTTTTCATGGGTTCTACTGGGTCTCTTTGTTTTGTGGCTGCCTGTAAGAAAACGAACCTCAAGGCTGTATAGTATATAGTATGCCTACTTTGGTAGTGAATGCATTCTGAAAGTTGAACTTTGAACTTTATATGCCAAGCCTCTGAAATGTAGGCATTGAATAAATCACATTGAAGGGAGTGAAGAGTTTCCTCCTATTACAGTCGCCAGCATCTGTAGAATCTCATGTTTATGTTAAGGTTTACTGTTAATTTTGCATGAAGAGATTAAACTATCCATGATAAGGAACTGGAATAGAATCCCATTTTTCTCAGTGGGTGTGGTGGAATGCTGGTCTAAGTACCATTGCTCCAAATCTGAATTGTATGGAGCAATGCAAGGTGGAAGTGAATCAGATTGCTTGGAGTATTGTATACATTTCTGGTCAGGAAGAATGTCATGTTAGAAAGGGTGCAAGAAAAATTCACCAGGATATTACCTGCACTGGAGACCCTGAGTTACAAGCAGAGACTATACAGGCTATACAGCCTTTTTTATGGAGCACAGGAGGATGAGAAGTGGTTTTATAGAGGTGTATAAAACCATGAGAGGCAAAGATAAGGTGAACGGTCTGTTTATGTTTGCCTCTCAGGATAGTGTAGTTTCAAAAACTAGAGGCCCTAAAGTTTGGGTGAAAGGAGAAATTTTGTCAGTCAGTGAATGATGAGTATATGAAATATGCTTCTGGATGAAAATTCAAAGACTCAAAGTACATTTATTATCAATGTATGTGTACAGTATACAACCCTGGGATTCATCTTGCCCACAGATAGCCACAAAACAAAGAAAACCATGGAATCCTTTCAAAGAAAGATATCAACCCCTCCACCACATGCAAAAAAATCAAATCACGCAAACATCAACAAACAAAAGGAGTGAAAATCACAGAATATAAAACAAAAATTTGAAAGAATCCAGGCATATTCAGATCAGCTCTGTATTCATTATTTGCAGGCCAGCCCAATTCAAAGTCACCCAAATTAACAGGTAAAAAGGGGAAACCAGAAACCAGAAACTCATCATAACATAAACTACAGACTCTAGTCCACAAACCACATCACTTAAATCTTGCCCAAGGCCTATGAACTCCAGTACCATCTTCCAATTACATCAATGAAGAGAGGGACCATTCAAATGCAGGAACCTTCATCCAGGAGCAACAAGCAAGAGGGAGAGAGAGAGAGACAGATCATCACACGCAGACACCTTCTTCTGGCTGCCAGTGAGCGAGAGGCTTATTGGGACTGAACACTTGCTTGCCATCTGCATTCGCCTCAATGATTTCACTTTAATCGGCTATATTGGTGAGAAATGGAGTTGATCATGAGCATATGTCCCGACTCCAGGCTTCTGGGCCTCAGGGCCAAACACCTCACTGAATCCCCTCAAAGACAGCAAAGCATAAGATCACTCAATCAGCCCAAAAACACACCATCACACTGTTGGTCACAGGCTGTAATAGTAGCAGAACCACATTTGAATTAAAAAGATGTAAAAGAAGTGAAAGAGCTAGTTTTGTGAACCATCTGGAGGAAGTTGCCCTGGTAGCTGGTGCCATCTTCTTCTGGAACATTCTTTCAGATGAAGTGATATAGGCAGGTACAGTTACAACGTTTAAAAAAACATTGAGGCAGGTAGACAGATAGGAAAGGTTTAGCAGAATATGGGCAGATGCAGGCAAATAGGACAAGTTGATGTAGGCAACTTGTTGCCACAGAGGAGATGGGCCAAAGGGCCTGCTTACATCCATCTGGCAGAACTGGTTCTCAATCTCAACAATTTCTTTTTAGGCTCCTCCCACTTTCTCCAAACACAATGTGTAGCCATGGGCATCCACATGGCTCCCAGGCATTTCTGCTTTTTCATTAGCTACGTGATCCAAGTCTATATTGGTAACACTGCCCAAAACTTTCTATGTTATCTCAACAACTGCATTGGTACTACTTCCTGCAGCCTTAATGAGCTCATCAAATTCGTCAACCTAGCTCTAAAGTTTATTTGGTCCATCTCTGACACTTCTCTTCCATTTCTTGATCTTTCTGTCTCTGGGTCAGACAGTCTTCCAATACCTTTTATAAACATGCTGACTCTCACAGTCACCTTGACTATACTTCTTCCCACCTTGTCATTTGTGAGAAAAGGTATTTCAATTTCTCAGTCTGCATCTCCATTATATCTGTCCTTAGCATGAAACTTTCCATTCTAGAACATCTGAGATGTCTTCCTTCTTCAAAGAATGGGGTTTCCCTTCCACTACCAACAGTGCTGCTCTCATCTACATCTCTTCCATTTCCTGCACCTCTGCTCTCACCCCATCCTCTCGTCACCATGGCAGGGATAGAGGTCTCCTTGTGATTAACATCCACCCCTCAAACCTCTATATCTTCCATGTCATTCTCCATACCTTCCACTGCCCCACTTCCAGTCCCATTTAATTTTCCAGTCCCAATCTGACATGTTGGTCTATGGCCTTTTCTACTGCCACAATGAAGCCACACTCAGGTTGGAGGAGCAACACCTCATATTCCATCCGAGTAGCCTCCAAAATGATGACATGTATATTGATTTCTTTAACTTCCAGTAATTTCTTTCCCCTTGCCCCTTCTCTTTTTTTTTCCGTTCTGGCTCCACTTACAGCATTTCTCTTCTCCTCACCTGCTCATCACATCCTTCTGGTTCCTCTTCTCCTTCCCGTCCTTCCAAAGTTCACTCTCTTCTTCTATCAGATTCCTTCTTCTTTAGCCATTTACCTCTTCCTCCTATCATCTCCCAGCTTCTTGCTTCATCTCCCCTCCCCCACCCACCCATCTTCCCCCTTACCTGGTTTCACCTATCACCGACACACAAGAGAACCTGCAGATTCTGAAAGTCCAGAATGCTGGAGGAACTCAACATCCATGAAGGTCTGGCAGCATCTGTGGAGAAGAATAAAGAGTCAACACTTTTGGCTGAGACTCTTCATCAGGACTAGAATGGAAAGGGAAAGAAGGCTATCTCCTTCAAGCTTGTACTTGTTCCTCTCCTCCTACCACCTTATTCAGGCTTCCTTCCTCTTCCTCTCCAGTCCTGGTAAAGCGTCTTGACCCGAAATGTTGGCTGTTTATCTCTCTCCATAGATACTGCCTGATCTGCTGCATTCCTCTTACATTTTGTGTGTGTTCCTCAACATTTCCAGCATTTGCAGAATCTCCTGTGTTTATGATAAGTTGATTCAATAATTAGTCAAATATACCACATATCACACTGCTGTCAATGAGTATGTTGGCATTAACACAGTAAGCCTGAATTAATGCTGTGTGCAAATACAATATTAAGGTATAGGAGCAGAATTTGGCCATTCAGCTTATCATGTGTGCTCTGATGCAAGGATAATTTTCCTTGTGCATAATCAGAAAACCTTTAGGTGAGCATTTAGCAAACACATTTGTGCAGTATGGCTGAAGTCTGCACTTTCCAACTGCCTCTTGCAATTGCTAGCAGCTTTGGCATTGATTCAGATGAAACTGAGATTCCCATCACTAAGACAATCACACTCAAACAAAGTGTGAAGGGATGATTGAAGCTGCAAGAAGACACCAGTTTGCTTGAAATCAATGGAGCTTTGTCATCAGTAAATACAGGGAATTCAGGCAATCACATTTCAACAAATTCAGAACACCTTACTTAACTGATGAAAATATTTAACGAGGGTAATGCATTGTAAGCAATCCTTTTCTGATTGACATTTCGAGTGATGGTACAGTCATTGTAAACAGGACTGCCACAGTGTGACCAGTTTAATTCATAAGAGTGGTACTTGAATCAGACCTCTTATTGTACTTCAGTACACTGACGAGAAACTTGCAGGGAAAGAGAGACATTCTTTGTGGTAAACCTCAGAAAACAGTACTCTGATCATAACTCTGATGTGTCAGGTGATCTGAGTTAAACAATTGACAAACATATTTCTGGCTCTCTACATAAATAACAACGACTTTACAGGAAGTGAATTAGCAAGTGTTTGAGGCTATTAACAGCTTCCAACATAGATCAATCTTTTTCAAATTAGGTTGGTGTGCTTACTTATTCATGACTTTTGTGAGGATTTGTAGAAGAGTTTATTATCATCTGTACCTGCTCTTGGAAATGATGTGTGAGTGAGGATGACATGTGACTTTCAGTAGCACCAGACATCCCATGAGTCTGCTGACCTTCTTTTCCTGGTGGTGGTAATCATGGATTTGAGAAGTCCTGTCAAAGAAGCATCGTGCTCTGTATCCTGTAGGTGGCATATACTGCAGCCACGGTTTAAAAAAATGAAGTGAGCGAATGTTAAAGACAGGTAAAAATCTGATGAAATGAGCTGATAAAGAGCAGCTTTGCCTTCATTGGTGTATAGTTCCTTGAATAATGTTGGGATTGCAACAATCAGGCTAATGAAGTAAACTCTATCACTTCCCCAATTTGAGGTTTAGAGATAGCAAATATTTAGAGAGGCAGACAATGAGCAATTAGCCATGCAAGACTAACCCGACCTGCTCTTGTTGAATAATGCTCTTCAGATGGATCTTTTTACATTGTTTTTCAATTGTAAACCCAGTATTAGATGGTGGTGATGATAATGAATATGAAAGAGTGGGTAGCTTAACCCTTTTTGGAGACAGTCATTGGCTGATATTTGAGAGGTTTAGGGGGGCATTTATGAAGCCAAGGCTGATTGTTCTCCAGTTCTCAGTTTATAAAGGAATACCACTTCTTTGCAACTGAGAATGGAACTGAACCCTATGCAATCACCAGGAGCATTTAGCGATGTGAGTTCAGTAATGCAGGAGGAAAAGGTCAGGTTGCCATTAGACATAGCTTAGAAGAGCTCCTGCAGCAATCATGATTGATTTCTAACAACTGAAAATGATTTCCTTAGTTAGGCATGTCTACATCAACTGGAAAGTTTTTTTTCCTTGATCCATATTCACTAAGCTTCCTTGGTTCCTGCTTCAACATAATCAAATGCCGCCTGGATGCTGTGTCAGACACTTCCTGTCTGTAAATCATTACATTTACTGATACTAGATTAATGTTGTAATAAGATGTGGACAACCATATGGCACCCAAGTTAAACATTACCAAATGTGTAATAGTAAAGAAAATATCGCACAATTTTGACATCTTCCAACAACTTGCTGATGATTGAAAGAAATCCTTCGGGAAACCCAATGCGGCCTCTACTACATTGGTGAGACACAGTGTAGATTGGGGGACCACTTTGTTGAGAACCTTCGCTCCAACCGCAAAAAGCAGGATTTCCCAATGGGCAACCATTTTAATTCCAATCCACATTCCCATTCAACATGTCAGTCCATGGCCTCCTCTACTGCCACAATGAGGCCAATCTCAGGTTGGAGGAGCAACACCTCATATTGCATCTGGGTAGCCAAACTAATGGCATGAAATTGAGTTCTCTAGTGTCTGGTAATTTTCCCCCTCCCCCTTCCCTCTACTTCCATTCCCATTCTGGCTCCCCTCTTTCTGCTACTATTCTCCTCACCTACCTATCATTTTGCCCTGGTGCCTCTCCTCCTTCCCTTTCTTCTGTGGTCCATTCTCCTCTGTAATATGATTCTTTCATCGTCATTCCTTTACCTGTTCCACCTATCACCTCCTAGTTTCTCACTTTACCCCTCCCTCCACACCTGTCTTGCCTTAGTCCCCTAGGCCTGAGTCGACATAGTAGCACACCTGGCTTCACCCATCAGCTTCTAGTGTGTACTCCTTCCCCTGCTCCACCTTATTCTGGCTTCATACCCCTTCCTTTCCAGTCCTTATGAAGGGTCTCAGCCTGAAATGCAGACTGTTTATTCCTTTCATAGATGCTGCCTGATCTGCTGAGTTCCTCCAGCATTTTGTATGTGTAACTTGGTAAAGATATGGTTAGTCTGGAGTATACCCTGCTGTTCTACAAACGTGATGTTGTGTTGCCACAATGCATTCAGTGTATTCTGTATGCTTAGCCATTCTTTGATGCCATATAGAATAAATTAGTTAAAAGAGGCAGGACCTCCGAGATGGAAGAGTTAAAGTGAAGGACACCTCAAGAGGATGCTGAGATTCAACTAAAACCTATCGCTGAGGTCTTCTGTAAACAAATTGGTCTTGGCATTGGTTCTTGCACTCATTTGATTCATATTTGTGGGGATGGACATTTTTGTGAAATTGCTTCCTCAAATTAGTCATAAATAACCAATGCTGAGGTGCTAAATCTGTTCTGAATCCACCTTAGAAGTGTGACATGTTGTAAGGTTTCACTGATAATATAATAGTTTCTCTGTAGCAGCATTGTTTGAGTTACAACTAGAGATAACGGGGTTTGTTGTTCTTTCTTTTGAGTCTGGAAGAGAGATTTTCATGGTCTTTTGCCGAGGAGGGATGAGGAGAGAAGACGCGAATGGAGAGAGTTGGTAGACCGCTGGATGGGATGGACTTGGAGCGAGGGTCCGAAGGGCAGCGATGATCAAAGGAAGTCGATGGTGGACGATCAGCTTATCAGTGAGCTCCAACATTGTGCAATAGGCTGTTTCATAAGATTGGGTCCTTTTTCTTTTTTTTCATTTTCTTTACTAACCATATAGTCAAAGTAAGAATTATAAAGCTTAATGGTTTAATCTCATATTGTGTACTGTTTGTGACTTTGGGGTACTGATTTGTAAGAGGGGACACATCGCTCAGCATCCATCCAAACGAGATTTCTTAAGTTTGGCTGCGCCAGGGGCTATCATCCCCTTTATTAAGCCGCTAGCTGAAGCGTGAGTTACAGAAGGCACAGATATAATAGTCTACAATGTGAGAGAAGGTGTCCTCAGTCTGATGGAAGGGTCTACAATTGCTGTGTTGTGGTTGTTTCTACTAATACTTTCATCTGAAGCAGGGTGATTGATGAGGGTAAAAGAACATTTTTTTCCTTGACTTGGCCGTCTGTTTATTTTTCTCAGAGAGCCAATTCAGGGAAAGGGCAAGTCTGAGAACAATGTCCAGCTGGACTTGATATTTGGGTCATATGTGGTCCTTCAGAGCAACTATTTATGATGCGTATTGAATTTCCCATTCCCAGAGTACATTCTATGCCCTTGCTGCTCTTAGACCATTTTTCAAACAAGGTTCCACATGGAATATTCATCACTGTGCATTAATTACCATACTTAATGAGCTTTAGTGGAGTTTGAAATGTATGCATAATCCCACCCCGCATCAAAATGCAACATCTCATGTGAAGAGGCAGTATGAAGTTAATTATGATCATGAAGGAAGTTGACATTCTGGCCATGAGTATGGCTATACCATACTGTTGCTTGTCAATTTTTAGCACCAAGTCTCCCAATCCTGGTAAACTGCCAAATGCCAGTGAGGAGGATATTGCAGGGCTAAACAAAGTTGACCTTGGTTTTGGTTTCAATAAGTATTCTTGTTATGGTTTGATACTAAGTTCGGGCACACACCAAAAGCATGTCGACAGTTGTGCTTCGCCGCGCGTTCATACCAGACTACATTAGTCATACACACACAAGCAATGCACTTCACTGTATACTTTGAGGTTTCGGTGTGCATATGACAAATAAAGCCAATCTTTAATCTTTTAGATATGAGTCAAGCACTTTTCTGAGTGTTTGAAGTCATATGTAGATCAGTTGTATGGATGGTGTATTCTTTTCTTAAAGAATATGTGTTTGAGTTGTTCTGCTACCTCATCCTGTCGAACAAAATAACTTTTTAATTGCAGAAAGTTTCATTGACTAAGTTAATACCTTCTAGTTCCTGAAGTATAAATCGTATTTTCATAGCCAGGTCATTAGTCTTAGCCTCTGGATTACTAGTTTATTGGAGCTTCAATGCTCAATCATAAGGTCAACCAGAGTTATCACCAAACGTTTTGTTTGTGCTCAGTTCTTGATCCATTCTTATTTTGTGTCTGGATCCTGGCCTCAGATTCTTCAGCACCGTGCCTATGACTGTGCTATGGACCTGCTGCCTGGTACTTGCCTAGTACCTGGGGCTAATTGTATGAGCTTTGAGGGCCAGAAAGAAGCACAATGGAAGAGCACGTCACTCATGTCAGGGACATTTTAAAGAGGCTTCTGGACCATGGACTTAATGTCAAACTGGAGAAGTCCAGATTTCCCACGAAAACCATTTCAACTTTGTGTTTCATCATCTCCAATGGCAATCTCAAGATGAACCCTACCAAGTCCCAGGCAAACAGAGACTGGCCACAACTATCCAGTGTCAGACAAGTCCAACGATTCCTGAGGTTTGCAAACTTTTACTGAAAGTTCATCAGGAATTTCAGCTCGATGGCAGCTCCGCTAATGGTGTTAAGAAATCCACAGGCCCTTTTGCCTGGACTACTGAAGCAGAGGCTGATTTTGCAGAGCTTAAACAATAGTTTACATCAGCTCCCATCTTGCTTTCTCCCAGTTCAGACCCCTTCATCGTGGAAGTGGATGCCACAGGCATCAGAGTAGGTAGAGTGTTGTTTCAACAGTCATCTTCGGATGGTAAGCTGCACCCATGTACATTCATATCCAGGTGGCTATCCCCGACAGAGAGAAATTATGACATTGGGAATCAGGGGCTTCTTGCAGTGAAGTAGTTTTGAGGATTGGCGTCAATGGCTTGAGGGGCCAAGAACCCTTATATCAATTGGACAGACCACAAGAATCTGGCTTATATTTAGGAGACCAAGATCAATTTTGCTCATCCCAACCTAGAAGAAAGACACCAAGGCGAACCAAAGGAGAAGGCTGTGACACGCATTGCAGCCTGAGCAACAGATCTGGCTGTCCACTCTTGATTTGCCTCTCTGGGTGGAATCTTGAATGTTGGTGCCCAAGTTCATAAGACCATAAGATAAAGGAACAGAAGTCGGCCATTCAGCCCATCGAGTCTGCTCCGCCATTTTATCATGAGCTGATCCATTCTCCCATTCAGTCCCACTCCCCGGCCTTCTCACCGTAACCCCTGATGCCCAGGATAATCAGATACCTATCAATCTCTGCCTTAAATACACCCAATGACCTGACCTCCACTGCTGCCTGTGGCAACAAATTCCACAGATTCATCACCCTCTGGCTAAGAAAATTTCTTTGCATCTCTGTTCTGAATGGGCGCCCTTCAATCCTTAAGCCATGCCCTCTCATACTAGACTCCCCCACCATGGGAAACAATTTTGCCTCATCCACTCTGTCCATGCCTTTCAACATTCAAAATGTTTCTATGAGGTCTCGCCTCATTCTTCTAAACTCCAAGGAATACAGTCCAAGAGCGGTCAAACGTTCCTCGTATGTTAACCCTCTCATTCCCAGAATCATTCTAGTGAATCTTTTCTGAACCTTCTCCAACATCAGCACATCCTTTCTTAAATATGGAGCCCAAAACTGCCCACAGTACTCCAAGTGAGGTCTTACCAGTGCTTTATAGAGCCTCAACACTGGCCTCTATCAATGGGGAACAGGTCTTCATGGTGAGAAGACTTTTGGACTTACATACTGTTTGGGAGTTCCTCAGGGACTGGGAAAGATTCGGACCCAAGGAAAAGTGCTGGGTACTGAAAGGGACACCGAGAACCTTGCTCTCATCCACAATCACCATCACCATCTCTATAAGCAGCTTGGGCCATCAGGAGTCGGCCAGAGAGGTAGGGGGTCCTGTTATGAGATGCTCCCAAGCGCATCAGCTTCCAGAGTTTAAACACTCTAACTCTCTGGAGTATGGATAGCTGTTGCAGCTCCTTTAAGGGTTCCAAACCATCCTGCTAAATGACAATCATCACATACAAAAAATGCTGGTGAACGCAGCAGGCCAGGCAGCATCTATAGGAAGAGGTGCAGTCGATGTTTCGGGCCGAGACCCTTCATCAGGACTAACTGAAAGAAGAGATAGTAAGATGGCAATCATGTTTTGTTCACTAAGAATTGAGTACTTAAAGAGCAACAGAATAGAGCCTCTGTGCTCAGCTGTAAGACCAGCCAGAGATAACATTCATAGTTCTCGCTCCAGCTTCATTCCATGTCCCGATCCTAGCCTCGGACGCTCCAGCATTTGGGTTCAAACCTTCCTCGCCAATAGCTCATCACAGAAGCAATATCCAATACATATTGTTCTTTACTATTTACACAACTTCTATTATAAACTAATTTCCTTTTAAACATGAGTAATATTTTATATTTCTCTCCATGTATTGGTATTGATTTATTATTATCACATGTACCAAGATACAGTGAAAAGCTTGTCTTACATGCTGTTTACAAAGATCAAATCGTTACACAGTGCATTGAGCTCAGATAAGTTAAAACAATAACACAGCAGAATCGTGTATAAAAACTATCAAAAAAAAGCAGTGCATATAAACAATAAAGTGCAAGATCATAACGAAGTGGATTGTGAGGCCAAGAGTCCATCTTATCGTATAGGAGGTCCATTCAGGGGTATGATAAAAGGGGAATGAAAGTTGTGCTTAAGCCTGGTGGTGTTTGCTTTCAAGCTTTTGTATTTTCTGCCTGATGGGAGAAGCGAGAATATCTGGAGAGTCTGTGATTATCCTGGCATCCTTACTGAAACAGTGAGCAGTATTAACAGAATCCACAGAGGAGAGCTTCTTTGCTCAAGACTCCACTTATACCGTATCTACGTCCAATTTTATGAAATATAATGTGAACAATGTAGACCAAATGATATATACTTAGTGGCTACTTTGTTAAGTATTCCTGTACATTTGCTCGATAATGCAAGTACCTAATCAGCCAATCATGTGTTAGTAACTCAATGCATAAAAGGATGCTGATGTGGTCAAGTCATTCAGTTGTTGTTCAGACCTGACATCAGAATGGGGAAGAAATTAGGGCTAAGTGGCTTTGATTGTGGGGATGATTGCTGGTTGCAGTCAATGAAGCCCTCAAAACTGCTTCAGCACCTTGAATCCAAGCATGCTGCACTTAAAGAAAAACCTGTTGAGTTTTTTGACCGGAGAAAATGTGAGCAAGCGGGACAGAAGCAAGTGCTGAGAGCCACCACCTCCACAAATGCTGCTGCTCTAAGAGTGTTGTACTTAGTGGCTAGCCGTATTGCTAAGGCTAAGAAGCCTTTCACTGTTGGTGAAGAATTGATTCTGCCCACTGCCAAGGACATGTGCCATGAACTGTTGGGAGAAGCTGCAGCTAACAAGATGGCACAAGTTTCTCTTTCAGCTACCACAGTTTGAAGAAGAATCGATGACATTACAGAGGACATTGAAACACAGCTGTTGGAACGAGTCACAATGGTATACTACACAGGTCGACGAGTCTACCAATGTCGACAACAAGGCAATACTGCTGGTTTATGTGCGATATATATTTCAAGATGATGTGTATGAGGATATGTTGTGTGCACTGATGCTGCCAACCAACACAACTGGGACAGAACTATTCAAGTCTTTGAATGACTACATGTCAGGCAAACTGGACTGGTCATTCTGTGTTGGACTATGCACAAACAAGGCTGCAGCTATGATTGGACGGCTGTCTGGTTTCACTACCTGAGTCAAAGAGGTTGCTCCTGAATGCCAGTCTACACACTGAAATGCTGGCTAGCCGAAAAATGTCACCTGATCTTAACAGCGTATTGAATGATGTTGTTGAAGTTACCAATCACATCAGAGCAAAAGCCCTTAACTGACGTCTGTTTGAGCAGCTTTGCGAGGAAATGGATGCAGAGCACAAACGCCTTCTCTTTCACACTGAAGTCAGGTGGCTATCAAAAGGGAAAGCCCTGGCCAGGGTTTTTGAGTTAAGAGAGCAGCTACAGAGATTTCTTTCAGGAAAAAAGTCACCACTGGCAGCATACTTCAGTGATGAGGAGTGGATAGCAAAACTCACTTATCTGTGTGACATCTTCAACCTGCTCAATGAACTCAATTTGTCACTTCAGGGGAGAATGACAACTGGCTTCAAGTTGGCAGATAAAGTATCTGTTTTCAAAGCCAAACTGGAACTGTGAGGATGACGAGTGGACAGGGGCATATTTGACACGTTCCCAACATTAGGTGGGATTTTAGGAGAGACTGAGACTGCACCGTCCTTCTCATCACTGGTGCGTGATCATCTATCTTGGCTGTCGACAGAATTTGAACGTTTCTTCCCAACCGCAAATGACCCAAGATGTGCAAAGGAATGGGTCCATGACCCATATGTGAATGTCCCCAGTGAATCATCCATGTCAGCACGGGAAGAAGATCAACTCCTCGAGCTTGCAAATGACGGTGAGCTGAAAAGTATGTTTGACATAACATCTCTGCTGGCATTCTGGATCAAAGTCAAGGCTGAATATCCTCAGATAGCCACAAAAGCTCTGAAAATGTTGCTTTCATTTCCAACATCATATAAATGCAAAGCGGGGTTTTCTGCAATGAATGCAATGAAAACTAAATTGCGGAATAGACTGGACATAAGGAGCCCCCTTCGAGTATCACTGTCTCCCACCACCCTTCGATTGGACCGTCTTGTTGCAGGGAAACACGTCCAGGACTCCCACTGATTCAGCGATATTGGTGTGTTGCAATGATTTTATATATTCATATGAGGAAAATATGTTACTTAAAATGTTATGATACTATTGACTTATAAGTGACTTATAATTGACATCACTATATTCATGCAAGGAAAATTTGCGCTGTGTGTTTAATATTAAATTCATTAGATAAACCCTTTTAGAAATGAAATTGAGTGTATTAGCCACTTATGAGTGACTTATAGTTGACTTATCACCTATATTCTGGTCATGATTAACACCCCCCCACCCACGCCATTGGCTGGCCCGAAAGAATATTGTCAATATTAAACCAGTGCACGGTGCCAAAAAGGTTGGGGACCCCTGCCCTAATCAATCTTGAGTAATTACCTTTGAATACTCATAGAGAAAATTGAGATGCAATATTATCGTTAATTCACAAATTTCTAAATCAGCCACATTTAAGTCATAGAATCTTACTCGTGTTAAACAATTCATTAGTGCTTTGGTTTGAGAGAAGTTTCACTCCATTGTTGGTTCATTATAATTAGTCCTCTTACTGTGCGTGTAAATATGATTATTACTATGCTTAACTAAAAGTACTTATCAGCGAATTAATGATAATTTTGTAGAATTTTCTCTGCTGCTTTATGATAGAGGTCTATACGCTTATTTGAACATCAGGTGCAATTTTAAAACAGAAGCATCAAATCAAGCCCAAGAACTGGAAACTCATTGATTCTTCATAGCCTGGGTATGTGAGCTAATTACAGAAATCAGCCTTTTAGATCTGAGTAATTTAATTCGACAGAGACCAGTGATCAAATCAGTGATCCATTTTGCTCATGTATGTATCATGAATAATATATTTACAAGTCAGGTTACTTTCAAAAAATGTTATTGTAGGATAAAATATATAATTTCAGTACCAACTACTCTTTATGTGAAATTTTTATCCCACATACTATATCTCCTTTAAGTCCACTCAAGCTCACTTCACTGTTACCTTAAACATATGCCTTCAGTTTTTGAAATCTCTGTCATGGCTACAGACAATGGGTATCTACCCTATCTATGCCTCTCATAATTAATTTTATACACATCTATCACATCACCTCTCAATTCTCCTCACTATCAAACTTTACCTATCCAAACGCTCTAAACTTAAATCTAAGCTCTATAATCCAGATGACATCTTAGCCAATCTTTTCTGTCTACTCTGTATCTTAATGATATCCCTCCTGTAGTGTGAAGACTATACTCCATTTGTGGCCTGAACAATATTTTGTACAACTGTAGCATGGCATCATAAGTATTGAGTTTGGTGAATGCTTAGGGCCTTACCCTTCACTGTTTATGTCCTGCGCTGGTTAAATTTTAAGAAATACATCACCCTGCACTTCTGCAAGTTAAATTCCATCAGCTGTTCTTTTGCCCAGTTTCCTAGTAGATCTAATCCTATTATAACATTAGACAACGTTGTTTGATCTACCATCAATGTTGATGTCATCAGCAAGCTTACTAATCATGCCAACTACATTTTCATCGATGTAGATAGTGCCTGCTGCCCTGCAATTGTCAATCTTCTTGGTAATTTTAAAATGCTCAATCAGATTTAGGTATCCTGTGCACATAATCCCTGATAAATCATTTCCCTTTGAAACACAACTAAATATCATCCCTTTGAATCCTGTCCAATTTCTTTTTGACCACTGATCTGTATCTCACTGGTCTCTAGTTTTCTGGCTTCTTTCTTCTACCCTTCTTCAATAATGACAAAACATTAGCTATTCTCCAGTCTTCCAGTCATCAGAGACCAAGGAAGGTGCAATAATCTCAGTTGAGCCCCAGCAATGTCCTTCCTTGCTTTCCTTAACATCCAAAGATATATCTAGTAAGGTCGCAGGGACTTCTCCACCTTTATGCATTTCAAGACTTCCAACACTTCTTTCTCTGTAATGTTGCAACCATGTCAAATTGAGACATGTGGCAAGTAGGTTAAGGTCAGTAGACTGAGAATTGGTTCTCTGATGCCATTAATTTTCTGCTGTTCAAAATAACTCACTAAGTAGTTAACTGATCTATGCTAGTCAAATACCATGAGAAATACTAACTTTCTACAGTTGTGTATCATAAAATGGCAAGTGTATGATAAAGATAAACAGCAATGACTCACTAATCCAAATTTAGTGGATTCAGAAGCCTGAGCTCACAACTCTTAAATATTTATGTCACTTATGTTTGACAAACCCTTTTAGTAATGCTTGCTATCCTGTTCAATATATCGATTCCTGACTGCATTACTAGAAATGTATACCACAGGTCAGCTTCTGGGATTAGACACAATGGCACTGAAGTTCTTTTAAACATGAAATGAAAGAAGCTGCTAAAACATTGTACTGCAATTGCTGGTTTAAAAAAAATCATTATACTTCCTATGGAAACAGAAAATACTGGAAATACACAGCGTGCATCTGTACTTGAGAGGAGAAGGCATTAAGGTTTTGTGGGTGAGAGCTTTAGAAAGCTTAAACACAAATTATGTTCTTGACAATTTCAATTTACTTGCAATACAATTTGCAGGGCCTAGAAGTGAGTCTGAAGTGAAGCAGTACCAAATATTATCAACGACTATCACAGAATTTTGATACTTCTGCGACACTTACAGAGGACTAAGTTGCAATGTTCCTCAAGTTTGGGGACATTACTGAATGGTTGTTTTAACTATTGTTTATGGATCCTTTGTGAAACAGCCATGGACGGTAACACGTGCAGTTGTTGTTTGCTCAGTGTAATTTGTGTACAGTGATCATGAGTACAATGGCTATCTCTGTGATAATTGGAACTTGGTGCATTAAAGCCCAACCAGAGATCTTCATGCAATAGGCTCAAAAGCCAAAAACACACACTATAGCAGATTGATAAACAGATGTGAATAAAGGTCACGAAAATGACATTCATACTTCCCCTGTCCTCTGCCAGATTGGATTTTTATTGTTTGATTCAAATCCATATTTCAAAGTGTGTCTCCTCTAAGATTTCAGCATCTCTAAATTAAGCATATCAGACAAATAACTATGACGGAGACACAAGAGACTACAGACGCTGGAATCTGGAATAATACACAGAAAGCTGGAGGAACTCAGCAAGTCAGACACCATCTGTAGAGGGAAGTGGATAATTGATGTTTTGCACTGAGACCCTTCATCTGCAAGGGTCCAGGTGAAGGGTCTCAAAGACTACAATGACTCTCAATCAGGAAAGCATGCAGCTCAGAGAAGCACCAGTCCTCTCAAGCAAAGGTTCAATGTAGGTTTTTGTTTGCATTTGGTATGGAGACTAAGGGTAACCATTCCACCTTGTTTTCCTCAATTCCATAGCAGCCTTTTTTGCAGCTATAGCATAGCTTTCAGAGAGAGAAATCTTTAGGTTTCCTCTTTCCCAGTCATCAGAACAATAATGATATGAGAACTGTGAGCTCCATATCCATCGTCAGACAATTAAGGTTCAAAGATTCAAATACCACTCACATTCTATTTTATTACACTAAATGTGACCGAATTTTTTTTTTAAAAATTAATGTACTTTTGCCCAGCTTTCACCTGTATTTTGTTAGCGATCTGAAAAGATATCACTGCAATAGGCCATATTTATTTAGTAACCAAAGAGGCCAAACTCTAATTTCTTGATACAGATGCCTTCAATTTTTTAAGAAAACACTGCCAGCACCACAGAAGCATTAATAAGCTTGTTAAATATGCTCTTTTAAACACTGTAGAAATATTACATTTCTAATAGATAGTTTTATTTTCAATTAACCACAGCACAGGAATAAAGGCAGTATTGTTAATAGTTGAGACCCAAGCAAACGAAGACCTTGAAGCTCTTGTTCCCATGAATGATGCTGCTGATATCAAGAATTCTGTCACTAAAGGAAAAATGGACAGGAAGAAATGAAACAACCTGCAGCAGCATAATATTCATGCCATTGTGAAGCTTCCAATGCACTGCCTACACAGACTCCCTGTAAGGTGCAATAAACAGCTAGGAACAACTTTATGAGAGGTGGCTGAACAAAAGACCAGCTTAAGGTGAATACTTCTTTGTTTTCTGATAGCAAGGCAACAGAGAGAAAAAAATGAAAGATACTTACAATATTTTGGCTTTGATAAAAATAAAGTAAATAACAATTGGATTTAGAAACACAACTAATATTAACTAATTAAAATAAAGAAACTCTCATATTAATAAAGAAAAAAACAATTAAAATATTAATTAAGCTCCTTTTAAATGAAGAATAAACACCCAGCTGGACAAAGTCCAGCATCTGTAGATGGAAATGGATGGTTGTCCATCTGGGTTGACACTATTGTCCTGTCTAACAGTTCCCTCTGCAGATGTTGTCTGACCCATTGAATTTGATTTTTTTTTTGTTTTAGGTTCCAATATTTGCATCTAGAAACACAGAAAACCACCAGCACAATACAGGCCATTAGAACATAGAACATAGAACATAGAATAGTACAGCATAGTACAGGCCCTTCGACCCACAAAGTTGACCCTCAAACCCTGCCTCCCATATAAGCCCCCACCTTAAATTCCTCCATATACCTGTCTAGTAGTCTCTTAAATTTCACTAGGGTGTCTGCCTCCACCACTGACTCAGGCACTACATTCCACGCACCAACCACTCTCTGAGTAAAAAATCTTCCTTTAATATCCCCCTTGAACTTCCTACCCCTTACCTTAAAGCCATGTCCTCTTGTATTGACCAATGGTGCCCTGGGGAAGAGGCGCTGGCTATCTACTCTATCTATTCCTGTTATTATCTTGTACACCTCTATCAAGTCTCCTCTCATCCTCCTTCTCTCTAAAGAGTAAAGCCCTAGCTTCCTTAATCTCTGATCATAATGCATACTCTCTAAACCAGGCAGCATCCTGGTAAATCTCCACTGTACCCTTTCCAATGCTTCCACATACTTCCAATAGTGAGGTGACCAGAACTGGACACAGTACTCCAAGTGTGGCCTAACCAGAGTTTTATAGAGCTGCATCATTACATCGCGACTCTTAAACTCTGTCCCTCGACTTATGAAAGCTAACACCCACCTGTGGGCATGTACCCCCAGATCCCTCTGCTCCTCCACACTACCAAGTATCCTGCCATTTACTTTGTACTCTGCCTTGGAGTTTGTCCTTCCAAAGTGTACCACTTCACACTTCACAGGGTTGAACTCCATCTGCCACTTCTCAACCCACTTCTGCATCCTATCAATGTCTCTCTGCAACCTTCAACAATCCTCTACACTATCTACAACACCACCAACCTTTGTGTTGTCTGCAAACTTGCCAACCCACCTTCTAACCCCCCCAACCAGCTTGTTAATAAAAATCACGAAAAGTAGATGTCCCAGAACAGATCCTTATGGGACACCACTAGTCACAATCCTCCAATCTGAATGTACTCCCTCCAGCATGACCCTCTGCATTCTGTAGGCAAGCCAATTCTGAATCCACCTGGCCAAACTTCCCCGGATCCCATGCCTTCTGACTTTCTGAATAAGACTACCGTGTGGAGCCTTGTCAAATGCCTTACTAAAATCCATATAGATCACATCCACTGCACTACCCTCATCTATATGCCTGGTCACCTCCTCAAAGAACTCTATCAGGCTTGTTAGACACGATCTGCCCTTCACAAAGCCATGCTGACTGTCCCTGATCAGACCATGATTCTCTAAATGCCCAGAGATCCTATCTCTAAGAATCTTTTCTAACAGCTTTCCCACCACAGACGTAAGGCTCACTGATCTGTAATTACCCGGACTATCCTTACTACCTTCTTTGAACAAGGGGACAACATTCGCCTCCCTCCAATCCTCCGGTACCATTCTCACGGACAACGAGGACATAAAGATCCTAGCCGGAGGCTCAGCAATCTCTTCCCTCGCCTCGTGGAGCAGCCTGGGGAATATTCCGTCAGGCCCCGGGGACTTATCCATCCTAATGTATTTTAACAACTCCAACACCTCCTCTCCCTTAATATCAACATGCTCCAGAACATCACCCTCACTCATATTGTCCTCACCATCATCAAGTTGCCTCTCATTAGTGAATGCTGAAGAGAAGTATTTATTGAGGACCTCGCTCACTTCCACTGCCTCCAGGCACATCTTCCCACCTTTATCTCTAATCGGTCCTACATTCACTCCTGTCATCCTCTTTTTTCACATAATTGAAGAATGCCATGGGGTTTTCATTCACCCTGCTTGCCAAGGCCTTCTCATGCCCCCTTCTTGCTCTTCTCAGCCCTTTCTTAAGCTCCTTTCTTGATTCCCTTTATTCCTCAATAGACACATCTGATCCTTGCTTCCTAAGCCTCATGTATGCTGCCTTCTTCCACCTGACTAGATTTTCCACCTCACTTGTCACCCATGGTTCCTTCACCCTCCCATTCTTTATCTTCCTCACCGGGACAAATTTTTCCCTAACATCCTGCAAGAGATCTCTAAACATCCACCACATGTCCATAGTATATTTCCCTTCAAAAACATCATCCCAATTCACACCCACAAGTTCTAGACTTATAGCTTCATAATTTGCCCTTCCCCAATTAAAAAATGTTCCTGTCCTCTCTGATTCTATCCTTTTCCATGATAATGCTAAAGGCCAGGGAGCGGTGGTCACTGTCCACCAGATGCTCACCCACTGAGAGATCTGTGACCTGACCCGGTTCATTACCTAGTACTAGATCTAGTACGGCATTCCCCCTAGTCGGCCTGTCCACATACTGTGACAGGAATCCATCCTGGACACACTGAACAAACTCGGCCCCATCTAAACCCTTGGAACTAATCAGGTGCCAATCAATATTAGTGAAGTTAAAGTCACCCATGATAACAACCCTGTTATTTTTGCACCTTTTCAAAATCTGCCTCCCAATCTGCTCCTCTGTATCTCTGCTGTTACCAGGGTGTCTATAGAACACCCCCAATAGAGTAACTGCTCCCCTCCTGTTCCTGACTTCCACCCATATTGACTCAAAGGAGGATCCTGCAACATTACCCACACTTTCTGTCACTGTAATAGTATCCCTGACCAGTAATGCCACCCCTCCTCCCCTTTTTCCACCCTCTCTATCCCTTTTAAAACACTGAAACCTGCTTGTAGTGAGGCCCTAGTTACTCCCAGTCAGCTATATTATGCAAGTCACATAGTTCACAGGCCCCACATCAGACTCCTGAAACATTCAGGATCACATAAGAAATTACAGACCCTGGAATCTGGAGCCACAGTCTGTTGGAGAAACTCAGTGGGTCTTGAAGCATCTGTGGGAGGAAAGGAATTATTGACATTTTGGGAGAACACCCTGCATCAGGACATATCAGCCACTACATGGGCTTCATTACTCATCTTAAGACAATAAGACATAAGGACAGAAATAGACCATTCTCCTACCTTCTATTTGTAATCTTTGGTAGATGACTTATTTAGGGAATCCTGCATAAGGAATCCTAAGTCCCTTTGCAACTCTGCTTTCTGAATTTGCCTCTGCCTTTAGAAAACACTCTCTATCATTATTCTTGCTGCTAAACTTCACTCACTTCACTGTATTCCATCTGCCACCAATTTGCCCATTCTCCTAATCTCTCTAAGTCCTTCTACAAATTCCCTGCTTGCTCAGAACTACTGTTCCTCCACCTATCTTGGTTATCCCAAAAGTTGCCTACAAACCCATCAATCTATCATTCAAATCATTGACATATAACATGAAAAACACAATCCAACACCAGTCCCTGCAGAATACCACTCATCAATGCCAGCTAAGCAGAATGGGACCCCCTTATTCCCATGTCATACCTCCTGCCAAGTAGACAAATAGTATTTTGACATGTATTACTAGAGGACTTGAGAATAAGAATAGAAATGAGCTACTGAAATAATATTGGGTCCTTGTGAAAAAGTAACTGAAATCCTCTTTCTGTCTAAAGGAGAATCTATATTTGCAATGGAAGGAGATCATCAAATTGTTTGCTACAGTGTGAGGTATGTTCTTTTAGAAGATGTTAAGCAGATTTGACTTGTATTTTGTTTGAGTTTCAGAGATTGAGAGGTTATCTCACAAAAACATAACAAATGTTTTCTTTTGGCTTGACAAGGTTGATGTTGTGATGATTTTGTCCAGGGCAAACCAGAGGTCACTGTGTCAAAGTAAGTCCGTTTCGGTCTGAAATGAGAAAACATTTCTTCACCCAGGGACGGTTGTATCCTTGGGAATTTTCCAACCAAGTGGTTGTGAAGGCTTAGAGACTGAGTAAGTTCAAGATAAAGATGACAACAAGGAAGACAATGAAGTTGGGGATCAAAGAAAGAGGTGCTGCATTGAAAGATCATTTGTTGTTATATTGAATGGCAGAGTAGGTGCAAGGAATTTATCCTTGCATCTCCTTCTTACATTCTTGTGTTATTCCTTGTTGTAAAGCTTCTAGTCATAGTCATAGTCATACTTTATTAATCCCGGGGGAAACTGGTTTTCGTTACAGTTGCTCCATAAATAATAAATAGTAATAGAACCATAAATAGTTAAATAGTAATACGTAAATTATGCCAGTAAATTATGAAATAAGTCCAGGACCAGCCTATTGGCTCAGGATGTCTGACCCTCCAGGGGAGGAGTTGTAAAGTTTGATGGCCACAGGCAGGAATGACTTCCTATGACGATCTGTGCTGCATCTCGGAGGAATGAGTCTCTGGCTGAATGTACTCCTGTGCCCACCCAGTACAATATGTAGTGGATGGGAGACATTGTCCAAGATGGCATGCAACTTAGACAGCATCATCTTTTCAGACACCACCATCAGAGAGTCCAGTTCCATCCCCACAACATCACTGGCCTTACGAATGAGTTTGTTGATTCTGTTGGTGTCCGCTACCCTCAGCCTGCTGCCCCAGCACACAACAGCAAACATGATAGCACTGGCCACCACAGATTCGTAGACTATCCTCAGCATCGTCCGGCAGATGTTAAAGGACCTCAGTCTCCTCAGGAAATAGAGACGGCTCTGACCCTTCTTGTAGACAGCCTCAGTGTTCTTTGACCAGTCCAGTTTATTGTCAAATTGTATCCCCAGGTATTTGTAATCCTCCACCATGTCCACACTGACCCCTTGGATGGAAACAGGGATCACCGGTACCTTAGCTCTCCTCAGGTCTACCACCAGCTCCTTAGCCTTTTTCACATTAAGCTGCAGATAATTCTGCTCACAGCATGTGACAAGCTTTCCTACCGTAGCCCTGTACTCAGCCTCATCTCCCTTGCTGATGCATCCAACTATGGTAGAGTCATCCGAAAACTTCTGAAGATGACAAGACTCTGTGTAGTAGTTGAAGTCCGAGGTGTAAATGGTGAAGAGAAAGGGAGACAAGACAGTCCCCTGTGGAGCCCCAGAGCTGCTGATCACTCTGTCGGACACACAGTGTTGCAAGCACTGATTTGCAAGCTATGATTCTGTTCCATGATTCAACATACAGTCACATCAGAAATATATTCAAGTTTTTGGATCATTGGGACCTCTTTTGGCGCAGGCGTGACCTGTACAAAAAGGACGGGTTGCACTTGAATCCTAGGGGGACCAATATCCTGGCAGGGAGATTAGCGGGGGCTACTGAGGTGACTTTAACCTAGAATGGTTGGGGGGTGGGAATCAAATTAAAGAGGCTAGGCGTGAGGAGGTTAGTTCACTACAGGGGGATGGGAACCAGTGCAGAGAGGCAGAGGGGTGTAAAGTGAGGGTAGAAACAAAAAGTACTATGGAGAAAAGTAAAAGTGGCAGGCCGACAAATCCAGGGCAAGCATTAAAAAGGGCCACTTTTCAGCATAATTGTATAAGGGCTAAGAGAGTTGTAAAAGAGCGCCTGAAGGCTTTGTGTGTCAATGCAAGGAGCATTCGTAATAAGGTGGATGAATTGAAAGTGCAGATTGTTATTAATGATTATGATATAGTTGGAATCACAGAGACATGGCTCCAGGGTGACCTGGGATGGGAGCTCAACGTTCAGGGATATTCAATATTCAGGAGGGATAGACATGAAGGAAGGGGAGGTGGGGTGACGTTGCTGGTCAAAGAAGAGATTAACACAATAGAAAGGAAGGACATAAGCCGGGAAGATGTGGAATCGATATGGGTAGAGCTGCGTAACACTAAGGGGCAGAAGACGCTGGTGGGAGTTGTGTACAGGCCACCTAACAGTAGTAGTGAGGTCAGAGATGGTATTAAACAGGAAATTAGAAATGTGTGCAATAAAGGAACAGCAGTTATAATGGGTGACTTCAATCTACATGTAAATTGGGTGAACTAAATTGGTAAAGGTGCTGAGGAAGAGGATTTCTTGGAATGTATGCGGGATGGTTTTTTGAACCAACATGTCGAGGAGCCGACTAGAGAGCAGGCTATTCTGGACTGGGTTTTGAGCAATGAGGAAGGGTTAATTAGCAATCTTGTCGTGAGAGGCCCCTTGGGTAAGAGTGACCACAATATTGTGGAATTCTTCATTAAGATGGAGAGTGACATAGTTAATTCAGAAACAAAGGTTCTGAACTTAAAGAGGGGTAACTTTGATGGTATGAGACGTGAATTAGCTAAGATAGACTGGCAAATGACACAAAGGATTGACGGTGGATATGCAATGGCAAGCATTTAAAGGTTGCATGGATGAACTACAACAATTGTTCATCCCAGTTTGGCAAAAGAATAAATTAAGGAAGGTAGTGCACCCGTGGCTGACAAGAGAAATTAGGGATAGTATCAATTCCAAAGAAGAAGCATACAAATTAGCCAGAGAAAGTGGCTCACCTGAGGACTGGGAGAAATTCAGAGTTCAGCAGAGGAGGACAAAGGGCTTAATTAGGAAGGGGAAAAAAGATTATGAGAGAAAACTGGCAGGCAACATAAAAACGGACTGTAAAAGCTTTTATAGATATGTAAAAAGGAAAAGACTGGTAAAAACAAACGTAGGTCCCCTGCAGACAGAAACAGGTGAGTTGATTATGGGGAGCAAGGACATGGCAGACCAATTGAATAATTACTTTGGTTCTGTCTTCACTAAGGAGGACATAAATAATCTTCCAGAAATAGTAGGGGACAGAGGTTCCAGTGAGATGGAGGAACTGAGCGAAATACATGTTAGTAGGGAAGTGGTGTTAGGTAAATTGAAGGGATTGAAGGCAAATAAATCCCCAGGGCCAGATGGTCTGCATCCCAGGGTGCTTAAGGAAGTAGCCCAAGAAATAGTGGATGCATTAGTGATAATTTTTCAAAACTCGTTAGATTCTGGACTAGTTCCTGAGGATTGGAGGGTGGCTAATGTAACTCCACTTTTTAAAAAAGGAAGGAGAGAGAAACCGGGGAATTATAGACTGGTTAGCCTAACGTCGGTGGTGGGGAAACTGCTGGAGTCAGTTATCAAGGATGTGATAACAGCACATTTGGAAAGCGGTGAAATGATCGGACAAAGTCAGCATGGATTTGTGAAAGGAAAATCATGTCTGACGAATCTCATAGAATTTTTTGAGGATGTAACTAGTAGAGTGGATGGGGAGAACCAGTGGATGTGGTATATTTGGATTTTCAGAAGGCTTTTGACAAGGTCGCACACAGGAGATTAGTGTGCAAACTTAAAGCACACGGTATTGGGGGTAAGGTATTGGTGTGGGTGGAGAGTTGGTTAGCAGACAGGAAGCAAAGAGTGGGAATAAACGGGACCTTTTCAGAATGGCAGGCGGTGACTAGTGGGGTACCGCAAGGCTCAGTGCTGGGACCCCAGTTGTTTACAATATATATTAATGACTTGGATGAGGGAATTAAATGCAGCATCTCCAAGTTTGCAGATGACACGAAGCTGGGTGGCAGTGTTAGCTGTGAGGAGGATGCTAAGAGGATGCAGGGTGACTTGGATAGGTTGGGTGAGTGGGCAAATTCATGGCAGATGCAATTTAATGTGGATAAATGTGAAGTTATCCACTTTGGTGGCAAAAATAGGAAAACAGATTATTATCTGAATGGTGGCCGATTAGGAAAAGGGGAGGTGCAACGAGACCTGGGTGTCATTATACACCAGTCATTGAAAGTGGGCATGCAGGTACAGCAGGTGGTGAAAAAGGCGAATGGTATGCTGGCATTTATAGCGAGAGGATTTGAGTACAGGAGCAGGGAGGTACTACTGCAGTTGTACAAGGCCTTGGTGAGACCACACCTGGAGTATTGTGTGCAGTTTTGGTCCCCTAATCTGAGGAAAGACATCCTTGCCATAGAGGGAGTACAGAGAAGGTTCACCAGATTGATTCCTGGGATGGCAGGACTTTCATATGAAGAAAGACTGGATGAACTGGGCTTGTACTCATTGGAACTTAGAAGATTGAGGGGGGATCTGATTGAAACGTATAAGATCCTAAAGGGATTGGACAGGCTAGATGCAGGAAGATTGTTCCCGATGTTGGGGAAGTTCAGAACGAGGGGTCACAGTTTGAGGATAGAGGGGAAGCCTTTTAGGACCGAGATTAGGAAAAACTTCTTCACAGAGAGAGTGGTGAATCTGTGGAATTCTCTGCCACAGGAAACAGTTGAGGCCAGTTCATTGGCTATACTTAAGAGGGAGTTAGATATGGCCCTTGTGGCTACGGGGGTCAGGGGGTATGGAGGGAAGGCTGGGGCGGTGTTCTGAGTTGGATGATCAGCCATGATCATAATAAATGGCGGTGCAGGCTCGAAGGGCCGAATGGCCTACTCCTGCACCTATTTTCTATGTTTCTATGTTTCTATATGTATGTACATTTTTTTCCTATCCTATGCTTAGAATAAAGTTACAACCATTCAGTATTGTATTGCAAAATACATTGAAACCAGCACACCTCTTGTCTCAATAATTAAATTCTTTTCAGCAAGAATTCTTTTCATGACATTCTTTGATTCTAATCCTAAAAATCAATGGGGACCTTTTTGTGCTGTTCTGCTAAAATCTGACATTTTGTTAGCACACGATCAAACAACGATTGCACACTTGTGTAGCCAATGATATTTAGCTTCATTGCCAGGAGAATATTACTATGTCCCTTGAGCTCAGCTCTATATTTTTTATTCTGGTCTAAGCCAGATTTTGGACAGCTTATTTTATCAGATCAGTATTTGTATTGGCTGCAAGATCTACAAACGCATTTTACGTGATATCTCTGGCAGACATTTTAACTTCCGTTTGCCAATACACTATATAACATGAAAGCAAAAGAGCTAAATACATTTAATATGAAGAAAGCTTCGTGTATTAAATTTGAACTAATAAAACCTTATTAACACAGAGGCTTAAATTTATGCTGGGGAAATAAGACCTTTCAATGTTAATTGTATATAAAAGCACACCACTCTTGTTATTCAAGGATTTGTTTCTCCCATCCAAACCTATCTACTTAATTGCAGATGTTAAATGCATGCTATCAGAGCAAAGTGAAAAGTACTGACATTATCTTTGTCTTTTTTCTGTTGCTGGGTTAAATTTTTCACAGTCTCAGGTAACATGACAAAATGTTTGGGAAGCAAAGATGAGCAGTCCTGAGTGGTTCAAATTGCAAGTGAGTCAGTCTTCCCTCTCAGGAGCTTGGTTGACTGGCTGAATTTCACCACCCAAAGGATACTAGCAGCAGTCTCAGTCATTACTCCCAAAAACAGCGTGAACATTTGAAGGAAAAAAAGTAATACAGTGTAACAGGGGAAATAAAACAGAGAAATAGAGCAATTGGATTGCACTTACAAAATGCCAGCACAGACTTGACATGTCAAATGTACTTATAGATAGTGACCCTCGCCTCCCCTCTATTACTAAAATTCCTGACTTTGAGCAATGTAAAACTGGCCAAGTCTCATTAAGCAGTGCCATTCAATGTTCTTTTAATTATTTCTTACAAATAGCATATAAAATACTTGTCTGTTATTCCCTGAAGCCTTTCGTAATATTCATAACTGCTGTTCACCTTAATTTTTGACAATTTCAAACACAACTAGCACTGACAAACAGTTGAAGGAGCCAGTTCCCATGGATACAGGTGATCAATCTTGTCCATAGTTACATTCCTTTTCAGTTTTTCTTTTTTATTGATATAATATCCAGACCTATTCTAATTCGAATGGGTGCAATCCCCATCCTCTCATTATGCCTTCTCTATTTTAACCTTAATTGTCGGTAAAAGTTTCCTCCTCACTCATTTGGCAGTTACTTACCCCATTCTCTTTACAAGGAAATACCACCATGTTTGATATTTTGCCAATTTTCAGGCAAAAAATACTTTGATAAGGGGTCATCAACATTTTGAAACACCATGAATTTTGAGGATGAATGATTCATGTTGCATTTGTTATTTCTCCATAGACTTGCAAGATCTGCAGACAGCTGAACCACAGAGGTTCAGAGACCACAGACAAGTGATTAGTCTTACCTAATCACATTTCATTGTGTGATCTGTTTATTCTATTTATATTAATATGTCAGTGTAAATTCTAAAGTTAGTATCTCCAAAGGAATAGGTACTTTGGTATTTCTTCAGTTCACAGACTGGTTTAAAATTTCTTATTAAAGCACATTAGGATTTTTAATGTGTAAAGGCCATAAACTGTCTTTAGAGAACAGCCCCATGATCCCTTTAATTTTCACTCATCAGGAGCTTAATGCATTCTTGTGATGTGTGGCTGTAGCCTGCATCCTCTATGCTGCAATTATTGTAGCCCAAATCACAACTGATTGCTTTGGTCGAGGTAAGGTTGATTCCACATTTCAAGGAGAATGATTTAATGCTGGATGGAAAATACAGTCCCAAGAAGAAACAGTAATGTACAATATATAATGTATACATGTGTAATTCAAACTCAAGCCGTAACCGATGATCGAAGTGGAAAAAGAACTGAGCTCCTTCAGGTCAAATTTCAGGAACCAGAGAGCCATTTAAAAAAAATCATATGTCAGAGGATCTCTGAATAATGCTTAATGGAACGAACAGTTAGCCTCAGTAATTTGGCTCTGCCGGAGCATGATTTTTATAAACAATGGTTGCAATCTGTCCAGACTGGTGTGAAGAGAGCTTAGCATTTTTAGCTACCATCACAAAGAAAGACACGGTAAATAAAACATGGTCTTGAGGAAAGTAAACCATTCTGTTCTTTCTTTTTATGCTGGGGTCTATAACTGCGTACCAGGCACAAAAACACGAGATTCTGCTGATGTTGGAAATCCACAGGAACACACAAAGCATTGGAGCAACACTGCAGTTCAGGCATCATTTATGGAAATGAATAAAGAGTCAATGTTTTGGGTCATGAGGAGGGATCTTGGCCTGAAATGTCTGAGTTCCTTCAGCATTTTGTGTGTGTTTCTCTCTATACCAGAACAGTGATTGTAAGTACACTGAGATGGTTTCCACACTTGTTAAAACTTGTATTACAGTAATGAAGACTGACATATTTTTAGTAGCTTATGTTGAGTCCTAGTAGAGCAGTGGTCCACAACCTCCAGGCTGTAGACCGATACATCGCCGCGAAGTATGCAGTGGTTCAGCAGTAGTCGGAACGCACCCAGCGCATCTATAAGAAAAAAAGCCGAAATAAACAAGATAATTAATTAGGTGCTGCCCGGCACGTAAACGTCGGCTCAGATCAGAGGCGACACAATAGGCAATCGCCTCTGATCTGGGTTGACATTTACTTGCTGGGCGGCACCTAATTAATTAGCTTGTTTATTTCAGCTTCTTTCTTAAAGATGTGCTGGGTGCGTTCCGACTACCATTGTACCACTGCATTCTTCGTGGAAATGTATCAGTCCGCGCCCCAGAGGTTGGAGACCACTGTAGTAGAGTATAAAAAAATGTCACAGTCATTTTGCGGTGAATGACATATGGTTGAAGGATCTATAGTCTATTAAAGAGTTATTGACAACACATCTAGATTCCTTTCTACACAGCCTCCCATTCAGTTTTCTTAATGTGAGTTTTGCTGATGATAGTGCAGCACCGTTACATCAATCTCCTGTGTTTCCTACTACTCTTGCTTGTAAGCATTGAAGGACAGTTGCAAAGAATTGGAGAAAATAATGCCTCATTTTGGGAGAGCCAAGTATAGACCCCTCAGAAGTTTTTGTGCTATGATAAAATACAGCTATAGTGTGTCGAGAACACACTGGAGAAGAAACCAAATAAAATGACCCAGCCCTTATTCTCCAATATTCATCTAAGCTTGAGAAAGCAAGTGTTGTACAAGCTTGCAGGATGCTTGACTGCAAAGAATTTCCTCTCAGTTTTGAAAATGATCTGACTCTGAGTGAATGTACTGAGTGAATGACTATGAGTGAATACAACTTTCTGCAGCTTTTTCCCTTTTGACTTAGAAGAAAAATCAGAATAAGGTTTAATATCAAAACATTTGTTGTTTTGCGGCAGCATTACATTGCAATACATAATAATAAAATACAATACATTATAATAAGAAGTAAATACTAAAAAAGAAAACTAAATTAAATAAGTAGTGTAAAAAGAGAAAAATATACTGAGGTATTGTTCATGGGGTGCACTGTCCATTCAAAGATCTTCTTCAGGATCCTATACCTCCTCCTTGATGATAGCAATGAGAAGCAGGCATGACCTGGGTGATGAGGGTCCTTACTGATAGATGCCACTGTTTTGAGGCATCCTCTTTTGAAAGTGTCCTGGATGCTGGGTAGGTTAGTGCCCATGATGGACCTGGCAGAATTTACAACTTTCTGCAGCTTTTTCCAATCCTGTGCAGTGTCCCCTCCATACCAGATGGTGATGCAACCCGTTAGAATGCTCTTCATGATACATCCATATTAATTTGCGAGTGTAATTGGTGACATACCTGTCACGGTCCTGACCGTTAATTCCTCTTATTCTCCTAATTCCCTTTCCCCGTGTTCTCCTGGGCTCCTTGATTGAGGCACCAGATTCTCATCTAAACCTACAGCATAAAAACCCCAGCTTTGCATCCACTCGTTGCCAGACCATTGCTTCAGCCAGTGTGGTAATTCACATTCCCGGCCGCTTAGAATAGTGTATTTTAAGTTTTACTTCAGTACTGAGGTTTACCTGTGTAACTCTGTCTCTCCGTGTCAAGATCAGTATTGCCTGCCGTTAGTCTTTCCATTTGCCACTTTGTGTCAAGATAAGGATTGCCTGCCATTTGCCTTTCCATTTAATGCTCCGTGTCAAGGTAAGTGTTGCCTGCCGCCTGTCTCCTGTTTGCCGTTCAGCTCCAGCAACGCCCTGTGTCAAGCAAAGTTTTGCCTACCTCCTGCTCCTCCATTCATCCGCACTTTTTTGCCTGTGTTAATACTGTCTCTCGACCACTTAGAATTGTGTATTCTAAGTTCTGTTTATGCACTGTTTGCCTGTGTCAACCCTGTCTCTCAACCGCTAAGAATTGTGTATTCTAAGTTTTGTTCCCACGTTGTTTGCCTGTGTTAACTTTGTCTCTCCATGTTAACAGGAGCATGGCATGCCGCCCGCCGTTCTCCCCCAGCCACCTCATCCCCTTGTCCACATCTCTGCTCTGCCTTGTCCCGCCGTCCATCTACACTCTCCATTGGCTCAGTGGTTCTCACCGTAGCGACCCGGGTTCGATCCCCAGTCCAGCCTCGCTCATTCCTTGGCTTTCCTCTGCCTAATCCTTGCTCCCCGGTCTTCCCTGCAACCATTAATAAACACTTTTCTGATTACGCTACCTCCGTGTCAGTGTCCTGCGTTTGGGTTTACTCGTTCTCCGTGAAACAATACCATTTCTCCTCAAACTCCTAATGAAGTGTAGCTGGTGCCATGCCTTCATTGAAATTACATCAATATGTTGGGCTCAGAATCAATCCTCAGATGTGTTGACTCAGAAAGATTGCAGATCTTATTTGGATCCTAAACCAGCTTACGGCTCATGTGGAAGTTAGCAGTATTTGTAAACCTGCATGTCCATTGCGCACTATCAGCCATGCTACCAAAATATAAAGTAAGTAATTTCTCTTGAAGAATAGGGTATAAGTACTGTGATTAGCAAACTTAAATCTAGGTTTGAGCTACCAAACCATCTGGAATAATTCTAAAACTTAGCATGTCATTTGGCTTTAATAGCCAGAACGTTTTAGACACTGTCACAGGTCATAAACAAGAAGTTCTGCTGATGCTGGAAATCCCAAGCAACACCAAAAAAAAATGCTGTAGGAACTCAGCAGGTCAGCCAGCATCTATGGAAATGCATGAACAGTCGAGACCCTTCTTCAGGGCAGGAAAGGAAGGGGAAAGAGACCAGAATAAAAACGTGGGGGGCTGAGGAGAAGGAGGATAGCTAGAAGGTGATAGGAGAAGCTAGGTGGGTGGGAAAAGTAAAGTGCTAAAGAGGAAGGAATCTGATAGGAGAGGAAAGTGGACCATGGGAGAGAGGGAGGAAGGAGGGGCACTAGGGGAAGGACATAGGCAGATGAGGAGAGGTAAGAAGCTAGAGTCAGAAAAGAAAAAGATGGAAGGGGGAGGGAAATCGACGTTCATGCCATCAAGTTGGAGGCTACCCAGATGAAATATGAGGTATCACTCATCCACCCTGAGAGTGACTGGATCATGGCTAAAGAAGCGGCCATGGACCGTTATGTCATAACAGGAATGGGAAAAGGAATTAAAATGGTTGACCTCTGGGAACTCATGCTTTTGGTGGTGGAGCGGAGGTGCTTGAAAATGCTATACCTAAATTTAAAACTGGTCTCTCCAATATAGATGGGGCTACATCAGGAACACCTGGTTCAATAGACAACCCCAACAGATTCACCGGTGAAGTGTTGCCTCATCTGGAAGGACTCTTCGGGGCCCTGAATGGAAGGGAGGGAGAAGAAATAAGTGCCAGGAGGGAGATTAGTGTGGAGGGGCAAATGGACAAAGGAATCACGGAGGGAGCAATCCTTGTGGAAAGCAGAGAGTGGTGGGGGGGGGGGGAGGAGGTAAAGATGTGTTGAGTGCTAGAACCCATATGGAAATGGCAGAAGTTGTGTAGAATAATATACTGGATGTAGAGGTACATGGGGTGGTAAGTTAATAGTTCACAGCTCCATAGTTCAGAAAGAGAAGATTTTCAGTCATGGTACACATTAGCCTGTGATGAAAGGCTAAGATTGAGGCACATTTTAATGTGAACTCTGAGAGGATGAGGAGTTTAGCTGAGGGCATTTCTGTGTCTTCTCTCTCAGGAATCCTGTTCTTATTCCACCTGTGTTTGTCTTTCATTTTCAGATTTCCTAGCACCAATGCATATGTGCTCACTTTATGAAGTAGAAGTGATAGTGATTAAGATTAGGTTTGGTAATAATGAAAAGTTGAATTAGACAAAGTTCAATACTGTCAGTTGTGTACTTATTATTGAAAATACATTATCTTACAGGCTACGATCACTCTGTAAAGACCATCTCCTTTACCTCCCTGATATCTTCACATAACGTTAAATAACCTAGAAATACTCATTATTACATTACACAAAAAGAGAAGTTGATTTTCAATCACATCCTACAAAGAAATACTTATCTGATCAAACATCCATCTCAGCATTTTCTCACTGGTTCATTATTCAGGAGGGACATTCAATATCTTTGATTTGTGATGGTATTGGGTTTGCTGACCATGAAATTCTAAACTCAAACAAGACCTTAATTCCCAACAGATATAAATAGCCATGAGTAATCTCACTAAATTGAGACTATACTGTACCTAGCCAATCTTCAAAGTCTAGTTCACTTCTCTGTTTATTCTCCATGGTGAGTTTGGCTGTGAATATCTATCATTCAAGTTCTCCCTACCAAGGAGAAGGTACCTGTAGCTAACAAAGTAATTTAAACCAGTTCATTTATTCACAGTGATGCACATCTAAATCCAAACAACACCACTTGGATTTAAATATAGATAGCAATTTAAATATCAATATAAACTTTAATATAATATCACATCTATTATAACTAAGTAACAGATTAATTCATTTATCTATGATTTTTTTTTTAATTTTTAGGATAAGAGGGCTTAATTTCTACCGGTTGAACTTTGTAAAGTTGTTGGATTGGGCATTTTGATCGCATTATTTTGTTTACCATGGAGCAAGCACACTAAAATGATTTAAGAAGTTAAATTTGAATTCCCAATCTGTGAAGGTTGAGATTGCAATGATCTTATGCATTAGTTTAAAAATGATCATGCTGACTTAACCCTACCAACAGAACTGACAATAAATCCTGTATGTATTCATCACCATGGTGAGTAGCAGTTAATTGTGGATCTTCAAGAAAATTCTTAAATGTCAGCTATTTTTTAGTTGCATCAATAAAAATATTCCTTATTTGTATGATCTTTTGAAAAACAAATAATCAATTCACAATCCTGAACACAAGTTGTAATCTGTTTCAAAACCAAATCCAAAACAGAAACTTTAACTTAGTGATCCAAGATGTTTAAACAGGAGTGTCAAGTGCAAAACAATAGCTATTTAAAATACACATCAATCCAGATGTTAATTTTGTTAAAGTTTAAGAATACTTTGTGCCTTCGCCATGCTTTCCCCAAATTTCTTTGCTAAGAAACTCATTCTCAGTTTAATCTCCTATTATAGGTAGACCATGAAATGTAGTGCACTACCAAAATTCATTCCTTTGGACTCAATGCACTGGAATAATTTTATTGCATGTTTAGTGCTACCATCCGGGGATGAATTTATGAGCACTTCTCTTCAGAGTTAAATATCTATGTCCAATGTAATAGTTTGCTTTGTCTTGCAACATTTAACCACATGTAGCATAAAATTATGTTTTTTTTAAAAAATACAGCTGCCACTTGTAACATCAATAACAGATAAAGTAAACTTCTAACAGTTTGTAGCAATGTTATAATAACACAACAGGATAATCTGTAGGGATTGTTAATACAATGAGTTTTTCTAACACAGTATTACTTATTACTACCAGACCTTTTAACATATAATATTTTAACATTGACTTTCATTTCATTACTGAGTTATATTTATAGATAAAGCTCAGATACTCCACCATCCAAACCTGTGGAAACTCTGATGGTCCATCATCTAGCTTCAGTGAAAGAAGGGTTTCATCTCCTAAGTTACAGAGAAAGCTTGAACAAGTTAGGTCTTTATTCTTTGGAGCGTAGAAGTTTGAGGGCAGACTTGATAGAGGTGTTTAAAATTATGAGGGGGATTGATAGAGTTGACATGGTTAGACTTTTTCCATTGAGAGTGGGGAAGATTCAAACAAGAGGACATGGGTTGAGAATTAGAGGACAAAAGTTTAGAGGTAACATGAGGGGGAACTTCTTTACTCAGAGTGGTAGATGTGTGGAATGAGCTTCCAGCAGAAGTGATCAAGGCAGGTTATATGTTGTCGTTTAAAGTTAAATTGGATAGATATATGGACAGGAAAGGAATAGAGGGTTATGGGCTGAGTGCAGGACTGTGGGAATACGATAGAGTAAGAGTTCGGCATGGACTAGAAGGGCCGAGATGGCCTGTTTCCATGCTGTAATTGTATATATGGTTATACATATATGGTTATATATGGAATGAGTCAATTGGACAGGTTCAGCTACCCAAAATTATACTATTTAAAATGTACATATCACTGATTCCCTATGATTCCCCAGTTCATGCTTATCATATTCCTTCACCACTCGCTCAGAGCCTTCACTCTTTTGTGCTTCCCTGGAACTAACCTGGCTCAGTTTTCCATTATTCTTTAAAATTAATAGGGTTTCCCTTTAAAGTTAGGGATCACTGTAATATGTCTTATTCTACTGCGTATCATTTAAAGTAAACATGAATTAATTGTGTGATGGAGCATCAATAAAATAATATCTGGAAAATATGCTTAGTTTAGCACCACTAGAATCTCAAACACGCATAAAGGAATTTTACTGTGATAAATAAGTTGTAATTTTCTGAAATTGTGCTTTTGTCAGAATATAAGTCCTTATGTTAGGTTGTTGTGATAAGTTATATGCCTTGTTCTGAAGCACCTGGAGGCTTCTGATGTATTCTGATGTTTAGAAGGTTCTTTGAGAAGTCAGTAATGAGGCATAAATCACGCTACTTCACGGTCTTTTTACAAAGAGTTGATAGAACATAGAGAACAGGAACAGAACAGTGACAGGCTTCTTACCGCTTGAAGAAAAGATGATCTAAAGATGGTGCCTAGCATAAAGCAGTTAGTTTTATACCCAAAAGATAAACAAATTCTATCATTACAAAAGATTAGGAAATACTTATTTAATACTACCTTAAAATCAATCAGTGAGAAAATTCTAGTCAATAGTGAAAGAACAAAGAAGCCCTAGAATTATACTGTATATAGCAACTAGAGCAGGATTTCCCAATCTATGGTCCATGATCACGTTGCTTAATGGTATTGGTATATATCATAATAAGTTGTTAGGAACCCCTGCACTAGAGACATAGGTATATAAAGGCTACTTAAAATAGAAGCAGATAAATCATTGTTAAACTGCAAAGAAAATAGCAATTAAAATTAAACAGCCAGATCCAAGACTCTCCCTCCTCCCCCCTTTGATTCTAAATTATGCATTTAGAATCATTACATCTGAAAATTTAGAAGCAGAAAAGACTTCTGGTGTCTATATTACATATAAAATTATTTTAAAAAATTACTTAGGTTATGAAATATCAAAGGGCATATTTTCTTTAAAGTACAGATATTCATAAGACTAAGTCATTGTTAGCCAAATTAGTAAGCACACTTATGGAAGTTTGAACTTTTCTTTTAATGATCACCTTTAAAACAGATATAAATGATGATAAGACATATTAATATGAATAATATGACTCATTATATCGACTAACCCTGTCTTCCAAGACCTGAATGAATCCAACCAAAGTAATCTCATCTATCAGATTGATGTATTTTTGCTGCTTCTTTAAAAGTATGATCACCAAAACTAATTATCTATTCAGACACTGCAGGGGTATGTAAGTACAACATTTCTTGCCTATAACTGCACAAGGTTCGCCCTTAACTGCAAAGAGAAGATCTAATGCCATACGATTTTGAAGAACCATCTCACACATGATTACTTTCCCAAAGCATCAGCAGTTTCATTCCTTAATCTTTCTAATGCTTCAGCAACAGTTTTAATCTCTCCTATGCTCCTTACAACACCATAAAATGGGAAGAAATGGGTGCAAAATAATCTTCATCTGAAATGTCACATTTACTTCCAGACCCAGAAAGTAAAGGCAATGTACTTGTATGACTCATGCAGGAAAATCATATCCTAAATAACAAAATCCTAATCAATTAGGTGCAAAACATTGATATAGTGGATGTGGAAAGGATATTTCCTATTGTGGGAGAGTCTAAGACCAGAGGGCACAGCCTCAAAATAGAGGGGCGTGCTTTTAGAATGGATATGAGGAGCAACTTCTTTAACCTGAGAGTGGTGAAACTGTGGAATTCTTTGCCCCAGGCTGCTGTGGAGGCCAAATCTTTATGTACATTTAAGGCAGAGGTTGATAGATTCTTGATTGGTCAGGGCATGAAAAACTACAGGGAGATGGCAGGAGGTTAGGGCTGAGAGGAAATTTAGATCAGACGTGATGATATGGCAGAGCAGACTGATGGGACAAATGGCCTAACTCTGCTCCTTTATCTTATAGTCCAATGGTCTAATTACATGGAAAAGAGGTGTAGGGTTCATTTCTGCACAGAAAGTACATAGTGTTCCATGAACTTAGACCATTTCTTATTACTTGACAGGAGCTTTGTTGAATTGTATTATTTCTGATCATCAATAATATATGAATAGATTATAACTCATTTCAAATGGTCTCAATATAAGTACAGAAAATTGGCAAAAATATAACAATACCAAAAATATTAGAATAAACTTCATAATGACCTGTAGTTGCTGGCTTGCTTGAAGTATTTTGGCTGGTTAGTGATTTGCTCACTGTAGCCAGCAGTGTAGGTACTGTGACAGAGGTTACCAGCACATTAGCTACAGTGCTTGTTGTCCTTGTCGGATGCTACTTTAGCTTCTTCGCAGTGGCGGATGTGTATCCACTTATTTTTACCTTCTACTTTCACTGCTGAGTTGGTAATTAGCAGCACTTGATAAAGACCTTCCCGTCCAGCTCCCAGTGGTTCCTTAAGCATTTTCATAATCAGGACTTACTCACCAGGAATCCGGTTGTGTCCTCCTCTGCTAGGTATTCACAAGCGGCAGAAACCTATTGAGAAACAGACAGAACAGTTTTGGTTAATTTCACACAGCAGTCAAATTAATCGTTGGTCATAATATGCATACAATCCTCTCTGAGACTGAGGGCTCCTGGCCATGACATAGGATGCCCTGTTCTCACCTTGAATGGACTAAATTTAGTTTAGTTTTTTGGGATTTAGAAATTGCTAGTGAAATGTGTTGCTTGGACAGGAATGATATGACATGGCAATTCCCATTTGGGAATATAGTCTTTGATCAGAGTTTCTGGTATGGGTGTGTGGGGCAGTGGCTTTCCTTGCTGAATTTGCATTCACACATTTTGAAAAATTATCCACTATTATCAGTATATCTGAATAATCCTGACACTTTGGCACTATGTATTTTGCTGCTCCAGGTTTTGTTGTCATGCATCTTTCAAATGTTAATCAAGCTTGTGCCCTGAATTTTGGATTCCACCACCACTGGGAGAATCTGTTAGTAAACATTTTTATTCCAAGGTGTCTTAGAGAGTGTATTCGCTGTGCTGGATAAGGAAGCAACTTAGCAGTTAGAGTTACTAGTCTATGACCAGTGTCATATCTCCATAGTCCATCACTCTTCAACTTCCCACCATTCTCCAAAAGAACCACTTTTCCCGTTAGAGAACTGAGCTTGAGTCTCTCGAATATTTTGTCTATGATACAGAGTTCAGTTTAGTTTCCATAATTCCAGTCATCAGGTTCACTGTATATCACATCTGTAAGTGATATTTTTGTACTACTAGGCCATTCTTCATTGGAGTTCCTCTGGCCATAAAAAATCATCTTTATCTCCATAAGTTTCCAAAATCATGGACAAATCCAAAAGCATATGAGATTTGGTGTAGATATTAGCTGATCTTCCTTCTGCCAACTTACAACCTTCAATCAAAACTTTTATTTCTGCCTGCTGAACATAGGTACCAGGAGCCATGCTTCTTGATGCCAGTACTTCAGTTTCAAAAGCAACATTCAAATTGCTCTCTCAATCATTGAGGAGCCATTAGCGTATAGAATCAGATCTTTGGCAGATTAATAGCCAATAGGACTCTGTTATTCTTTATGTCCTTGAATTAAAACTGCCATCATGTGTTTCTTGTTGACATATAGGGTAAATGATTTACCTGTATCAAGGATTCTTAATGTGGGTGCAGTTCATAATATCGGTTTTAAAGTCTGATATATTTCCACTTGTTCTTCATTAAGAGGCATCGCTGTCTGAGCACTTGGTGTTGGTCAGCAGAATTTTGAGCGGTTGAACAATAGTTGATCGATCTGCCATTAGATTGTCAATACATTGATTAGCAATGGTTTCATCATGCTTCCTGTCTATCTTCATTCCCCTGGTCTTTATTGGAGCAAGCTGTGTCATAGCTATCAATCGTATTGTTTCATCTCTGTTATTCTCGCTTGAGTCGGTAGGGGCCACTATAGAGTCTATGTCATGTCCATTCTGTAATTGTTCAGTGTTCAGATGGTGTTGCTGTCTTGCAGGGCTGTTCAATTTAGGTTGTAATTCTCCTGAGATAAGATGGTGCTGCTCTATAGGGAGACTGTTTGATGTGAGCTGCAATTCCTCGGGTGGAGCTTCAGAAGTACTAGATGCTTCTCAGGGCAGAACACCAGCAGTAGCATCACTAGCAGCATCATTCAAAATGTCACAAACAGGAAAAGTGACTTGAAGTTACTTACATTGTTTCCGTTTGTTTCTACGCCCTGAACAATGCAAACCAATTGAATTACCATGCTGTTCTTCCACTTGTTTGGTTAAAACAAAGACTTGCTCTTTAGACTTTTTACTGTCTCTATCATGCTGAGTTTTGAAGGTTATCACAAGTTTTGCATTTCCTTCAATTACTAAAAGACTTCACTTATTCCATTAACTCTATTTGCTCACACTTTCAATCAAACTGACCACATGGTCTTATATCTGAATTAGTAGCAGACATTCTTTAGATTTTAACACATTCCTTCTTATCCGTTAATGAACATAACATTGCTGGTATTAATAAACTTAACATTGTGGTTATTTTTTGTCCAGAACTTTGCATCCATTTTATCAAATTGTGATTTTATTCAGATAAGAGTTATTAGTAAGTTTCACCACTTTGGGCATTGCTTCGAATCAACCTTAATTCATAGGTTCTTTTATCACTTTGACAGAGATCTCAAAATTTTAGTATATTATAACCAAATACCAAATATATTGTGACCACGTGGGTTGATCCAATAAGTAAATAGATTGCGACCAAATAGATTTACAACCAAATAGGTTGTACAACCACTATTTTCACAAGGTACCAAAAATAGATCACCATGGAAACAAAATAGATCGTAACTAAATAGGTTAGGAATATATAAGTTGTACAACCACTGTTCTCAACAGATACCAAAAAATAGATCGCAATGCGACCAAAATAGATTGTAACCAAATAGGTTAGGACCAAATAGATTGCAATCAGTATTTCCACTGCTGTTTCTCTTTCAAATGGCAATGCAGCAGTCCTCAATTCTAAATTCCATCCAATATTTTAAGCCAGAACCTTTCACTCAGCCAAAAGAGGAACAGAAGAAATTATTATCTCCATTGTTGCATGCTAAATATTTTCTCATTTGTCTTTGAGTGGAACAAATTTTAAATTCTTGAATATCCTGCCAACTACACCAAAACTGTTGTGTTTAAATCCAAGGTTCTTTTAGAAGATAAGAACATGGCATAAAACTTGTTTCACAATCATTTTCTTAAAAGTTTATAGAACAAAGACAATAGAAACAGAACAATGTCAGGTAGTCTTACTACTTGAAGAAGGGAGGATATAAAAATGGTGCCTAACTTAAAACAGTAACTTTTATAACCAAAAGATGTGAAAATTCCATAGTTAGCAATAATCCAATTAGAAAATAGTTATTTAATATTGCCTTAAAATCAACTAGTGAGAAAATGCTAGCCACCTTGTGAAAGAACAAAGAGCTTTAGAATAATACTTTATATATCTACTAGAGTCATACCAAACTGTTATGTATATAAAAGCAAATTAATATACAAGCAGATAACTGATTGCTAAACTGAAAAGAAAATTACAACTAAAATTAAACAGTTGGATCCAACACTTCTAAAATACTCATAGAGTCACAGAGAAGTACAGCCCAGAAATAGGTCCTTTGGCCCATCTATTCCACACTGAAAGCATGTAAGCTACCTACTCCCATCAACCTGCGCCAGTTCCATAGCTCTCCATACCCCTACTATCCCTGTAACTATCCAAACCTTCCTTAAACATTGAAATCCAGCTCACATGAACCACTTATGCTGGCAGCTCACAACCCTCTGACTGAGGATGCTTCCCCTCATGTTTCCCTTAAATTTGTCACTGTCCACCCTTAACCCATGACCACTGGTTGTTGTCCATTTAAAACTCGGATGGCAGAGAGGAAGAAGCTGTTCCTGAATCATTGAGTGTGTGCCGTTAGGCTTCTGTACCTCCTTCCCCATGGTGGCAATGAGAAGAGGGCATGTCCTGGGTGGTGGGAGTCCTTAATGATGGACACCTCCTTCCTAAGGCACTGCTCCTTGATGATATATTGGATACTACAGGGTCTAGTACTCATGATGGAGATGACTATATTTTACAAGTTTCTGCAGCTTACTTCGATCTTGTACAGTAGCTCCACCCCCACATACCAGATGGTGATGCAGCCAGTCAGAATGGTACATGTGTAGAAATTCTTGAGTGTTTTAGCTGACAAACCAAATCTCCTCAAACTGCTAATGAAATATAGTCGCTGTCTTGCCTTCATTGTAGCTGCATCAATATGTTGCGTGAAGGTTAGTTCCTCAGAGATATTGACTCCCAGCAACTTACAATTGCTCACTCTCTCCACTTCTGATCCCTCTGTGAGGATTGGTTTGTGTTTCCTTGTCTTACTCTTTGGTCTTGCTGACATTGAGTGCAAGGTTATTGCTGTGACACCACTCAACTAGCTGGTATATATCGCTCCTGTATGCCCTTTCGTCTCCATCTGAAATTCTGCCAGCAATGGCTATATCATCAGCAAATTTATAGATGGCATTTCAACAAATTTTGGCAACCCTCTACTGCAACTTTCTGGCTTCTCCCACAAAGTCAATGTCTATTTACTACCTTATTCAGATTGCCATGCTGACAAACCAAATTTCCCATATGGAACCCTGTCAAATGCCTTGCTAACGTCCATGTAAACAACATTCACTGCCTTGCCAACATCCACTTTCCTGGTGACTTCCTAGAAAATACCTATAAGTTTGGTTAGACATGACCTACCTGGCTTGAATCAGTCCATGTCTGCCCAAATACTTATATATCTGTTCCGTTTGAACACCTTCCAATAATTTTCCCACAACTGATGTCAGACTCACCGATCTATACATTTTTAAACAGTGGAATAACATTGGCTGTCCTCCAATCCTTTGGTACCCCGTCACTAAGGATGATTTAAATATCTCTGCTATGGCCCCAGCAATTTCTGCACTTGGCTCCTGTAGGATCTGAGGGAACACCTTGTCAGGCTCTGGGGATTTATCCACTCTTATATGCCTCAGGGTTGCAAACATCTCCTTTGTAATCTGTACTGGGTCCATGAAGTTGATGCTGTTTTGCCTCACTTCTACAGACTCTGTGTCCATCTCCTGAGTAAATACAGATGCTGATAATCTGTTTTCCAAGATCCCTTTGTTCAACCACACTTCTCACTGCCCTTGTGTTCACAGTGTAAGACCTACCCTGGGTGGTCCTACCGAATTGCAAAATCTCGCACTTGCCTGCATTAAATCCCATCTGCCATTTTCTAGCCCATATTTCTAGCTGATGCAGATCCTTCTGCAAGCCATGATAGCTTTCCTTACTGTCCACTACATCCCCAATCTTGGCGTCATCTGCAAATTTGTTGATCCACTTAACCCACAAAACCAATGTCGAATCCAATTTACTACCTCATCTAGAGTGCAAATAATTCATTTAAGATTTCACTCATCTGTTTTGGATCCACACTTGGATTACTATTTTGGTCTTCCAGAGAACCAATTTTGTCCCTAGAAATCCTTTTGCTCTTAATATATTTGTAGAACCACTTAGGATTCTCCTTCTTCTTGTCTGCTAGAGCAACTTCAAGAATCCTTTTGGCCTTCCTGATTTCTTTCTTAAGTGTTCTCTTGCATTTCTTGTACTGCATAAGCACCTCATTTGTTCCTGTTTGCCTATACCAACTATACAGCTTTTTTTTTTTCTGAACCAGGCCTTAAATATCTCTTGAAAACCAAGGCTTCCTACACTTAGCATCTTTTCCTTTTTTCCTGACATGGACATAGAAGCTTTGTACTCTCAAAATTTTACTTTTGAAGGCTTCCCAGTTATCAAGTACACTTATGCCAGAAAATAGCCTGTTTCAATCCACATTTTCCAGATCATTTCTAGTACCATCAAAACAGGCCTTTCTCTAATTTGCATTTCAACCTGTAAACCACATCTATCTTTCTGCATAGTTACTTTAAAACTAATGTCATTGTCACTGGATGCAAAGTGTTCCCCTACAAAAACTTCAACATACTGATGAAGGCAACTTTCCTGAACACATTTGACAAACTCTATCCCATCTAGTCCTTTTATGGTATGGGATTCCCAGTCAAAATATGGAAAGTTAAAATCACATACTATAACAATCTTATGTTTCTTGCAATAGTCCGCGATCTCTTTACAAATTTGTTCCTCTAAATCCCTCAAACTGTTGGAGGTCTGTAATATAGCACTGTTAACATTGCCATATCTTTCTTATTTCTCAGTTCCATCTATAACACCTCACTAGTCTAGTTCTCCTGTGTCCAGATGGAGAACGGCCATGACATTTTCCCTGACTAGTAATGCCACCACTCCGTCCATCCCTCCCACTCAGTCATGTCTAAAACAATGGAACCCCAGAATATTGAGCTGTCAGTCCTGCTCCTCCTGCAACCAAGCCTCACTAATGGCTACAATGTCATAATTCCAGCTGATGATTCGTGCACTGAACTCATCCACCTTCCCTACGATACTTCTTGCATTGAAAGATATGCAGCTCGGGCTGGCTGGTGGCGCAATGAAATCGGCACTGGACCCGGGAGCGGAGGTTCCAGAGTTCGAAACCAGTCAGGTCCGCTCCCGAGTACGTTTTCCATCCGTGCCGGGTTGAATGTCGAGATCGCAACTCGACCTCATAAAATAAAGGGAAAATGCTGTGAAAATGTCTGTGTGGGGAGTGGCGCGCCACACAGTCTCTCTCTTTTTCGTTCCGTACCTTGTAAAAAAAGCCATGAAAAAGATATCATCACGGATGCACGCACGGGCACATGCAGACGCAGACGCACAGACACGCATGCACACACATGCAGACGCACATGCACAGACTCGCATGCACACAGGCACACGCCAAAAAAAAAAGATATGCAACTCTGGACACTTGTCGTCCCATGCTCAACTTTTTGATTTCTGACCTTGTCTGAGGTCTTACCAATATCTGTCTTCACAACCTCTCTACTAACTGTACTGGCACTCACTTTTCCATCTGTGGTGACATCACGTGCAATGATGTGCCAGCACATGATTGGACATAACACTGAGCATGTGCGGGATTGCCAGAATGTTCCAGCATGTGGCTGGGTTAGGACATGTTTGTTTATTACTGTAAATAAAAGGTCTCGAATTCTTCCAGGATATGATTCTTTACTGTTAACCCATGGTACGTTTAAACAGAAGTAACACAACATGGTGTCAGAAGTGGTTCTGGAAGAATAATATGGGAGAATCAAGAATTGAAGATAATCGAAAAAAATGAGAAGAAGAAAAATGTTTGAACTGTAAAAGGTAAAATGGAAGGTTTACAACTCCACTTCAGCTGACTGGCAATGCAGCTGAGAGCTGGAGGACATTCTAGCAACAGTTGGAACTGCACTTATCAGCGATCGATTATGAAGAAAATTAGGAAAAAACCAAAGCTGCGCTTTTGCTCCATGTAATCGGGAATGAAACAGTAGAGTTATAGAATAGTTTTGTCTTTGAAGACGGAGATAATTTCAATTTAAAGTTGATAATGGACAGATTTGAAGTATTTTGCATACCTAAGCATAATTTAACGTATGAGCGATATAATTCTTCACATGTGCGCAGAGAGCTGCTGAAACAATTGATCAGTATGTTACTGAGTTAAGAAAGCGTAGTAGAACATGTGAGTTTGGATTGCGCACGGACTCTCTCATTAAAGATAGAAATTAAAAATGTTTGTGACATTCGAGATAATGCTCTGAGAGAAAGGCTGTTGAGAGAGTAAGATTTAAACTCTGAAAAAGCTTTGGCACTTTGCAAAGTTTCTGAGACCATGACGTTGCAGGCTGAAGACCTTTTTGTTGAAACTGCAATGTAAACGCTGTAAAAAAAAAGTGCAAATACATCAAGAAATATAATAATACGTCGACTAAACCGACAGAGAGCAAGATGGCATTAGAAAGAAAAAAGTCATGTGATCACTGTGCGCGGGAACGTCGTCCAAATCAGTGACCCGCATATGGCAAAAGTTGCAATGGCTGCGATAAGGTTAATCATTTTTCATGTTGCTGTAAAAGTGGAAAGAAGGAAAATAAAATGAAACAAGTAAGTGCTGTGCTTGAAGATGAGCATGAGGAATTTTATATAGATGTATTTTGAGAAAATAAACAAAGTAAGAATGACTGGACTATTCCATTGCAAGTGAATCAAAGCAATATTCTGTTTAAACTTGATACTAGAGTGCAAGCAAATGTCCTTGCAGAATCTGAGTTTAATGCTTTAAAGCCAAGACCGAAGTTACATCAGACAAATATAAAAGTGACTGGGTATTCAGGTGCAGACATTTCAGTCAAAGGAACATGCGTAGCAAAGGTATCACACAAAAATATTGTGCACACGCTTTCATTTGTGGTTGTGCTAAAATATGTACAGTCAATTCTGGGTCTATCTGCCTGTGAAAGACTTAATTTGGTGAAAAGAACTTTAGTCTTGGATAGCGACACAGAGTCAGAATACAGTGACTTGACGAAAGAGTATGAGGACTTGTTTAAAGGGCTTGGCTGTCTTCCAGGACAGCACTCGATTAAAATTGACAATACAATGCAACCCATAATACATCCATGCGGAAATGTACCTTTTGCATTATGTCATCAACTTAAAACAGAGCTAGACAGAATGGAAAGTCTAGGAGTCATAAAAAAAAAATTGATGAACCAACTGAATAAGTCAATACGCTTGTCATTGTTGATAAGAAAAATGGAAAACTGAGGATTTGTTTAGATCCAGGAGACTTGAATTGGGCAATTAAAAGAGAGCATTTCAGATTGCCCACTCGTGAAGGAATTATGTCACAGTTTGCTAATGCAAAGTACTTTAGTAAATTAGATGCATCCTCTAGATCCTGGCAACTCAAATGAGATGAACCAAGTTCAAAATTGTGTACTTTTAACACTCCTTTTGCCAAATACCATTTTCTTAGGCTTCCTTTTGGAATTGCATCAGCTCCTGATGTGTACCATAAAACTATTCACATGTTATATGAGCGCACTGAGGGCGTAGATACTTCTGTGGATGATATTATTGTTTGGGGATCACCTAAACAAGAGCATGACGCCAGGCTCAGACAAGTCTTTGAAGCAACACACAAGGCTGACCTGAAATTGAATGAAGATAAATTTCAGGCCGGAGTGACTGAACTTACATTTGTGGGTGATATCATCAGCAATGAGGGTGTGCTTCCTGATCCATTGAAGGTTTCTGCTATTGAGAACATGCCAAGACCGCAATGTAAAAAGGAAGTTCAGAAGTTTATGGGAATGGTTAACTATATGGAAAAATTTACTCAATCTCTCAGAACAATTTCCTCCATTGAGGCAGCTAACAGAAAAGAAAAATGAATGGAGCTGGAACCATGGACAGGAGAAGGCATGGCAAAACCTCAAGAAAGTACTCACAAAAGAACCTGCGTTGAAATTCTGTGATGCTGAGAGGCCCATCAAAATCTCATGTGATCCAACTCAAGTGGGCTTAGGGTTAGTATTGCTCCAAAAACATGATCAGAAATGGCTACCAATGGCATATGCATCTTGTTCATTATCTGATCCAGAAACAAGGTATGCCCAAATTGAAAAAGAATTGCTCAGCGTTATCTTTGCTTGTGAGAGATTTCATCAGTTTGTGTCAGGGCAATCTATTGATGTTGAAACCGATCATAAGCCATTGATTGCATTGTTTAACAAACCTGTAAGGGACTGTCCTTTGTGAGTTCAGCGAATGATGATCAAATTGCAAAGCTATGCGTTAAATGTGTCATATACACCTGGAAAATTCATGTACATGGCTGACACACTTTCCAGAGCTGTGGATCCAACAACAAAAGACAGTCACAGGAACGTTATTGATGTTCAGGTATTCATTGATATGGTCATAGAAACTGTACCTGTAGCTCCCAAAAAGTTGGAACTGCTGTGTCTTGAGACGGAGAAGGACAAAATTCTCAATAAGGTAATAAAAGTGGTGTTGGATGGATAGCCAGATAATAGGCATGACTGTACCTCAGTAGTACAAGATTACTGGAACCACAGATCAGAACTGTCTGTTGTGGATGGGATATTCTGCAGAGGTAATGCTAGGGCTCCTGCAGTTTCTACACCAGCCTCCCACAAAGTCCAAGGAGACAATTTGCCAGTCCCTGGGGTTGTAATTTGCCTCAAAGCAGCAAGCACTTTCTCTTCTGTAATACAATGCGGTCCATGTCCTCTCTACTGTTTTGTCTCAGATCTATTGTTTCAATCTCCTGAGTCAGTAGTGAATAAATCCATTTAAGGTCTCCTTCTTCTCTTTTGGTTCCATACATTGATGTCCATGCTGATCTTCAAGTAAACTGATTTTATGCCTTTTAATATATTTGTCGAAGCCCCTGGGATTTTCCTTCACCTTGTCTGCCAGAGCAATCTTCTGCTTCTTTTAGCCCTCCTGATTCTCTCTTTAGTACTCTGTTGCATTTCTTATACTCCTCAAGCACCTCATTTGTTCCTTGCTGCCTAGAGCTACTGTGCACTTCCTTCTCCTGCTTAATATCCCTCAAAAACCATGGTTCCTTAAACATTTCTTTCAGTCAAACAGGAACATATATACTATGTTCTCTCAGTATTTCACATTTGAAAGCTTCCCATCTACCAAGCATCCCTTTGCTGGACAACAACATATCCCAATCCACACATGCCTGAACGAGTAATGCCACACCCTTCCCCTTTAACTCCTCCTGCGTTATCATGTTCAAATCAATGGAAACCTAGAACATTTAGTTGCCTGCCCTGCCCCTCCTGCAACCAGGTCTCACTAACGTCTACAATATCATAATGCCACATGCTGATCCTTGCTCCAAGTTCATCTGCCTTAATGACAATACATCTTGCATTGAAAGAAATGCAAGTTAGAATATTAGTTCCACAAAGCTCAAATGTTTGGTTTCCATCTTTGTATTTAGGCTTAACATTTGCTTTACCCACAACCACTCCACTAGCTGTCCTGGCACTTTAGTTTAAACTCCCCAGAGCAGTAGTAGCAAATATCTCCACAAGAATATTGGTCTCCCTCCAGTTCTGGTGCAAACCGCCCCAGAGAATAAAGTGATATGTGCCCAATGTTTGCACTCAGCAGAATGTGCAACAAATCATCACCTTCAGAATTTGAAAACAGCATAAATATGTAAAAGCAAGAACCGATGGCATCATATTTCAATAACCCATAGAGCACGCATGGATTAGCTTGCAAGAATATATTTCCATTGGGATAATAACTATGTAAATAAAGCCATAGAAATGAGCTTAATCGAGCCTTTATTCCCTGCAGTGAATGTTCTGACATCTTCCTATTTGTGACTGTTCAACATAACAGTAATAGAACATTGCAATGCAATAATATACAATAGAAAATACATTTGCTCTGGTGGAGGTGATAATTGCTTGGCAGTAATGTGGACCTAACCTCACATTGATAATGTCCATCTGTGCATGAAAATGCAGCTGGATGGAAATAACTGTAACATGTTCTTCTCCTCCTAGCTTTAACACAGTGAAAATGCTGACTTTAGTCAAGCATAAATCCCTGAATCATTACATGGCATATTTACTTGTATTGTTCAGTCAGGAGCAAACCAAGCAATTTAACAAAAGTGAAAATGAATTTATATTTCATCCATAATATAGTTCTGGGTGAAGCGAATGAGGGTGTAAGGACACAATGCATTTTTAAGAATGGCATTATAAACAAACATGCTGTATGTGAAAACCGTAACATCACAATGGTCCTGTAGAATAAAAGTTGTTGAAGGGAACTGACTGTTCCAGAACCATAGTGTAAGGGGGTTTCGACTTTTATGTTACTACGGAGGCTAATTAAAATGGCGTTTTTGTTATGTTAATCTGGGGAATGCGGCTTTGTTGTGCTTTAACGCTGAGAAAGTTTGCGCTAGCAGCTTATTGTGGTTTAGAGGGTGATAAGAGGGTGCTATTAACCAATTGGGATAGTTGTTATGGTTTTGGTGTATTTGAAGATACTGTTTGCGAGGGGGTTTGGGGGCAGAAGGCGGGAGAGCGAGACAGAGGATGGACCAGGTACTGTGAGTCCGCTAACGGGGTCGGAGCCCGAGCGGGACGTTCGGCGAGGAGACGGAGACGGACTCGTGAGGAGCGTCTTGTCGACCACCGTTGTTGGTCCCAGGCGGCCGGTCGAGGTGGTCCGAGGGGGTCGCAGGGTGAAGAAGAAGGTCCTTGAGCTCCAACGGTTTTTGTGCACGAAGAGATTGAACTTTGATAAGTGTTGGCGCCTTTTTTTTCCCATTACTTTCCTCTCTGTATCAAATGCATATTAATGTCATAGAATTAGTAATATCTATAAACTGTAAATCATTTAATTGCATCTGGTGTATTGTCTGTTATTTGGGCGGGGTGGGGTACCTCACACAGCATCCACACAAACGAATTACCCAGTTTGGCGGGGCCGAGGCTGTTTCCCTAGACGACAGCGAGCCGAGCGACCGTGATGGGTGGCCAGGGGGGCTACAATAGCAATTCATCCCGGTTCAAAAATGAGCAGTGAGGTAAACCTAGTTTTGGGCTCCTTATTTTAGAAAGGATATACTGACATTGGAGAGGGTTCAGAGAAGATTAATGAGAATGATTCCAGGAATAAAAGGGTTACCATATGAGGAACGTCTGGCAGCTCTTGGGCTGTATTCCCTGGGGTTCAGGAGAATGAGGGGAGAATCTCATAGAAACATTCCACACGTTAAGAGGCATGAACAGATTAGATATGACAAAGTTATTTCCCATGGTAGAGGATTCTAGGACAAGAGGGCACAACTTCAGGATTGAAGGACGTCCCTTTAGAACTGAAATGTGGAGAAATTACTTTAGTCAGAGGGTGGTAAATCTGTGGAATTTGCTGCCACGAGAGGCTGTAGAGGCCAAATCATTGGGTGCAGTTAAGGCAGAGATAGTTAGGTTCTTGATTAGCCAGGGCATCAAAGGGTATGGGGTGAAATCAGGGGAGTGGGGATGACTAGAAGAATTGGATCAGCCCATGATTGATTGGCGGAGTAGACTCGATGGGCCAAATTGCCTACTTCTGCTCCTATATCTTATGGTCTTATGGTCCATTGTTGGTAAGGGAAGAAATTATAATGGAATTATCAGCAGGTTGGATGAATATCTTCAAGTAGTGAAAATCAGATATTTTAATTTAGGAAAATGTATTACATTGGAACAATAATAAATAATTTATTTATACCCAGTAATTCAGAGATAGTTTATTGATAGCAGAATAATTTTCATAATTCAATAAATGCAAGCATCATCTCCAAATGCAAGCTTCTAAAAATTTGGCAGAAGTGAATATCACAAAATACAAACAGTGCAAACAAGTTGTATTATATCAGTAGAATAGGAACAGAATTGACAGATGCTCTGCTGTATCATATTCAGCAAGGAACCCAAATTGTGCTGACAATATACCAACAAATTTTTCCTTCAATCCTTTGCTATTTTTTCAATGGGATTTCCTAAACTGAAATTTTAAGAAGAGGAAAGAATGTGTGCTATTTTAAATTTGTTTTAATTTACTGTATTTAATTATTTATTTATGGGTTAGTGTGCATTTTCTTCTTTTTATAATGAATGCACTTCTAATGCTTTTTAAAAATGTTTATATCTGATTGGCCTTGAGAAGTTCAAGTCTAGTCAATGGGTTGAATCAAGCTCAATGTGGTCCAATAACCCAGTTATCAGTATTGGCTCTTTCAAATTTTCATAAATAATTGCACACATGATTTAACACTTGTAAGTTGTTAACTTAGTTCCCTCGCGTTGTCAAGGTCAGTAATTTTATTTTCCCCAAAGGTAAATCAACAACAATTAAGAGAACAACATAAACAAGATTTAATTAACATCTGTAATTAATGTTGAAGGGCACTTTTATTTAATTTGGTCAACATGGATTACCTTTAACTTTATTTAGATTTCAAGTATTACACATTAACTATAAATATGAATATGTATCTTTCAATATAAACCAATGTAAATATATCAATTTCATCTTTAAGTAATAAAAACACTAACTCCAGCAAAATAATAACATTGATCAAAATAACGTGGCAAGACAGTATGAAACAATGCCATGAACAGACTACTTAACAGACTATAGTAATTTATCGGAGGAGCACTGCATACATCTTCTGTACTCGAGAATGGAAGTACATCGCAGCTCCCAGCAAAGGTATTATCCTGCAGATATCCTTTGCTACCTTTTGCTTGGCAGTCAATGTATTCCTCTGGTAGAATTAAGGTTACTTTTCCTCAGTATCACATGACTTCATGACTGAACAAAAGATCACAAACAAAATGCTGGAGGTAATCAGCAGGCCCGGCAGCATCTATGCAAACAAGTATAGTTGATATTTTGCGCCGAGACGTGGATTGGGAGACTGCTTCACCGATCACCCATCCTCCGTCTGCCAGAAGAAGTGGAATCTCCCAGTGGCTACCCATTTTACTTCCACTTCCCATTCCCATTCCGATATTTCAATCCATGACCTCATTTACTGTCGCGATGAGGCCACACTCAGGTTGGAGGAACAATGCCTTATATTACATCTGGATAGCCTCTAACCTGATGGCATAAACATTGATTTCTCAAAGTTCCGGTAATTCCACCCCCCCCCCCCTACTTCTCCTTCACCATTCCCCATCCCCTTTTCCCTCTTTCACCTTATCTCTTTGTCTGTAAATTACCTCTTTCTGGTGCTCTTGCCCCCTTTTCCTTCTTCCATGACGTTCTGTCTTCTTCTATTAGATTGCCCCTTCTCCAGCCCTGTATCTCTTTCACCAATCAGCTTCCCAGATCTTTACTTCATCCCTCCCCCTCCCGGTTTCAGCTATCATCTTGTGTTTCTCTCTCCCTTCCCCCCACTTTTTAAATCTACTCCACATCATTATTTTCTCTGGTCCTGCCAAAGGGTCTCGGCCCGAAATGTCGACTATACTTTTATCTATAGATGCTGCCTGGCCTGCTGAGTTCCTCCAGCATTTTCCCTGTGTGTTGCTCAGATTTCTAGCATCTGCAGATTTTCTCTTGTTTGTGACTGAACAAAGGATGTCTGTCCAAATGGAACAGAAGTCACTTGGAAGTTAGAGTCACATACAAGCCATTCAGTATCTCCTGTCTGTTCTGGTATTCAGCTGGACTCTTTTCACTTGACTTAATTCCAAAGCTGTTGATCTTGATCCTGAAATTTAATGTGAAACAGCAGTCACACCAATTTAGTCATAGAGGCATCAAATAATGTAACATGGATGCTGGCCTTTTAGCCCACCTGGTCCCATAACCCATGATGTCCATCTAGTCCTGTGAAGCCACACTTGACTCACATCATTTTCAACCTTTCCAGTCTGTATAAGAAGAAAATTTTACATTTTGGCTTCCTTTTGTGTTAAAACAAAAGCTTCCTGATTTTATTCCTAAAGGATAAGCTTTCACATTAATGAAGTAACACAAAATGCTGAAGGAACTCAGCAGGCCAGGCAGCATCTATGGAAAAGAGTAAAATCGACCTGCTGTGCCGAGACCGACTGCTGAAATGCCTTGGCCCGAAATGTCAACTATACTTGTTTCCATAGATGCTGCCTGGCCTGCCGAGTTCCTCCAGCATTTTGTGGGTGTTGCTTGGATTTCCAGCACCTGCAGACTTTCTCTAGTTTGACATTAACGTAGTTCAATTTTCCCTGATAATCCTCTAAAAACAAATATCGTGTCCGTACAGATCCTACTAAATCACATTTTGTAATTTCACCTGCCAGTATTTATCCACAATTCAATATTAAAAGCTCAGGAAAATGCACGTTTTTGTAACTTGTCATCTATTAAACTGTTGAAATCTACAATTACTGTATGTTAACTATTCAAAAGTTAATATGTGGTTTTAGAGATTCATTTAAAACTGAACATAGTCTTATAAGCATAAAAGAATGTGATTGAAGCTTTATTACCTTATGTATTCTGTTACATTCCAGCCTCTTTGAGATGAACATTCTATTGGCATTTTGTTGGTTATGCTTCTTACTTTGTTATGAAGTTATAGTGATTTGTATTAGTGATCACAAAAAGTCACAGCACCACCAATACACCAGTTCTCTTGACATTTAGTTCCCTATTTTATCTTATTTTTTGATTTACTTTAGGTCCTGCATTGAACTCCATTGGCCATAGTTTTATCGACTAACTTTATTTTACTACATCCCTTTGCAGTCTATTGCTCCCATTCACGCTACTTCAATGCCCTTTAACTTGTAATCTCCACATATCTTGTAATAGGCACATCTTGCGGAACGTTATTGAGGAAACTCTGAAGCCTGCTCTTCCATCCACCCCCCGCCCCCTAACTTCCTACTTGCGATTGTCTGTGCTAATCATTCTGCTTAAGTCCCAACAGCCTCTCTGTCCAAAGCCTAGAAGAAGCGAGACGTAAGACTACTTCGCACCCCTTCCCCATTGCACCTTAACAGAGGGTTTAGCCTTTCAGCTGCACTGTCTGATGCCAATAGACTTCAGACTCCTCATGTAGGGGTATGTCTTGTTGCAAACCCCACAGCCAATTCAGGTGTATTCATTTATATACCAGGGCAGTTATGCCACAAAAAAATCAAAGTTCAAAGTAAATTTATTATCACAGTGCACATATGTCACCATATATAACCCTGAAATTAATTTTTGTGGGCACTCACAGTAAATACAATAGAAACCAAGAGACATTGGATTCAATGAAAGACCGCACCCAGCAGGACAAACAACCAATGTGCAAAAGATATCAATCTGTGCAAAGACAAACAGAAAGAAAGAAAAAATGAAATAATAATAATAATGATAAATAAATAAGCAATAAATATTGAGAGGATATTTCCTATGGTCGGAGACTCTGAGACCAGAGGACACAGCCTCAGGGATGTCCTATTAGAACAGAGATGAGAAGGAACTTCTTTAGCCAGAAGATGGTGAATCTGTGGAATTCTTTGCCCCATGCAACTGTGGAGGCCAAGTCTTTATGTATATTTAAGGCAGAGGTTGATAGATTCTTTATTGGTCAGGAGATGAAGGGAGAAGGCAGCAGATTGTGGCGGAGGGGAAAATTAGATCAGCTACGATGAAATGGTGGAGCAAACTCAATGGGTCAAATGGCCTTATTCTGCTCCTGTAGATGAGATGACGAGTCCTCGAATGTGAGTCCATAATTTATGGGAACAGTTCAGTGGTGGGGCGAGTGAAGTTATGTCCTCTGGTTCAAGAGTCTGATGGCTGAGGGGTAAAAACTGTTCCCAAACCTGGTGCATTCTGTCCATTCCTTGAGTTCTGTCCGTATGTAGTACAGGATAGTCCCTCAGTGCTGTCCATATGTTGTCCTAGGTTCTCTCTCTATACTATTCACATACAGTACCGACCATTCCCTCAGTGTGGTGCACCCCGAACACTGCACATTCTGTATGTAGCCATGCATGTTTCCTTAGTGCTGTTGTTCTGGTGGTTTCTGTAGTGCTGTCCAGATACCATAGAAAGCCCTCCATTTGCGATGTACTGGTATTTTGTTTTGTAACCTCACTCTTTGCTGTCCAGATAATGTCCTGGAGACTCTCCTAGTGTTGTCTTCATTCTGGCCCAGACAACCCTTTGGAACTATTCCTCCGTATGCTGAACGACTTTCTCTGAAGATTAAGGTACTGAAGAATGCAGGTTCTTGGAGTATCAGAAAATTAAATTTGAACTATAATTATTTGGACAATTGTTATCAACTTTCATCAATTTCTGAACAGCCTAGTACAGCAAGTACATGCTATTTGAACATGTACAATAACATGAATAATAATAAATACAGTTATTATCTTTCAGCCATTAGGCTCCTGAACCAGTGTGGAAAACTTCACTCACCCCCAATACTGTACTGATTCTAAAAATTATGGCTCACTTTCAAGGACTTTACAACTCTTGTTCTCAGTATCACATATTTATTTGCTTGTTTGTTTGTTTATTTATTTATTTATTTATTATTTGCACAGTTTGCCTTCTTGTGCGCTTTGGTAGCTTTTCGGTCTTTGTGTGTAGATTTTCATTGACTTTATTGTATTTATTTGTTCTACTGTGAATGCTTGCAAGAAAATTAATCTCAGGGTAGTATGTAGTTACATATATGTGCTTTGTTAAAATTTTACTTTGAACTTTAAAAACAAATTAAAAAATCGACAAGGAAGGAAGGAGAAGAAATTCATTCCAATAGTGTAACTCAAATTAAAATCATAGTGGTGGAAATATCAATTCCGATCCTTGAAATTCAATTCATGATCCAGCTGTTTCCATCCCTTCAATGCCTTTCAGGCCTAGTAGGACTGATCCAACCATCGAATCCTATGCAACCACAGAGAAGATTTTACAATAATATCTTTATGACCTTGAAGAAAATTAAAACATCTCATTCCATGATATTATTTCAATTTTCCCTTATTCCTGTACATCCTTCACACTTATATAGTCCACTTTCATCTACAATTTTTACTTAACTATCTTCGATCCAATGTGTAAATTCTTCTCAGGTTTCCATCTGGGTCCAGTTATTGATTTTAACCAACGTTTCAATGATAAACTCAACCATCTTGCTCACCAGCTATAATAGATACCTATACCCGGCTGGAAGCCCGCGAAGCATTTATTCATCAGATACGCTGGGAAAACACTAGATCTTTTACCTTTGTTCCATCTATATCTTTCACCCTCCTTAAAGTGCTCTAATTAGCATCATTCCTCTTTCCACAACATGAAATGCATTGCAGACTAATATCAAATTACATTTTAAAACTAATTTCAAAGTTTGATCCATTTGCAGCTAATCTTACAGTCAGCTTTTCCTCTTCACTCCGACTCCCTACCTAATTCTCCTGGCACCTAACCATCTGACCACTTGTGAATTGGCTTGTCTATTTTCTGCCAGGATTGTCTGGAAATCCCTCCCTATTTAGTTCTGCCTCTGTATTTGAATTCCACATTCAATGTTTTGCATTCAACAGACAGGTATGGTTACAAGGGATCATAAGAATTTTAATTAATTTAATTGAAATCTATTTTAATTAATTCTGTGAGCAGCAATATTTCTAATTATATAATTCTAAGTGATATAATTTAGTTTTAATTAATGATATTTTTTATTATTTCATTGATCTTCAATAGGGTTTGAATGTTTATCAGTCAGGGATACGCAGACATTTTCAAAAAAAGGCTAGATGCAGTTTTGCTTTCTGTCAAACATTGTGGACATAGTTTGCCCTGACCACCCACCACAATCACACAGGCAAAACCATGCTGTCCTGCAGAACCTCAGCATTTTAGATTTAGAGTTAATTTTGGCAGGCTTCACTTCCTGGAATTGATTCCAGAAAGAGCATAACTAACTTGAACAGGTGTTGAATATTGTGCTGATACACCTTACCTTTATCAACTTTCCTGGTAGCTTTCTCAAAAAACTTGATAAATTTGTTAGACATAATCTACCACTCATAAAGCCATGTTGACTATCCCTAATCAGTCCCTGTCAATCCAAATACTCATATATCTGGTCCCTTGGAATATCTTCCAATAATTTTCCCCCTACTGTTGTCAGATTTACTGATCTATAATTTCCTGGTTTATTCTTACAGCATTTCTCAAACATCAGAATACTAACTATCCTCCAACCTTCCAGCACCTCACCTGTCACTAAGGATAATTTAAATATCTCTGCTAGAGTCCCTGCAATTTCTGCACTTGCCTCTCAAAGAGTCTGAGGGAACACCTAGTTTGGCCCTGGGGATTTATCTATCTTGATTTGACTCAAGAGATTAAACACCTCCTCCTCTGTAATTGGCATCAGCTAGTTGCTACTTTGCTTCACTTCTATAGGTTCTGTCTGTCTCTGAGTAATTACAGGTGCAAAACACCATTTAAGATCTCTCCCATGTCTTTTGACTCTATACATAGATTACCATCCTGATCTTCCAGGGGACCAATTTTGTCCCGTGCAATTGTATTTCTCTCAGCATATCTGTAGAAGTCCTTATGATTTACCTTCACCTTGTTTGCTAGAGCAACCTCATGCCTTCTTTTAGCCCTCTGATTTCTTTATTTAAGTGTTCTTTTGGATTTCATATACTCCTCCAGTACTTCATTTGTTCTTACCTGCCTATACCTGCTATACACCTTTTTTTCTTAAGCAAGGTGTCAATATCTCTTGAAAACCAAGGTTCTCTAAATCTGTTATCCCTGCCCTTTATTCTGACGGGCATATGCAAGCTTTGTACTCTCAGAATTTCACTTTTAAGGGCATCGCCACTTATCAGGTGCATCTTTGTGAGAAATAAGCCTGTTCCAATCCAAATTTGCCAGATCCTTTTTGATACCATCTAAATTGGTCCTTCTCCAATTTAGAATTTCAACCCAAGGCCTAATTGTTTTCCATAATTACCTTGAAACTAATGACCTTGTGATCACTAGAGGCAAGGTGTTCTCCGACACAAACTTCTGTCTCCTGTTCTGTCTCATTCCCTAATAGGAAATCAAGTATTGCACACTCTCTCGTTGGGACTTATATGCACAGATTAAGGAAACCTTTCTGAACACATTTAACAAATGCTGTCCTTTTACAGTATAAGAGTCCCAGTCAATATGTGGAAAGTTAAAATCACCTACTCTCAAAACCTTATATTTCTTGCAATTGTCTATGATTTCTACTATTTTGTTCCTCTAATTCCCGCAGACTGTTGGGTGGTCTATAAAATAGCCACATTAATATTGTCATACCTTACTTATTCCTCAATTCCACCTATAAAGCCTTACTAGGCAAGTTTTCAGTCTGCCCTTACTGAGCACTATTGTGATATTTTTCCTGACTAGTAAAGTAACCCCTTCCCCTTAATCTTTCCCGCTCTATCATGCCTAGAACAACAGAACCCTGGAATATTGAGCTGCCAGTCTTGCCCCACTGCAACCAAGTCCCACTAATGGCTACAATATCATAGTTCCATGTGTTGATCTATGTCCTGAGCTAATCTGCTTTTCCTACATTACATTTTGCATTGAAATATACACAACTCAAACGATTATTAGTATCATTATCAACCTTTTGATTCTGACTTTGTCTGAGGTCTTAACAACATATGTCTCGACAACTACTCCGCTATCTTATCTGGCACTCTGCTTCCCATTCCCCTGCAACTCTAGTTTAACAACACCCCCCCCCCCCCCCCACAGTGTAGTACTAGCAAACCTTTCCACTAGGGTATTAGTCCCCCTCCAGCTTAGGTACAAACAGTCTCTTCTGTACATGTCCTATTTTCCCTGGAAGAGAGCTCAATGATCCAAGTATCTGAAGTCATCCCTCCTACACCTACCCCTTAACCATGTCTTAAATTGTATTACCTTCCTGTTTCTAGCATGTGGTATGGGTAGAAACCTTGAGGTCACAATCCTGGATGTCCTGCCCTTGAACTTAGTACCTAACTCCCTGAACACAGAACTTTATCCCTTTTACTACTTTTGTTATTGGTATCTATATGCACCACAGTCTCTGCTGATTAGCCTCCCACTTAAGAATACTGAGGACTCGATCAGAGATTTCCCAGACTCTAGAACTTGAGAGGCAATATACTATTTAAGAATCTTGTTCTCGTCTACTGAACCTTTCTGTCCCCTAATAAACAAATTCCCTTTCACTACTGCTGACCTCTTCTAACTCCTTCCCTTCTGAGCCACAGAGCCAGACAGAGTGCCAGAAACCTGAATGCTGTGACTTTCTTCTAGGTCTTGCCCCCACCACCACTCCCCTAACATTATCTAAAGTGATATACCTGCTGTTGAGGGAATAGCCACAAGGGTACTCTGCACTGGCTCTGCAACACCTTCCATCCTCTTGTCACCCTGTTTCCTGTGTCCTGCATCTTAAGTGTAGCAACCTCTCTATAGGTCCTTCAGCCTCCCAAATGGTACAACAGTCTTCCAGTTCCAGCTCCAATTCCTTAACATGGAGTGTTAGAAGCTGCAGCTGGAGGTGGTACTTGTAGGTGAGGTTGTCAGGGACTTTGGAGGTCTCCCTAACTTCCCACATCCCGTAAGAGGAGCAATCAACCATCCTTACTGCTCTAACTGTGCATTTATAAAGAAGGAAACAATAAATAAACTGAAGGTAGTGCACCCATGGCTGACAAGAGAAATTAGAGATAGTATCAATTCCAAAGAAGAAGCATACAAATTAGCCAGAGAAAGTGGCTCACCTGAGGACTGGGAGAAATTCAGAGTTCAGCAGAGGAGGACAAAGGGCTTAGTTAGGAAGGGGAAAAAAGATTATGAGAGAAAACTGGCAGGCAACATAAAAATGGACTGTAAAAGCTTTTATAGATATGTAAAAAGGAAAAGACTGGTAAAGACAAATATAGGTCCCCTGCAGACAGAAACAGGTGAATTGATTATGGGGAGCAAGGACATGGCAGACCAATTGAATAATTACTTTGGTTCTGTCTTCACTAAGGAGGACATAAATAATCTTCCAGAAATAGTAGGGGACAGAGGTTCCAGTGAGATGGAGGAACTGAGCGAAATACATGTTAGTAGGGAAGTGGTGTTAGGTAAATTGAAGGGATTGAAGGCAGATAAATCCCCAGGGCCAGATGGTCTGCATCCCAGGGTGCTTAAGGAAGTAGCCCAAGAAATAGTGGATGCATTAGTGATAATTTTTCAAAACTCGTTAGATTCTGGACTAGTTCCTGAGGATTGGAGGGTGGCTAATGTAACTCCACTTTTTAAAAAAGGAGGGAGAGAGAAACCGGGGAATTATAGACCGGTTAGCCTAACGTCGGTGGTGGGGAAACTGCTGGAGTCAGTTATCAAGGATGTGATAACAGCACATTTGGAAAGCAGTGAAATGATCGGACAAAGTCAGCATGGATTTGTGAAAGGAAAATCATGTCTGACGAATCTCATAGAATTTTTTGAGGATGTAACTAGTAGAGTGGATAGGGGAGAACCTGTGGATGTGGTATATTTGGATTTTCAGAAGGCTTTTGACAAGGTCGCACACAGGAGATTAGTGTGCAAACTTAAAGCACACGGTATTGGGGGTAAGGTATTGGTGTGGGTGGAGAGTTGGTTAGCAGACAGGAAGCAAAGAGTGGGAATAAACGGGACCTTTTCAGAATGGCAGGCGGTGACTAGTGGGGTACCGCCAGGCTCAGTGCTGGGACCCCAGTTGTTTACAATATATATTAATGACTTGGATGAGGGAATTAAATGCAGCATCTCCAAGTTTGCAGATGACACGAAGCTGGGTGGCAGTGTTAGCTGTGAGGAGAATGCTAAGAGGATGCAGGGTGACTTGGATAGGTTGGGTGAGTGGGCAAATTCATGGCAGATGCAATTTAATGTGGATAAATGTGAAGTTATCCACTTTGGTGGCAAAAATAGGAAAACAGATTATTATCTGAATGGTGGCCGATTAGGAAAAGGGGAGGTGCAACGAGACCTGGGTGTCATTATACACCAGTCATTGAAAGTGGGCATGCAGGTACAGCAGGCGGTGAAAAAGGTGAATGGTATGCTGGCATTTATAGCGAGAGGATTTGAGTACAGGAGCAGGGAGGTACTACTGCAGTTGTACAAGGCCTTGGTGAGACCACACCTGGAGTATTGTGTGCAGTTTTGGTCCCCTAATCTGAGGAAAGCCATCCTTGCCATAGAGGGAGTACAGAGAAGGTTCACCAGATTGATTCCTGGGATGGCAGGACTTTCATATGAAGAAAGACTGGATGAACTGGGCTTGTACTCGTTGGAATTTAGAAGATTGAGGGGGGATCTGATTGAAACGTATAAGATCCTAAAAGGATTGGACAGGCTAGATGCAGGAAGATTGTTCCCGATGTTGGGGAAGTCCAGAACGAGGGGTCACAGTTTGAGGATAGAGGGGAAGCCTTTTATGATCGAGATTAGGAAAAACTTCTTCACGCAGAGAGTGGTGAATCTGTGGAATTCTCTGCCACAGGAAACAGTTGAGGCCAGTTCATTGGCTATATTTAAGAGGGAGTTAGATATGGCCCTTGTAGCTACGGGGGTCAGGGGGTATGGAGGGAAGGCTGGGGCGGTGTTCTGAGTTGGATGATCAGCCATGATCATAATAAATGGCGGTGCAGGCTCAAAGGGCCGAATGGCCTACTCCTGCACCTATTTTCTATGTTTCTATGTTTCTATGAAAAAAAGTCTATCTACAGCATTTCATCTTCTCTCACTCAAGCCTCTCCTCACTAAAGCCTCAAATCTCCTTTTTAACACTGTCCACTTCAACTAAGGCCACTCTGGTTGCCTCTGCCTTAGTTTTATTAGCCGTTGCTAATGAATCATTATCTCTCATTGGCTGCTGTTCAAAAGCTGGAAGTCCCACAATGCATTGCTTTATAAAGCACATTCACCAGCCTGTGTGGGTCATCTCTTCTGTTGCTCTCAATCTCTGATTGACTGCTATTTAAATGCCAAAATTCTCAAGAAGTGCAGCTTTTTAATGAACCCTAGGTGACCTGTGTGAGGCATCTAATCTCTCACTCTTCATCTCTGTTCAAAAGCCAAAACTCATGTGAAGCACTGTTTTTTAATGCACACTCACAGACCTGTGTGTCACTTCTTCTCTCACTCCTGACCTCTGATTAACCACTGTTCGAACTCAGTTCTTCACTCAGTGGGCCGTGAACTTTTGAAATTCGTTACTCTGGAGAGCCATAGATGTTATCAAACATATTTAAAAGTGAGATGGATTTCTGGGAAAAGGAATAATGACGATTTTAATGAAATAGTGGAGCAGGTTTAAGAGGCTGTATGGTCTTCTCATTCTCTTGATATTTACTAAATTCAGAAGTTTCAGGTTAATTAAAGTAAACTTTCTGTACATACCTTTCAGAAATTACTGATTATTCCCTTACATCACAACCACTTGAGACAACTTTGTAATACTTATGTGAATGAATGTTTAATTTTGATTACTTCCATTTCATATTTCTTGTGTGTTATCAATAACATACACATTGATTTCAACTTACTTGTATTCCTTAAAGAGCCAAAGAGGCTATTTGGTCCATCAAGTTGTTTTAAGAACATTCCCTCAAGCCACATATCTCTTACCTCTTTATAACTTGAGCAACACACATCAAAGTTGCTGGTGAACGCAGCAGGCCAGGCAGCATCTCTAGGAAGAGGTATAGTCAACGTTTCAGGCCGAGACCCTTTTGTCAGGACTAACTGAAGGAAGAGTTAGTAAGAGATTTGAAAATGGGAGGGAGAGGAGGAGATCCAAAATGATAGGAGAAGACAGGAGGGGGAGGGATGGAGCCAAGAACTGGACAGGTGATTGGCAAAGGGGATATGAGAGGATCATGGGACAGGAGGCCTAGGGAGAAAGACAAGATGGGGGGGAACCCAGAGGATGGGCAAGGGGTATAGTCAGAGGGACAGAGGAAGAAAAAGGAGAGTGAGAGAAAGAATGTGTGTATAAAAATAAATAACGGATAGAGTACGAGGGGGAGGTGGGGCATTAGTGGAAGTTAGAGAAGTCAATGTTCATGCCATCAAGTTGGAAGCTACCTAGACGGAATATAAGGTGGTGTTCCTCCAACCTGAGTGTGGCTTCATCTTTACAGTAGAGGAGGCCGTGGATAGACATGTCAGAATGGGAATGGGATGTGGAATTAAAATGTGTGGCCACTGGGAGATCCTGCTTTCTCTGGTGGACAGAGCGTAGGTGTTCAGCAAAGCGGTCTCCCAGTCTGCATCGGGTCTCATCAATATATAGAAGGCCACATCGGGAGCACCGGACACAGTATATCTCCCCAGCCGACTCACAGGTGAAGTGTCATCTCACCTGGAAGGACCGTCTGGGGCCCTGAATGGTGGTAAGGGAGGAAGTGTAAGGGCATGTGTAGCACTTGTTCCGCTTACAAGGATAAGTGCCAGGAGGGAGATCAGTGGGGAGGGATGGGGGGGACAAATGGACAAGGGAGTCGCGTAGGGAGCGATCCCTGCAGAAAGCAGAGAGATGGGGGGAGGGAAAGATGTGCTTAGTGGTGGGATCCCGTTGGAGGTGGCGGAAGTTATGAAGAATAGTATGTTGGACCTGGAGGCTGGTGGGGTGGTAGGTGAGGACCAGGGGAACCCTATTCCTAGTGGGATGGCAGGAGGATGGAGTGAGGGCAGATGTATGTGAAATGGGGGTGATACGTTTGAGAGCAGAGTTGATGGTGGAGGAAGAGAAGCCCCTTTCTTTAAAAAAGGAGGACATCTCCCTCGTCCTGGAATGAAAAGCCTCATCCTGAGAGCAGATGCGGCGGAGACGGAGAAATTGCGAGAAGGGGATGGCATTTTTTGCAAGAGACAGAGTGGGAAGAGGAATAGTCCAGATAGCTGTGAGAGTCAGTAGGCTTATAGTAGACATCAGTGGATAAGCTGTCTCCAGAGACAGAGACAGAAAGATCTAGAAAGACGAGGGAGGTGTTGGAAATAGACCAGGTAAACTTGAGGGCAGGGTGAAAGTTGGAGTCAAAGTTAATAAAGTCAATGAGCTCAGCATGTGTGCAGGAAGCAGCGCCAATGCAGTCATCGATGTAGCAAAGGAAAAGTGGGGGGCAGATACCAGAATAGGTACGGAACATAGATTGTTCCACAAAGCCAACAAAAAGGCAGGTATAGCTAGGACCCATACGGGTGCCCATAGCTACACCTTTAGTTTGGAGGAAGTGGGAGGAGCCGAAGGAGAAATTATTAAGAGTAAGGACTAATTCCGCTAGACGGAGCAGAGTGGTGGTAGAGGGGAACTGATTAGGTCCAGACCTAATCTGCAGATTTTCTCTTGTTTAAGATTTTAATTATTTGTTTACCAAAATGTCACTTGGAACACTTTCAATGGGAATGCAAATATCTAATGACTCTTAGATCAAGCACATATATGGAAATTCATAGTTGATACAAGAAAATTTATAGACTCAGTTCATGGATGTAAAGCAGCTTGATTAGAGGGGCTAGGGAGAAAATAATTTTCTTTCAGGAGGTAATAAGGTCAGAGTTAAGCTGCCTGTAAGGGTGGTAAAGGCAAAAGAAGTTATCATATTTAAAGTACTTAGAAAGTCCTGTGTTGCCGGCTTCAGAACTGGTGGTGAAAGGTGAAATTAGATTGACTTTTTTACCGGCATGGACACATTGGGCCAAGTGGCCTTTATCTATGTCATCAATTTTCTACAACCTGATGATTTTTGATTTAATAAACAGTAAGTATGATAAGGACAATTGGAAGCTGTTGAGTTAATGACAGATATGTGGAGATTACTTTGTGTTACAAAGCTTTATTCTTCATTCAAGTGGTTTTTTGAAGTCTTGATTAGTCCCAGTTTTTCATCAACATATGATTGATGCAGAATGATTACATATTGTAAGGAGAGTTCAAGTCATGAACTATGCTGCTTTATGAGATTATTTTTTCTCTTTCAGGAACCAGAAGTACTTATCAGAAAGAGTGCACAATGATAGATAAAAAACTGTAACAAATTCATAATTTATAGTTTCCTATTGAATATTGATTGTAAATCATTTAAATTGGGCTTAGAAACACTTTTTTTCTGAAAATAGTGCAAAATATCACAGAAGTGTCTTTATTTCATGTAAAAGCGAGTATAATTGAAGAGAATGTAATGAAAACAGTCTGAGAAATTAACTTTATCTGAAGAATGACCATTAACAAAAACTTTTAGCTATTGCAAATATTTATTACTTGGCAGACAGAGATTAATCCATTTAACCCTCATAATTATTGTTTAATGTAGGTGTAAGAGAGTGATTTAATTTTAGTTTTGGTAATAATAAGACAGCTTATGTTATCAGTAATTAAAATGCACCAGATTGCCAAATTCTAAATAATAAACAATGACAGGTTTAGTAACAAATTCTGGAGAGTATTGATAGTGTGAAATACTAAATGAATATATGGCAGTTGAAATTAAGTAAAGTGAACTTGAAGTGATTCATTTAGGCAGAAAGAATAAGGAACAATATTGCCGTCTAACTAGGTGGTACAGAGGCATGGCTAGACCAGCTGCTGCCTAACAGGAGCAGAGACCTGGGTTCAGTTGTGATCTGTGATGCTCCCTGTGTGGAAGTTTGCACATTCATTTGTAACAGGGTGAGTTTTCTCCAGGAGCTCCAGCTTCCTCCTACATCTCAAAGACGTGCCCGTCAGAAGATAAATTGGCAACTGTACATTGTCCCTAATATGTAGGTGGGCAGTATAATCTGGGGAAGGTTGGTGAAAATATGAGGAGAATAAAAATGTGGTTATTGTAGGATTAGTGTAAATGGGAACTTAATGTACAAAATACTTTCCTTCCATACTCTCTGTGAGTCCGACTAGTTGAAGTGATTTTGAATGGTGTGCATGAACCATATGACCACATGATATACTTCAAAAGTTCAAGATAAATTTTTTTATCAAAGTACAGAAATATTGCCAAATACAAATCTGAGATTTATTTTCTTGCAGACATATATAGTAAATCCAAGAAACACAATAGAATTAATGAACCACACCCGACAGGTTGGACAAACCACTAATATGCAAAGGAAAATACAAATGCAAAAGAAAAAAGAAATAATTAAAAAGTACACAAGAAATATTGAGAATATGAGATGAAGAATCCTTGAAAGTGGTTGTGGGAACAGTTCAGTGATGGGATGAGTGCAGCTGAGTGAAGTTATCCCCTCTGGTTCAGGAACCTGATGGTTGAGGCATGTAGCTGTTCATAGTAGTTATAACTGGTAATATCTGAGAAGGAGCTAATAACTGAAAATAGGAGCAGAATTAGGCTATTCAGGCCGTAAAACAGAGATGTCTGTTGGAATCTCTACATAAATATTTGAAGCCAGTAAAGCAAGTTAAGAAAGAAATTAAAATGAAGACACGAGAGACGGCAGATTCTGGAATCTCGAGCAACGTGCAATCTGCTGGAGGAACTCATAAGGCTAAGCAGCAAGGTGCAAGGTGCAAGAGAGGAAACTGTCCATGTTTTGAGTTGAAACTGTGCATCAGCACTGAGAGTGGAGAGGTGAGATGACCTGCCTAAAGAGGAGAACAGGAGTTGCAAGAAAGGATTCCAAAGTATTTGGTGGACTGAAGAGGGTATAAGATGCAAGGGAGTGAAGGGGAACCTGAGTGGTGTTGGAGGAATGTGGCTGGTGAATGATAGATGCAGACAAACAAAGAAAGAGAGAGAATAAAAGGAAACAAACACAGATGGAGCAAAGTGGAAGGAAGGAAATGTGAAGATAGAAGACAGCTGCTGGAAGAAGATAAGCAGGAACACAAAGCGCTACCAGCATAAGGTTCAAATAAATAAAGGAGGTGAGTGTTAGAGGAGAAGTGAGAGGTGAATGACTGTCAGAACCAGGTGGAGGTAGTGAGGTGGCTTGTGGAAAGCATGCATATGAGTCTTACCTCTCCTTATCATCAAACTATTGTGCATTACACCAATAACATTGGAAACTTTTCTTGCCGTTCCCTTCTGCTGTCTGTATTTGCCATCTTGCTTTTCCACTCTCACTTCTGATGCAGCATTTTGACACAGAAGTTTGACAATTTTTTTTCTTCCCCTGATGCTGTTCGACTTGCTGAATTCCTGGTGCAGTTTGTTTGCTTCTCTTATATTGGACCACTGGATTCTTGTCAAGGCAAATAGAAGGATAGAGTTCGAATGCATTGAAATTATATCCAAAATAATACACTTCAGCAAAGAGTTGAATTTTGGCAACCATGGAATGAACAACATCAACGTCTTGGAATGTTGACAAAAGGAGTTGCACAAATAATACCAGCCCTGCGGGAACAGCTGCAAGCAAATCAGTAGAATCTAAGTCTGTATCTTTGGAGTTAAATGGATATATCATGGAAAACTACTACATCAAAAATGGACAAGTAAAGGGATATTATTTTCTGTGATAGAAAGGTGAGAAATTATCAAATGAGTTTTAGGCAACAAAAAATATCCGCTCAGTGACCACTTTGCTAAGTACCTCCTATACTTGACAAAGTGGCCACTGAGTGTATGCTTGTGGTCCTCTGCTGTTGTAGTCCGTCCACTAAGATTCAATGTGTTGTGCATTCCATGTTGCTCTTCTGCCAATCACTGTTTTAACACGTGGTTATTTGATATGCTGTCGCCTTCCTGTCAGTTTGAAGTAATCTGGCCATTCTCCTCTGACTTCTCGCATTGACAATGCATTTTCACCTACAGAACTGCCAGTCACTGGATGTTTTCTGTTTTACACACTATCCTCTGTGAACTCAAAAGACTCTTGTGCTTGAGAATCTAGGAGATCAGCAGTTTCTGAAATATTCAAACCACCCTATCTGGCACCAACAATCATTTCACAACCAATGTCACTTAAATTAAATTGCTTCTCGATTCCGAGGTCTGGTATGAACAATAACTGTATTTCTTGTCACTTTTTCTTGAAGAATACAGCAATACCTTGCGAACAGAATATAGGTTTTCTTTCATTCAGTTGGTGAAGAAGGATCAATAAATCACATGTTATTACTGCAATACTAACTTCACACATAATTTCAATTCTGATCTTACTTGCATTGTTCATTAAGTAATATTACTTGGGACCAACTAAAACCAGTTCTCTGCATTTAAGTTAACCTACCAGTTTTCAGCTGACGTATAAGTAACCGCCATCACAGGTCAAAAATGAAAATGTCTTTCCTAACTACATTATTTTGGAAGTAAATAATTGGAGCTCATCTTTAAAATAAAGAACTTAAGGAAACATGTTAAACAATATTATTCAGTCCCTGCAGTGTTAAATTTGAAGCTTATTTGGGACTCCTTACTTGCCATCATTTTCTGATACTTGGCCAACACGGTGGAATTGTGGCTCTTATCACGAGATCATATCCTCCTGTGAACACCTCAGCTTGTTCAACCCATGCTTTAAATAATCTTAGTCCGGCCAAGGACCATAAATATGTTCTTATTGATTTATCTTCAGTACTTCCTTCCTCAACTTTGATTCTGTGCAACCTTTTTTCGTCTTCTTCCAACCAACATCTCAAACCTTCATACTCCTATCCAGTGGTGTCCTATCTTCCATTAAATTGTCTATGTCTCTCTTTCCATATAGATTTCCATGACCACCCTTCTGTCCCCAATATCTCAATCGACCTCTCTATTTTCATTGGTTTAATTGTAGATGGAAACTGAATCTCTAATTACTTCCTGGTATTGTTGCATATACATAGCCCTCATTTCTGCTCCAAATTCAATTTTCACCTGCAGGGGAAAGCTCATGCTAAATTAACCTGCTGTTTCAATACTTCACCTTTCTTCTCCAGGGATCTTCACCTTGTCATGATGGAAAATTTTCTGAGTTCGTGAGGTCCTGAGAGTGATCTGTGTGAAGTATAGCCATCTGGCAACAATGGAGCTTTCATGAAGGTGGAGGAACATTGCATCAGTGAAGGGTTCACGTCGTCTTGCATTCCATGCCACTGCATCCTGACCCTGATCTGTCAAGGTTCATGTGGTGTCTGCTGTGCATCAGCCTCCCCACATTAAACAAAGTCATGCACAGACATTCTCCATTAAGTGAATCCACTCTACCATCCCAGATTAAGACCCTGGTGATCAGCAAGTGGAAAAGGAGGCAGGATTGTGAGGTGTGGAAGCCCACACTGACCTAGAATATGTTGATCTTGGATCAGAATCTACTATTACCTGATGACCCACCAATAGACAACCCCATAGGAGAACATCATACTCAGCTCAAGTGATCGGACTACTCCTTCACCATTGGACCTTATTATATATCCTCGCTTCCATCTTTGATGCTTAGTCCCCATTCAAGCTATTGCTCCTCTCAGTCTCTCATTCTCAGCCACGCCACCTTGAAAGGAATGTTGACTTTCACAGATCTAGCAGATGGCTTGGCCAATCATTATCATATTTGGTGGATCATATTTGTCACCATCAGGATAAATTCTACAGCATCAAAAACTGAATTCAGTTTTGTACAAGAATTGAACAGAATTTACAATTTGGAGGGTAGGGAGCTCACAAATGAGAAATCAGATTCAATTTTATGTGATAACCACGTAAAAAGTATAAATAATGAAATATTGTTCACTGTATGATTGTAGTTATTACCAAATGATTAGTGTTAGAATTAGGCCATTGACTGAGCTGCGTGGTGCTGATGAACAGAAACATTTGAGAGAGTAAACTGGTCACAGTTAACTGATGTGATACCAAACAGGTTCCATAGGTGGGAAATTGTAAGCAAACAACCAGGGCAGGGGGTTCATGAGTTGCATTGCAGAAAAATGGTGTTTGTTAAATTAATCAACAGCCTACTTGAGCACTTGGCTTATAGCAGGAGTACGCTTACAGACCCTTGAATTTCATTGCCTCTGCATATGATTGGAAAAAGTGTTTGAAAATGGAGGATGAATTCTTAAATGGCTGAACATTGGTACACAGCTAATGTGGAACTAGAGATAATAGGCTACTGAGAGTTCAAACAAATGGCATTTCAACCACCCACACATTTTTCTCTGCTATTCATATTATGAATTCACATATTAGAGACTGAAAGAAACAAACAAAATAAGGCACTATTACATAAAGCAGATGTAGGCTGAGCATGGACCTGAACCTGCAACAGATTCTATCATGAGAAATCAAAAGGAAACAACCATTCACTCAATGTCAAAAAAACAAAGGCGCTGGTCATTAAATTCAGAAACGGAGGCTGTGCACGTGTTCCTGTCTACATCGACAGTGTTATGGTTGACAGCTTCATTCTGCTATGTGTGAATATCAACAATAGGCTGTCTCAGTCCAACCACATTGATGTCATGGACAAGAGGCTAGAGAAATTCAGCATGGCCCCATTCACACAAACTGACTTTTATTAATGCACTGGATGCATAATTGGTTTGTATGGCAGCTGCTCTTCTCACGACTATGAAACTCCACAGAGAGATGTGAGCCAGCTTTTCCAATCTCAGAAGTTAGCCTCCTCTCTATGGACTCTGTCTATAATTCTCACCTCACTGCCTAAGTAAAGCAGCCCTCATAATCAAAGACCCCAGCCACCTGATCGGGGAGAAGAATCAAAAACCTGAAGATATGTACCGCCAGGCCAAGGACAACTTCTATCTCACTGTTGAATGGACCTCTTGTATAATATGATGGATTCTTGGCCTCATAATCAACTTTCTTATGATCTAGCGCTTTATTATTTGCCTGAATTGCAGTGTTTTTGGTAGCTTTTACAATTCAATCTGTATTGTTATTGTTTCACTTCATTCTAGCTCAGTCCCACCAATAAACAAGAATAGGTGAAATTACCTGAGTGACCAGATTAGAAGTAATAACCAATAAGACTAATAAATCAAGAAATAAACTGAAGAAATACTGAGAGAATGGCTGAGTTTAAACATTTGTGTTAAATGATAGTGTAGCATTGAAAAAGAAATAAATGGAATGAAGAAAATTTGGATTATGAGAGAAAGAAAATAAAGAAATTGACAAAAATGTAAGAACTGTTCAGGAAATCTGATATAATTGTTCTGCAAAGATGTTAAGTTGGTAAACATAACTCTCCAAAGTTTTAGTACCAGAAGGATCAATTAGAAGTCAAGAAATATGGATGATATCATTTGAAAACACAAACTTTTATTTTAGTGGAAAATTTAATGGACAAACAATGAAGGCACAGGAAGGTTATTCTGTACAGAAACAGGAAGGCTACAGTATCTTTGATGAGAAACTCAAATATGAGACCATCCACTTACACACCATGGCTATGAGATTCCCCTCCTGAGAACATGGAACATGATCCATGGTGTTTGCTTTGTGGCTGTCTGCGAGAGCCCAACAACACTCAAAAAACTCAACACCGTCTACTGCAATGTAGCTACTTTGATTATCACTCAATCTATGACTTCAAAACATTCTCCAACTAAATACCAGACAATTACTTGTCAGAGTACTCTCTGCACCTCCTAGATCTGGGAATTCTATGACCATGAAGAATACATGCAGTAAAGTATTGGGAACAACACCAACTTCAGGTTTGCTTTTAGTCACAAGGTATCATGATGTGGAAATATACCACTGTTCATTCATCATCACTATGTCTTAATCCTGGGAATCATTTCCCATTAGAAAAGTGGACAAAGCTTAACTGGAAGGGCTGCAGGTTTTCAAGAAGTTAATTCATTACTGCACTATCAAGAGAAGTTTGAATTTATACTATATGCTCGTCTTACCCATGTCCAAATGTTGAAAAATTAATTAGTAAGAATGGGGAAAGTACCAGTTCCATAAAGATAATGGAAATCAATATGACTTGACAATAACATGTGGATATCTCCACTTGTCTATTCCTGGCAGTTTCCTGGGTCTCTGACCACACTGTTGCATATGTTATATGAATGTTATGATAGCAATTCTGTGTACTGCTTGACTAGACTGGCCAATTAACACAGCAAACCATGCTTGGTGAGTATACCCACTACACCAAGTGGCCATGCTTGTAACTACCATTTTTTCTGGAGGTGTAAGAGATTGATAAATTCATCTATAGGAAGCTCTATGCAAGATGCCGCCAGCAACCAATGTGACTAACAGTGACGTGCTGCAGACAGATCGCAAAACTACTTCTTCTCCTTCTTCTTTTAAATATACTTCTACTACTAATCTGTGTGCTTTTGCAACCTGTAATTTACTTTTCAGTAATGTGTTTTTGGATCGACTGAGTGATTTGGTGCTTTGGCTATCTCCAAGGGAATTCGATATGGTTGAGAACAAGAAGAATGGAGTATGCAGTGGAGCGTGAACCTACGACAATCTCCATTTCTTGCCGATTAAAGCATTGAGGAAGATTGAAATCATTGAAGGCAAGATTGGAAGGAGCGTGGAGCTTCAGTGCCATCTGCCTGCATATGACCTGTTGTCATCTCCCTTTCACTCGTTGTTGCTGAAGAAAGTCTTGGGTCTTCAGCAAGGTTTGACTGGCGTGGTTTGTGGTTTGGACTCATTTTTAGAGGACTCTGCAGTTCATGTTGTATGTGTTTCTGGTTTATGGTTACACCTTTTTTAAGTTGTTATTTTCCATGCTTTTGGTTAGGGTACATTGACACAGACTGGCTCAGTGACCTGCAGTTAATGAATGACACAGTGCTAAATTGAACTGAACTGAACTACAATGAAAATTCCTAGACTGATTCAAGGACTCTGCAATTTGATGTTTACCAATTTGTGCGTTATTTGCTATTTGCTTGATTTGTTCTTTTTTGTTGCACATTGGGTATTTGTTGTTTTCTTTGAACAGGTTCCATGGCATTTCTTTGTTTCATGGCTGTCTGTGAGAAGCTGAGATTCAGGATTGTACACTGCATACATAATTCGATAATTTGACTCTAGCAGGTCCTGGTGGATCGGAAGAGAGTGAATATCACATACTGTTTAAAAAGGATGTAGGCAAAATGTGGGTAACTCTAGGCCAGTTAGCTGAACATCTGTAGCCAAGAAAATGCTTGAAGACATTTAAACAGAAGTTGTTTCATCAGGCAGATCAGGGCTGGCAACTATTCATGATATATTAGAATGAGCGAACCGAGTATAGCATATCTATGTTTGCTGATGCACAGGATGTGGAGAGTCTGCAGGGAGATGATTTAAGTGAGTGGGCAGTGTTCTGGCTGATGGAATGCAATGTTGGTAAATGTGTATTCATCTACTTTGGAAGGTAAAAAGGAAGATCAGATTATTATTCAAATGGTACAAGATTGCAGCACGCTGTTGTATGAAGAAAATTGGAAGTGCTTGAGTATAAAAATGCAAAAGGTTGATTTGCAGGTGCAACGTGTTATCAAGAAGGGAAAGGAATGTTTGCTTTTATTGATAGAGAGATTGAATTTAAGAGCAGAGTGGTTATGCTGCAACTGTACAGGGTACTGGCGAGACCGAACCTGGAGCACTGCGTGCATTTCTGACCCCCTTATTTGAGGAAAGATATACTTGTTTTGGAGGTGGTGCAGAGGAGCTTCACCAGGTTGATTCTGGAGGTGAGGGGTTAACTTATGAGGAGAGATTGATCTTATTAGTTGGCAGAACAGGCTCAATGGGAAGATGGTCTACTCTCCTTCCCATTTCTTATGTTCTTCTTATTATGAACTTAAAACAGAACTCTGATAAGCATAAGTGAAAATACAGTAAAACATAATTTTCAGAACTGAGTTTAAATATTCTGTCACCGTGCATTATTGGCTGTCATCTACAACAGTGGAATGATACCAATCAATATCAATATATATTTGCCAAAGTGTAAAATATGAGAATTTCATGGTAGTTAAAATTTGGAGGAAGGATATTGAACAATTATCAAAAAGACTTTATCTGTTAGCTCCTTCTTGCTCAGTGTTCCAGTTTCAAGCTCAGCGTGTATTTGTACTGCGAATGAATGGTATCAAGAGAAATGACTGAACTGTACAATACATAAACACTTCTCTCTACACTGTCAATTTTATCTTATTTTTCCTAACAATGATGCACCTTCAACACACAGTAGATAATCATTTCTGACTGCAGGAACTGAATGGTTTTGCTCATTGTTGTTGACACAGTGAAGGCTGTCACTACTACTCAGAGTATTTCCAAAGAGAAAACCACGACAAAGCAAAACACGTTACAATTTTGTCAATTTATTTTAAATATAAATTGACATTGTGGCAGTCCAAAGTTTCCCTGCATTGAGAATATAAGTTGAATATTGAGTGGGTAAGAAGTAAAAAAAATGAAGTTTTCCTGTATTGCAATAGAGATTAAAGTACAATAGTTCTTCAATGGTTAGAAAGTGCTTTGGCAGATTTTGAAATCGGAGAATGCACAATATAATTCCAGGTCTTTCTTTTAAATATTGTGATGGGGGAGTTCCTCTTTATTACGGTTAAAAATTTACAGAACTGCTTGTGGGGCATTAACTTTTCCATGCTTGAAAAACAATAGCCTTCATTTTGCAGTCAATGATGAATTGACTGGCATTTATTACAGCTATCTGTTTGCTGTCGACATTTTGTACTAATGTTTGTGAAGATTAAAGTTTTTTTTTGGCACTGCACCTTCTATTGGGAAAATGGAATTGTTGATACCTGTTGGAAAGTAAGCAGTTTGGGTCAGGTAGGGCAAGGGAACTTATTTGTCTCTGTGTAAGTGATTAAAGAAGGAAAAAAAAACTAAACACTAAAAGATACCATATCAAAATAAATGAATCATGTGAAATCAAGAAGATGAAGCAACTGGACAAATACATCTGAATCCTACTTTCATTGCTTGTTACATTTTCAGTTTCATGTGCAAAATTTAAAATTTAATCCTGAATACAAAAATCTAAGTCATAAATGAATGCTAATGAAAATTAACTGCGGGGGTTGTGGGTGAGGTGCAAAAAGCAAAATAGAACATTTGTAGAAGATCTAAAAGCAAATGTTCAAAGTAAATTTATTAACCAAGTACAAATGCATTACCATATACAACACTAAGATTCATTAGCTTGTGGACATAATCAATAAATCTTTAGAATAATAACCATAACAGAATCAATGAAAGACCACACCAACTTGGGGAAACAGGTCAGGGAGCATCTTGTGGAAATTAAAACTATTAAATTTTCAGATCAGTGATCAGCAAAAATGGGAAAAATCTGGAAACAGACCAAGTTTTAAGCTCCAGTTTTAAGCCATTCTTACACACCTGGGGAAGAGAGATGCTAATGTGAGAATGCTCTATGGACTACAGTTCAGCATTCAACATCATAATTCCATCCAGGCTGGACTTCACCATGCCTTTTGCAGCTGAATCCTTGGACTTCCTGTCAGATCGCCAGCAGGTGGTAAGAGTGGGCTCCCTCACCTCTGCCCCTCTGAACCTCAACACAGGAGCCCCTCAGGGCTGTGTCCTAAGCCCCCTCCTTTACTCTCTGGACACCCATGACTGTGTCACAACCCACAGCTCCAATCTGCTAATTATATTTGCAGATGATACATTGATTAGCCTTATCTCAAATAATAATGAAAAAGCCTACAGAAAAGAAGTCATCATCCTGACACAGGGGTGTCAAGAAAACAACCTCTTCCTCTGTGGTAAACCATGTATATATGTTGTAACTCAGTTACCTGTCTGGACACACCCCTCTGCTGACTGCCCCTGTGGCTCCTCCCACAGAGTCCTGTATAAAGGTGTTCGTCTTGCCCCTCCCCCTCAGTCCAGGGGCAGACACTCACTGTGGAGGTCGTATTGTACAGCGAATAAAAGCCTTTCAGTATTTTACCAAACCTCAGTCTTTTGGAGTAATTGAAGGTGCTTCAATTTTATTTGCTGTACCGTGGCCGGGTGGATAAAACTCTCCGTGCTGCCTGTGTCAAACAGGCAGCTTGTCCTGCGCCTCTCCACCAGGATGTCCATCATTGACCTTGCGAGCTGGTGGGGAGCGTTTTGGTCGAGGGTCACGGAAGCCAGGGTGGGGTCGCTGTCTTGGTCCGGCGTGGTGGGGTGCCCCGTGAGCACCCGTTGGTTGTAGGCGGTGGGAGGTGGCGCCAACCAAGATGGCCACCCCCATGTCTCGCACGTGGTGGTGGTGTGCAGGGAAGATGGCGGCAGGCAAGATGGCAGCCCCCATGTCTCGCACGTGGTGGCAGTGTGCAGGGAAGATGGCGACCCCACGTTTCGCAAGCGGTGCTGCTCGATCCCACTCGCGGTTTTGACCTACAGACCTTGGCGAAGTGGCCCTTCTTTCTGCAGCTGGAGCAGGTAGCTTGTTGGGCCGGGCAGCGTTTCCGGGGGTGCTTCTCCAGTCCGCAGAAGTAGCACTTCACGGACTCACGACTGGCGGCAGCCGAGGTCGATTCGCCGGCAGGTTGCGGGGTCTGCGGCACCCACGAGACCATCGGGGGATCGCGTGCCTGGAGAGCCCCGGAGTTATGTAGAGTGGCCTCCAACGTATCAGTCAGCTCGATCGCCGAATTTAGGGTAAGATCGGCTTTTTCCAGCAGCTGCTGGCGCACGTACACTGACCTGGTCCCCGTGACGAAGGCGTCTCTCACTAGGAGTTCTGCATGCTGCGCCGCCGTCAGCTCCTGGCAATTGCAGGCCCGCACGAGTGTCTGTAGGGCCCGGACAAACTCAGCACTCGATTCCCCGGACCGCTGTTGTCGTGTCGCTAAGCGGTGCCGAGCATAGACGCTGTTTATTGGCCGCAGGTATTGTCTTTTGAGTGCGTTCATTGCACCATCGTAGCTCGGCTGGTCTCTGATCAGCGAATAAACCCGTGGACTGACCCTGGAGAGTAGAACTCTGCGCTTCGCTACGGGGTCGGTCGCTTTAAACTCCTCTAGGTACGATTCGAAGCAGGCCAGCTAGAGTTCGAAAGTGTTTCCAGCTTCAGGTGTTTGCGGATTGAGGTCTAATTTTTCTGGTCTCAGGGCCTGTTCCATGTTTTAAAACGTACAGCGAATAAAATTGAAGCACCTTCAATTACTCCAAAAGACTGAGGTTTGGTAAAATACTGAAAGGCTTTTATTTGCTGTACAATACGACCTCCACAGTGAGTGTCTGCCCCCGGACTGAGAGGGAGGGGCAAGGCGAAACACCTTTATACAGGACTCTGTGGGAGGAGCCACAGGGGCAGTCACCCGGCCACAGTGCAGCATTGTGGACTCATGATACGGCCGGTAAGTCGGAGGGTCACCATGGCCTCCAGGTCTCATACAACAGACATCCGGGGGGGTTGTGTAGAGACACTAGTGGTGCAGGGCACAGAATATCGGGACTTTACGTTACTGGTCTTGCCTCAACTGTGTGCCCCTGTGCTGTTGGGGTTGGACTTCCAGAGCCACCTGAAAAGAGTGACAATGAAGTATGATGGGCCCCTCCCGCCAATTACTGTCATAAATCCCGTTTTGTAGAGATATGTCACGTACCCCGCTACTGACCACACACACACACCGACCCACGAATCCCACCCAACATCATGCCAACTGCCACACTACCGATACCACTTGCGGCCTCTCCACCCTCAGGATCTCTCCCCCACCGCTGTTCGCCAACCTGACCCCCGACTGTAAACCTGTGGCAACTAAAAGCAGGAGGTACAGCGCGGGGGACAGAGCTTTCATTAAGTCGGAGGTGCAGCGGCTGCTCAGGGAGGGGGTCATTGAGGCAAGCACAAGTCCTTGGAGGGCGCAGGTGGTGGTTGTTCGGAACGGGGAGAAGAATAGGATGGTCGTGGACTATAGCCAGACCATCAATAGGTTCACGCAGCTTGACGCGTACCCTCTACCCCGCATCACGGATATGGTCATCAGATAGCACAGTACAAGGTGTACTCGACCATAGACCTAAAATCCGCTTACCATCAGCTCCCCATCCACCAGGAGGACCGCACTTACACTGCCTTCGAGGCAGACGGCAGGCTTTATCAATTCCTGCGCGTCCCCTTCGGTGCCATGAATGGTGTATCTGTCTTCCAGAGGGCAATGGACCGGATGGTGGACCAGTGCCAACTGAAGGCCACGTTCCCATATCTGGATAACATCACCATCTGCAGTCACGACCAGCAGGATCACGACAACAACCTCCAAAAATTTCTCCAAGCGGCCAAATCTTTCAACCTCACCTATAACAAGGACAAGTGTGTATTTGGGACCACCCGACTTGCTATCCTTGGGTGTGTCGTGGAGAATGGAGTCATTGGCCCTGACCCCGACCGTATGCACCCCTTGTTGGAACTCCCTCTTCCCAATACCCTCAGAGCCCTCAAAAGGTGCCTGGGCTTCTTTTCATATTATGCCCAATGGGTCTCTAACTATGCAGACAAGGCCCGCCCCCTGGTCAAGTCCACCACATTCCCCCTCTCTGCTGAGGCCCACGCGGCCATCAACCGCATAAAAGGGGATATTGCCAAAGCAGCAATGCATGCGGTGGATGAGGCCATTCCCTTCCAAGTAGAGAGTGACGCCTCCAACTTTGCGCTGGCTGCTACCCTCAACCAGGCAGGAAGACCAGTGGTGTTCTTCTCCCGTACCCTTCAAGGCCCTGAAATTCGGCGATCTGCGGTAGAGAAAGAGGCCCAGGCCATAGTGGAAGCTATAAAGCACTGGAGGCACTATCTTGCCGGCAAAAGGTTCACCCTGCTAACTGACCAGCGCTCAGTCGCGTTCATGTTTAATAATCAGCAGCGGAGCAAAATCAAAAATGATAAAATTCTGAGGTGGAGAATCGAACTCTCCACCTACAACTATGACATCATGTACAAGCCTGGGAAGCTCAACGAGCCCTCTGATGCCCTATCCCGGGGAACATGCGCCAGCACGCAGATCAACCGGTTATACGCCCTACATGTAGACCTTTGCCACCCGGGAGTCACCCGGCTTTTCCACTTCGTGAAAGCCCAGAACCTGCCTTACTCCGTTGAGGAGATCAGGATGACGACCAGGGACTGCCAAGTCTGCGCAGAGTGTAAACCGCACTTCTACCGACCCGAAAAGGCACCACTCATCAAGGCCACCGGCCCCTTTGAGCGACTGAGTGTTGACTTTAAGGGCCCTCTTCCCTCCACCGACCACAATGTGTACTTTCTTAACGTAATTGACGAGTAATCGCGGTTCCCCTTCGCCATCCCCTGCCCCAACACCACTACCACGTCAGTTATAAAAGCCCTGCGCAAGATCTTCACTCTGTTCGGATACCCATGCTATATCCACAGTGACAGAGGGTCTTCGTTTATGAGTGACGAGCTGCACCAATATCTACTGGCTAGGGGAATTGCAACCAGTAGGACCACGAGCTATAATCCCCGGGGGAATGGACAGGTAGAGAAGGAGAATGGCACAGTGTGGAAAGCCACACTCTTAGCTCTCAGGTCAAAGGGACTGCCGGTCTCCCGCTGGCAGGAGGTCCTTCCTGAGGCACTCCACTCCATCCGCTCCGTTATGCACAGCCACCAATGCCACCCCTCATGAGCGGCTCTTTTCTTTTCCCAGAAAGTCGACCACTGGAACCACCCTACCAACTTGGCTGATGTCCCCGGGGCCAGTGCTGCTCCAGAAACATGCGAGGAGCAATAAATACTCCCCGATAGTCGAGAGGGTTCACTTACTTCATGCGAACCCTCAGTATGCCTACGTGGTTTTATCTGATGGGCCGGAGGACACGGTCTCCATCCGCGACCTGGCGCCTGCAGGAGCTCTGGGCCCCTACCCTGAACACTCCGTGGTGACTATTGACCCCGTACCCACCAATGTATGTACCTACGAGACACCGTGCACCCCAAACCCTATACATACACCACACGACACTTCCATACCGAGTGCGACGCACACGCACGAGGAATTACCGACGCCTAAAGTGCTGGCACCTGAAGTCAGGCCGGAGCCAGCACAACCGCCATCGCTGGTGCAATCACCGCCGGTGCTACGTAGATCACAGCGACGGACTCGACTGCCTGATAGACTTAACCTGTAAATATACTTCTTGTAAATATTGTCAGTCACTTCACCCGGCAGGACTCTTTTTTAGAAAAAAAGGAGGGGTGAATGTGGTAAACCATGTATATATGTTGTAACTCGGTTACCTGTCTGGACACACCCCTCTGCTGACTGTCCCTGTGGCTCCTCCCACAGAGTCCTGTATAAAGGTGTTCGTCTTGCCCCTCCCCCTCAGTCCGAGGGCAGACACTCACTGTGGAGGTCGTATTGTACAGTGAATAAAAGCCTTTCAGTATTTTACCAAACCTCAGTCTTTTGGAGTAATTGAAGGTGCTTCACCCTCGATGTCACAAAAACAAAGGGCTGGTTGGGGACTAAAGGAGGAATGGAGACAGGCTAACCCCTATTGTTATCAATGGATCTGGGGTTGAGAGGGTGACAGAATTGAGCTCCTTGGTATACATATCACTGAGGATCTCACGTGGTTTGTACCTACTGGCAGTGTGGTGAAAAAAGCACAACAGCACCTCTTTTACCTCAGACAGGTGAAGAAGTTAGGCATGAGTCCCAACCCCTGAAGATTTTCTTCAGTGGCACAAGTGAGAGCATCCTGACTGGCTGTATCACTGACTGGAGTGGGAAATGTACCTCCCTTTGCAGAGAGTGATGTGAACAGCCCAGCGCATCTGTGGGCGTGAACTTCCCACTATTCAGGACATTTACAGCGACAGGTGTGTAAAAAGTGCCTGAAGGATCATTGGGAACCCAAGTCACCTCAACCACAAACTGCTCCAGCTGCTACCATCCAGGAAACTGTACAGTAGCATTAATGTCAGGACCAACAGGCTCCAGGACAGCTTCTTTCACCAGGCCATCAGCCTGATTAATTCACATTGACACAATTGTATTCCTAAGCAACATTGACTGTTCTGTTGTATATCTTATTGCACATGCTATTTATTACAAATTACTATAATTTGCACATTCAGACGGAGATGTAACATAAAGATTTTTACCAGTTACGTATGTGAAGGATGTAAGAAATAAAGTCAATTCATTTCAATTCAGATAAATGGAAGAGAGACAGAGGCAACAAAGGGTCTATAGGAACAGGAAGGATTGAATAAACCTGAGAGCACAAGCCATCAGACTCATGACATTGTTACCAGATTCTGAACAGACCTCTCTTGAGTGAAAGGTGAACTCGTGGAATTCAGATCTATTTCACTGTAGCCCTTGCACTTAGAGTCATAGAGTTACAGAACCACAGAACACAGCACGGTCCATAAGTCCAGATGAACCATGGTACCCTCTCCACTAGTTTTAATTTGCTGAGTTGGGCCAATATCCGACTAAGCTCCATCTCTCCACGCAGCAGTCCAAGCGCTTCTTAAGTGGTACTATTGCACCTGCCTCAAACACTTCCCTGACACATCATTCCATATATTCACTACCCTCTGCTTGAAAACATTAAGTCTTTTCCTTCACACCATATACCTATGCCCTCTAGTTTTGAACTTCATTATCCTGGGGAAACGACTGATACTGTCCACCTTACCTATGCCTCTATAATTTTAAAATTTCTATAAGCTCTATAAATTTATATAAGTTTATATGGTTATATGGTTAAAGTCATCCTTCATCCTCCTAAAATCCAAGTAATAAAGATTGAGCCTAACCAAACTCGTCCTGTAACACAGGGCCTCTAGACAACTTCAGCTGCAAGATAATATCCTATATTGAAACTTCTAGTATATTCACTACCCTGAGTGATGAAGGGCAGTGCACTAAATGTTTTTTTTCACCACCCCACTACTTTCAAACAAACTGTGAATTTTTACTCTTCGGTCCCTCTGTTGCATTTCACTCCCTAGTATCCCTAGACATCCCCAAATCCATCACTTAGACTTATCTGTATTGAAATCCATTTGCTACTCCTCAGTTCAATTCCCGAACTGTTCAAGATCTGCTTGTAATTCACAATGACCTCCTTCACTATCAACTAACCCCCTTAATTTCATGTCCCCTACAAATTTACTGATTAAGCCTTGTGCAGTTGTGTCCGAATAATTTAGAATATAAATAAGAAAAATAAATGATTTAGATTCATCTTCGAATCTGGATGAGTATGCTACAGTTGTTACTGACTTCATTAAAACCTGTCTGGATGAGTGTGTGCCTACAAAGATTTACTGTACATTTCCAAACCAAAAGCCGTGGATGAACCAGGAGGTACGTCGTCTGCTGAAGGCTAGGTCTCTGGTATTCAAGTCTGGCGACCCAGGCCTGTACCAGAAAACCAGGTATGATTTGTGGAGTGCTATTTCAAGGGCGAAGAGACAACTTCAAGTGAGGTTGGAGGTGATATCAGATGCACGGCAACTCTGACAGGGTCAGCAAGACATTACCTCTAACAAAGTGAAACCCAAAGGTATGAATGACAGCGATGCTTCACTACCAGATGAACTCAATGCCTTCTATGCACACTTTGAAAGGGAGAACACAACTACAGCTGTGAAGATCCCTGCTGCACCTGAGGACCCTGTGATCTCTGTCTCAGAGGCCGATGTTAGACTGTCTTTAAAGAGAGCGAACCCTTGCAAGGCAGAAGGAGTATCAGGTAAGGCTCTGAAAACCTGTGCCAACCAACTAGCAGGAGTATTCAAGGACATTTCAAACTCTCACTGCTACGGGTAGAAGTTCCAACTTGCTTCAAAAAGGCAACAATTATACTAGTGCCTAAGAAGACTAATGTGACCTGCCTTAATGATTATCGCCAGCTAGTGACAATGGTGAAATGCTGTGAGAGATTGGTTATGGCTAAACTGAACTCCTGCCTCAGCAAGGACCTGAACCCATTGCAATTTGCTGATCGCCACAATAGGTCAATGGCAGATGCAATTTCAATGGCTCTCCACATGGCTTTAGACCACCTAGACAACACAAACACCTACGTCAGGATGCTGTTTATTGACTATAGCTCACCATTTAATGCCATCATTCCCACAGTCCTGATAGAGAAGTTGCAGAACCTGGGCCTCTGTACCTCCGACTTCCTAACTGGAAGACCACAGTCTATGCGGATTGGTGATAACATATCCTCCTTGCTGATGATCAACACTGGTGCACCTCAGGGTTGTGTGATTAGCCTACTGCTCTGCTCTCTGTATACACATGACTGTGTGGTCGGCATAGCTCAAATACCATCTATACATTTTCTGATGATACAAGCATTGTTGGTAGAATCTTGGTGGTGACAAGAGGGCATACAGGAGTGAAATATGCCAACTAGTCGAATGGTGCCGCAGCAACAACCTGGCACTCAACGTCAGTAAGACGAACGAGCTGATTGTAGACTTCAGGAAGGGTAAGATGAAGGAGCCCATACCAATCCTCACAGAAGGATCAGAAGTGGAGGAGTGAACAGCTTCAAGTTCCTTGGTGTCAATATCTCTGAGGATCGAACCTGGTCCCAACATATCAATGGAGTTATAAAGAAGGCAAGACAGCAGCTATACTTAATTAGGAGTTTGAAGAGATTTGGCTGTCAACAAACACACTTAAAAACTTCTATAGTTGTACTGTGGAGAGGACTCTGACAGGCTGCATCGCTGTCTGTTATGGAGGGGCTCCTGCACCGGACCAAAAGAAGCTGCTGAATGTTGTAAATCTAGTCAGCTCCATCTTGGGCACTAGCCTACAAAGTACCCAGGACATCTTTAGAGAGCGGTGTCTCAGAGAGGCAGTGCCCATTAATAAGGACCTCCAGCACCCAGAGCATGCCCTTTTCTCACTGTTACCATCAGGTAGGAGATACAGAAGCCTGAAGGCACACACTCAGCGATTCAGGAACAGCTTCTTCCCCTCTGCCATCCGATTCCTAAATGGACAGTGAACACTACTTCACTTTTTTTAATATACAGTATTTCTGTTTTTGCACATTTTAAAAATCTATTCAATGTACATAATTGATTTACCTGTTTATTTATGATATGCTTTATTTTATTTATTATTTTTTCTCTCTCTGCTGGATTATGTATTGCATTGAACTGCTGCTGCTAAGTTACCAAATTTCACGTCACATGCCGGTGATAATAAATCTGATTCTGATTCTGACAGGCACATTAGTAGCCTTTGGCCTTCTTTATGAGAAACAATATTCAGCCACCATCCTCTGCTTCTTACTCACCACAGCTGGCAATGGTGAACTAAAACTAACAAATTTCTATTCCAATGAAAGAGCAAAGAAATAAAGTACTAGCAGTAATCTTGTCCAAAAATAAGTTACTGTAGTCTTTCATGAGTCCTAAAAAAGTCATTACAAAAGATATCTGAAATATCTTTGCAGTTATTTCAAAATTACCTGAAATAAGAGACTCTTCTGAAGTGTTAGAAAATAAAAAAAACACTTCCACCATTTTGGAGGAACTGTCCACTGTGTTATCAAGGATTAAGCCTAAGTTAATAATTGATACTTTACATAAAGCATCTGTTTTGATATATATTTTTACAGGTGTTTTTTTTTATCCATTCTTTCGATATAGTGAACAGGAACATTACTTAAATTTTTGAGTTCTTCTTCAGGAAGTAATGGTAAGCCTGTTTTATGAACATATATGTTTTTTTAAATGGCGATGCCACTGTTAAAATTCTATTTGGCTATAAGTTGCAGGATTTTGATCTGGTGATTGTGAAGGATGGGTAATGGATAGGGTTGCTTTGTAGTTCAGAAGGGAAGAGCTGGTCTTCTCTTCTGCCTGCTGCTCAGGCATTGTGGCGCATGGCATGGGTTTGGGTAGTGGCCGCATTGACACAGTGCGCTGAAGCATCATATGTATAAGAAATGTGAAAATACCAAATGCAGATTAATATTCCTTAAACCTGACAAAGCTATGGATCATAATGTCTTACTCTTCTGTACAATAACCTCTTATTGCTGCATCATAGTCTTATGTCTATCACATACTGTAAATATGCTTCAGCTGCATCACGTATTGGATATTATATTGTAGTAGTAGGTAGATAAGAAGTAAACTGTGTCATAGTAGTGGTATTGTTGTTATCTTTATTAAAAGGATAACAAAATAATATTGATTTAATATCACCAAGCTCTTGTCTGTACACAGAATTTGTCTCAACAAATCGCCCTTCATAGCCATTTCACAAAACATTAATTTTCTGTCAATGATAAACAAGAAAACAGGAAAAGTAAATAGAACTTGCAATGGGGACATTAGAACAATACCGATCCCACAAGGACCGAAATCAATATTTTCATTCTCATAATTTGACTATAAGAAGCTTTGTCAACATCTTCAGAACATTTTATTAGCTAACTTTCAGTTCCTCTAAGGCTTTCTTTTCTTATTTATCAGCCTGCCCTACACCAGTTAATCCATGCATCAGAGTCAAAAGCAGGGAAGACCTTGAAGAAGGAAAGAAACTCTGTGAAGATAACAGAACTGTTCTGACCAATGCTGATTTCTATCTTTGCCTCGTTAATTTGTGCCCTTCCTCTATGGTTATCACTAGGGTTCGGTTATCTCTTTGTTGTCTTATTTGGGGTTCCAGGCTGAGGTATCCCAGATTTTGAATTTCACTTTGCTTTGGACACTATCTCACTTTTTAATATACAATATTTCTGTATTTGCACATTTTTAAAAAATCTATTCAATAGGAGGAGGAGGAGGAGGAGATGGTGGCGCGACACAGCGCGCATGGCCACTTTGGTGGTGATGTCTATTATTCGTCAAGTAGGGGACCATGCACAATTCTGATTTGATGGAGACAGATGTGAGAGTACTGAAGAACATCTGGAGAAACTTCTGAAATGCCCGCTTCGCCGCCGCTGTTACTGTGTGGTCTGGAATTTCCGGAGGAGAAGACCCTGAATCCTCGATTTTGCTTGTTTCGGTGGCCGGGACGAGGTCAAAGGCGCTCGGCAGAGGATGGCACTCGGGAAGCTGTATCGGAGGGGCTGGTTGGAGGCTCGAAGTTTTCGGACAGACGGACTCAGTGTCGGCTATGATCAGGTGCTTCCAATGCACCGGCAGTTGTCGGTGCCTGGAGATTTATGGCAGGGAGTTTCTCCCTTTGCTGCCTGCTATCAGGGACTCGGGAGTTGATCAGCTCGGGTCTTTGAGACTTTCTTTTACGTGCCCATGGTCTTTTCTTTATCAAATTATGATATTGCTTTGCACTGCTGTAACTTCATGTTATAATTATGTGGTTCTGTTAGTGTTACTTTTTGGTTTGTCCTGTTTTTCTGTGATATCACTCTGGAGGAACATTGTATCATTTCTTAATGCATGCATGCATTTCTAAATGACAATTAACGAGGACTGAGTGTTCTCATAATCTAACATAAATATACATAATTGATTTACTTATTTATTATGTTTTATTTTATTTATTTATTATTATTACTATTTTCTCTCTGCTAGATTATGTATTGCATTGAACAGCTGCTGCTAAATTAACAAATTTCACATCACATGCTGGTGATAATAAACTTGATTCTGATTCTGAAATTCTTCTATGAATTTTCACCATCTTTATTCTCCAGATCTCTATTATTCTCTAAGTCTGCCTTTGGTGTATTTTTTATTTTAATTTTGTTCCAACTGGTAAATGTGCCTTTGGCTGCCAAACCCACAAACTCCAAATTAGAAATGAAACTAGAGTTGTTTTATTGGTCACATGTACCAAGATACAATGAAAAGCTTACATTGCGTATAATTCTTACAGATCAAATCATTACACAGTGCATTAAGGTAGAACAAAGTAAAGCAATTAAATTGCAGAATGAAGTGTACAGCTACAGAGAAGGGGCAGTGCAGGTAAACAATAAAGTGCTAGATCATAACAAAGTAGATTAAGAGGTCAAGAGTCAATCTTATCATAAGAGACAACTATTTAATGGTGTTATAACAAGTGGGTTCCTTCAATCTGGTGGAACATGTTTTCAGGTACAGTGTTTGTATCTTCTGCCTGAAGGAATAGGGAAGATGAGAGAATGTCTGGAATGGATAAGGTCTTTAATTATGCTGGTTGTTTTTCAGCAAGAAGCATAGACAGGGTCCATAGAGGGGTGGCTGGTTTCTGTGATGTGCTGAGCTGTACCCATACCTTTCTGAATTTTTTTTGTGTGTGGTGACATGTAGAGCAGATGTCACTACTAAGCTGTTGTGCATCCAGATAGATGCCTTGTACAGTGTAGATATAAAAAAATTGATAAAGGTTGTCAGGGACATGCTAAATTTCCTTAGCCTCTTGAGGAAGTTGAGATGTTGGTGAACTTTCTTAACCGTGGCATTTGAACCAGAAAGGCCATTGATGACGTTCACTTCTGAGGCCCTCAACCTATTTGATCTCAACATGGTTGATGTAGACAGAAGCATGGAGTTGTGAAATTCCCTTCATAAATTATTCTATACTCTGCCTATCTTACATCCTGTGAAAAAATACTTCATGCCTCATCCCATCTATCCAAATATGATGTTTGCTATAACATTTTGTGAAGAGTGTTTCTCTGAAAACCTATGAGATGAATACAGGTAGAGCAACCATGGATATTGGAAATCATACAAAAACAGAAAATGCTAATCGTTGCTTAACAGGCCATTTTGTATCTGTAAAGAGAAAGAGATGGGAATTTAATGTTTCAGTTCTGTCCCACTTTTCATCAGACCTGGGAAAAGTTCAAAGTAAGGTGGTACAAGCAGTTGAGGTTCCAGCTCCAGCAACCCTGGCTCAATCCTGATCTTCAGAGAAGTTGTGAGGCTTCTCCTTGTGATTGTAAGTTTTTCCTCCATATTCCGAAGACATACAGATTAGTAGGCAATCAGGTAAATGGTATAAAATTGGAAAAGTTGATGAGAGTGAAAGGAGAATAAATTAGGACTGGTGTAATTGAATCTGATTTATCAGAATAGATTTAGTAGGATTGTAAACCATGCTAAGATGTAATAGCAGCAGGGATATAAGGAAAGAGGTCAGAACTGGAGATATGGCACAGAAAAGCTGAACATAAAGCAGGAGAGAATAAAGGATGATGGCACAAGGTAAAAGTATTAAGAAAGGTCAAGAATTCAAAGAGGAGCCAGGTTAATATATGAATGAGAATGGCAGGATCTTAATGTGAAACTATTGAAGATATTGAATTTGAGACCCTGTAACTGGGACACAAAGAATACGAAGATGACAAACAATTTTAAGCTGCATGTTGAGGTTCTTTGAAAGATAAAGGAGGTCAAGGATTGACAGGACAAAGTGAATGTAACTTAGCAGGAGATAAAAGTCCTTGCAAGTTGTGGCAAAGGGTGTTTCGGCAAAATGGGTGGTGTGGTGATCTGGAAATTTATTGAAATATGCAAATTTTTTTTCATGAAATATATAATTAATATTTGTTAAGTTTGCTTTTGGGACATAGCCAGGTTTAATTTATTACATAGGAGAGACAATGGCACCTAACGGCCACTCCTTTGCTTGCATCTTCAGAAACAGCTCTATTTCTATCTTTAGTATCTCTATTTTTCCCGTTCAGGCTCTTTTCAAGACCCTGACCTGGAGTTACACGTTGACTTCAGTTCTTTGCAGGAATGGGACTCGCTCTCAGGTTTTCACAACTGGCCGTTACTCGATATGCCAAGGATGCAGCCAAGAAGATTAGCTCGCCTTCAGGGCTCTAGAGGCAGGCAGACCAAAGGTCGGTGCCTGGGCAGGAAATTGGTGTGTTGTGGGAGATGGAAGATCGAAATCAGCAAGTTGGCTGCTGGCTTTGTGGCCAGAGACACAAGTTGTTTGGGCACAGAGCTCAGAAAAAGCGATGCAATGGACTTTTGACATCATAATTCAGCTACTTGTTTGTTATATCTTTTTCTCTCACTGTGAAATGGAGACACCCCTTTTTGCCTTATTAGGGAGAGGCAGAGCCTGTGATATGCTGAATTACCAGGTGAAGGAGTAGGCTTTGGGGTACTGCAAGTCTGCGTCTTTATTGATGCTTTCCGGAATGCTTCAGAGTTCAGTGGGGGGCACTGATGCTTTTTTGCTGGTGTGGCAGGGGGGATCATTGCTTTGCTACTGCTTACACGTGGAACGGGGAACTGGGGGGGCGCTTTGGGGTTCTAATATTTAATTGTCATTCATTCTTTGGGGCACTCTTCTGTTTTCATAGATGATTACGAAGAAGAAGTATTTCAGGATGTATATTGTATACATTTTTCTGACATTAAATGTACCTTTGAAACCTTTGACTGCTGCAATTTTAAGTTTTGAGATCTGATGAAAACATGGAACCATTATATAAATAAAGGTTTTTCTTATAAACACTGAGAATATTGATCATTGGAAAACAGAAAATGTTTAAATTTTTTCTCATCTTCTCAATTTACCAGCTAGAAATTCAATGCAAAATACTAAAATTCATTCTAATACAAAAGAAATGGAAAGGGAAAGATGGAGGGTGGGGGAAAGGTGGAGGGGGAATGGGGAGAGGGAGAGAACATAAACATCATTTCCCCGTATTCTTGGAATTACCAAACCATCTTAACGGCTGAAACTTCTTTTACATATAGTCAGAGTTTTATGTATTACTTGATGAAACCTAGTGTTCAGAGTGATCATGAGATTGTGTTCTTTGTGTCCAAGTTTCAGACTTCCACATTCTGAGTCTTCCAAGCCTTTGACACAGGCATATGTGTACAGAAGCTAACTTAGGAAATAGCATCAGGAAACATGCAATGTGCATTTTAATGTCATCTATACAAAGTTCATCTGTGCATTCAAGTACCAAATTTTGCTACTTGTTTTTCAGACCTAACCTCAATCATACCCTTTTCATCTTAATTCCAGGTGCAATCCTCTGTATTCTCCCCTTCTTTGAACCTGTCTTTCCCATTCCTCATCATCCCATTATGTTCTACCTGTCTTTCTCCATAGGCACTCTCATTATCCAGCGAGCTGATGAAAGTTCTTTGAATGTGTCTTTACCTTCAAATCTGGTGCAAAACAATATTGGCTTTGAACATGATAGAATATTGGCACCAAGCCTTTGCAAAAACGCAAGTGCAGAATTCTGCATCTGTACTGCAGGTTCCTCATGCTGTTTTGGTAATGAATTTCTAGACCATCAGGTTTTATTAATTATGATGAAAAGTAACTGACCTATTTCTGAAATAAAAACATTTAATCCTATCATTTGTACATGGAATTAAATATAGCTTCTGTAGTTGAATTGTAGATTAACATAATGTCAGATTAAATACTGAGCTTTCATTTATTATTTAATACTGTGGATTCTAGTTAATTGGGACATATCAGGACCAGCATATTTTGGCCCAATTAAGTGGCTGCCCTAATTAGCCAAAGTTACATGGAAATAGTTAAAAAGATATAAAATAGATAATTTACCATTTAATTGAGTAACAAACTATGTATTTAAATGAAATATAGAATAAATTGGAACACTGCTGAAACTACTACAGTACTCAAACTGTGTATTCATTCCTAATAGTTATCAACGGATGAATGCACTCAGTGTATTATGACGTACTGTAAATGAACAAAATTGGTGCATTCATCTAGTGCAGAGAACTGCAATCCAAAAATACTTCTGATGATTATATCCTCAAAACTTAGTTTTAGTTATCACATTCAGGATGATTGTCAAATCTTCATTTTCTTTGTAGTCCCTAAATTGTTCAAGGAGTGAGATTGTTTCATTTTCACTGCTGGCCATTTCTGGCATTTCCAAACCTGGATGTTTGAAACTGCAGTTACGAAAACCGTTCTGAAGTATCTTTCTGTTAATTACTCATCAATTATCAATCATCAAAATCATTACATTTTGAAGGCAAACTTGCTGGTGATGCTATTTAATGATGAAATGCTGGGAGAAATCATTAATTTATCTCGCTTTATGTGTTCACTCTAAGCATGATGTATTGTCTAATGGCCACACATTTTTGTTCTTTAAAAGTTGTCCCAAATAAGTGGCTGCTTTGATTAACCAATGGTCCAATTAAATGGAATCTACATATTTGCTTTATTTTCCTTAAAATTGTCACAATGTAGTAAGAAAGAGAAGACTGCCATTGCAAAGCCAAATAAGATTCTTTGTCAGTCAAGCAGGTTACAAGGCGTGTTGCTATGACTAGTTGGAAATAATGAACATTTGCAACATTTAAGAACAGTAGGCAATGATCGGCTCTCTCAAGCTGTCAATGCTAGCGTGTAAAATTATTGTAAAATTCAAATGAAATCAATGTCTTCTCAAACGCAGGAGTACATTTGAGGGAGGAAGGAAATACATTAGTCAATATCTGCCTGACTTTTTTCCGTGCTCCTTATTGTTTTTGACGAAGGCAAGGGACATGTGGGAATTTTAGCTGTGAAGCGTGAGTCCCACAAGCCTGTGGCACAGCATGTCAGCCCATCAACCTGCTGTGCTGCCGCCTGGTGTAACATCAATTCACACATGAAGCGAGATAAATTAATGATTTCTCCCAGCATTTTATCATTAAATCAAGTTTATTTTAAAACTATAACAAAGGAAAACAGACAAATTAGTTTCCTTGTAAATTTAACTTCTGACGCTTTAGTGCTTGCAAGTTAGATTCAAGATTGTTTAATGTCATTTCCCGTACACAAGTATAAGGAGACAAAATAATTGTAACTCCGGACCCAATGCAGCCCCCAGAAAGCACAAAAGATAAAGAATGCAATAATAATAATTTAAAAAAATGCAGTAACTACAAATACATAAGAGTGCTTCTATATAGTGATTTATTGTACGCCCATAGGGTAACAGGCTGAACATAAAGTAATAATGTAGTGATAGAGTTAGTACAGTAGGTGAAGGTGTTGATTAGCCTTTCTGCTTGGAGAAAATAACTGTGTCACAGATGTAAAGAGGGGTGTGAGTGGTGCAAGTTCTCCTGAAGTTGATAGTCATCTCCCTTGCTTTGTTGACATTAAGGAAGAGGTTATTTGTCTAGCACCAGGCCTTAAGCTCTTCCACCTCCATCTCTTCATTGTTGGTGATTAGCTCCACCCACTGACATGTCATTGACAAACTTGACAACGTGATTGCCTGGGTCTTTGGCTGTGCAGCCATGTGTGAGCAGAGTGTACAGTAATGGGCTCAGCACACAGCCTTGTGGGGGGGGGGGTACCCATGTTGAGGATGGTGGGAGGGAGGAGCAGTTGTGCATCCAGAATATCTGAGGTCTGTTCATTAGGAAGTCAAACACCCAGTAGCACAGTGGTGCATTTAGAATGGAAAGTAGGAGTTTGTTCACCAAGGTCTATGGGACAATAGTGTAGAATCCCAGAATGAAATCCAGAAACAGCATTCTGACATAAGTTCATTTGCTTTCTCGGAGCACTAGACCAGATGAATGACAAATGCTATGGCATCTGTCGTGGAGTGGTTGTGTTGGTAAGCATATTGGTTAATGTTCAATATGGTAGGAGTGGAGTTTTTGATATGTGGCGTTATCAGCCATTCAAAGCACTTCATGATGATTGGCATCAGTGTTACTGGGCAGTAGTCATTTAGTTCTGAAGGTGTAAGAGCTGCTTGGTGCAGTGATGATGAATGCTGATTTGAAGCATGTGAGGTTAGCATACTGGATGAGTGAAGTGTTAAAAATGCCTGTGAAGACATCAGTGAGCTGATGTGCACAGCCCCGGAGAACTCGCCTGGGATGCTGACTGGCACAGCCACCTTATGGGGTGGGGGTGGGGGAGGAGCTGATTCTCTGTAGAGTCTCCTCGCATCTGCTGCTGTTTCAGACAGTGGCTGCTCCCCTGGGAAGGGAGTAGATCTTGTGGTTGATGTATTGCATGTTTCTAAACCAGGGAGTCCCAACCTCGGGTTCACAGACCCCTCAATTAATGGTAGGGGTCCATGGAATGAAAAAGGTTGGGATCCCTGCTCTAAGCATACATGAAATTTGCTGAGATCCACATTAAGAACTATGGTGAAAATAATTACACGGAAATGTACTGTACTTCAGAATCATAATGCCTTAGAGCATTTATATACGAAGTAACAATGCAGGGAAAGCTCCTAATCTCTACATAAAAGAAATCATAATTGAATAACTTGACCTAGCTTACTTGACCATCTTGGTTCAGCATGGCTGCATTGGATCAAAGGGCCTGTTTCTGTGTTACAGCATTCTATGACACCAGTAATGAAAGGAAGATGATGGAAATCCAACTTTCCAGCACACACCCTGAATTAAAACAGGAATGAGGTGGAAATACTCAGGCAGACTGCGGCTGGGGATGAGTGTCATTGAACAGAAAAATTGACACCATTTCTCTGTCCACAACATCCCCCTGACTGGCTGAGTATTTTAGCATTCATTGCCATCATTCCAGATATCTAGTTCTGCAGAATTCTGCTTAATCCTTAATTTCTTACATCATTTATTGGGAAATTATTGGTATGCCTTCTCATATAGCTGATTCTATCACAGAAAAAGCCCTTCCCGTCACTGAGTACATCTACAAGGGATGCTCCCACAAGAAAGCAGCATCCATCACCAGGAAACTCACCATACTGGCCTTCTGCTTTTCTCACTGCCGCCATCAGGATGAAGATACAGGAGCCTCAGGCCCACACCAACTGGTTATTACCCTTCAACCATCAGGCTCTTCAGCTAGTGTGGATAGCTTCACCCTCCAGTGCTAATGTGGCTGGCTGCTGGCCCTGAGGCTCAGCAGGGATGGGTAATATCAGGCAGCACAATATTGATTGGAGACTCAGTAGTTAGGTGGACATGCAGGAGATTCTGTAGCTGCAACAGAGAAGGCAGGATGGGGTGTTTCTCCCAGGTGCTGGGGTCCAGGATGACTCAGAGCAGGTGCAGAACATTCTTAAAATGTGGTGTCATAGTGCACATTGGCACCAATGACAGAGGCAGAATGTGGGAAGACTACTTGCAGAGAGCATACAGAGTTAGGAAAGGAGGTTGATGAGCAGGACCTCCAAGGTAGTGATCTGCAGATTACTCCTGGTGCCACGTGCTAGTCAGGGCAGGTATAGGATGATAGCATAGGTGACTGAGTGGCTGAAGAATTGGTGCATTGGGCAAGATTTCAGGTTGTTGGATTATTGAAAACTCTTCTGGGGCAGGGGTGACCTGTATAAGGGCGCAGGTTGCATCTAAGCTGGAGGGAGGCAAATACCCTGGCCAGGAGGCTCACTAGTGCTACTCAGGAGGGTTTAAACTAGTTTGGCAGGGTAAAAGAAACCTGAGCACCAGATCATAAATTGGAGGGATGGAGACAACGGTAGATGTCAGAGTTAGTCAAAACAGGCAGGGACAGAGTAACTTGTAGGATAGGAGAGATGGTTTGAAATGTGTTTATTTTAATGCTAGGGGTACTATGGGTAAAGGGAATGAACTAAGTGGATGGATCCGTACATGGAACTATGATGTTGCAGCTTTTCCGGAGACTTGATTGAGAGAGAGAGAGATATTAGAACATCCCAGAGTTTTGATGTTTTAGCAGAGACAAAGAGCGAGTTAAAAGAGGTGGGGGAGTTGCACTGCTAATCAGGGACAATATCACAGCTGCACTCAGAGGGAACATTTTGGAGGGCTCATCCACAGAGTCTATGTGGGCAGAACTCAAAGAGAGGAAGTGGGCAATCAGTCTGAGACAGACCCTAATAGCTATCCGGACATTGAGGAGCAGATATGCAGGCAGGTAAAGGAAAGGTTTAAAAAGAATAAGCTGTTTTCACAGGAAGCTTCAACTTCTCTAACATAAACTGGGACCTTCTTAATGCAAGTGGATTAGATGGAGCAGAATTTTTTTGTGCGTCCAAGTTGGTTTATTAAATCAATATGTAGGTAGTCCAACAAAAGAAGGGGTTGTAATGGATCACGTTTTGGGCAATGAGCCTGGTCACGTGACCGGTCTTTCAGTGGGTGAGCAGTTAGTGAACAGTGACCAAACTCCTTAAATTTAAGATAGTCATGGATAATGATATGATCAAACCTTGCGAGAGAAGATTAAATTGGATTAGGGAAAATTACAAGAGCATTATGCAGGAACTAGAAAGGGTTAATTGGGAACATCAGGGGAATAGGAAAGCCAAGAGGGGCCATGAAAAATCCTTGGCAAATACGATTAAAATGATTCTCAAGGAATTCCATATATACATCAGGAGCACGAAGACAGTTCAGGAGAGGGTAGGACAACTCAACGATAAAGGGAGAACATTTGCTTGGATATGGGTGAAGTCATTAATGAGTACTTTACATCAGTATTTGAGAAGGAGAAGGGAATGGAGATCAGTGTCAAGAGTGTTAATATGCTGGGACATTTCAAAGTAAAGAAATAGGTATTGTAGGTCTCCTAAAGAGTATTAAGGTGGATAAGTCTCAGGGGCCTGATGGGATAAACTCCAAGTTATAGAGAAAGACAAATGGAGAGATTACTGCGGTCTTGACCAGTTTTTTGTGCCCCCTCTAACCACAGGTGAGGCCACAGAAAGCTGGCAAGTAGCTAATGTTGTTACTTTGCTCAAGAAAGGAACCATGGATAATCCTGGAAACTATAGGCTAGTGGGCCTCACATCAGTGATAGGGAAGCTAATGGAGAAAATTCCTAGGGATAGGATTTATGAGCATTTAGAAAACTATGGCCTAATTAAGGAGAGCCAGCATAGCTTTGTGCGGAGCAAATTGCATCTTACAAACTTGATTGAGTTTTTTGATGAGGTGATGAGGGTGAGGGTGATTGTTGAAGGTACAGCTGTGGATGTTGTCTACATGGATTGAAATCAGGTGTTGGATAAGATCCCTCATGGGCAGTTAATCCAGAAGATTAAGATGCATGGGATCAATGGTGGATTCGCTGCTTGGATTCAGAACTGGCTTGGTCATAGAACACAGAGGGTGGTGATGGAAGGGACTTATTCTAGCTGGAGGTCTGTGAGCTGTAGTGATCTGCAGGGATCTGTACTGTTGTTTGTGATGTATATACATGACCTGGATAAAAATGTAGGTGGTTGGTTCGTAAGTTTGCAGATGATACAAAAATTGGTGATGTTGTTGATGGCTGGCAAAGAACAGAGCAGAATATAGATCAGTTGCAGATACGGACAAGGAAATGGCAAATGGAGTTTAAGATGGCCAAATGTGAAATGTTGCACATTGGTAGATCAAATGTAAAGTGACAATACACTGTTAAGGACAAGATGAGCAGAGGGATCTTGGGGTCCAAGTTCATAGCTTCTTGAGCATGGCTACACAGGCTGATAAGGTGGTTAAGAAGACAAATGGCATGCTTGTCTTTATTAGTTGAGGTGCTGAGTTCAAGAGTCAGGAAGTTATGTTGCAGCTTTATAAAACTCTAGTCAGACTGCATCTGGAGCATTGCATACAAGTCTGGTTGCCCGATGACCGGAAGGTTGTCAAAGCTTGGGAGAAGGTGCAGAAGAGGTTTACCACGATGCTGCCTGGATTAGAGGACATGTGTTATAACAAGAGATTGGATACATTTGCGCTGTTTTCTCTGGAGCGGTGCAGGCTGAGGGCAGACCTGATAGAGTTTTATAAGATTATGAGAGGCATAGATAGAGTAAATAAACTCCCAGGGTTGAAATGTCTAATACCAGAGGGCATATATTAAAGGTGAGAAGGGGTAATTTCAAAGGACATGTGAAGGGCAAGTTTTTTATTACACCGAAAGTCATAGGTGTCTGGAAAGTGCTGCATGGGATGGTGGTAATGGCTGATACATTTGAGACGTTTAGATAGGCACATGAATGTGAGGAACATGGAAGGATGTGGACATTGTGTAGGCAGAAGAGATTGGTTTAGTTGGCCATTGGATTACTCATTTAATTGGTTCAGCATAATATTGTGGGCTGAAGGGCCTGGTTCTGTGCTGCAGTCTTCTACGTTTTACGTACTTTGATGTTAAATTGACTTTGAACTTTGATCATCTGTCCATCAGTGAATCGGAATTTTTGAAGTGGCCCTTACCAAGTTTCTTATGTAGGCTGCCAGCAAGGCCAAGATTCATGGGAGAATTTTTTAAAAATCATCACCCATACTCCATTATTATTAAAAGTTGTAGATGTGTAGAGAACTTTTCTAAACTGGTAGATGTGGCCAGTAGATTATGGATTTTTGTTAAGAAAACAACATAAACTACACAACAGTACTTTCCTTAAAAAAATAAATTCTAGTTGAATAATATTTATTCCTTTAACCCCAAAGAGCCAATTAAAAGAAGTCAGCATATGTCATGCTGTGGATGTAGGATGAGGAGGTGAAGCAGCAGGATTAATAAAATAGACAAATTGATTTATGAACTCACTTTCAATCCTATGAATTAGTCATATGTTGGAAATCTAAAATTCTGATTTACTACTATCAGAAATAGAAAAGGTGACAGATGTTTTATTCCTACAATGTGAGGCTAGGATTAGAGATATCATATCATGCAGCAGCAATGTGAGGAAAGAAAGACAGAGGACATCATAGGTATATCACTTGCCAAACAAATTTATGCAGGGAATTAGCATAGCTTAACCTGCAATGCTGGAACCATAGTTTACCTCAGATGCTTTAGTAAGAGTGATTTCTCAGTGGTCGCTTTACTTGGTACACTTGTAAATCTGTTCATTAAGGCAAATATCTAATCAGTCAATTGTGTAGCAGCAATTCAATGCATAGAAACATGCAGACATAGTAAAGAGGTTCAGTTAGCATTGCTGCTTAAATGGGAAAAGATGGGCATAGGTGGTAGAATGTTCACTTGAATTCAGGATATTTTATGTGATAGAAAGATACATTTTCTAAGGAGTATGAGACAGAGAGTGGGAATCTGCATGGGAATATGTGTAGCCCATTTCTTTTTAATATTATGATTAATGGTATTTTCTTAAATGTTGGCTCAGACATTTCCAAATCGTTATATGCTGACAATGGTGCAGTGTAGAAGAGAAGCAGGGATACAAATTATATAGATAGGAAAATACATGCAGCTATGACTGAATTAGAGGAATCGGGATGTCAGTGGATGTTAAATTTTCTGTTGCAGAGACTCGAGTTATTTGTTTTTCTATAAGGAAAATTAGACCCACAGTTGATCTCAAGTTGTATGGTCAATCTCTTAAGCAAAAGACAGAGTCAGTATATGGATGGACACAAGGCTAATATGGAGGTTGCATTTGAATACAATTCTAGAGTAGTGTTAAAAAGCCTTTAGTTTGCTCAGGTGCTTAGTTTGCGTGAGTAGGAGTTCACTTCAACAAATGTATGTTTCTTTAGTCAGATCTGTCTTTGATTATGGATGTGTTGCTTATGGGTCAGCCAGAGCAGCGGTCTTAAAGCCCCTAGATACAGTTCAAACTCAAGCATTGAGATTATATTGTGGTGGTACAAGTTATCCCCAATATCAGTATTACTTGTAGAAATGGGTGAAGAACCTTTACCTCTGCACAAACTACATTCAGCATTAGTTTATTGCATTAACATAAGAGTGTTGAGTATTTAATGTTCCAGTAATTTTGTGTGTGTATATACACATATGTTTCAAAGTTACAAAACATAACATTGGTAATGAGGTATTTTAAATTGAACCAGAGATGGCTACCAACCTGTTAAAGCGGAGTGAAACGTTTGATTGAACTGAAAAAAAACGCTTAGTGCAGCCCAACAAGTGGAGAGACCATCCTTGGAAGGGAAGTTAAGTAACAAAATAAAAGAATTCAGGGTTCATAAACTGAGTACCATGTGATGATAATCTTTAAAAAAAAATCAGAAATGGCTGGCTACATCAGAAAGACTGGCTAGCTTATTTACACAATGGGTAATTGGCTCATGTAAACAGAACTATTGGAACAGTATTTTGAAGCAAATTAAATAGCTAGAGAAGTGAGTATTAATTTTTTGCGGAGTTCATTAGGTTTAAAGGTATACAATTTGCTTCAAAGCTTGACTGCTCCAACCAAACCATCAGAAATGAGCTTTGCTGCTATTGTAAAAGTGATGCAGGAACAATTGGAAACAAAACTATTGTTGATTGCCAAACTCATTAGGTTTCATAAGTTAATCAAAAAGAAGAGGAATCTATTTCAGCGTACATGTCTGAATTGAATAGATTATCTGAGCATTGTCAGTTAGGGAATGGCCTTAATGATAACCGAGCCATCAATTAGTTTGTGGAATCTTTAAAAAAGCATTCAACAATGGCTCCTAACTGAATTACAGCTTACGTTCAAATGAGCAGTGGAAATCACTGTTTCAATGGAAACCATGAACAGAGAGGCGATTGAGTTGCAGACAGGAATGAAAGTGGGTTTGAACAAAATTACCAACCTGACTGAACAAATTGTATTACCATTGTGGCACGGGCTCAAATACACCAAATAAATGCTGATTTAAAGGCAAAACTTGCAGAACATGCAACAAAGCATGACACATACAAAAAGCATGTTGGGCAAATGAAAATAAATGGATTACATAGGGAAGACAAAATGCTAAAACGGCAAGTTGCATTTTCAAAAAAAGGACTAATCTGCATGTTATTAATGAAATATCTGATAATGATGAGAGTGACACATGATTTTGTAGCCTTGAAATTTATTGTCTGAAAATTAACAATAGACAAGTAATATGGCTTACACCAGAGTGAATTTCAATTTAGTTAAAATGGAATTAGATATTGGTTCATCTGTTTCAGTCATTCCACAAAAAGTATTTGAACCACATTTCAAAGACACCAAACTGAAGCCTGCAGATATCCAATGAAGAACTTGTACTGGAGAAAAGATAACTCCTGCGGGAATGACATGCATAACAGTGAAATGCAGCAACCAGCATGGCACATTGCCACATTGGGCTTATATATGGTAAAAACAGGAAGACAAGCATTATGGAGTTGTGATTGCCAGAGACAACTACAACTTAATTGGATATCCACCCACTATTTCCATGTCACATTTCCTGAAATGAAGCTAAAGGCAGTGAATGAATAAAGGTACTGGATGATGCCACAGTTTTCTACATGCCAAACACCATGAACCATTGTTCAACATGTCACAACGGGGTGCTGGGAATGGACCCAAATGTGAGACACAAACACTGAAGTACAAGGAACAGGACTTGACTACAGTAGGGAAGTGACAGGATTCAGACCAGGAGCAGGGACAAGAATGCAGACTTGGGCTAGGGAAAGTGGGACCAGGACTAGGAACCATGGACTAGGAGACAAGGTTTGGACTCCGAGCCCGAGACTGGACAAGGACCCAGAAGCTGGGTCTTGCCTCGGGCACGCACCCCAGAACCAGCAAGGACATGACATGGCTTCAGGAAAGGACGTGGCTGGGGTCTAGAGGTCTGAGCTTGGAGACAACTGGGATCTTGGGTCTTGAGCTTGGCTTGAGGCTGGGGTCTTGGGTCCTGAACTTGGCTTGAGGCTGGGGTCTTGGGTCCTGAGCTTGGCTTGAGGCTGGGGTCTTGGGTCCTGAACTTGGCTTGAGGCTGGGGTCTTGGGTCCTGAACTTGGCTTGAGGCTGGGGTCTTGGGTCCTGAGCTTGGCTTGAGGCTGGGGTCTTGGGTCCTGAGCTTGGCTTGAGGCTGGGGTCTTGGGTCCTGAACTTGGCTTGAGGCTGGGGTCTTGGGTCCTAAGCTTGTCTTGAGGCTGGGATCTTGGGTCCAGAGCTTAGCTTGAGGCTGGGGTGTGGGTCCGTAGCTTGGCTTGAGGCTGGGGTCGTGGGTACGGATCTTGGCTTGAGGCTGGGGTCTTGTGTCCGGAGCTTGGCTTGAGGCTGGGGTCTTGGGTCCTGAGCTTGGCTTGAGGCTGGGGTCTTGGGTCCTGAGCTTGGCTTGAGGCTGGGGTCTTGGGTCCAAAGCTTGGCTTGGGTCTGGAGCTTGGCTTGGGATCCTCGAGGCTTGGGTGTCTTGGAGTTTGGCTTAGGATCCTCGAGGCTCAGGTTCTTGGTGCTTGACTGCAGGATCCTCGAGGCTTAGGTTCTTGGAGCTCAGAGACAGACTGGGAACTGAACATCAACATGGAGCCGGGACTTATCCTTCGACAAGCTGGGACTCATTTTTAACACGACACTAATGTGAGACAGGACAGAACATAAACATAGAACCGGGACTTATCCTAACACAAGCCGGGACTCAACTTCATCTCCACACCAAGGTGGGACAGGTCCCTCCGTCAGGTAATAGCAGAATGGCCAGTCTTACCCAACAGAGGTGAGGACAAGACAAGACAGATCTCCCTGCAGGGCAACAGAAAAAGGGCCTGGCTTACCCCACAGAGGCAAGGACAAGAAGAGACAACAGCAAAGGATGACAGACAGTTCCATCTCTGCTCCAGGGTAGCTCCGATTCTCAGCTCAGCCAGCAACCTCAGCTGGCTACAGAAACAGCCGCATCCCTACGTAGCTTGGAGTGGCTAGCATCCACTCAGCTGGCCCAGGAAACAGCCGAATCCATACCGCAAAGACAGCTCCAACTACCGACAGCGAGGCTCCATGAAGCGATGGTTCTCCAACACGGCCTAAAGATGACAACTGGCCGCTCTAGCCTTCCACCGGCAGGTTGCTCCCAGAGGAACTGATGAGGCAAACCAGCCACTCACACGCAACACCAGGGCTACTTATATTTCCAGCCCTAAGATGGGAATCAGGTGCTTATGCTTAACTCAATCAAACGAGGGACAGCTCCAAGACCCGGAGTCCTGAGTCAACGGACCAGACCGTGAACCGGAATGCGGACTTCACGGACCGGCCCATGACTCAACAAGGAGGAGCAGGTCTTGGTGCCAACTTCTGCGTCTCTGGTTGGAAAGCGTATTGGACCAAAGAATGACCATACTTCTCAGACGAAGTGTGAAAGTGATGAAAGCAGTTGTCCAATTACAATAGATTTTATAGGCAACATATCTGAGAAAGCATCTGATATGTTAATTAGGCAGTCACTTGCAAAATGAAGCTTGGTGTTAAGCTGGAAGGAAGATCAAGGAATTTCAGGAAAGTTGCAAGCATTCTGTTTTTGTATAATAAACCAGAATCTGTTTTGCGAGCGTTAAGGTTATTGCATGAATTTCAACTGGGAAACAAAACATTGCTTGTAAAAGTAGATGCAAAGACCAAAGCTCAGCTGGATGAATGGAAGACCAAAAAGAAAGAAGTCAATGGAGATATGAAAATAGGGGATTCACTGGAAGAGGTTGTGAATGAGGAAATCAAGATGAGAGATCAGGTCATAAGGGGAGCAACAGAAGGATTATTTAGTGTAAAAGTGTAGTAGAGATGAAGAGAAAGTGAATGTGAAAGAGAAAGGTGTGAAAGAGATAAGGATCATAAGAAAGAAAAAGGAAGGGATCAAAATAGATCCAGACTGAGAAACTGAGAAGAAAGATGCCCAGTACTGTCAGAATCACCTCCAACAGTCTCAGAGTCAATTCGTACAACCATAACAGAGGAAGCCCCAGAACCTGAGATTGTTTTCACTGTCACAAGTCTTACCTGCCAAGCAGAGTGAATGATCTCCTTTGTCATGATAGACATTGTCCTACAAGAATACAAATCCTTCTAAGTGATTAAATCTTCAAGCCTGAATAGGACAATTTAAATTTACTATGCTGTGGATGTCTGTTTAGTAGTTTTATTATATCGTATACTGTGTGTATAGTTGAGAAGCATTCTTTATTGAGTTGGAGTTTATAGATGAGCCGGAAGGAGTGTTGTGTATTTAATAGTTCAATATTTGAGAAATCTTGCAAATGTGTATTAGTTGATTAAGCATTCTTGTTTATTTAAATTAATTATGGGTTATATGTAACAATACATAATTGCATACATCATGCTACCACCCTGTGATACGTGCGTGGCTCACTTAAAGTAAAGGCAAAATCAGAGCCATATTTTGGACTTGCCATGTTTTTCTTTGAATTAGTTCAATGTTTTGAAGCTGTAAAACTCAATAAAGTGGATGTAAAGTTGGTCATCCAATATTGGCAAATTAGGAGGGTTATGGGAGTGCAGCATTTGTGAGGTCTCCAGAACTGAGTGAATGGCAACTGAATGGACACAATATCTTGGGATGTTTAATGTAGATTATGGTCCCAGTGTACCACTTTCTGTCACTCTTCCATGGTTTTTCCCTTTGCCTGTGGGTGATTTGGGCCTTCACAAAAATATCAAGATGAGGAGTGATTATTTATCAATGACACAGGAGGTTCAGCGATATCTGCAAGGCAGATATTATGGATCCTTATATATCTGCACAGATGGTTCAAAAGATCCAGTGACAGGTCATACAGGTGTTTTTACTGATATTCCAAAATATCAGGTGACTATTAAGAAAAGATTATCAGACAAGGTATCAGTACTCACGTCTGAGATGGTTGCCATCATTTTAACCTTGGAATGGGTCAAAGAAGTATGCCTCGATTATGTACTTCTGATTCATTCTCGGTCTTGACATCTATTAAAACAGGCACTTCAGATTGTCGGCCAGATGTTCTTCTTGAAATTGGACAATAACTGTGTTGACTGCAGGGTATGGGCACATTTCTTATGGGTTTCTGCACATATTGGAGCTGAAGGAAAAGAGGAAGCAGACATTCTTGCCAAGCAATCACGTAAATTCAGAGTATTAATGTTATGGCGACTTTGCATAAGGAGGAGGTGAAACCCACAATTAAAAAGTCAATTCAATTCCTGTTGCAACAAAGTTGGGATAAGGGGAAAAAAGGAAGACATTTGTATAGAATTCAGAGGATGGTGGGAACTCAACTGCTGGATGGGTATAAAAGGAGAGAAGAAATTATACTTGTGTGTTTACATATTGGACATACTAGGTTGAATAGTTCGCTGTTCAAAATTAATATGTATGATATTGGCATTTGTAGGAAATGCATTGGTCAAAAAATGGTGCAACATATATTGTTTGAATGCAGTTGCTGTGGGAATGAAAGAGACCTTTGAGCACCTTTGTCCTGTCCACCACAAAAGGCAGGATTTTCCATTGGCAACCCATTTTAATTCACCACGAGGCCATTCCCAAGCTGGAGGAGCAACACCTCACATTTCATCTGTGGTAGCCACAACTGTGGACACTGCTGTGGAACCTCGGCATTCCAGAAGATGGGCAGGTGAAAGAAGGTTGCAATCGTGCATGTGAAAATAACCCCTCCCTACCCCAACAGCAACCTACCTTATATCTCACTTGGCTTCACTTATCACCTGCCAGCTTGTACTCCATCTCCTGGCCTCACCATCTTATTCTGGCTTATGTTCCCGCTTCCTTTCCAGTCCCGATGAAGGGTCTCATCACAAAGGGCTGACCACTTATTTCTCTCCATAGATGCTGCCTACCCTGCCGAGTTCCTCCAGTGTTTTGTGTGTGTTGCTCTGGATTTCTAACATCTGTAGAATCTCTTGTATTTGTAGCGTTGAAGTCAGCATAGATGTGATGGGCAAAAGGATCTGTTTTTCTGCTGATTAACTCCATGACACTATAATTCTAATGCATATAAAGCCTTCTATCATTTCCAAGACTATCAGAGGAGTTTCAAATGCAATAAAGGATACCATTTAGATTTGTTAAATTCTAGCACCATTGTAAATAGTTTCATTTTTTTGTTAAAACTGGAAAATACATCCCTAAGTAATAGTATACCCACAATGAAAAAAATAATTTCACAATATGATTGAAATAAAATGTATATTTAAAATTCCACCAAAGAAAATCATATTAAGTAAGTGTTCATATCTTCAGATTGCATCAGCATGAACAAACATCGGGACTTGGTGAAATCATAAGCTGAAGGCAAATAACTCATAAATGGCATTAATGAGTCAAAGGAGATGGAGTGGAAAGGCTTTAAATGTGTCCCATTAATTATCAGGATAATTAACAGTACAGCACCAACACGCATTTCATGACAAAAATGGATGGGTTTCTTCCTCAGTGCATACAGGTGGTGTAGAGTAGGAACTTGGTTTGTTTTTTTTTCTGAGGCACTTCTGGCTCGCTTGTTGAAAATGACCAACTAACTTAGTTGGAAATACATCTGAAGGATTGAAATACTGAAGAAAAAAAATTAGAATATTTTGCTGATTCCAGGGCAGTATAGCCAGGGACAAATGATTTATTCTTTGGAGAACTGCATGTTTTGTAGGTCTTACTAAACTTTGTAGGTCTAGAGATCCTTTGCTTGCTCTAAAATTGCAAGATCATTATTCAGTAGAGTGTAAAGCTGGCTGTTTAAAAAAAAGACTGAATTACAGGTATGAGCCTCATTTGCATGCAAACCATAAAAATCAGAACTGCGTTCCCTATTTAAAATAAATTTACCTAACAAGTTAAACTACAAAAAACATGGAACTTCATTTACTTATCCAATCTGGCCAAACACATAGTGTAGGTTAAACCCTGAGCTGATCCCTATCAGAAATGTCAACTATATCTATGGATGCTAGCTCTTCCCAAATCTGTCATGTCCAGATGGATTACTGACACCGTGATTCTTTCAACAGTCTTGAGGAAGCAGGTGTGCTTACCTCCAGAAAGAAGGCAAGAGGGCACTTGTGTCCATTAATTTTCAATACCAGAGAGGTAAATTGGTAGTGATTATCAATTCCTATTTCATTCAAATAATACTAATCTAGTTTTCTGTTATGTGTATAACAAGTAAATAATGTGCATACAGAACAAAACAAATAGATATTGTTTGATTTTGGATCACCAACAGGTGAAGTGCCAAAAATATTTGACTCAGATGGGTTTTAATGGAGTAGGAAATGGCAGACCAAGAAAGATTAGAGAAATTATTCCAAAACAGAGGCACTTAACAGCTGAAGGTACATCAGCCAGTGTTGAGAGAATGAAGAAGACAGATTTGAAGGTACAATCTGAGAAAGCCTCATACTGAGCTATTTTGTGCCTGCATTTCCCCAACATCTCCCAACTGTTCGTTCTTCAAGGGAGATTAAAAGGCATTTGTATCCCTCCTTCTCTCCAGTTAGACTGCTTGAGCTGATCAAAGTTTCCAGCATTATATGTTTTTTGTTTTGTTCTGCTGCACGTGCTCTGAATTTGCATCTTTTAAAGTGATTTCTACATTCGCTGTTTATTGCAAATGCTTTCTGCTCATTCAGATCTTGAAGAATAAGCCAGAAGTCCCATTGCTCCATCATGAAATAGAACCTGAATAAAGGGTCACAGCAATAGAAAAAAAATGAGTGTGAAACCCAGTCTCCTCTTATGTTTGACTAATGCTGCCCATTATTTTTTTCATTACATTCATTGAACTTCTGCACCTGACGACAGGGGAGAGAGCAGCAATATAAATTGTAAGGAAATAGATGCCAAATGGCCAAATTTAGACATCCTCTGCTCACAGAAAAAAAAGCAGTAACCTTCAAAAGCAATGCCTAAATCAAAAGAAATAAAAGAAATGCACATCAGGCAGCATCTGTAGAGTGATACAATAGTTCTGTGTTTCATGCAAAATGTATAGTCTTTGTCACTGGTGGCGTATAGAGAAATGATATTTGGCAGTGAACATATTATACTGATGAGTTAAGCCACACACCTTGGTGTCAATCTACTTCTATCAGGAAATATAGAGGAGGGTTGACCCGAAAGAGGAGCAGTGGAGACAATTTAGCAGTAAAAAATAACTCCAATAATAGACCACAAAATATAAAGCCATGCGGGGCCACAAAATGAGACAATGGAAACTAAACACAACAGGCAACAAGCTAACCTTTAAGCAGGGAGAGTGAAAGCTTGGAGCAACTGGTTGAGGCTAGCTGGTTTAATGAGTGAGCAAGTACTGTTGATGGTAACTGGGGTTAAATAGGCTGCAGGTAATGAGTCTGGAATGAACGGTAGATAAATCCTATTAGCTGGGTAGAGATTAAAAGATGCTAGCAGGGGCAGATCTGATAATTTCTCTTTGCTCTTTTCCCCCTGAGATGCTGTAACCTTTCAGACAAAGGCAGTTTTTGCTTCCATTTCCTCCACGATCTCCCACATAATTAATGTTTCCAACATTTCATTAACGTTTTGATTCTTTTAATTTCTCATTATGCTTCCTCTTGTATCATTTTTGTATTTCTAACTTTCATCTATCTCTAGTGTTCTGCACTTTTATTCCATGAGTCCCTCTGTGAAGCTCTCACCATTTGGCAAGTGAGCTCAATCAAAATTCTGACCCCCCCTGTTTTCTTCACTGTACCACCTAACATGAGACTTGTTTTCAGTGCTTCTATTTTCATTTCCTCTGACACCTGGGTGTGAGAATTTGTTAGCATAAAATTCTGGCTTCTGCGAATTCCATTCAGTCATTTTCACCCTTAACAAGACAGGATGGTATTGTTAACATTGAACACCATGTTCAGCTGCTTAAAATCAAAACAAATGCCTTTGCTGCTCCAGCATGTGTTGCTAATACAGTTCATTTTCGAAGTAATGTTCAGTACTGTTCCAACATCTCCCATCCCCCTTCTGTTTTTTAATTTATTTGAATTTTACCAAAAGAAAATACAACAATCCCCACCCCAACAACCACTAAAGAGAAGTACCACTTTTCTGTGCAGCATCTCACAAATATTCCCCTATTTCAGAGTAGGGAGAAATCGTCCTTCTCCTTGTTTGCACAATTGCACCCAATAATAAATTCCAAAAAAGCGGACTCATTATTACTTTCACAAACAAGAGAAAATCTGCAGATGCCAGAAATCCAAGCAGCAGACACAAAATGCTGAAGGAACTCAGCAGACCAGGCAGCATCGATGGAAAAGAGTGCAGTCAACGCTTCAGGCTGAGACCCCCTTTCTTTGCTTGTCCCCAGTAGAGTAACCACATAAGTGTCTGCATTATTTAAGTCAGGCTGTGAAGAAGAAATTTTGGTGTGGCTTACAACCTAGCTAAATGTTCTTCTGCTATGCTCTACCAAGATTTTACTTGGAGATATAGAGCTGATTTATCTGCTTTTGATGACCAATGTTCTGAAAATTGAAGTGTTGACCCCATCACTTTTCACTGTTTTCACTGATCAGAGGATATTTGATTATAGCATGAAATTACCATGTATTTACACTACTGTCTTGAGAGGTACAAAGGACATGAAATAACAAGAGAACTGTAGGAAGGTAGTAAATTTTGGAATTGAAAATTTTGGGTCATTGTTTCACACCAACAGATTTGTATCAGTCCATTATGATCTGCGTTGAGCTTCAAATCATTAAATGGATTTGATGAAGTTTTGCAGTGAGGGAAGCTGATGTGTGCTGTAAAATGTGAGCTTTTGTTTGTTGCTTATTAGACCAGAAATGTCTAATACCAAAGGGCACAATTTAACGTGAGGGGGGTAAGTTCAAAGGAGATGTGAAGGGCAGTTATTTTTACACAGAATGGTGAGTACCTGGAATGCATTGCCTGATGTGGTTGTAGAGGAAGATACATTAGGCACATGTATGTGAAGGAAAGGGAATGGTATGAATATTGTGTAAGCAGAATGGTAAGTTTAGTTGGGCATTTGATTACTAATTTAATTGGTTCAGCATAATATTGTAGGCCAAAGAGTCTGTTCCTGTGCTGTACTGTTCTATGTTCTATGTCAAAAACCGTTTCAGTCACCTTTGTTTCAAACTTTAGGAGCACTAGAAGTACAAGATGCTGAGCACTCTAAAATCCACAATTTTTAAAAATTTTCCTTTGTATGCTATGCAATGTGCAAATGAACATATTGTATGGTGTAATGTACTGGATTAATATCCAGGGATAGGGGACAAGAGAGAACCAATGTTTGGAATAAGGGGAGTAAAATGGTAGAGGTAGGTTATTCAGAAGATGGCCACTGTAAATTGCTCATAACGTGCAGGTGGGTCTTAGAATATGGGGTGAGCTGGAAGGAATGTGGGGAGAATAAAATGGAATTAGTGCAGAAGTTGCATAAACGAGTGCTCAATGGTTGGCACAGATTCGGTGGGATGAAAGGTTTGTTTCCATTCTTTATGGCTGTATGCGTAATGAATTCAGGGCTTCTGGTCTTAAAATACAGATTCAAATACAATGCTGTGAGGTAAGCTGCTCCAGTGATGCTGGAAGAACTGAATCATATTTATATGTCAGGTGGGTCAGTGGCAACGGAGGGGAAGCTCCTGACAACTGTATTCCAAAGGCACTGCCACTCTTTTTTTTCCAAGTGTTATGTATTGAGGAGCTCAGTGCCAAGCTGGCACTACTGTGTTATGCCTTGTACAAGGCTTGATATCCATATATAGGTGAGAGATAGAGCCTTGGGGGAATTAGGGCAACCTGCAGCAAATAAAAAGTGTGCTTGTGGTATGATTAGTGTGGATAGATGCTTGATGATTGGCATAAGCTCAATGTTGAGAGGGTTTGTTTCTGTGCTATTGGTCTCTAATGTTCTCTAATTCTGTCTTGTCTATTTTTCAATAGACTTCCAGCCATCTTAATAAAATGAACACTATTCAATCTACTGATGAGTAACTTATTTTAAAAATTATTCTTGTACCAATATATGCTTATTTACCACTTTATCCTTAAAATACATTTTATTGTTTGTTCTCTGCCAAGGATCTGAGGATTTTTCAGACTTGAGGCAGAGTAAAGATGTGGGAGAAGCAAAGAGGGACAAACAATGGAAATGTTGCAACTTCTTAGCAAGGAATGAAAGCTGCTTATTCCATTAAGACAAGGTGAATGAGAAATTGAAGAACACCTAAAAGCAAAAAAGAACTTCCCAGTGCATATAAAAGGTTAACCATGATTACTGTATTTGTGAGTGAGGAGAAGTTATTGTTTTATGTTACAAAGCTCTGTTTAAACTTTATATACATGCATGACATAACAATAAGGAATTATAGAAAATTGTAGGGCTATTTCAGAACATTTGGGGGGAGAGACTGCAGGAAAAAACAGGATAAATGCTTTCTTTTCTTCAACCGATCTGTTGAAGCGCTGCTGACTTATATCAGAACAAGATAGTCAATCCATATTGCCAATTGTTTCAGCACTGGGAGCTTAAAAAGATTGTGAAAACAGAGTAGATTTGACACATTTCTAAAATCCCACTACATTTACTGACTGACCCTTAAATCATATAAGTTCAATATTGAGAAAAGAGTAAATAGATTTTGGATAGCATGCCATGTCATTAATCTGTTCAAGAATATTTAAGTGCAAGTATTTGTCAGTATAAAATACATCAAAATATGTTACAATTTTAATAAATGATGGCTATCACTTCAAATTAGTGAGATTTAATAGGATTGGCCAAATATGAATGTGGGCAGTTCTTGGTGCAGCAGAAATTCACAGATTGTGGCAGACGGTTTTCAATGACTAACAGATGCAACATTAATGAGGTCGCCTGAACTCAGAGAGACCAAAACTCAAACATAATTAGTATAATTTTTCAGTTAATATTTTTCCCACATATTGAAACCAGAGAACTAAAAGTATTTAAAAATTGAAAATAATTCAAACCTTTGTAAGACTAGTTTCCTCTTCTTTCCTGTCTTCCCCAGAACCTTTAATGCTTTGGTCATTTTCTTTCTGACAAGATTGATATACATTGGAGATTTTCATCCTTAAATCTGATAATTGTTTTATGCTAGTTTGCTATTTTTGGTTCCTACTGCAATTTTAAAGTGAAAATAATTTCAAATAAATTAGACAAGTACTGGACTAGAGCAACCTTGTTGCTAACAATCTAAAATTTAACATCCCATGTTTTAGAAAAAAAATGGAAATAATATTATTAATATAAATCATATGTTAATTATTAGGTCTCAGGGCAGCATGGACCGTATAAAATATTGCCCAGGAAAATATATAATTTGCATTTTGAATTAATTTTGAAATTGTGCAAATCTACTTGTGCATTTCATTGCATTTACATAATAAATTTGCTTTTTAGGTAAATTAAGCACCCAAGGTACTTCAGAAAGTGTTAGCATGGATAAAAAACAGACTGCCACGAAAAAAAAACATGAAGATTTGTAATAAATGAGTCGTTATCAGGCTGGAGGGATGCAACTAGTGGAGTATCTCATGGATCAGTTCTGGGCTCTCAATTCTTTACAATTTGCATTAATAGCATGGAGAAGGGAACAAGATACAGGACTTCCAAATTTGCCTAAGAATCAAAAACAGACAGAAAGGTATGTGGTATCCAAGACATTGTGATGAAGATAGATAAAGTGAGTAGGCAAAAGTCTGAAAATGGAGTTTAATGTGGGGAAGTGTGAGGTCATGCACTTTTGTAAGGGTTCAAAATGTTGACTATTATCTAAATGAACGAAGACTGCAACTGAGTGAAGTTCAAAGGGATCTATGTGTTCTAGTGCATAAATCACATAAAAATTCTATCAGGTCCAACAAGTAGTTAAGAAAGCAATTGGACTGTTGGCCTTTATTGTGAACAGGTTGGATTTTAAGAATATGGACACTTTAGTACAGTTGTACAGATTGTCAGTGATTCCACTCCGGGGAATGCTGTGCACAATTTTGGTTCCCTTACCTAAAGAAGGATATAGTTGCATATAAATCTGTTAAAAGAGATTTATCAGGCAGGCTAAGTCCTGAGATAAGGGGACTGTCCTCTTGGGAGAGGCTAGACAGTTCAGGATAGTGTTACTAAAAGTTTAAAATAATGACAGATAGCTTCATTTCAACATATAAGGGGAGATGTTGAAATGTTTTCACTAGTTGAAGAGTAAGGGGACTTAACTGCAACATAAAGAGCTTGTCTCTTAAAAGCAAGATGCATACATTTTTCATTTATCTCAGAAATAGTGAATCTCTAGAATTTTTTTATATTTAAGTTAAAGATAGATAAATATTTGAAAGATTGAGGGATTAAGATATATGGTGAACTGGCACAGAAGGGGAATGGGACCAATATAGATTAGCCATACTGTATGGCAAGTCAGGCTTAAGGAGCCATGTTCTTAATTTCCTGAGTTATAACATTACAAATTCTCATTTGAACAGATGCTTTTCAATAAACCACCCAACATGATGGGTAATTTTTTTCCCCCTTTTTTCATTTTTAAGCCTTTTGATATTGCTGGTAATTTATTGCTCTTCCTTAAATCTCCTTGATAAAGTAGACATGTTCTTGATTGTTTTAGTAATTGGCAAATGTACTCCCACTATCATTTGAGATGAGTTATCAAGTATATAGATACAGTGATGCTGAATGATAAATGATAACCTTCCAGATCAGTATCATGTGCAACTTGGAGGGACCATGTCCTTGTCTTTCTTATAAATCAAGGTTTATGTTTGGAAGGTGTTGTATGAATAGTTTAACTGAGAAACTGAAAAGGCTTTTGTAAATGGTGCACAATGCAGCCATTGGGCATTGCTGTTTGAGAGAATGAATGTTCAGTGTTTGACTCAAAGTAGTGATTTTGTTTGAAACTTCAGAACTAATCCTCAAATATAATGGAATAAATCAATAGATAGTGTCTATTTATTTTCAGTTAATGTGATTCAGTGGACAGTCAGAGACATAGAAATCTTACTTAAAGAGATAATGAGAAACATTCTCATTAACTAGATATGACATGCAATCCATTGGTGATATTATTCGGTATCAGCTAACTTGTAAGCAAATTTCTGCGGCAAAGTTACGTGAACTGCTTTTTATGTCTGAGCAGCTGGAAGTTGATATTAATGGAAAAAAAAAATTCCTTCATGATTTCCATGAAAGCGATTCAGTTCTCTGGATTATAATTAACTTTAACTCATTAGAATTATTTTCTGTTCACAATATGAAAACTATGAATGTACATTCTATGAAAATCAAAGGAAGAAAGTAACTGAAGAGGGCTTGATTTATCATTCTTCTACACACAAGCACTATTTTGATACACTTTGTTTAAACAAAAAGACAATTTCAGATGAAAATAATTGGGACTTGTTGAAATTGAACTAAAACAATCAGAAAAAAAAAATGTGGAACCAAAATAATTCAGACAGCCTCTGAACAGAAATGACATTTTGATTGTGACATTTCATCAAAAATGTGGCACAATGTGCCATCCAGATTCATTGCTATGTTAGTAATATATTTTAATTGGATGTGCGGTCTTCGACGTAACAGAATTAAAATGTGTCAAGGAATTTCAAATTATTTTATATTTCTGTATCATGAGAATTTGTGGCATTTTTGGTTTAGTATTTTAGATGCAAGATAGTCATGCTTGTGCCATTAGGGAATTTCAAGTACCGTGTAGATCTGAATAGTTCTACTCCCATTAATGAATGCTTGTCTTTTTTTATTTATAAATTAGAAGAGTGTATTCATGAGACTCCCAGAAGACTCCAGGAAAAGTTGGAGACAAGTGTTTGTATGCTGAGCTCAAACTCAGCTTAGAACAGAGATTCAAATCAGAATCACTTTGATTTATACCACTTTTGAATATGAATTTATCTGATGAGTCACAGTTTTCCAACCAACAGTAATCAGTGTGCATCTTTAATGTAAATCTTCTATTTAGTACATATTATACTAAATATGTTTGATAATTACACAATGAGACAATTGTGTCATTTACATTATTATTTATATTATACCTGAAATGTTTTGGTCACATAGCACTTGCCAAGCATTTTCAAACATATCTTCATTTCCTTTTACTGAATTCCACTTATTTTGTTTTGTGAACTTACCGTCCATTAGATTCCTGTGGCTGGTAATAGCAGTCATTAAGTCTCCAACTATTACTGTAATCTGAACTTCAAGTGTCAAATCATTGCAGTTTGTAGCACAAACACAAAATACTCTGCTCAAAGACCAGGAAAAAGCCCAGACACAAATATAAATGTAAGTTGCAAGGTGAAAGTACCACAGATCTCTGAGGCACAAGAAATTCTCAAAGAGTTGTACCATTGCGAATGGTACACATGAATTCTGCCAAACAGCAGCAACAACTATTAGCTGGTAATTACCCATATAACAGCTAAAACACTTTAAAATCACTAATTTATGAAACATGATGCATGCAATGAGCTCTATTAACAGTAGCAGACGGCATCCTCTCACACCAGCACCTTTTCTCCGATGCAGAATTAGCCAAATATGATTCTGTATCTCATTGTTAACATTTGAACGCTATTAACTCTCCTATGGTAATCTCTGAATTTCTCCCAAGGTGTAATAGGTTTTGTATTTGCAGCCATTCACAACAAATTAACAAAATGCCTATGAATGCCAAAGGATTATGTTGCCAAAATGAGCAGAATCTCTAAATAATGATAATAGCCTATTGAAGAGGCAAAAAATGTGAATGTGCAATGGAAAATAATCCTTGAAGCCCCTCCCAAGACCTTCCAACTTCTGCTCAAAGAGTGGGACAATGGAAGGCAAACTAGGCTTGTCTGCCCTCTTAGTGCTGTCATCCATAGAAAACACGTGGAAAGTCTCTTTTTTAGGGAAAGAAAAAACAAGCAGTGGTTGACGCCAAGGTGCACTGATCCATCAAAGTGAAGCCAATCTTAATCAACGTCATCTTTTGGTGGCATCACCTTTTTGGAAATTAAAGGGGTCAGGTGTATTGTGAGATTTTACTCTCCTGTAAAATGAATATAGCCCAATATTGGACGAGGAACTCCATTCAAGCTTGTGAGTTTTTCTTTTACCTGGCCTGTTTGATTATACTCCTTTGGGGCTGTTTCCTATTCAAAATAAAGTGGACATTGGCATAAAATGCAAATGCTGTCTTTATACTTTATGAAATTGCTAACATACAAGTCTCAAGAACACTGTGCCTGATTTTTAACTGGTTGGTTTACAATTACAAACACAAGAGATCCTACAGACGATTGAGATCCAGAGCAACATGCACAAAATTCTGGAGGAACTCAGCAGGTCAGGCAGCATGGAAATGAATCAACAGTTGATGTTTCTAGCCAAGACTTTTCATCAGGTCTGGAAAGAAAGGAGGAGGATGTTATAATTGCCCCTACTTAAGCAGCATTTATAAATCTTTTCCACAATAACTGCCTTATAAATGTTTTATGAAATGTTTCCACAAATATGTTTTGTGGAAGACTAATAAGCATTGAATTTCTGTTTCAGTCCTTTTGAATTTAGAACCATAATGATTAAACAAAGAAACCCACTAAACTAATTCAGCTAGAAGAACATATGGCAGTTTATATTGTTATGATTAGATGTAACTTTCTACTGAATATGCAGTAAATGGAATTGCTATTTCATTTGTTTAGTAATTGTTTTGCATGCCAAATTTGAAACTTACATTAATTCTTCATAAATCTAAGGAAAGTAAATAGTTCTTACATAATATACTTAAAACATTAAGATTAGTGTAATACAGAAGATTTTAAATCAAGTGCAGTTATTGAATGAAGACAGGTTTGACAATTGGAATTAACTGGCACTCAATTCTATTCATTTTAACTTCCTGCTTTTATGGTTACTTTTCTAGTTTCATGTTTTCCTCTCCACATGAAATATTATAATGGAAAGCATCTGTATAACTTTGTCATCCTTTCACCAGGAAGTGAACTGTACATATTAAAGGTAGAAAAAATGCTCAGAAGTTTGATGATGGCTTTCCCATAATGATTTTAAATTGACTGGCTAACTTCAGGCACTAGCAAACATCAATACTGAGAGAAAAGAACACAAGAGAAGTGACATTTGAATTTGCAACAGAAGAGAAGCCCAAAATTACAGAATTATACAAAATTTTAAAAAGTTGATGGAATATTTCATCTTCTATCCTCATATCCTCATATTCTACCCTTCTATTCTTTTCTTTCCTTCCAAGTACTTATCCACTTCTCTTTCATCTGGACGTGCAAGCTAGATCTTGACTACTAGCTGCTTAAAGCCAATTAGAAAGGCTGGCTCTGTTATAGGAGTCAAATTAGACACACTGGAGGCTGTGGTAGAATAAAGGACCCTACGGAAAATCCTGGCAATTCTGGGCATTGTTTCTCACCCACTGCATGCCACCTTGGTTGAACAGTGGAACATTTTAGTAATAGACTAAGGTATCTGAGCTGCTCCAAAGAGCGCAATATGAGGTCATTCTTAACTTTGGCCATTGGGCGCTATAATGAGTCAACCTATAGCCACGAAAGTGATGCCCTCCTCCTGTTAGACTGTTTGAGGTAACTTATTTTTTATTCTTCCTTACTTCTCTTCTAATATTTGTATATCTGTACACTTGTAATACTACTATGACACTGTAATTTCTTTTGGGATCAATAAAGTATCTATCATCATCATCATCATTGTCATCATCATTTCCTCATGTGGCTTTTGGTCCTTTTGCTATCACTGTCATTCTATGTCATTAAGTTCATTACCCAGGTGTTACCGGGAACTTTCACTCTTTGTATTCTAACTGGACCCTTCATAACTATCACATCCCCTTTAGTTACATAGATAGACCGGTACAGCCGCGGCACCAGTCTGTCCATGTAACTAAAGATCTTCCTTCCTTTAATCATTCGAGTGTAGGGAATGTGTCCGCTTTCTTCAACCTTTACTTTTTTCTTTGACTATAGTGTTCAGAATGGGACAAAATTCTCCAGTTGTGGCCGTACTAATGGTTAATAAAATTTAATCATAACTTCCTTACTCCTGTATGTTATGTCTATAATAATAAAACCCATGATCATATCTGTTTTTAACCATCTCTCCATATTCTCCAAAACGTATTAATAATGTATATTCATTTATCCCAAGAACACTCTATTCTTTAAGCATTCTCAAATCTTCTTCCTCTGGATCATAGTCTCTGTCCTCATTCTTTCAATAAAAATGTAACACCTGGTGTTTTTATCTTTTAAATATTATCTGACACTTGTTGGCCTACATATTTACCCAAACTAACTAAATCCCCCTGAAGTCTGTTCCATCCCCTTCACAGCTCATTATGAGTTCAAGGTTTGTATCAGCTGCAGACTCAGAAAACCATAATACATAAGAACAGAAGAAGGCTATTCAGCCCAGTAAGTCTGCTCTATCATTCAGTCATGGCAGATTTATTTTGCTTCTCAATCCCACTCTCCAACTTTTTCCTAACAATCATTGGCACCCTCATTAACCAAGAATCTATCAACCTCCGCTCTAAATATACCCAATGTAAATTAACACCCACAGTATTCAAGATTTCAAAAACCTTACAGATGAAAGATAGCTTTGACAAGTTCCCTCTAACATTTCTACTGCATATACAAAACCTATGCTCTCTGGTTATATACGTTTCTGCTGAAAGATGTTCCTAAGCCCATCATAATTTTGTATTCCTTACTCAGGGCATCAAGTTGTGTCCCATGCTCTCAATTCTATGTAATTGATATATATATTTTTTTTTAAAATCTGTGTATTAAATGTTTATTATGATCTCTAATCATAACAAAGAATAATTTGACACCACTCTCTGTTTGCACTCACTTCATCAATACTTTAGCCTTATGTGTCTTTTATTCCATGAACTCGAATCTTCATGAAAAATTTATTTACTTTACTTTATTGTTGCCAAACAATTGATACTGGAGTGTACAATCAGCACAGTGATATTTGATTCTGCGCTTTGCGCTCCCTGGAGTACAAATCGATAGTAAATAGTAAAAATTTAAATTCTAAATCATAAATAGAAAATAGAAAAGGGAAAGTAAGGTAGTGCAAAAAAACCGAGAGGCAGGTCCGGATATTTGGAGGGTACGGCCTAGATCCGGGTCAGGATCCGTTCAGCAGTCTTATCACAGTTGGAAAGAAGCTGTTCCCAAATCTGGCCGTACGAGTCTTCAAGCTCCTGAGCCTTCTCCCGAGGGAAGAGGGACGAAAAGTGTATTGGCTGGGTGGGTCATGTCCTTGATTATCCTGGCAGCACTGCTCCGACAGCGTTCGGTGTAAAGTGAGTCCAAGGATGGAAGGTTGATTTGTGTGATGTGTTGGGTTGTGTTCACGATCTTCTGCAGCTTCTTCCAGTCTTGGAAAAGACAACTTCCATACCAGGTTGTGATGCACCCTAGAAGAATGCTTTCTACGGTGAATCTATAAAAATTACTGAATGATTTAGGGGACAGGCCAAAATTTCTTTAGCTGTCTCAGGAAATAAAGGTGCTGGTGGGCCTTCTTGGCAGTGGACTCTGCTTGGTTGGGCCAAGTCAGGTCATTTGTGATATTGACCCCGAGGAACTTAAAGCTTTTGACCTGTTCCACTTGCGCACCACTGATGTAAATGGGTGCAATTTTGCAAAAGGTTACCAAATTTCTGTAGGAGGCTCATATACACACATCAACAATATTTTTCTCATCAATCGTCCCTATTTCCCTTTAGCAAATATACATAACACCTAATTAAAATTTGCAATTAACAAATATATGTTTTAATAATAATGTTTTGGATGAAGTTTCAAAATTATTCAAAATGTTGGAAATGCTATTACAGTATTTATTAGATGCCCTGAAATTAAAATCAAATACAGTGGTTCAAAGTGTATAACCTTCTCACTGTTACAAAAGTATGCATTAGTAATTTGATTTACTTGCAGTATAGTTTGCTGACAAGAAGGGAAAAAAGTGAACCATCTCACTTTGTGAAACCACTCAGAATAAGAAAAAGTTATATTTGACTATATTAGACAATAAAGTGAATTAATAATCAATTAATTAATATAATTGATACACCATGCTTCTTACCATAGACTGCAAGGAAATTCAACACAATTGTAGGTGTGTTCTTCCTCATCCATCAATATATATAAGTTGTGATGGAATATGTTGATTACAAATGAGGCCAGCCATTGGTCAGGATCGGCCATGGATATTGTTCCCAGCTGTCCTCATGAAACACAAGCCATGAGAGTGCAATATGGAGAGCAAGCTCTTTCCCATGTAGCAGGCTCCCCCCTTCCACGCAGCTGATGAATCCAAAGGAATGCCAAGATACAGCTTGGTACCACCTGCTTCGCAGCTGTTGACAGCCAGTGCTGAACTCAATGTTGGACTACATTAGAGACTTCAGCTCCAAATTATCCCTTGGGGTTTACTTCCAAAGCCTTCACCATGAGTGAGTATAGCCGTAAGGTAGCATAGGTTTGAGATCAGAGTTTTCCTTCTCCTTGATGAGCTGCCAAACATGGCTGACGGACCCCATCTGGCCAAAATGACTGATTTTAAAGTGCCAGGAACCCGTCTTTGCCACTTCTCTTGTCAGTAGAGATGGTTCCACTGGGCTTAATAGCTAAGCCACACATAAAGGCCAGGAGCTGGATTTGCTTGTCAAAGGCTGTTTGAGACGCACATCATTGGGATCAGCTAATAGGTAGTGGGAGCTTATCCCCACTACCTCCCTGACTATGACAATCTTAAGGAACCTGATTACTAATAGAGCATTTAAATTGGCACAAAATGGAGAAGGAATCTAGCCATTCTAGATCTTAATTGTGAAATCTTTTAGCTGCTGTTTTTATCATATACTAAATACGTATAACTTAGCATTAATAATATATATAGAGATAATACATGTTTGCTTATTTTCCCTTTCCAAATGCTCCCAATTCACTATAGGTAACTATATTTAAAGTCACCTACGATACAGAATTAGTGTAATGGTTATATAAAAATGTATAAAATATTTAATTGGTGTTATATGATAAACAGAAATATAGCAGTGTAATGATTGACAATAGTTAGGGTCTTGTTCACACATGACTGGTTTAAATATTGTGTTAAATGCTTATGAAATATCACCTAAAGATAATAAGTATATTGCAAGTGCACTTCGATAACTTTCCTTTAATTAACTTGTGATATTTCACAGCAAGTTGTGATAGCCTGGGAACAGAGCAGTGAGGTTTCAGTGTTACTTTTTGCTGAGGTTTCACACGTCCACTGATTTTTCTACTCTAAAAGCTAGCACACAATGTAGAGGGCAATTTCAGGCAGTGAATTATAGCTATATTCACAATGGTGCAGAAAATACACTCAGAGTGGTAGTAATAATCTCCAGCAATGAGTGAACACATTTTTAGAAAAAGTTTGTACTTTAATATGGATATGGTTCCATGCTTCCAGCAGATGTCAAGTCCTTCAACGTAGCCATTATTTTAAATCTTTTCTGATCGTAATAATCTCCAATATGAGTCACATCTAATAATCAGAGGAGAGTTCTTCATCAATTGACCTTTGCTCTCATGCAATGGCATAAATGATACATAGAGGACCAGAAGCATAATTACACAGAAGGAAGCCATTTGTCTCACTGAGACCCTGCTGTCTTTTTTCACAGAAATCAAGTAAATTCCATGTCACTCATCTTTCTCTATAACTCTTCTTTGTATTTTTTCTATCCATAGCCTATCCAATTACTGTTTGAAATCTTTGGGTAAGTTTGTTTCCTCTGTTTTTATGAGCCCCAGATCATAATATGCCTGTATATAAGGCATTTATCTTCATATCCCCCTAGTTTTCAGCTCATTTCCCTACATGTTTCTTGAAAAATCTACAAATGAGAACAGATTCCCTATATTTATACTATAAACATTTGATGATCTTGTATAACTCTGTCAAATTACCCCTTAAAACACTTACCTCCAAGCAAGGCAGTTTCAGATTTTTCAGATGAAACCTTCCAAGTGAAATTAAGTTTTCTGGAACCACACCAGTATCTATCTTTTTTCCTTGCTCCCTTCCTGTGATGTAGTGCTGTAATAGTCTACTCCACACTGCATTTCTAAATAAATAAAAATAAAATACTGTAAACTGACGGGTCTCGGTCCAAGATGTTGACCATAGATGCTGCTTGGCTTGCTGAATTCCTCCAGCATTTTGTGTGTGTTGCACAACAAACAAAGGTGCTTGTTAAACAGTGGAAGCAACATGCAGTGAAGGGCCTGATGTGATTTCCCAAACAATGGACGACATCAAAACACAGTAGTTCTTATTACATTCAGCTATGAATCATGGAGAAGATTTAAACCCCATGACCTGAGAGGATCTATGATAATTACACTCCTGCAAGGGAAAGCTGCTGCAATGTACTACAACAATCTACTGCATTAGTTGCAATGTACAACTAAATGCAGCAAAGTATTTAATTGTAGGTCCATTGTGGCCATCTCCTTGAATTACCACCATTTCTTAAGTCTGTTGTGATAATTGTTGTACTTGGTCAATTTACATTGATATTCAGAGCTGATAATATCCATAGTAAGGCATTCCAACTTTATCACCTACAGGACCTTTAGATGCCCCACATTTTAAACTTTTTGCTTTCCCATTGAACCTATAAGACGTGGCTAAAAAGACAATAATTAAACCACTGTTACCATTTTTAAACATCCGATCAAAAGTGGCCCACATTTGTAAACATGGTGTCTACACTGACTACTCTGCATAAAGTCCACCATATTATTCAATTGCCTGATTAATCATTCTTCCATTGGTGAACGCCTGAGTCTGTATGTACGTCTCAAGCCCAACAATGTATTTGATGTGCCCATGGCTTGTCAGTATCACAACTTTACTGTAGGAGCCTGTTAAGAAGGAGAATGAACCACACAGGGACTGGAACTGTAGATGTAAACCAGACGATTTAAAAAGGGTGAATACAGGACTGAAGATGTTCTATCTGAATGTGCACACTATACAGAATAAGGCAGATGAACTTGCAGCACAGTTGCAGATTGGCAGGTATGATATTGTAGGTATCACTGAATCATGGCTAAGAGAAGATTATAGCTGGGAGCTTAATGTCCTCCACTTCATCCGCCACAAGTGGAACTTCCCAGTGGCCAAATATTTAATTCCCATTCCCCTTCTCATTCTGACATGTTGATCTATGGCCTCCTCTTCTGCCAAGATGGAGTCAAGTTGGAGGAGTAACACCTTTGGACAGTACTCCTTGGAGTTTAGAAGAATGAGGGGAGACCTCATAGTAACATTTCAAATGTTAAAAGGCATGGACAGAGTGGATGTGGCAAAGTTGTTTCCCATGATGGGGGAGTCTAGTACGAGAGGGCATGACTTAAGGATTGAAGGGTGCCCATTCAGAACAGGGATGTGAAGAAAGTTTTTTAGCCAGAGGGTGATGAATCTATGGAATTTGTTGCCACAGGCGGCAGTAGAGGCCAAGTCATTGGGTGTACTTAAGGCAGAGATTGATAGGTATCTGAGTAGTCAGGACATCAAAGGTTATGGTGAGAAGGCGGGGGAGTGGGACTAAATGGGAGAAATGGTGGAGCAGACTCAATGGGCCGAATGGCCGACTTCTGCTCCTTTGTCTTTGTCTTATGGTCTTATATTCCTGATGACGTGAATATCAAATTCTCCTTCTGGTAAAAAAAATTCCCCATCCCCTCTTCTTCTATTTATTTCCCACTCTGACATTTCACCTCTTTCCATCTGCCTATCATTATCCCCTATGCCCCCTCCTCCTTCCCTTTCTCCTATGGTCCACTCTTCTCTCCTATCAGATTCCTTCTTCTCCTGCCCTTTATCGATCACACTCATCTGGCTTCACCTATCACCTTCCGGCTGGCCTCCTTCTCCTGGCATCTTACCCCTTCCTTCTTAGTCCTGGACAAAGGTCTCAGCCTGAAATGCCAACTGTTTATTCATATACATAGATGCTGCCTGACCTGCAGAATTTTTCCAGCATTTTGTGAGTGTTGCTTCCCAAAAAGCCCATGTTCAGTTATACGCACCATTTAGTCTTATATTTAAGTAAATGGCTATTAAAAATTTCTAGCTGATGTAATTTTCGTCCACACTTCTGCTTTATCACTTAGTAATCTACCTAAACTGGCACCATTGATCTTCTTCTCATCCAGTATAGAACCACAAATTCTGCTTCTTCAAGTTTAACATCATGAATTATACTTTCAGTGGCCATTTTATTCAATACATCTGTACACCTGCTTGCTAATGCAAATATCTAATCAGCCAATCATTTGGCAGCAACTCAATGCATAAAAGCATGCAGACGTGGTCAAGAGTTGTTCAGACCAAACATCTGAAATGAGAAGAAATGTGATCTAAGTGATTTTGACTGTGGAATGATTGTTGGTACCAGGTGGTGTGGTTTGTGTACCTCAGAAACTGCTGATCTCCCATGATTTTCATGCACAACGGTCTCGAGTCTGGAGTTACAGAGAAAAAATGTTCTTTGGGAAAAAGCATCTTGTTAATGAGAAAGGTCAGAGGAGAATGACCAACCAGGTTCAAGCTGACAGAAAGGTGACAGTAACTCAAATAACCATGTGTTCCAACAGTATGTGCAGAAGAGCATCTCTGAATGCACAACACATTGAACCTTGAAGTGGGTGAGCTACAGCAGCAGAAGACCAAATTAAGTTTCACTGTACTTTATAAACTGACTACTGAGTAAATGTAGACATTGTACAGATGCATTGCATTTGTATAGTTGCTGTGTTTCTAGTGCAACTTAAGCAATCTCATTATTACTTCGCTTGGTGGTTCAGGCAGACGTAATTGATTTCTCAACATTGTTTAAGTAACGGAATTGCATATTCCTGGCAGTCTTCTCAACATTCACCCTTCTGCCAATATCGACGGAAGAATCAATTGCCACTGGCATTGTCACACTTAGGGCCATGTCTACAATATTTTCTTTATATTTCCTTTATATTTCAAAAAGAATGACATAAGTTAAGTGTATTCAGTTTGCTTTAAGACATATTAGTATATCAAAGAAATCATATAAGCCTTTCTTGCTTTTAATTGACTTCAGCTGACAGAACTCTTTGTAAATGAATATCTAAACCAATCTTCAACTAAAATCATAAATTGAATTAATCTATATCCTTATCAGCAAGTGTGTTGAGGACAGAATACTAAAGAAGATGATCCTTGTGTTTCCAAACTGGAAACGATTATTGAACTGGGAGATTCACTGCCTTCTGTAGTCCATGTCTGCAGCATTCAAATCAGTTAACCCTGACCTTTATAAAAACATCAGAATTTGAACTCCATAAATGTACTCGGGATGCTCTGATTCAGAACCAGTCCAAAATTGCATGTCAGTCCAGCCATTAGCTGTGGCAGGGCTAACACAGTTATGTAATGAAGCTGAGCAGCATTGTCGACGACAGCCCATCCCTTCCCACTGAACTCAGCACATTCTTTGCAGATTTTGGACAGAAGTGAATGAGTATGTCACTATGGATATGACAGTTTCCAGTGCACTGACATCTACAGTCACCTTCACAGACAAAAAATTAGTCTCCTGGATGGAAAACCCACAGAAACCATTGGGCCTGGTTGGTGACCTTGGCTATGTCCTTAAATCCTGTATGGGTCAGCTAGCAGGGATATTTGCAGGCATTCATAACCCCTCCCTGCTTCAGGATATGATTCCCTCCTGTTTTAAGAAGAACACATTCATCCCAGTACCAAAGAAAAAACAAGATATCGTGCCTTCACGACTATTACCCATTGGCTCTAATATTTACCATCATTAAGTTCTTCAGGAGGCTGATCATGGCATGCATTAACTCCCACTTTCCAGACTACCTGAACCCACTGCAATTCACCTACCACCAAAACAAGTCAATGGCAAACACCTTCTTCCCGGCTTTATGCTTATCTCCGGAGTGTCTGATCAATGAAGACACCTAAGTGTTTATTGACTACAGTTCTGCCTTCAATACAGTTATTTCATGCAAACTCATCACCAAACTCCAGGCCATGGTCAGTTAATGCCTCTTTCTGGATCCTCGACTTTCTGACTAACAGACCACCATCAGTAAGGATAGGCAGCAGCATGTCCATTATGATTATTCCAAACACTGATGTTCCACAAGGTTGTGTTCCCAGTCCCCTGCACTACTCACTGTACATTCATGACTACATAGACAGATGCTGCTCTAACTCCATCAACAAGTTTGTAAATGATACCGCTGTAGTGGACTGTAGCTCAAGTAACAATGAGTTGGAATACAGGAATGAGACAGAGAGCTTCGAGATTTGGTGGTGTGACTAAATGTTAGCCAAACAAATGAGCTGGCCATTGACTTCAGAAAGGAATGGGGGTGAGGGTGTTACCCATGCTCCTGTCTACATCAGATGTATTGAAGTTAAGAGGATTGGGAGTTTCAACTTCCTCGGTGTGAAAACTGTCCTGTCCTGATCCATCATGTTGATGTCACTGGTGAGAAAGCTCACCAGAGCCTATACCTTCAGGGGACTAAGAAAGCTGGCATGTCACTGTGTGTACTCTTATCAAATATAATTATGGCCCTATTGAGAGCTTTGCATCTGGGTGCATTATAACTTGGTTCACCATCAGATTTCTGAATAGACAATGATCCATGAACACTATCTCAGCACTTTCCCCTTTTTTTTCAATACTTATTTAATTTATACATACTTACTGTAATTTATAGTTTTTATTATTATGTATTGCAATGTACTGCTGCTGCAGAACAACAAATCTCCTGACACATGCCAGTGATAATAAACCCGATTCTGATTGAATTGCTTTGCACATGACTGCAAGAATCTGCAGAGAGTTGTGGACACAGCTCAGCACGTCGTGGAACCAGCCTCTCTACTATGAATGTCTGTCAAGGTCATGGATCAGACTTAGTGGTTTTTTAGGTTCATAGGGTTGGTTTGGGGAGTAATGCAGGGAGTTAGGGAAACAGGTTGGGGGTTAGGCACAAATACAAGTGTATTTAGAGGTCAGATGCAAAAACTAAAGAGTTAGATTCAGGAGCTGGAGACCAGTTCAGAGAACACTGCGGAAGAAGATTCCCGTGGTTGGATGTCATGCTCCAAGGATAAAGGCTGGTGCCCCACCGTTCCTGCACCCCACCTCCCCCTGACTCAGTCTGCAAGATCTCCTCAGCAGTGCAGGATCAGGGGTCAATGTGGAGAGGAAGCAGGAGGACCAGTGAGTCTAGAAGTTGAAGCCTGATGTCTGAAAGTCTGCAAGTTAGAGGTACTTTAGTGTGTCCAGAAGTCAGAGATCCGATGTCTGCGAGTCTGTAAGTCCAGGCCAAAGATTTGAAGTCGAATAACTGAAAGCAGCGTATGGAGGACTGTCAGAGTGTATAGGTAGGTGAGTGGTTGTTTGGAAGGTAAGGGGCTTGTTTGCTGCTGCTGTTCTGCTTCGTTGCTGTTGCTGAATAATTCTGCTGAACACTGTGTACATACTATGTTGATGCCAGAATATATGGCACTCAATGGCTGCCCCCAGCACGTCCTTTACACAAATGACAAATTTCACTGTATGCTTGGAAGTACGTTGATAAGTAAATGACTCTGACTCTGAATCTGAATCCAAATCTGGACATAGTCCATACTTCTCACTAAAGTAACCGGAATAAACAAAGACAGCTCCCACCCTGGATATTCTGTCTTTGGGGTGAAGATACAAAAGCCTGAAAGCACATACTGCCAGGCTCAGGGACAGCTTCCATCTCACTGTTATCAGACCATGGAATGGACCTCTTGTATGATACCATGGATTCATGTCCTCAAAATCTACCTCATTATGAACTTGCAATTTACCGTTTGTCTATACTGCAATTTCCTCGTAGCTTTTACACTTTATTTTGTATTCTTAATATTTTATATTATTTAACCTCCATGCATTGTATAATGACTTGATCTGCGTAAACAGCAAGCAAGACAATTTTTTTCTCTGTATCTTGGTACATGTGATGATAACAGAAATTTTGAAACATAGAAAAACTACAGCACAATACAGGCCCTTTGGCCCACAAAGCTGTGCCAAACATGTACTTACTTTAGAAATTACCTAGGGTTACCCATAGTCCTCTATTTGCCAAAGCTCCATGTACCTATCTAGTTGTCTCTTAAAAGACCCTATTGTATCTGCCTCCACCACAGTTGCCGGCAGCCCATTCCACACACTCACCACTCTCTGCGTAAAAAACTTACCCCTGACATCTCCTCTGTACCTATTTCAAAACACCTTAAACCTGTGCCCTCTCGTGTTAGCCATTTCAGCCCTGGGGAAAAGACCACTACCGATCCACCTGATCAATGCCTCTCATCAACTTAAACACCTCTATCAGGTCACCTCTCATCCTCCGTCGCTTCAAGGAGAAAAGGCCAAGTTCACTAAATCTATACTCACATGGCATGCTCCCCAATCCAGGAAACATCCTTGTAAATCTTCTTTGCACCTTTTCTATGGTTTCCACATCCTTCCTGTAATGAGGTGTCTAGAAGTGAGCACAGTACTCCAAGTGGGGTCTGACCAGGGTTCTATACAGTTGTAACATTACCTCTCAGCTCTTAAACTCAATCCCACGGTTGATGAAGCCCAGTGCACCATATGCCTTGTTAACCACAGAGTCAACCAGCTTTAAGTGTCGTATGGACTCGGACCCCAAGATCCCTCTGATTCTCCACTCTGCCAAGAGTCTTACCATTAATATTATATCCTGTCATCGTATTTGATCTACCAAAATGAACCACCTCACACTTATCTGGGTTGAACTCCATCTTTGTGTCATCAGCAAATTTACTAACCCATCCCTCCATTACCTCCAGGTCATTTATAAAAATCACGAAGAGAAGGGATCACTGAACAGATCCCTGGAGACACACCACTGGTCACCGACCTCCATGCAGAATATGACCCGTCTACAATTACCCTTTGCCTACTGTAGGCAAGCCAATTCTGGATCCACAAAGCAAGGTCCCCTTGGATCCCATGCGCCCTTACTTATTCAATAAGCCTTGCATGGTGTACCTCATCAAATGCCTTGCTGAACTCCACATACACTATATCTACTGCTTTACCTTCAGGTGTTTAGTCACATCCTCAAAAAATTCAGTCAGGCTAGTAAGACATGACCTGCCCTTGACAAAGCCATGCTGACTATTCTGAATGATATTATACCTCTCTAAATGTTCATAAATCCTGCCTCTCAGGATCTTCTCCATCAACTTACCAACAACTGAAGTAAGACTCACTGGTCTATAATTTCCTGGGCTACTTCTACTCCCTTTCTTGAAGAAGGGAACAACACCTGGAGCCCTCCAATCCTCTGGAACCCACTGATGATGCAAATATCATTGCCAGAGGCTCAGCAATTTCCTCCATCACCTCCCACAGAAGCCTGGGTATATCTCCTCCTGTCCTTGTGACATATCCAACTTGATGCTTTCCAAAAGCTCCAGCACCTCCTCTTTCTTATTGTCTATATGCTTAAGCTTTTGAATCCACTGTAAGTCATCCCTACAATCACCAAGATCCTTTTCCATGGTGAATACTGAAGCAAAGTATTCATTAAGTACCTCCACTATCTCCTCTGGTTCCATACACATTTTTCCACTGTCACACTTGATTGGTCTCATTTTCTCACGTATTATCCTCTTGCTCTTCACATACTTGTAGAATGCCAAGGGGTTTCCTTAATCCTGCTCACCAAGGCCTTCTCATGGCCCCTTCTGGCTCTCCTAACTTCAATCTTAAGCTCCTTCTTGCTAGCTTTATAATTTTCTAGATCTCTATTATTACCTACGTTTCTGAACTTTGTAAGCTTTTCTTTTCTTCTTGATTAGATTTTCAACAGCCTTTGTACACCATGGTTCCTGTACTCTACCATCCTTTCCCTGTCTCATTGGAACACACCTGTGCAGAACACCACCCAAGTATCCCCTGAACATTTGCCACATTTCTGCCATACATTTCCCTGAGAATATCTGTTCCCAATTTATGCTTCCAAGTTCCGGCCTTATAGCTTCATATTTCATCTTACTCCAATTAAACTCCTTCAGAACTTATCTGTTCCTATCCTCTCCAATGTTCTGCTCAAGGAGAAAGAATTGTGATCACTATCTCCAAAATGCTCTCCCACTGAGAGACCTGACACCTGGCTAGGTTCATTTCCCAATACCAGATCAAGTACTGCCTCTCCTCTTGTTGGGTTATCTACATATTTTGTCAGGAAATCTTCCTAAACACACCTAACAAACTCCACCCCATCTAAATCCCTCACTCTAGGGAGATGCCAATCAATATTGGGGAAATTAAAATCTCCCAGCATGACAACCCTCTTATTATTGCATCTTTCTACAATCTGTCTCCCTATCTGCTCCTCGATGTCCCTGTTACTGTTGGGTGGTCTATAAAAAACACTCAGTAGAGTTATTGACCCCTTGTTGTTCCTAACTTCCACCCACAGAGACTCAGTAGACAAGCCTTCCATGACTTCCTCCTTTTCTGCCGTGACACTCTCTCTGATCAGCAGTGTTGCGCCCCCACCTCTTTTCCCTCCCTCACAGTCCTTTCCGAAACATCTAAAGCTTAGCACTCTAAGTAACCATTCCTGCCCCTGATCCTTCCAAGTCTCTATAATGGCCATAACATCATAGCTCCAAGTACTGATTCGCGCTCTAAGCTCATCCACTTTGTTTGTGATACTCCTTGCACTAAAATAGACACATCCCTAATCATCAGTCTGAGCGTTTCCCTTCTCCATCACATGCCTATCCTCCCTTTCACCCTGTCTACAAGCTTTCTTGATTTGTGAGCCAACCACCCCTTCCTCAGTCTCTTCAGTTCGATTCCCATCCTCTAGCGATTCTAGTTTAAACAATCCCCAGTAGCCTTAGCAAACCTCCCTGCCAGAATATTGTTCCCTCCCAGATTCAAGTGCAACCTGCCCTTTTTGTACAGGTTATTCCTGCCCCAAAAGACATCCCAGTAATCCAGAAATCTGAAACTCTGCCCCCTGCTCCAATCCTTCAGCCATGCAATTATTCTCCACCTCACTCTATTCCTATACTCACTGTCGCGTGGCACAGACATTAATAAATAAAACCTGATTGCTTTTATAGAAGCTTGCCTTTCTATATTGCCCTCTTCTTTCTCAATACAGATCTCTACCTACCATCTGTTCTAGGATAGAATTAGCAACAGTCTTAATGACAGTAAAGTTTATTTCAATTTAAACGAGGCCATTCTTTTATTGTTATCAGCTTTATTAACCTGGTTACCCTCTGTGGAGAAATCTAGGGACTGGATTCTGGAAAGATATATCTGTAGCAATGGTTTTTAAAATTTGAATTACTAATTTTAGTCATTAAACCATGGCAATTTAAGGAACTGTTATTCCAACTGAACCCCAAAAATGACAATTAGAGACTTCTGAAACAACAATGGTAACCAATTAGTCTTTTGATTCCTCTTCCAGTTTTCTGAAACCCAAATGCATGCAATAGATTAAAATAGCCATCAAATGTTGGCTGGCTAGAAATAAATTTATAAATTTGCCCAGTACCTAAGGAAATATAATTTTATTTGTTCTGGTGGTGGAAAGCTTTCCTCAAAAAACTATGGCTTGGACTTACCAGTAAACAATGATGTTCCTAAATGTCCACAAAGTCTCTGGCAGGTATTTCACATTCATTCATTTAAAATGACTCAAAGATAGATGATAGTTTAAGTACTAAAAGATTCAAGAGCATTTTTCATCCTTGGTCCTAATGTCTTCCTTACCCAGAGACAGTTTTCAGCTTGTTTTGTTTTCCAGTCACATTTATGTTATAGATTATTTTTACAGAAGCACGAATACTTTTATTAGGGATTATTTAGCAAGCATTAATTACCAATATTTTCTTAGCATTTGTATTTTTTGAATCTTCAAGGTTACTAGATCGTTTTATCCCTTCGTACACCCTTATATCTGTATTTATTTGTCAGATTCTCCTTATGAACAACATACTTTAATAGATTATCTGATTTCCCCTTCCAGACAAGGACACTCACTTTGGCAGATGAACTGTGTTGGTTCCTCAACAATCTGATTGATGCTTCCTGGCACATTAGTGTGGTGTTAAATGAGATTATAGTTGTCAGGATACACATCACCAGGCTTCAAGCAAGTAATTTAGCCAGTGTGTGTAACCTCCATTAATTTTAGTTAAATACCAACAAAAATAAGTGAAAATCCAAGTAACATGTTTCTTTAAACTCAATAATGGAATTCCTTATGTCTAATCCAAGCATAAGTAGTTATTAAACACCAATGAAATAATTTTCTATTTTTTTCAAAAATGTATTTAATTGAGGTTATAGAAATTTTGCACTGCTTTGTGAAGTCAGAGAGTCGTAGACTGATGCAGCATAGAAACAAGCCCCTCACCCCAACTTATCTGTGCCACTGCACTGCCCAGTAAGCTGGTCTATCTGCGTTGTCGTGCAGCCTCCAGACGTCTATCCATGTACTTAGCCAGATGGTTTTTAAATGTTGCTAATGTATCTGCCTCAAATACTATTTCTGGTAGCTCTTTCCAAATACACACCACACTCTGCTTGATGTCCCTTTTAACTCTCTCACCCCTGATCTTAAACCTATGCCCTCTTATTTTGAGCATCCCCCTCCCTGGGAAAAAAAAACTCTGTGTTTTCACCATGTCTATGCCCCTTATAATCTTATATACCTCTGTAGTTCAGCCCTCAGTCTCCTATTTTCCAAGGAATAAATTCTTACACTGTGCAAACTCTCCTTGTAACTCAGGTCCCCAAATCCAGACAACATATTGGTAAATCTTTTCTGCACTCTTTCTAGTCAGATAACATTCTTCCTATGATCGTGTTACCAAAGCTGTACACAATACTCAACATTCAACCTCCTAAATGTCTTATATAACTACATTAAAACTTCCCAACTCCAATATTCCGTGCCATGATTGATGATGAGTGGCATGTTAGATGGTTTCTTCACCACTTTAACTACCAACAAACTATACACCCATAGTACTTTTCACTGTCTTTCTGTTACATAATAGTCCCCATGGCTCTACCATTCACTGCATAAATCCTACCCTGGTTTGATCTCCCAAAATGCAATACTTCACATTTATACGGATTGAAAGCCATTGGCTAATCCTCAGCCCACGCACCTAGCTGATCAAGATCCCTCTGTGACCATCTTTTTTGGTACCATCCACAAATTTACCAGCCAGGCCCTATGCTTACATCTATATTGTTCCTATGAATTACAAATAACAAAAGTCAACCACTGATCCTGTGGCACACCACTAGCCCCTGGCAATCTGAGAGACAACCCCCAATCATCACCTTCTGCTTCCTACCAGTGAGCTAACAATAAATCCAATCCATTATCTCCCCCTTGGTCCCATGGGATCTAATCTTCTAGACTAGCCTGTCAGGAGGTACCTTGATAAAGGCGTTGCTACATTCCATCTTGTCAACTTCCACTACCCTACCCTTCATCTATCCTCTCGATTGCCCTGTTTTTGCATGGTACCACATGAACTTCTCTACAGTCCTCTGGAATCTCACAAGTGGCCAAATATAAAGCAAAAAGCTCTGCGAGGGTCTCTGTAATTTCTTGTCTAGCTTTCCACATGGTCTAAGAATGCATCAGTTCAGGTCCTGGGATTTATGCTTAATTTATGACTTATGATAGTTTATCCATTTACTTATGATTTACTATACCTTAATGGTTTTAAGGCCTCCAATTCCTCCTCTCTGGTACTCATGTACCTTTTAAAAAAATTTTTCATCACTTTTATTTGTAAAAGGACAGCACCATTGTCCAATGAACCATGCAGAGAACATAGATGGAAATAATTAACAGAAAATGAACTTTTAAGTATAGGCCTCATTAAACTGCATGCTACAGAAGTCAGGCATTTCAGATCAGCTCATTGAAGATATGAACCAATGTAGATTTAAGAAAATTCAATGCAGGTCTAATGTACACAGGGACTGCTACAAGAAAATGTCAAATTCTCATCAGTGAATGATATTTATTATTACTTCCGTTATATTCTCTAACAAGTTCCTTAAAGAAAAGTAGTTATTCTATGCTGCCTTTGCAGTAGTCACTAAATGTGGTAGATCATCTATACTGTGCTAAGTATAATTCTACTCTGCATATTAGAAAAAGAAGGGAACGACACCTCATATTGTTCATGCATTTTACTTATTTGGAGCCACTTCCCTTGTCACAGTTTAACAAAAAAAATGCTCACTGGGTCAAGCATCATCTTTGCAAAGAAACGCAATGTAAGTATTTTGGGTCAGTAATTTTTCTCCTTTATACAAACCTTAGTTCGCTTAGTTACAAGCATTTACCAAATTTTACTACAAATTTATCAACATCCATTGTACTTTCTTTAATTCAATTGCAAAATATTTCTAAACGGAAACTAATAGTCTCTAAATTAATGCAATTATGAAAATAAGCCGATATGGTAATCTTCAGCAATCATTAGCGCAGTCAGTTTTTTCTAGGTGATTCATAGAAGTATGATCGAAACATAGGCAAATTGAAGATAATGAGTTCAAGAAATTTATGACAAGTGAGAACAGATCTAGAGAGTGATTTGCATAGTGACATATACTAGAGGGAGGAGTGGAGTTTGTTGGTACTGGTATTGGTTTACTATTGTCGCATGTACCAAGGTATAGTGAAATCGTTGCCTGGTATACTGTTCGTACAGAAGCTCCTTCAATAACTCCAAAAAACTGAAGTTGGGTAAAATACTAAAAGGCTTTTATTCACTGTACAATACGACCTCCATGGTGAGTGTCTGCCCCCGGACTGACGGGGAGAGGCAAGGCAAAACACTTTTATACGGGACTCTATGAGAGGAGCCACCGGGGCAGCCAACAGAGGGGCGTGTCCAGACAGTTAACCCAGTTACAACATATATATGGTTTACCACATTCACCCCTTCTTTTTTTAAAAAGAGTCCTGTGGGGTGAGGTGACTGACAATATTTAAACAAGTATATTTACAGTCAAGTCTATCAGGCGGTCGAGTCCGTCGCTGTGATCTACGTAGCACCGCTGGTGATTGTATTGGCGACGTTGGTTCTGCTGGCTCCGGCCTGACTTGAGGTGCCAGCACGTTAGACGTTGGTAATCCCTCGTGCGTGTGCATCGCGCCTGGTATGGAAGTGTCGTGTGGTGTCGGTGTAGGGCTTGGAGTGCACGGTGTCTCGTGGGTATATATATTGGTGGGTACGGGGTCAATAGTCACCACGGAGTGTTCAGGGTAGGGGCCCGGTTCTCCTGCGGGCGCCAGGTCGCAGATGGAGACCGTGCCCTCCCACCCATCAGGTAAAACCACATAGGCATACTGGGGGTTCGCATGAAGTAAGTGAAACCTCTCGACTATCGGGGAGTATTTATTGCTCCTCGCATGTTTCCGGAGCAGCACTGGCCCCGGGGACATCAGCCAAGTTGGTAGGGTGGTTCCAGTGGTCGACTTTCTGGGAAAAGAAAAGAGCCGCTCATGAGGGGTGGCATTGGTGCACGTGCGTAACAGGGAGCCGATGGAGTGGAGTGCCTCGGGAATAACCTCCTGCCAACGGGAGACCGGCAGTCCCTTTGACCTGAGGGCTAAGAGTGTGGCTTTCCACACTGTGGCATTCTCCTTCTCCACCTGTCCATTCCCTCGGGGATTATAGCTCGTGGTCCTACTAGTTGCAATTCCCCTAGCCAGTAGGTATTGGCGCAGCTCGTCACTCATAAACGAGGACCCTCTGTCACTGTGGATATTGCATGGGTATCCGAACAGAGTGAAGAGCTTGCACAGGGCTTTTATAACTGACATGGTAGTGGTGTCGGGGCTGGGGATGGCGAAGGGGAACCACGAGTACTCATCGATAACGTTAAGAAAGTACACATTGTGGTCGGTGGAGGGAAGGGGGCCCTTAAAGTCAACACTCGGTCGCTCAAAGGGGCGGGTGGCCTTGATGAGTTGTGCCTTTTCGGGTCGGTAGAAGTGCGGTTTGTACTCTGCGCAGACTTGGCAGTCCCTGGTCATCGTCCTGATCTCCTCAAGGGAGTAAGGCAGGTTCTGGGCTTTCACAAAGTCGAAAAGCCGGGTGACCCCCGGGAGGCAAAGACCTACATGTAGGACATATAGCCAGTCAATCTGCGCGCTGGCGCACGTTCTCTGGAAGAGGGCATCAGAGGGCTCGTTGAGCTTCCCAGGCCTGCACATGATGTCATAGTTGAAGGTGGAGAGTTCAATTCTCCACCTCAGAAATTCATCATTTTTGATTTTGCTCCGCTGTTGGTTATTAAACATGAACGCGACTGAGTGCTGGTCAGTTAGCAGGGTGAACCTCGGCTGAGAGGGGGAATGTGGTGGACTTGACCAGGGGGCGGGCCTTGTCTGCGTAATTAGAGACCCATTGGGTGTAGTATGAAAAGAATCCCAGGGATCTTTTGTGGGCTCTGAGGGTGTTGGGAAGAGGGAGTTCCAACAGGGGGCGCATACGGTCGGGGTCAGGGCCAATGACTCCGTTCTTCACAACACACCCAAGGATAGTAAGTCGGGTGTTCCCGAAGACACACTCGTCCTTGTTATAGAAACATAGAAAATAGGTGCAAGAGTAGGCCATTCGGCCCTTAAAGATTGCACCGCCATTCAGTATGATCATGGCTGATCATCCAACTCAGAACCCTGTACCAGCCTTCCCTCCTTACCCCCTGATCCCTTTAGCCACAAGGGCCATATCTAGCTCCCTCTTAAATATAGCCAATGAACTGGCCTCAACTGTTTCCTGTGGCAGAGAATTCCACAGATTCACCACTCTCTGGGAGAAGAAGTTTTTCCTAATCTCAGTCCTAAAAGGCTTCCTCTTTATCTTCAAACTGTGACCCCTCGTTCTGGACTTCCCCAACATCGGGAACAATCTTCTTGCATCTAGCCTGTCAAAATCCCTTTAGGATTTTATACGTTTCAATCAGATCCCCCCTCAATCTTCTAAATTCCAACGAGTATAAGCCTAGTTCATCCAGTCTTTCATCATGTGAAAGTCCTGTCATCCCAGGAATCAATCTGGTGAACCTTCTTTGTACTCCCTCTATGGCAAGGATGTCTTTCCTCAGATTAGGGGACCAAAACTGCACACAATACTCCAGATGTGGTCTCACCAAGGCCTTGTACAACTGCAGTAGTACATCCCTGCTCCTGTACTCGAATCCTCTTGCTATAAATGCCAGCATACCATTCGCCTTTTTCACCGCCTGCTGTACCTGCATGCCCACTTTCAATGACTGGTGTATAATGACATCCAGGTCTCGTTGCACCTCCCCTTTTCCTAATCGGAATCCATTCAGATAATAATCTGTTTTCCTGTTTTTGCCACCAAAGTGGATAACTTCACATTTATCCACATTAAATTGCATCTGCCATGAATTCATAGGCCCACTCACCTAACCTATCCCAGTTACCCTGCATCCTCTTAGCATCCTCCTCACAGCTAGCACTGCCGCCCAGCTCGTGTCATCCGCAAACTTGGAGATGCTGCATTTAATTCCCTCATCTAAGTCATCAATATATATTGTAAACAACTGGGGTCCCAGCACTGAGCCTTGCGGTACCCCACTAGTCACTGCCTGCCATTCAGTAAAGGCCCCGTTTATTCCCACTTTTTGCTTCCTGTCTGCTAACCAATTCTCTATCCACATCAATACCTTACCCCCAATACCGTGAGCTTTAAGTTTGCACACTAATCTCCTGTGTGGGACCTTGTCAAAAGCCTTCTGAAAATCCAAATATACCACATCCACTGGTTCTCCCCTATCCACTCTACTAGTTACATCCTCAAAAAATTCTATGAGATTCGTCAGACATGATTTTCCTTTCACAAATCCATGCTGACTTTGTCCGATCATTTCACCGCTTTCCAAATGTGCTGTTATCACATCTTTGATAACTGACTCCAGCAGTTTCCCCACCACCGATGTTAGGCTAACCAGTCTATAATTCCCCGGTTTCTCCCTCCCTCCTTTTTTAAAAAGTGGGGTTACATTAGCCACCCTCCAATCCTCAGGAAATAGTCCAGAATCTAAAGAGTTTTGAAAAATTATCACTAATGCATCCACTATTTCTTGGGCTACTTCCTTAAGCACTCTGGGTGCAGACCATCTGGCCCTAGGGATTTATCTGTCTTTAATCCCTTCAGTTTACCTAACACCACTTCCCTACTAACATGTATTTCCCTTAGTTCCTCCATCTCACTGGACCCTCTGTCCCCTACTATTTCCGGAAGATTATTTATATCCTCCTTAGTGAAGACAGAACCAAAGTAATTATTCAATTGGTCTGCCATGTCCTTGCTCCCCATAGTCAATTCACCTGTTTTTGTCTGTAGGGGACCTACATTTGTCTTAACCAATCTTTTTCTTTTCACATATCTATAAAAGCTTTTACAGTCAGTTTTTATGTTCCCTGCCAGTTTTCTCTCATAATCTTTTTTCCCCTTCCTAATTAAGCCTTTTGTCCTCCTCAGCTGATCTCTGAATTTCTCCCAGTCCTCAGGTGAGCCACTTTTTCTGGCTAATTTGTATGCTTCTTCTTTGGAATTGATACTATCCCTAATTTCCCTTGTCAGCCACGGGTGCACTATCTTCCTTAATTTATTCTTTTGCCAAACTGGGATGCAATTGTTGTAGTTCATCCATGTGATCTTTCAATGCTTGCCATTGCATATCCACCGTCAACACTCTAAGTGTCAATTGCCAGTCTATCTTAGCTAACTCACGTCTCATACCTTCAAAGTTACTCCTCTTTAAGTTCAGAATCTTTGTTTCTGAATTAACTATGTCACTCTCCATCTTAATGAAGAATTCCATCATATTATGGTCACTCTTACCCAAGGTGCCTCTCACGACAGGATTGCTAATTAACCCTTTCTCATTGCTCAATACCCAGTCTAGAATAGCCTGCTCTCTAGTTGGTTCCTCGACATGTTGGTTCAAAAAACCATCTTGCATACATTCCAAGAAATCCTCTTCCTCAGCACCCTTACCAATTTGGTTCACCCAATCTACATGTAGATTGAAGTCACCCATTATAACTGCTGTTCTTTTATCACACACATTTCTAATTTCCTGTTTAATACCATCCCCAACCTCAATACTACTGTTAGGTGGCCTGTACACAACTCCCACCAGCGTTTTCTGCCCCTTAGTGTTATGCAGCTCTACCCATATCGATTCCACATCCTCCTGGCTTAGGCCCTTCCTTTCTATTGCGTTAATCTCCTCTCTAACCAGCAACACCACCCCACCTCCTTTTCTTTCATGTCTATCCCTCCTGAATATTGAATATCCCTGAATGTTGAGCTCCCATCCTTGGTCACCTGGAGCCACGTCTCTGTGATGCCAACTATATCATATTCATTAATAACAATCTGCACTTTTAATTCATCCACCTTGTTACAAATGCTCCTTGCATTGACACACAAAGCCTTCAGGCTTGCTTTTACAACACTCTTAGCCCTTATACAATTATGTTGAAAAGTGGCTCTTTTTGATTCTTGCCCTGGATTTGTCGGCCTGCCACTTTTACTTTTCACCTTACTACTTTTGCTTCTACCCTCATTTTACATCCCTCTGTCTCTCTGCACTGATTCCTATCCCTCTGTTGTGAACTAACCTCCTCTCGCCTAGCCTCTTTAATTTGGTTCCCACTCCCCAACCATTCTAGTTTAAAGTCACCTCAGTAGCCCTCGCTAATCTCCCTGCCAGGATATTGGTCCCCCTAGGATTATAGGTGAGATTGAAAGCTCTGGCCGCTTAGAGAAGTTTTTGGAGGTTGTTGTCGTGATCCTGCTGGTCGTGACCACAGATGGTGATGTTATCCAGATATGAGAACCTGGCCTTCAGTTGGAACTGGTCCACCATCTGGTCCATTGCCCTCTGGAAGACCATGACACCGAAGGGGATGCGCAGGAATTGATCAAGCCTGCCGTCCGCCTCGAAGGCGATGTAAGGGCGGTCCTCCCGGCGGATGGGGAGCTGATGGTAAGCGGATTTTAGGTCTATGGTCGAGTACCCTTGTACTGGGCTGTCTGATGACCATATCCGTGATGCAGGGTAGAGGGTACGCGTCGAGCTGCGTGAACCTATTGATGGTCTGGCTATAGTCCACGACCATCCTATTCTTCTCCCTGTTTGAACAACCACCTGCGCCCTCCAAGGACTTGTGCTTGCCTCAATGACCCCCTCCCTGAGCAGCCGCTGCACCTCCGACTTAATGAAAGCTCTGTCCCCCGTGCTGTACCTCCTGCTTTTAGTTGCCACAGGTTTACATTCGGGGGTCAGGTTGGTGAACAGCGGTGGGGGAGGGATCTTGAGGGTGGAGAGGCCACAAGTGACGTCGGTAGTGTGGTAGTTGGCATGGTGTTGGGTGGGATGTGCGGGTCGGTGTGTTTGTGTGGTCAGTAGCGGGGTATGTGACGTATCCCTACAAAACTAGGGATTTATGACAGTAATTGGTGGGACGGGCCCATCATACTTCATTGTCACGCTTTTCAGGTGGCTCTGGAAGTCGAGCCCCAGTAGCACAGGGACACAGAGCTGAGGCATGACTAGTAACAGAAAATCTCTGTATTCTGTGCCCTGCACCACTAGCGTCGCTACACAACTCCCCTGGATGCCTGTTGCATGCAACCCGGAAGCCATGGTGACCCTCTGACTTACCGGCCGTATCACGAGTCCACAATGCTGCACCATGTCCGGGTGGATAAAACTCTCCGTGCTGCCTGTGTCAAACAGGCAGCTCGTCCTGCACCCCTCCACCAGGATGTCCATCATTGACTTTGTGAGCTGGTGGGGAGTGCTTTGGTCGAGGGTCACGGAGGCCAGGGTTGAGTTGCTGTCTTGGTCTGGCGCGGTGGGGTGCCCTGTGAGCACCCGTTGGTCGTAGGCGGCGCCAACCAAGATGGCCGCCCCCATGTCTCACACGCAGCACTGTTCGATCCCGCTTGCGGTTTGGACTTACAGATCTTGGCGAAGTCGCCCTTCTTTCTGCAGCTGGAGCAGGTAGCTTGTCAAGCTGGGCAGCATTTCTGGGGGTGCTTCTCGAGTCCGCAGAAGAAGCACTTTGTGGACTCGTGACTGGCGGCAGCCAAGGTCGACTCGCCGGCGGGTTGTGGGGCCTGCGGCACCCATGAGGCCGTCAGGGGATCGCGTGCCTGGAGAGCCTCAGAGTTATGCAGAGCGGCCTCCATCGTGTCGGCCAGCTCGGTCGCCGAACTTAAGGTAAGATCGGCTTTTTCCAACAGCAGCTGGCGCACGTACACTGACCTGGTCCCCGTGATGAAGGCGTCTCTCACTAGGAGTTCTGCATGCTGCGCCGCCGGCTCAGCAGGCTCGCACGAGCGTCCGTAGGGCCCGGACGAACTCAGCACTTGATTCCCTGGGCCGTTGTTGCCATGTTGCTAAGCGATGTCGCGCGTAGACGCTGTTTATCAGCCACAGGTATTGTACTTTGAGGGCACTCATCACGCCATCGTAGCTCGGCTGGTCTCTGATCAGCGAATAGACCCATGAACTGACCCTGGAGAGTAGAACTTTGTGCTTCGCTACGGGGTCGGTCGCTTTAATCTCTTCTAGGTATGATTCGAAGCAGGCCAGCCAGAGTTCAAAAGCGTTTCCAGCTTCAGGCGTTTGCAGGTTGAGATCTAACTTGTCGGATCTCAGGGCATGTTCCATGCTTTGAAACCTACAGCAAATAAAATTGAAGCTCCTTCAATAACTCCAAAAGACTGAAGTTGGGAAAAATACTGAAAGGCTTTTATTCGCTGTACAATACGACCTCCATGCTGAGTGTCTGTCCCTGGACTGAGGGGGAGGGGCAAGGTGAAATCATCTTTACTCAGGAATCTGTGGGAGGAGCCACAGGGGCAGTCAGCAGAGGGGTGTGTCCAGTTAACCCAGTTACAACGTATATATGGTTTACCACACATACAGATCAAATCATTACAAAGTGTGCATTGAGCTAGAATAAGATAAAACAATAACAATCCAGAATAAAGTGTAAGGGTTACTGAAAAAGTGCAGTGCAGACAAATGATAAAGTGCAAGATTATAATGAGCTATGTAGATTGTGAGGTGAAGAGTCCTCCTTATCAAACAAGAGACCCATTCGAAAGAATGATATTAGTTGGATAGACGCTGTCCATGAGCCTGGTAGTACAATTGTTCTGACTTTTTTATCTTCTTCCCAAAGGGAGAGGGGAGAATGGAGTATGTCTGGGGTGGGTGAGATCTTTGATTATGCTGGCTGCTTTACTGAAGCAGTGAGAAGTAGAGAGAGTCCACAGAGGGTGGCTGGTTTCCATGTATTGTTGAGCTATGTCCACAATTCTCCATAGTTTCTTGCAGTCACATTCAGAGCAGTTGCCATACCAAGCAAATTTTCTGAGATACCCCAATAAAAATTGGTAAGGGTCTACAGAGACATGACAAATTACATTAGCCTCCTGAGGAATTAGAGGTTTAGTAAGAGTTATTGGCCATAGTATCTTTGTGGTTGGACCTGGAAAGAATATCTGTAATGTTCACATGTTGCAATTGAAGCTTTCAACATTCACAACCGCAACACAATTCATTTAGACAGGAGCACGTGCACTGCACCCTTTTCTTAAGTCAATGACCAGCTCTTTTGTTTTCTTGATGTCAGGGAGTGTTCTGGAGTTATGTCAATATAGCAGATATTAATTCAAACAACAACTAGGCTTTAGTTCTTACTGTAAATGTAAAGAAATTGAAGACTTATTAGACTTCAGTATATTTTTGTAAATCACAAGCAGTAAATAGAAGTTAAAAGCACGAGATGCTCTTTAGGCTAAGAGGTTGCATTTGCAAGAGACAAAAATGTTGGGAATGGGATCACAGTCACCAGAGAGACACTGAAGTTGCTGATATTGGAGTCTTTATTCAGCACAGCAATCAGGCAGCATTTTGGATAGATTCTCAGTCGAGGCTCAAAAACCCAAAAGTACATCATATTTTGTATCCACAAGATCAAAGGTAACAGTAGCTGATTCAATATAATTTCAATAGTTACATTGACATTACCTACAATGACAACAGTTCCTTTGAGATGCATAGCGAAAGCACATTGTAATTGTTAAGATACCTCTGAAGGTCAAAATGCCATTGGAGAAAACCAACTAACACAAGTAGTCTAAAAACTCCGGACAACAGAGAGCCAAATTAATGTTGTCAGGGCTGCCTCTGAGTAACAAATATAGTAAGTAGGCAATCAATAGTTTTTGCATATACCTGCGACCATGTTTGATATACTAAATGACAACATTTTTTTGGTCTGCCAGTTTGCAATCAAGTCATAATGGTGCAAATAACTTAGTCATGTTGCCTGGTTTAATGCAAGCCAATTAACACAACCCAATTGTTTTAATGTTGACTCTTGCATATGAAAACTCTTAGTCTGTGCTTTTAACTTCAATTTACTGCTTGCAATTTACAAAATAAATACCTGGACGCTAACTGCAAACTTCCTGAACTTACTTAATGTAAGTTTGCAATATTAAGTTACTTAATGTAAGTTTGCAATGTAAGTTTGCAGTTCTACATTTGCAATAAGAACTGAAGCCTGGTGCTTGGTTGATTTAATATCTGCCATATTCACATAACTTCAGAATACTCCCTAACAATTGGTACTGGGAGAAAGGTTGTTGTCATGTAAATATGACACTGAGCTCTCTATCTCCTTCCTGTACTCTGACTCATTCTTATTTGAAATGCAGCCCACAATGGTGATATCATCAGCAAACTTGTAGATGAAGGTTCAGCAGAATTTGTCCACAGAGTCATGAGTGCACGTGGAGTAGATTAGGGGGCCAAGAGTGCAATGTTTTGTTGCATTAGTGTTCAGAATGGTCATGACAGAGTTGTTCCTGCCTATCCTTACTGACTGATTCCGTTGGTCAGGAAGTCAAGGATCTTGTTATACAGGGATGTATTAACTCCCAGGGAACAGAGTTTGATGATGAGTTTGCATGAAATAATCATATTGAATGCAGAACTGTCTTCAATAAATAACAATCTGACATACATGTCTTTAAAGCCAGGGGATGGTGTTTGCCATAGAACTGTCTTTGTGGTTGGTAAATTGCAGTGGGTTCAATTTCTCTGGAAAATTGGATTTGACGTGTACAATGGCCAGCCTCTTGCAAATTTCATGATGGTAGAGGTTAGAGACAATGGGCTGTTGTCATTTAGGCATGTTACCTGTTCTTCTTGGGCACTGGGATGATTGTAGACTTCTTAAAGCTGAAGGGAATGACAATCTGAAACAGTGAGAGTTTAAGAATGTCATGGACGGCAGGTGTTGGGAACTGAATGGCTGGAAGTATTGAGTGGCAGATAGGTGTGAGATCATGAAAGTTATTCAGTCACACAGCAAGGAAACTGGATCTTCAGTCCATCAATTCAATCAATAATCAATATTAACAAAATGAGATCTTTTGATTTTGAGTATTGGTGAAGCACAAGCCAGTTTAATTTAGCAATCTCACAGATTCAGTGCAAGATAAGATATAGGCAGTAGGGTTTCAGCTAGTGAAACGTAATGAATAACAACCAGCCAGAAATTCAGGGGAACAGTTAAAACTAGGGTCTGGCTGAGGGATTTAGCAGCTGGAAAGTTGAGATGAACTTGGATTGTGGCAAATTTAATATCATGGTTATGTTACACCCTGCTCCCTCAATAAGAAAGAAAATACAAAATTGGAAGCTCACCTGAAATTTCAGTAATAAATGCATTGTGTTTGCAATCAGCTCAATTTGATATAGGACAGTTCCCTGGATGGAGAATGGAATTGATACCTATTTTGTGGGGTTTGCTCAAGGCCTAATGTTGATGGATTGTCCTAGTTATCAGCTGTATAAAATTGCTGACCACCTGTGCAAAGATAACAGAAAAGTGAAGGGATGTCCAACTGAGCTTTTTTTTTTTAGCATCCAAACTGAAGCAGTTGTCAAGAACACCCTGTAATTGCGGAAAGACACAGAATTAAGGTTAATTCCCTAGGAGCTCCAGAGGAAGCGTGCAGTCAAGTAGGGAAGCCATAGCTGAAGATTTATACATCAGGAGGTAAGGACAGTATGGCTGACCTGGACAGTAATAAACTAGGACTGTACATTTAATCATGTTAAAGATTATAGAAAGTGGAATAAAGTAAATCTTTATAGGCCATAGAATGTTACTTTTGACCTTGGATAGATTTTGAATCTGTGGAAAAACAATAAATTTGTGTCAAATAATTCAAAATCTCCTGTGAGAAAGACAAGGATTTGAGAGCTTCGTGGTATGGAATTCTAGTGATAGTGTGCAAACTTAGTTTCATCAGATCCACATCTAATTTCCACCTATTTCCTGCACCATTAATGACTCTCCTTCCTCTTACCCTGACTGTAGTTGTTGAGTAAGCACTTAAACACTACCTTATTACAAGACCCTATGATCTTACAGCTGTATGAACAGCAGTTTCTCTCCAGGTCACCTCCTCTATTCTATTCTCATAATTTCTTAAATGTATCTAATGCATACTAAGTTTCTGATATGCCTTTTCTTCTGAGAATTCTCCTACACCCTGATTGTCAGGTTGCTGACTCTGACCACAGCATTCCTTTGATTCTGGTCTCACAACTTCTCCTATCTTTTAGAACTATATTTGGCTTCTTTTTCTCTTGGCTTCCAACCCATGAATCTCTGCTCCAAAGATCATATGATTTTACTCCCTTCAGTATTAAGCCATCATTAAATGTTTGGCAGTCACCATCCTAGTTAACTCCTTAGTCACCAATGCTTTGGCTCTTTCAGTTCCACCACAATAATCTTTCCTGAGCTGTACTGTGTTCAGGAGTGGCAGTTCAGTATCACATCATATGGTGTGGCATATATTCAAGTGAAGCATGCAGAGGGCAGGCAGTGAAGGCAGCTAGGTTGGTGATCAACTCAGGAAGGGGAGAAGGAAAAAATAATCTATGTCAGGGAAGGATAAAAGCAAACATGAGATATCTCTTATTTGGATCCCTTAATGCTGCATTAAGTGGACCTCATTGTCCCAGGACTCCCCAGTGAGGGCTGTCCCAACTACAATGCTCCAAAATTTGTAAATTACTCTGCAAGTGATATGGAAAGCATGTCTGACATCTGAGTCGGACATTAGCTTGTTCACTAGAATCCCAAAGATGCAGGTAATAACTGAGAAGAGACAACTGGACTGTTAAATCACATAGAATAGATATAAACAGCTTGAAATGATCTATTTTCTTGGTCACAATATGGAATCCATAGATTATTCATATGTATATCTATATGTACTGTATCTATATGTAGGGTCGCATGATAGCATAGTGACCTGCGTAATAGCTCTACAACAGCAGCTGTTTGTGAGTATTTTGTACAATCTCCCCATGATTGTTTGTTTTCCATGTGCTTTGGCTTCCTCCTACATTCCAAAGGCATATGGTTCAGGTAAGGATGATCAAATTGTGGGTATGCTACGTTGGTGCCTTTGACCACCACCCTCCTCTGTCAGTATCAATAATTTTCTCCTTCAGCTCCTCTCACTTTCTCCAGACTCAAGGGGTAGCCATTGGCATGCACATGGACACCAACTATGCCTGTCTTTTTGGTGGCTACGAAGAACAGTCCATGCTCCAAGCCTTCCCTGATAATGCTCCCCAACTCTTCCTGTAGTACATTGGCAGCTACATTGGTGTTTTTACTTTTTTTCCCTCTTCCCTCTGGGAGAAGGCTCAGGACCTTGAGGAGTCGTATGGCCAGATTTGGGAATAGCTTCTTTCCAACTGTGATAAGACTGCTGAACGGATCCTGACCCAGATCTGGGCCGTACCCTCCAAATATCTGGACCTGTCTCTCATTTTTTTTTTTGCACTACCTTACCTCCCATTTTTCTATTTTCTATTTATGATTTATAATTTAAATTTTTAATATTTACTAATTTTAACTATTTTAATATCTTTAATATTTAGTATTTGTACAGGGAGTGTGAAGCGCAGAATCAAATATCGCTGTGATGATTGTACGTTCTAGTACCAATTGTTTGGCGACAATAAAGTATAAAGTATAAAGTATTCATGAACCCATGCTGAGCTCGTCAATTTCATCAACTTTGCCTCTAACTTCCACCCTGCCTTTAAATTTATTTGGTCCATTTCTGACATCTCCCTCCCCTTTATGAATGTCTCCATTGAAATCTCTGGAGACAAACTATCTATTGACACCTTTTATAAGCCTGTCAATTTCCACGGCTGTCTTGACTATACTCTTCCCAACCTGTCACCTGTAAAAATCTCATTCTCTTTTCTCAGTTCCTTTGACTCCACTGCACCTGCTTCCAGAATGAGGCTTTCCTTTCCAGAACATCAGAGCTGTCTTCCATCTGCAAAGAACTGGGGTTTCCCTTCCTTCACCATTGATGCTGTCCGCTCCTGCATCTCCTTCATTTCCCAGACATCCATGCTCACCCCATCTTCCTGCCACCTTAACAGGGATACTGTTCCTCTTGTCCTCACCTAAAACCCAAAGTGCCTCCACATCCATGATTCACACATGATTCTCCATAACTTCTAACATCTTCAACGGGATCCTACCACCAAACACTTCTATATTTCCATCCACTCTCCTCTTTCCACAAGAGTCTCACCCCTCATGAATCCCTTGTTTGTTCATCCCTCCCCACTAATCTCCTTCCTGGCACGTATTCCCACAAGTAACAGGTATACCACACCTGCCCATTTACATCCTCCCTTACCTCCATTCAGGCCCTCAAACAGTCCTTCCAGGTGAGGCAACAATTCAGCTGTGAATCTGGTGTGGTAGTATATTGTATTTGTTTCTCTCTCTGTCCTTCTCTACACTGGTAAGACCCATCGTATGTTAGAGGACCTCCGCTCCATCTGCCATATGTGGAATTTCTCAGTGGCCAACTATCCCCATGTTGATCCATGGCCTCCTCTTTTGCCATCTGAGGCCGCTGTCAGGATAGAAGGACAGCACCACATATTGCACCTATGAAGCCTCCAACTTGATGCCATAAACACTGATTTCTTATTTCAGTGGCCCTCCTTCTTCCCTTTCTCCCATAGCCCACTCTTCTTCTATCAGATTTCTTCTTTTCTAGACCTTTACCTTTTCTATTTACTTTGCTCCACCTACGACCTACCAGTGATCCACCTTCCCCTCCTCCACCTTTTTATTGTGGCATCTTTGCCCTCCCTTTCCAGTTCTGAAGAAGGGTCGCAGTCTGTAATTTTGACTCTTTATTCATTTTCATAGATGCTGCCTGACCGGCTGAGTTCTTCCAGCATTTTGTGGAAATGGTTAATTGGAAAAATGGCATCAAACTATCTTGAGAACTGGACAAAACAGACACTAATTGAATATTATATTATGCCATAAGAATAATGACAGGGATTTATTTTATGCTTATAGAAAACTTATGGAATTAACTTAGAATTAGTAAGTATTTAAAAATCAACTAAATGACATGATGGGGAGTCATATCTGTAGTTTTTTTGTGCTCTTCTATGAGTAAACAATATGTTTCTGAGCGGATTTCCATATCAGAATTTTCATGGTCTAGCAGGACCATTAATAAATCTGATTCTGGCCTTTATTGTTGATGGGTGCATCATTCTATTGATCTTTGCTCAAGAATCTGAACAAAAACCAAGCCGAACACCCTTGTGCAACTCTAACAGTGTGCAACAGTCAGCTATGTTGTCTTTCACAGAGGACATGAAATATCATAGAGAATTGAATATACTTATGAATCTCTGTGGCAATAATTTGGAGAAGAATAGATGAATTATTCCTCCAATCCTATCTATATATTTCTATAACATATGGCTGCAACTACATATTTGATTGCTGGACCATGTTCTGTCAAAAATAGCTGCTACACAGTGCCAGTACCTTAAGAGATGTAAATTGTTTTTGGCTGGATGTTTTATTTTGGAGGGGTGCACTAAAAGGAACTAAACCCACAGTATAAATATAGGTCTTCTCTCACTTGGCGTAAATACACAAAGCAGCTTCATCCAAAAATGATACTTCTCACTACCACAATCTGATTGACAACTGCTACGACTTCCCTGCAGTAAAATGATATGCTTCATGCTTGCAACACAATGAAGCATGATTAGCATAAGGATAGCAAGCTTGAATTTGTTTACTACAAGTAAAGTTATTCTCCCTGCTGAACCATGACAGTTGTCGGTATAGTTTTCAAAAGTCTATTAAGTTTAATTAATGGCTCCTTCATGGGCTGTTCTGAGAAATGTATAATCATGTTCAAGTGTATAAAAATAATTTCTCTGACTGACCTACTGTGGAAAGCCCACTCTTGATACCTGAAAACCATGCATCAGCTTGTCTTTTATTTTTTATAATTAAAATAATATTTTTAAAAATCATGAATTAAATCAGTAATCAAACTTTTGTTTCAATAATCCTGGTAAATAGTTATGAAATGTCAGACATCTACATGTTAATTTTACATGTTTATTTTATATGTTCACCTGTGGCATTTAAGTCTGGTGACCCAGGTCTGTACAAGAAAACCAGGTATGTCTTGTACCTCGTAAATGGCTATTTCAAGGATGAAGAGACAATTCCAAGGGAGGTTGGAGGCGACATCGGATGCATGCCAACTCTGGCAGAGTTTGTAAGACATTACTTAGAAACATAGAAACATAGAAAACCTACAGCACAATACAGGCCCTTCGGCCCACAAAGCTGTGCTGAACATGTCCCTACCTTAGAAATTACTAGACTTTCCCATAGCTCTCTATTTTTCTAAGCTCCATGTACCTATCTAAAAGTCTCTTAAAAGACCCTATCATATCCGTCTCCACCACGGTTGCCGGCAGCCCATTCCACGCACTCAGTACTCTGAGTAAAAAACTTACCCCTGACATCTCCTGTGTACCTACTCCCCAGCACCTTAAACCTGTGTCCTCTTGTGGCAACCATTTCAGCTCTGGGAAAAAGCCTCTGACTATCCACACAATCAATGCCTCTTGTCATCTTATACACCTCTATCAGGTCACCTCTCATTCTCCATTGCTCCAAGGAGAAAAGGCCGAGTTGACTCAACCTGTTTTCATAAGGTATGCTCCCCAATCCAGGCAACATCCTTGTAAATCTCCTCTCCAGCCTCTCTATGGCTTCCACATCCTTCCTGTAGTGAGGCGACCAGAACTGAACACAGTACTCCAGGTGGGGTCTGACCAATGTCCTATGTAGCTGCAACATTACCACTCGGCTCCTAAATTCAATTCCATGATTAATGAAGGCCAGTACACCGTATGCCTTCTTAATCACAGCGTCAACCTGCGCAGCTGCTTTGAGCGTCCTATGGACTTGGATCGCAAGATCCCTCTGATCCTCCACACTGCCAAGAGTCTTACCATTAATACTATATTCTGCCATCATATTTGACCTACCAAAATGAACCACTTCACATTTACCTGGGTTGAACTCTATCTGCCACTTTTCAGCCCAGTTTTGCATCCTATCAATGTCCCACTGTAAATTCTGACAGCCCTCCACAATATCTACAACACCCCCAACCTTAGTGTAATCAGCAAACTTACTAATCCATCCCTCCGCTTCCTCGTCCAGGTCATTTATAAAAATCACAAAGAATAAGGGTCCCAGAACAGATTCCAGAGTCACACCACTGGTCACCGACCTCCATGCAGAATAAGACCCGTCTACAACCACTCTTTGCATTCTGTGGGCAAGCCAGTTCTGGATCCATAAAGCAATGTCTTCTTGGATCCTATGCCTCCTTACTTTCTCAATAAACCTTGCATGGGGTACCTTATCAAATGCCTTGCTGAAATCCACATACACTACATCTACTGCTCTTCCTTCATCAATGTGCTTAGTCACATCCTCAAAAAATTCAATCAGGCTCGTAAGGCACAACCTCCCTTTGACAAAGCCATGCTGACTATTCCTAATCATATTATACCTCTCCGCATGTTCATAAATCCTGCCTCTCAGGATCTTCTCCATCAACTTACCAACCACTGAAGTAAGACTCACTGGATATAATTTCCTGGGCTATCTCTACTGAATAAAGGAACAACATCTGCAACCCTCCAATCCTTCAGAACCTCTCCCATCCCCATTAATGATTCAAAGATCATTGCCAGGGTCTCAGCAATCTCCTCCCTCACCTCCCACAGTAGCCTGGGGTGCATCTCATCCGGTCCCGGCAACTTATCCAACTTGATGCTTTCCAAAAGCTCCAGCACATCGCCTTTCTTAATATCTACATGCTCAAGCTTTTCAGTCTGCAGCAAGTCATCATTACAATCACCAAGATCCTTTTTCATAGTGAATACTGAAGTAAAGTATTCATTAAGTACCTCTGCTATTTCCTCTGGTTCCATACACACTTTCCTACTGTCACACTTGATAGGTCCTATTCTTTCACGTCTTATCCTCTTGCTCTTCACATACCTGTAGAATGCCTTGGGGCTTTCCTTAATCCTGCTTGTCAAGGCCTTCTCATGGCCCCTTCTGGCTGTCCTGATTCCCTTTTTAAGCTCCTTCTTGTTAGCCTTATAATCTTATAGATCCCTAATATTACCTAACTCTCTGAACCTTTTGTAAGCTTTTCTTTTCTTCTTGACTAGATTTATTACAGCCTTTGTAAACCATGGTTCCTGTACCCTAACATAATTTCTCTGTCTCATTGGAATGTACCTAACATAATTTCATAAAACATTAAACATAATTTTCCTGTCTCATTGGAAGGTCTATGCAGAACTCCACACAAATATCCCCTGAACATTTGCCACATTTCTCCATACTTTTCCCTGAGAACATCTGTTCCCAATTTAAGCTTCCAATTTCCTGTCTGATAGCCTCATAATTCCCCTTACTCCAATTAAACGCTTTTCTAACTTGTCTGTTCCTATCTCTCTCCAATGCTATTGTAAAGGAGATAGAATTATGATCACTATCTCCAAAATGCTGTCCCACTGAGAGATCTGACACCTGACCAGGTTCATTTCCCAATACCAGATCAAGTACAGCCTCTCCTCTTGTAGGCTTATCTACATATTGTGTCAAGAAACCTTCCTGAACACACCTAACAAACTCCACCCCATCTTATCTCCTTGCTCTAGGGAGATGCCAATCGATACTTGGGAAATTAAAATTTCCCATCATGACAACTCTGTTATTTTTACACCTTTCCAGGATCTGTTTCCCTATCTGCTCCTCGATATCCCTGTTACTATTGGGCTGCCTATAACAAACACCCAGTAAAGTTATTGACCCCTTCCTGTTCCTAACCTCCATCCATAGAGACTCCGTAGACAATCCCTCCATGACGTCCACTTTTTCTTCAGCCATGACACTATATCTGATCAACAGTGCCACGCCCTCACATCTTTTGCCTCTCACCCTGCCCTTTCTGAAACACCTAGACCCAGCACATGAAGTTACCATTCCTGTCCCTGAACCATCCAAGTCTCTGTAATGGCCACCACATCATAACTCCAAGTACTGATCCACGCTCTAAGCTCATCTGCTTTGTTCACAGTACTCCTCATGTTAAAATAGACACATCTCAAACCGTCCATCTGAGCGCGTCCCTTCTCTATCACCTGCCTATTCTAGCTCGCACACTGTCTCCAAGCTTTCACTATTTGTGAGCCAACTGCCTCTTCCTCAGTCTCTTCAGTTTGGTTCCCACTCCCCAGCAATTCCAGTTTAAACTCTACCCAGTAGCCTTAGCAAACCTCCCCACCAAGATATTGGTCCCCTGGGATTCAAGTGCAACCTGTCCTTTTTGTACAGGTCACACCTGCCCAAAAAGAGGTCCCAATGATCCAGAAATCTGAATCCCTGCCCCCTGCTCCAATCCCTCAGCCACACATTTATCCTCCACCTCATTCTATTTCTATACTCACTGCCATGTGGCACAGGCAGTTATCCCGAGATGACTATGTTTGCGGTCCTGCTTCTCAATTTTCTTTCTAACTCCATGTAGTCTGTTTTCAGGACCTCTTCCCCTTTTCTACCTATGTCATTGGTTCCAATATGTACCACGACCTCTGGCTGTTCTCCCTCCCACTGCAGGATATCTTGGATGCGATCTGGAACATCCCGGACCCTGACACCTGGGAAGAAAACTACCATCTGAGTTTCTTTCTTGCATCCACAGAATTGCCTGTCTGACCCCCTAACTATAGAGTCCCCTATCACTACTGCCTTCCTCTTCCTTTCCCTACCCTTCTGGGCTACAGAGCCAGACTCTGTGCCAGAGGCAGAACCACTGTTGCTTCCCCCAGGTAGGCTGTCCCCCACCAACAGTACTCAAACAGCAGTACTTATTGTCAAGGGGTACAGCCACAGGGGTACTCTCTAGTACCCGACTCTTCTCCTTCCCTCTCCTGACCTCCTCACTCTCCCTGACCAGACGAAGGTCATCGAGCTGCATCTCCAGTTCCCTAACGCAGTCCCTTAGCAGCTGCAGCTTGACACACTTCCTACAAAGCAAAATTCGATAGCATGAATGGCAGCGATGCTTCACTACCAGATGAGCTCAACATCATCTATGCTCGCTTTAAAAGGGAGAATATAACTACAACTATGAAAATCCCTGATGCACCTGATGACCTTGTAATCTGTGTCTCGGAGGCCAATGTTAAACTGTTCTTAAGAAGGTTGAACCTGGTATGGCTCTGAAAACTTGTGCCAACCAACTGGCGAAAGTATTCAAGGACATTTACAACCGCTCACTGCTGCGGTAGGAAGTTCCCATCTGCTTCAAAGGGCAATAATTATACCAGTGGCCGAGTAGAGATGTGTGAGCTGCCTTAATGACTATCGCCCAGTAGCACTCACATCTTCAACGAAGAAATGCTTTGAGAGGTTGGCCATTGCTATAATGAACAGCTGCCTCAGCAAGGACGTGGACCCACTGCAATTTGTTTATTGCCACAATAGGTCTACAGTATTCACTATCTCAATGGCTCTCCACTCAGCCTTAGGTCACCTGGACAATGTGAACACTTATGTCGGGATGCTCTTTGTTGACTATAGCTCAGCATTTAACAACATCATTCTCAAGGTCCTGATTGAAAAGCTGTAGAACTTGGGCTTTTGTACCTCCCTCTACAATTGAATCCTCAGCTTCCTAACCAGAAGACTACAATCTGTGTGGATTGGTGATAATATCTCCTCCTCAATGATAATCAACACTGGTGCACCTCAGGGGTGTGTGCTTAGCCCACTGCTCTGCTCTCTCTGTACCCATGACATTATGGATAGGTATAGCTCTAATAGCATCTATAAATTTGCTGATGAAAAATTCGTTGTTGGTAGAATCTCAGATGGAGATGAGAGGGCATACACAAACAAGATATACCAGCTAGTTGAGTGGTGTCACAACACAACCTTGCACTCAGTGTCAATAAAATGAAAATGCTGATTATGGACTTCAGAAAGGGTAGGATGAGGGAACACAAACAAATCTTCATAGAAGAATTAGAAGCGGAGAGAGTGAGCAATTTCAAATTCCTGGACGACAAGATCCCTGAGGATCTAACCTGGTCCTGATATATTGATGCAGCTATAAAGAAGGCATGACAGCAGCTGTATTTCATTAGGAGTTTGAAGAGATTTGGTTTGTCAACTAATACACTTGAAAACTTCTTTAGATGTACCATGGAGAGCATTCTGACAGGCTGCATTAATATCTGGTATGGCAGTGGGATGTACTGCACAGGACAAGAAGAAGCTACATAAGATTAGAAAATTAGACAGCTCCATCTTGGATACTAAGCTCTAGTACCCAAGGCAGCTTCAAGGAGTGGTGCCTCTCAGGAAGGTGACATCTATTATTGAGGACCCCCATCACTCAGACCACGACCTCTTCTCATTGTTACTATTAGGAATGAGGTACAGAAGCCTGAGTGATTCCCCTCTTGCATATGATTCCCAAATGGACATTGAACCCATGAACACTACCTCACTTTTTGAAAAAATATATATATATTATTTCTGTTTTTGCACTATTTTCAATCTATTCAATATACATATATATATATATATATATATATATATATATATATACTTACTGCAATTGATTGATTGATTGATTCCTTTTTATATTATCATGTATGGCATTGAACTACTGCTGCTAAACTAACAGACTTCAAGACATGCTGGTGATAATATATCTGATTGCTGTTTAAGCAACCCTAAATATGACCATATAGATTCCAAAATGTTACAAATTAAGAAAGAGGAGAAATATTTCTTGCAGAAAAACCTATGTTTTAAATGCAAAAATAACTAACAACTGTAGAATGACTAAAAATGACATTTAATCTGTCAATCAACACAATGAGGTACATGAAATTTTAAGTAATTTTAAACGTAGCTGTGCCAATAAGTCCAAATTATAAGGATGATCAGACTTCAGCATTTGCCGAATACATAACCAATATTAAATGAAGTAGTTGGAGTGCAGACATCACAGTTAACTATCTCATTCTGCAACTTAATTGGAACTATATTGTAATAGCAAGATCTTGCATAACAACAGCAACTCATATGGTCAAGTTGGATAACAAATTAATTAAATCATACATACTGAATAACATCTTCATCAGAATATCGCAAATTACAACTGTTGTGTCATACACACAGGAACTAGACAAGCCCATGCTAATTAATTTCATAGCTTAATGGTCCTTTTATATTCCAGGTAATGATAACTGGATTGCATTTTATGTCTACTTTCAAATTTATTGCAAAGAATATGTTCAAATAATATTGATTGATAATAATAGGATGAATGCACAGAGAATGTTTCGTCTATAAGGGTTCACTAAGGAGAGAACCATTAAAAATAGAGACAAATACTTTAGGAAAAACTATGCATCTTTGAATATTTTTAAGGCAGAGGTAGGTACGTGCTTGGTAGATATGGATGGGGGGGGAGAAAGATTACTGGTGTAGATATAAATGAGAAGATATAATTTCAAATAAGTCAGTCATGGTCTTAGTAAATTGCTAATTGAATAAAATTATTGTTTGAGGGCTGAGTAGCCTATTCCTACACTTTATTTAGCTGTGTTATATAAACTGAAGTTTCCCACATTATTTGATCAGATCAAAGGGATCTTTCCTACAGTTTGTTCAAAGAGATCTAAATTGAATGCTCCACCTGCATTTCAAACATACGTTAATCATGTACTGCCCCTACTTACTCTTATTATGTGAATATCTTCCATACCTCTTCACTTATTCCCTCAAGTTCTAAGTTCTGTAGCCATCAGAGATATGATCTCTAGTAAAGCAACAAGTGTAAGTGAAACATATTCAATTTACTTATTTTAATGCAATGCTGCTGATCTTAAACTCCTGCTTATAAATCCTTTTGTGATCTAAGTCAATCAAATATATTTGACACTGAACTACTAACATATAAATATGGCAACTGATTTCTGCATGCAAACACCCAACCAACATCAATGAGGTAATATCCAAAGCAAGTAACAAATGATTTATTTCAGGGAAAAAGGACATTAACAGGCCTTCCAGCCCAATGACCCTATGCTACCCAATTATACCCATGTGGCCAGTTAACCTACTAACCCATATATTTCTGGAATGTGGGAGGAAGCAAGAGCACCTGATGGAAACGCATGTGGTCATGGTGAGAAGGTACAAATTCCTCGCAGACCGTGGCAGAGTTGAATCTGGGTTGCTGGCACTGTAATCCTGAATTACTACCTGATGGTAGCTATAAACAGACAATCCTGCAAATATTAACAAACACCTTTTCTCAAATTATCCACCATCCACCTGGCTCATATGCAGCCTCTGGATATTAAAATTGAAGATCTCAGAGCAAGACTCCAGAGGGACATCATGGACTGTCAGGTACCCTGCTTCACAGAGACATGGCTCAACCTCCACACTCCGGCTATAGTGGTCCAGCTCAAGAGCTACACCACTCACTGCATGGTCCAGACAGCAGCATTAGGTAAAAACAGAGTCAACTGTGTTTGCTTCATAATTAACTCATTGCAGTGCATAGATGTGATGACTCTGTCCAAGTCCTGTTTCCCCTACCTGGAACATTTGGTGGTCACATGCCATCTGTTCTACCTGCCGAAGGAGCTCTCTACCATCACTCTGGTAGTGGTGTATATTCCACTGCTGGCAAACCAATAGCCGGTACTGGAGGAGCTGAGCACCGTGATCAACATTCAGTAGACAGCACACTCTGATGCTTTCCTGATGATTGGAGAGGTCTTCAGCCAGACCAGCTTGAAGAAATATCTGACAAACTACCACCAATATGTCACCTGCAGAACCAGAAGTGTCAACACAATAAATCATTGTTACACCAACAACAAAAATGCTTACCATCCCACTCTGAACCTGCACTTTGGGAAGTACCTGGCTATAATTCTACTCCCAGCACACAGAGGAGACTGAGGACCACAGCACCAGTGGTGAGTACTGTGAAATTATTGTCAAGGGAGACAGAGAAGCATTTAGAGGACCAGAAGCCTCGGATGTACCAGGATGTTTGTAGTCTGCTGATGGCTAGATCTGTGGTTTTCATGTCGTGCAATTCATAATCCTACAAGAAGTCTAGGTGTGAGCTACAGAAGATCATTGTGAGAGCAAAAAGGTAATTCTGTGTGAAATTAAGGAGACAATTGAATGGCTGACAGCAATAGCAGGAATTGCATGTCATTGCTTCCTATAAGGTAAAACCTAACGATATAAAGTACGGTAAGGTTTTGCTCCCTGATGAGCTCATATACATGCTTTGAAAATCAGAATAACGCTATATTTGCACAGATTCCCACAGTATCGGGTGTTCATATGTTCTCACTCTCAGAGGCTGATGTCGGAACATCCTTCAAGAGGATGAACCTTTCTAAGAAGCTAGGCCCCAATGGTATTCCTGACAAGGAAAACCAGAGTCGAACCACTGACTGTAGTGTTCAAAGACTTCTTCAACCTCTCACTACTGTGGGCTGGGGTTCCCAACTGTTTTGAAATGGCTGCAATCATACCTGTACCCAAGAAAAGCAGGATGAGCTGTCTCAATGACTATTGACAGGTAGCACTAATATCTACCATAATAAGGAGCTTTGAGCTGTTGGCTACGGTGAGAGTTAAATTCTACCTGAGCAAAGAGCAGGACCTGCTACAATTCGCCTGCTGCCGAAACAGATCTGTAGACCCAGCCAACTCCATCAAGGGCGCAACCCTCCCCACTGTCAAGAAAGTCTTCAAGAGGAAGTGCCCAAGATGTTGCCATTTATGATGAAGAAACCTCACCATCTGGGACACATCCCTATTTTTGTCTCTACTGTCAGGGAAGGGGTACAGGAAAGAGTCTGAAGGCCCAAACTTAGATATACTCCATTGTCAAATTTCTGAATAGATCATGAACCAATGAATATGAGTTTCCATCCAGGGGGTCAGTGTGGACATGGTGGAGGATTACAAATACCTGGGGATACGAATTGACAGTAAACTGGACTGGTCTAAGAACACTGAGGCTGTCTACAAGAAGGGTCAGAGCCGTCTCTATTTCCTGAGGAGACTGAGGTCCTTCAACATCTGCCAGACGATGTTGAGGATGTTCTACGAGTCTGTGGTGGCCAGTGCTATCATGTTTGCTGTTGTGTGCTGGGGCAGCAGGCTGAGGGTAGCAGACACCAACAGAATCAACAAACTCATTCGTAAGGCCAGTGATGTTGTGGGAATGGAACTGGACTCTCTCACGGTGGTGTCTGAAAAGAGGATGCTGTCTAAGTTGCATGCCATCTTGGTCAATGTCTCCCATCCACTACATAATGTATTGGGTGGGCACAGGAGTGCATTCAGCCAGAGACTCATTCCACCGAGATGCAGCACAGAGCATCATAGGAAGTCATTCCTGCCTGTGGCCGTCAAACTTTACAACTCCTCCCTTGGAGGGTCAGACATCCTGAGCCGATAGGCAGGTCCTGGACTTATTTCATAATTTACTGGCATAATTTACATATTACTATTGAACTATTTATGGTTCTATTACTATTTATTATTTATGGTGTAACTGTAACGAAAACCATTTTCCCCCGGGATCAATAAAGTATGACTATGACTATGACTATGACTATGAACACTTCATCTTAGTGCAAAAGAGCAATTTATTTTGTAATTTATAATAATTTTTTTGCCTTTCACTGCACTGCTGCTGGAAAACAAAAAATTCACATCATATAAGAACATAAAACATAGAACATAGAAATTTACAGCACATTACAGGCTCTTCAGCTCACAACATTGTGCCGTCCATGTAACCTACACTAGAGACTGCCGAGAATTTCCCTAGCGCTTAGCCCTCTATTTTTCAAAGCTCCTCGTACCTATCTAAGGGGCTCTTAAAAGATCCTATTATATCTGCTTCCACCACTGTCGCCGGCAGTGCATTCCACACACCCGTCACTCTCTGTGTGAAAAACTTACCCCTGACATCCCCTTGGTACCTTTTTCCAAGCATCTTAAAACTATGCCCCTTCATGTTAGCCATTCCAGCTCTGGGAAAAAGTCTCTGTCTATCCACACGATCAATGCTCCTCATCATCTTATACACCTCTATCAGGTCACCTCTCATCCTCTGTCGCTCCAAGGATAAAAGGCCAAGTACACTCAACCTATTCTCATAAGGTACGCCCTCCTTGTAAAATCCTTGTAAATCTCCTCTGCACTCTGCCTGTAATATCCATATCCTTCCTGTAGTGAGGTGACCAGAAGTGAACACAGTACTCCAAGTGGGGTCTGACCAAGATCTTATCTAGACTGTAAGACGGTGATAATAAACCTGATTCTGAAATATTAACCCTGTTTTTCTCCAATTTGTCTTCAAAGATTATTGTCTTCAATTTGTCTTTGGTGAGATTACTTTTTTTTATTTTAGAATATACATTTTATGAGGGAATAACATTTTACAGGATCATTTACAAGCCTTCTGATAGTTATGTTGTTAATCAATCAGATACCTCATGAAATTTCATGAAATCCATGCTTTTTATAAATTCATATCCTGCTTCTCTATATAATAATATTCTATGAGAAAATTATATGAAATAATTTTAGGAAATATAAAATGGAGGATAAACCAGAAATATCAAATGTTTCTGAGATGGCATTAAAATAATATTTGAAAATAAAAGAAATACAAATGCTGGCAATCAGAAATAAAAACAAGGAATGCTGGAAGTACTCAGCAAGTCAGATTGTATCTGTGCAAAGAGAAACAGGTCAAAGACCCTTCACCAGATGACCTGAAGGAAAATCACATATCATTTTATTTGCTGTTTGAAATTTATTACTTAAATTATAGATATATGAAGACGGTCAACAAATACAACTTTAAATATCTTTATTAGAAAATGTTTAATTTAGCAAATTAAGTTATGATGGGAATTGATAAAATGATTACTTACAGGAGAAAGAGTTGGCCTGAAGGGTGTGTAAACACCACATCATTTTTTAGCAGCAGATTGATTTGAAATGCTAACGTTGCTGGTATTTCAAAGAAGCTCTTCATTAAGCTTATTGTCATTTGAATTTGTATTTTCAAGTACTAAATATGTTTATAAGTATAATAGGAAGCAATCATATGAAATCTTCCCTTGTATTAGTTTAGCCAGTCAGCTAACATTACTTGGATTGCTTTGTCTTTACTAATTTTTCCTTTAAACAATGAAACTTAAACATTACTTTCTGCAGGTGTACCATGGAGAACATTTTAACTGGTTGCATCACCATTTTGTGTGGAGAGGACACTGCACAGGATCAGACAAAGCTTTAAAAAACTGTAAACCAACCAACTTCATCATGGGCACCAGCCTCCCAAGCATCAACAGCACCTTCAAAAAGCAATGCCTCAAAAAGACGGCACATATCATAAAAGAAGCTTATCACCCAGGAGGTGTTCACTTCTCATTGCAAACATCAAGGAGGAGATACAGAAGCCTGAAGATACACACTCCACATTTCAAGAACAGCTTTTTCCCCTTTACCGTCAGGTTTCTGAATGGACAATGAACCCATGAGCACTGCCTTAGAATTTTATTTTCCCCCTCTACGGTGAAATGATATCATATCCGTTAAATAGGGGCCATGGACAGTTCTAATTTGATGGAGACAAACATGAAAGTCATAGTCATAGTCATACTTTATTGATCCCGGGGGAAATTGGATTTTCGTTACAGTTGCTCCATAAATAATAAATAGTAATAAAACCATAAATAGTTAAATAGTAATATGTAAATTATGCCAGGAAATAAGTCCAGGACCAACCTATTGGCTCAAGGTGTCTGACCCTCCAAGGGAGGAGTGGTAAAGTTTGTTGGCCACAGGCAGGAATGACTTCCTATGACGCTCTGTGCTGCATCTCGGTGGAATGACTCTTTGGCTGAATGTACTCCTGTGCCCACCCAGTACATTATGTAGTGGATGGGAGACATTGACCAAGATGGCATGCAACTTGGACAGCATCCTCTTTTCAGACACCACCGTCAGAGAGTCCAGTTCCATCCCCACAACATCACTGGCCTTACGAATGAGTTTGTTGATTCTGTTGGTGTCTGCTACCCTCAGCCTGCTGCCCCAGCACACAACAGCAAACATGATAGCACTGGCCACCACAAACTCGTAGAACATCTTCAGCGTTGTCTGGCAGATGTTAAAGGACCTCAGTCTCTTCAGGAAATAGAGACGGCTCTGACCCTTCTTGTAGACAGCCTCAGTGTTCTTTGACCAGTCCAGTTTATTGTCAATTCGTATCCCCAGGTATTAGTAATCCTCCACCATGTCCACCCTGACCCCCTGGATGGAAACAGGGGTCACTGGTACCTTAGCTCTCCTCAGGTCTACCACCAGCTCCTTAGCCTTTTTCACATTAATCTGCAGATAATTCTGCTCGCACCATGTGACAAAGTTTCCTACCGTAGCCCTGTACTCAGCCTCATCTCCCTTGCTGATGCATCCAACTATGGCAGAGTCACCAGAAAACTTCTGAAGATGACAAGACTCTGTGCAGTAGTTGAAGTCCGAGGTGTAAATGGTGAAGAGAAGGGGAGACAAGACAGTCCTCTGTGGAGCCCCAGTGCTGCTGATCACTCTGTCAGACACACACTGTTGCAAGCACACATACTGTGGTCTGCCAGTCAGGTAATCAAGAATCCATGACACCAGGAAAGCATCCACCTGCATCGCTGTCAGCTTCTCCCCCAGCGGAGCAGGGCAGATGGTATTGAACACACTGGAGAAGTCAAAAAACATGACCCTCACAGAGCTCGCTGGCTTGTCCAGGTGGGCGTAGACACGGTTCAGCAGGTAGACGATGGCATCTTCAACTCCTAGTCGGGGCTGGTAGGCGAACTGGAGGGGATCTAAGTTTGGCCTGGCCATAGGCCGGAGCAGCTCCAGTACAAGTCTCTCCAGGGTCTTCATGATGTGGGAGATCAATGCCACCGGCCTGTAGTCATTGAGGCCACTGGGGCGCAGCGTCTTCGGCACAGGGACGAGGCAGGACGTCTTCCACAGCACAGAGGAACATCTGGAGAAATTTCTGAAACGCCGGTTCGCTGCTGCTGTTTCTGGGCGATCGAGAATCTTCCGGAGGGAAGGCCCCAAAATCCCCAGCTTTGCTTGCTGTTGGCGACCAAGGCTGCGGTCGAATCGTTCAGATAGAGATGGTGCTCGGTGTCGGAGGGCTGATCGGAGGCTCAAAGTTTTCGGGTGACTCAGAGTCGGACTGTGGTTGGGCATGGCAGGGAGAGTTTTCTTCCTTCTCCCGTTTGCGTGAGATGTGGGACATTCGAGAGACTCTGAACTTTTTTACTGTGCCATGGCCTGTTCTTCATCAAGTTATGGTATTGTTGCACTTTTGTAACTATATGTTATAATTCTGTGGTTTTTGTTAGTTTTTCAGTCTTGGTCTGTCTTGTGGTTTGTGATATTACACCGGAGGAATATTGTATCCTGTCTTAATGCGTGCATTACTAAATGACGATAAAAGAGGATTGTGTGTCCTCATAATCTAATCTAATCTCGTTTTGCTCTACTTATTTAATATAATTTTCCTTTTAATATAGTTATTAATGTAATTTTATCCTTTTTAATATTATGTATTGCAAAGTGCTGATGTCACAATGTAATAAATTTCATGACATATGCCATAAATATTAAATCTGATTCTGATTCTGTGATTGGCTTTTCAATTTATAACTGACCAGAGCACAAAATTAATAAAGCCAGAATATGTACATAATCTTAAAATCATGATACAAATGTGTTTTTCTTCCAATTTTCAATATTTTTAATGAACAGTGAATCTTGCTGGGGTGTAATCTATCCATATATAATGGGCTGGGTTGATCAGACCCAATTATTTGAGTGTCCAGGAGATGTGGTAATAAGTATACAAGTACAACAAAGTAACTTCAGCTAAATTTATTATCAAGAAGTAGTAAAAAAAATGATTAAACCACACTAAATGCTGCATAGCAAGTTACTATCACAGGTGCTCTGATTTCAGACTCATGAAACCACCCCTAGGCCCCAGGTACTGATCATGAGCCCAGTCCCTGGTGAAATTCTAAACAAAATTGAAAAAAAACAGGAGGAGCAAGAAAAGAGTGAGCCAGAGGTTTTTGCAGACTAGGTGACTTCTTCCAGTTTGTCTGTGAAGCAGCTTCTTTTTCTTTTTTTCTCACATCTCTCTTTTCTTTTTAAGGTGGGAGTCCTGTCGGAGTCTGTAATCTACAGCTGCAGCTCAAGCTATGGATCTCCAGACGTAGTGGGTCCTCATTCTCGTGTCCACCGTGAAGCCTGGCATTTCGTTATCTCCAGGTGTGGCCTGGAAGATGTACAGCTGCAGGGTGTGGACAACCCGATTCCTTGTCAATGTCACCAAATGAAGCATTGCAGGAGACTGAAAGAAACATTGAGATGGCAGGCGGTGTGCGCTGCTGTTGGAAGATGGCCCCTGCACTCAAGCAGCCCCCTTTCTCTCTCTTGATGATGAGTGAGAGCTTGTCGGTCCTTGAATCAGGGGACTCAGACAAGCAACAGGGCAGATTCTATAATCGAAACAGCGAACTGCTGGTCTTCCACTCTCGCTTGTTGTAGGAGCAACGTGTCTCTCCCCCACTGGTGAGAGAAAGCCTGTTTGAGATATCAAAGTATTTGAATGGACAGTAGTTTTTTGATGAGCTCTAGACCATGTTCTCTTGGTGGGCTTTGCTATTGCTTGCATGCTGGGGTGGTGCTGCTTGTTCGTGGGAGAGGGAGAGGGAGAGGGGGAGGGGAGGGAGAGGGAGACGGGGCGAGGGAGAGGGTGGGGAAGGGAGTGGAGAGGGAGAGGGAGAGGGAGGGGGAGGGAGACGGGGAGAGGGAGGGGGAGGGGAGGGGGAGGGGTAGAGGGAGAGGAAGAGGGAGGGAGAGAGGGAGGGAGAGGAGGAGGGAGAGGGGGGCTTTGGGGTTCTAATGTTTCTGTCTTTCACTCTCTGATTTTTTTTCCTGTTTTGTGGCTGTCTGCGAAGAAGAATTTCAGGCTGTATACCATATACATTCCGTGATATTAAATAGAACCACTGAACCTTTGAAATTGAACCATGTATCTACAAGCTTCAAAAGTGCAGAGTAACCACAAGGCAGACAAACTCATTGTTCTTTTGTTCTCATGCTATTAACATGGCTTGCTTCTTTATTTTTCCAAATACAAACGTTGTACATCCCGTGTCCATTAACACAGTCCTCGTAGATCAGCTAGATATTTTAATGATCATCCTTTGCTTTCACATTCCTAAATCTCCCCGTGTCCCAACACAAAGAATGTTAAAATCTAAGCAGTAAGTCTGAATCCAGACAGACACCCTCAGTGTTTACTTTACAGATCTCACATGCTACAAGATTAAAAAGAGTTAAGTAGTCATTGACTTGACAGACATTCATTCATTGTTTACAAATCAGATATGCTACACCATATATTTCATTTAGGATATTATTTACAACCTCAAAAGCTAAAAGAACATTGAAAGCTTATTTACCTCAAAAGTTATCACAATCAAATCTAATCTGCTTTCTCAGGATACAAACATGTGTTATTTCTAGCAGAAAGAAACCAGAATTTTTTTAGAAGAGGAATAGCTGCATGATTATTTCCATTGCAGATCAAAATGGCATTATTTAATTGGCCATCAAGTGCAGCATATCATAAAACTGTTTCATTAGATTGTACAGAATTCATGCACACATCACAAGCAATCATGTCAAGCAACTTAATCATTAGTATGAGGTCAAAGATTAAATTAGTAGCTCAATTGTATTTGGGTATGTGATTAGCAATTTGTTATGCCTGTGTTTGATTAATGTCTTTATCATACAATTGCTTTCTTTTATAAATAAGTGAAGATTTTAACTATTTGAATGTGGACTGAATGATACAATTACTTTTCTTCCTTTATTCCTCCTTGGGATGCGGACAAGTATCATTACTTATCCCTAATTTACAGGAAATAGAGGAGGCAATTAAAAGCAAGATACTTCATTAAGTGTGAAACAATAAAGGCAAATTAGCTAACGGTGTCAGAATTTAATTCCCATTGGACATAAGTGATCTAATGGACATTTCAACAATTTAGTTGTTATCAATTATAAAACCACATTTTTTGGTCCAAAATGGTTGGTTATTTGATTAAAATCTATATCTAGACTGTCTACATGCAGGGACAATATTGTCTTTTTATTTTCCTCTTTAAATATTGGCTGGTTCACTGAATTCAATAGATTTCTTCATGCAACTCTGACCTGGTGCAGGTTAGATGGCAGATTACCCAACTTACTGCTGTGTAATGTTCCTTGCCTCTTGAATTGAGAAGAGCTCAGTGCCAGAATAAACCTCAAAGCCCCAAAAGAGCATGGAAGTTTAGGATGTCAATGCTTGCATGTGGATCCTAAATCTGAGGAAAGCTGAGGCACTCACATGGAGAAACATAAGCAGGTTGGTCAGGAACTACAAGCGATTCCTAGCACATATGAACCAAAAATTTTGTCCAGTTGTCATGGTCCAGTCCATGAAGTCTGCATTCCGGTTCACAGTCCAGTGTACTGATCCGTATTCCAGGTTTTCTGGTTTTCCCTTGTCCTGTTGTGTGCCGTAATTGAGGCATATGATTCTAATTTTGGGCTGGCTACATAAATAGCTCCTGGGTTCAGCTTAATTTGCTGGACTGTTCCCTTCCCTTCACCTTCCTCCTGAAGCCTCGCCTGCAACCTCTGCCTGAAGTCTTGGGCTGAAGACTTGCCTGCAACCTCGCCTGTGCCCTTGCCTGTATCGCTGTCAAGTTCTACCGCCAGAGCAAGACCAGAGCCTTGCTGTGTCTAGATAAGTTACTGTCTATCATTGATTGGAATTGTCTCTGTCTCCACGCCTTCCCTAGGTAGGTCTGACCATTTGCCGTTACCTTGTGTTGGGAACCGTCTCTGTGTCCACGCCTTCTCTAGGTAGGTCTGGCTGTTTGCCGCTACCTTGTGTTGGAACTGTCTCTCTGTGTTCTGTGTATGAGTCCCGGCCCTATGTCCTGTTCCCAAAGAGGGGTCCCAGCTCTGTGTTCTGCGTTCGTGTCTCTCCCTCGACCACGGCTCTGCGTTTGTGTTTCTCCCTCGACCAAGGCTCTGCACTCGTGAAGGCTCAGGAGCTTGAAGACTTGTATGGCCAGATTTAGGAACAACTTCTTTCCAATTGTGATAAGACTGCTGAACGGATCCATGACCCGGATCTGAGCCATACAGTTCAAATATCCAGACCTGCCTCTTGGTTTTTTTTCACTCCCTTACTTTCCATTTTCTATTTTCTATTTATGATTTATAATTTATATTTTTAATATTTACTATCAATTTGTACTCCAGGGAGCAGGAAGCGCAGAATCAAATATCGCTGTGATGATTGTGCGTTCTAGTATCAATGGTCTGGCGACAATGAAGTATAAAGCAAAGTATAAAGTGTTCTCCCTCGACCAAGGCTCTGCGTTCCTGTTCTCATCTTGTCCATGTGCCTCGCCAAGCCCAGGAGTACCTCGCCCAGCCTGGTGCTGGGGTTCCTTCGCCCTGTCCAGGAGCCTCACGTCCAGTCTTGTTGCCACTCCTCGTCCTGTAGCCATGTCTTGTCCTTGCCTAGTTCCAAGTCCCAAGCCCAAGTCAAAACCCAGGTTATGGGTCCTTGTCCAGTCTCTGGCTTGGGGTCCTAGCCCAGGCTCCTAGTTCCTAGTTCCTCTTTCTTCGTCAAGTCCTAGCCTAGGCCCTGTATCCTAGTCTCGTCCAGGGCCTGTGTCAATGTCTAATGTCATTTCTTCCCCACTTCCCTTGCTTTCTTGACACACCTAGTCCTGTTCCTTGTACTTCAGTGTCTGTGTCTTGCATTTGGGTCCACCATCAACACCCATCTTATGACACTAGTAGTCAATGCAGGTCTGAGGAACTATTGTAATATTACAATCACCATCTTTTAGATAAAATATTAAGTTACACCCCAATAGTCCTTTACCCTGAGAGATCTTATGATCTTATTCAAACAAGAGCTGTTCTTCTATTGATCAAATCAGTATTATTTCCAGAATTCACACTTATTTTCTGTACTCTTAGACCACACAAAGTGACTCCAGCGTCTATACATTTTAACAGTATCTATATTTTAAATAAAATATCTAAGACACCACGTAATGCATTTTTTTTCCAAATTAAAAGTCAACTTTTATTACTTGTTCTGTTCCTTCTGTTAAGTTAGTGAGAAATGATTTCATTATTGTGTTTAACATGTTACTCTGCTTAATTCTGTTGTCACTTTAAACACCAAAACATAATTTTTGTTCTCTGATAGCAATCATTTCCTACATTCTTTTTACAAACAAGCTCATTTAAATTGACGATCCATTTCCATTTTAATCTGAAGATTTCTTTGGCACCAAATTCCTTGTTTCTCTTTCATCAACAGACAGCTAACCTGTTAAAATATGACAGGATAAACAATAAAGTTCTCCTTCACAAAAATGGAAGAAATCCATTTTGTTTCAGAAAATGTAAGAAATCTGGTTCACAGAATCTGGCACAAAATGTTGAATATACATAAATGAAAGACCAAAAGAATGAACTTATTTTCTACAAGGATAGTGAACTGATCACAATAGCTATATGTTGTTTCTAAACGATACTACAACCAGAGTAGATGTAATATTCTAGGATTTTTGATGTGTTTCTCTGATGATCAAATTATGCAAGTAAATTTAATCAGAAATGGGTTTAAAATCATAAATATAACTTTAATTAATCAGAAACTAAAGTAATGTGTGGATTGTGGACTAGTTCCAATAACAACACTGTCATTTTTCTTTCCCACTGTACCATCTGTTCATGCTTCTGATATTCCTCATGAATAATGAAAAATGTTTTCTGAAGATGTCACCACAAATAAGTGGAAATGTTGAAGGCTACTCAGCTCTTCAAATTTTCTCCTCGTACACAGATCATACAGAACTGACCAAATGATCAACAAATGAACTGCATATATCATCTGGTCCCGTTTGGAATAATACTTTTTGATACTGATATTGTGATATTGACTCAGCTTGTAACATACGTTGTGATATTGACTCAGATCATAACCAAGATTTCTCAGTTTTTCTGATTCCAAATTATGAGGAAGACTTGTTATCCCCATCTCCTATAATATGCAAGTATCCTCTACATGCATGCGTCATCAATTGGATGATAGATCAGGAAATGCAATGTGATGGAACAAGCAACTTTAACATGACTGTTAGAGTAGGATAGATGCATTAGAGTTATGGAGTCACACCACATGGAAATATGGACTCTTCAGTCCTTCCCATTTGTGCCATCATCAAGCATTCACCTTAATTCATCTTTTTTCCCTCTTGCATTCTGAAAAACTCATCCTCATTCAGTCACATGCTACAGTGTGGACAATTTATAATTGGGAATTTAACTACTAGTGAATATATTTTTGGCATGTGGGAATAAATCAGAACACACAGAACATATCCAAGTGGTCATCACACACAGAGTGCACCTGAGGTCAGGCTCAAACCTAGATCTCTGGAGCTTTGAGGCAGCAATGCCAAATAACACATCAATTCCACACAACAACATTCACCACTCAAATCAGCTTATTCAATTTACTTCCAACTCTGGATGGGATTACTTTTTGTGTATTGCGATCTCAGCTGTATTTCAAGCAGAAGCATTATACTGTGAGTGCAGTTATCAAAGCCTAACTGAAATTACAGTGAGTTCCCATTCCGTTGTTGGAACACAACCAAGAAAATAGAACTCTTGCCTCACTGGTAAATTTGTTCATTCATGTAGGTATGCCAATCTACCAGCATTCTACAGACTAAATGACCTGCAAAGCCCCTGTAAAAATATCAGAATCCAAGTCTTGTTGCATTGACAGAACTACCATGCATGATATCACAATTTGCCAGCTCCACATTTCTGACTCTCACTGTTGTTTACACATTTCGGTTGAATTGCCAAAAAAATGTCCTAAATTATCTTTAGGTCTTTGTCAAAGGCCTTTTGAAATTCCAGGTGAGCAACATCCCCTGACTCTCTTTCATCTATCTTGCCTGTTATTTCCTCAAAGAATTCATAGATTAGTTAGGCAAGATTTTCCCTTAAGGAAACCACACTGATTCGACCTATTTTGTCATGTGCTCCCAAGTACGCTGAACCTCATCCTTAATAATGGACACCAACATCTTGCCAACCAGTCAAGCTAACAGGCCTATAATTTCCCATTTTCTACCTTCCTCCCTTTATAAAGAGTGAAATGACATTTGCAATTTTCCAGTCTTGCATCAGGATATTATTCTGTTTCAAGGAGGATTTCAGAACATAGTCACTGGCAATTTTCTTTTATCCCACTGGTAATCTTGCTGTGAAAGTGACCAGCCCATCAGAAGTACAGTAGCTGAGTAGATTCAGAAATGTTAGCCTGGAAGAGGATACTGACAATGGTTCACATCCAAGTTATCTATTAGCAGAGGAATCTCTACCTGGAGAGTGCTCAAGTTTTATAATTACACCAAGTCAGCACTGCTCACAGAACAATCTTAGTTCTTCACTTGTTAGTCTGCAACTGATTGTCTCACACATAACTGTCAATAAACATCCACCGCTACCACTTTTTCCACTGGCACTGACTTGTACCAATCAGCACGTGTTTGGAATGTGGAAGAAAGGCCCCAGCAGCCATAGGGGGAATGTGCAGACACCATACTTAGAGCAACAAGAGGCCAGGAAGGAAGCCAGGACACTGGAATGGTGAGTCATCTTCACTGCCCACAACATCACTATGCCACACCTAGTACATGTAAATATTGTGCTGCATGACGCATGATGTCAGTAGAGTTCACACTAATTGAACTCATCCATCTGGGATCCTCCACTGGGAATGTGGAGGATTCTATTCCTTTGACATTACACTGTACAAATGTCACATAGCATCAAAGTCCCCTCATGGCCTGAAGTTTAGAAGAAGGCAAGTAATTTATTTTCTTCTCATTTCAGTATTTGTTTATAACTTCTTAATGTTATTTATTATTTCATTTTTTTTTAATTGCTTGCACCTCATTGCTCACACTGACAGAAAAAAGGACAATAAAATAATACTGGTGTGGAAAAACCCAACAAGTCTGGCAATAACTGTCGAAAGTGAAGCATTTAATGTCTCAGGTCTGGCACCATTGTTTGAACAGAGAAAGGCAGAAATAAATTAGTTTAGTTATGTTTTAAGTTGTCTCTGAGTATCATGGATGTTCAGAATCATTTAAGTTATCATTTTGACTTTGTCAGGAGATTAAAAACGCTGCCCCAAATTTGCTTCATGTCAACGATTATGAGGGTGTTTTAGGAAAGAAGTCTCAGCTATATGCAGCCCAAAGCCCACTCACTACTAAGTGCCCTCTATACAACTGCAACACCTCCTTTGTGCAGGCTGTTAGCTTGGTTCTGCATCTTGCCTTGCTGAGTGTATGACGGTGGGGAATGCAGGCATTTTACCTAAGTGGTAGACCAAATCAAGCGCAATGTGACCTATTGTTGATGCTAGACATCTGAACTAAAAAGGCAGAGAATGCTAAATGTACTTAACATATCACAGAACATCTGTGGAGAAAGAAAGTTGAGTTAATATATCTGGTTTTAGACCCTTTGTTCCGACTAAGATTTTAGAGCACTGAAAATTAACCCTATCTTTCTCCCTCTATACTTCCCCCTTATCTATTGTTAAGGTACACTTTACAGATTGGGAATATTCAAGGCTTAATTTTATTCCTTTCTGAGATGTTCCTTTTCAGTCAGAAAACTCAAGGGAAGATGATGCATTGACTTTGGAACTTGAGTTATAGGATAAGCATAAGCTATAGTATGCTTTCCAATCCTGGGACTTGTCTTGTAACTTCATCTGGGAATGTGGATGTGTAGAATGCAAATGACATTTTTTGAAAATCAATGATAAACACATAAAGAAAACAAGTTGCCTACCATGACAGGAAAATGCTCTCAAAAGTTTTGTGTGATAAAATTTTCTTCGCCCATGGAATGTATAGTATTACTTCCCAAGAGAGTTATGGATATGCATTCACAGAGTACATTCAAGACAGATATTGGCAAGTTTTTCTTTGGATATTACAAAAACAAGAGATAGGGAGTTAGTTCAGGAAAGTGGAATTGAGGTAAAAGATCAATGGCAAAGTAGGCTTAAGGGGCCAAATGGGCTAATTTATGTGCTATGTTCTTTGAATGGTAAAATTAGTTTAAGCACAGAGAGGTCATTCAAGCCCATCAATTCTGTCCTAATTTTCTACCACACAAATTCACTACAGTACTTCCATCGCCTGATCTGGATCAACATTTAGACTACATATACTGTATTATCTAATCATATCTATTCATTAATTTATTAAAGCAAAAATCTATCTTATCAGTTAAGTATAAATAGCTTCTTAAGAACTCCTTCTGGCTTGGCTTATTTAAAGCTCTACCCTCCAGGTGACTATTAATTCTGCTGTGCTTCAGTGTTTCCAAAGATATTCCCTCCATTGAGTGAAGCTGACTGGCCTGTAGATGTAATACTTGTCACCTTTTGAACAAGGAAGTACCAATCAACATTGTTCTCTGGTCTTCTGGCATCAATGCGACACCCAAAGAGCATTGAAAGATACTGATCTACGTCCCCACAATTTTCTCCTGTACTTCCCTCAAAACTCGCTTTATTTCTACCAGATCTAGCAATTCCTCCTACTTGGATAGAATCAGAAACAAGAGAAAATCTGCAGATGCTGGCAATCTGAGCAATATACACAAAATGTTGGAGAACTCAGCAGGCCAGGCAGCATCTATGGAAAGGGGTAGAGCTGACATTTCGGGCTTCACCAAGCACCTACTCTCTATTCACCAGAAAGAGCAGGATCGCCCAGTGGCCACCCATTTTTAATCTCACTTCCCATTCCCATTCTAATATGTCCATCCATGGCCTCCTCCACTGTCATGATAAGGCCACACTTAGGTCGGAGGAACACCAACTTATGTTCCATTTGGTTTGCCTCCAACTAGATGGCATTAACATCAATTTCTTAAAATTCTGGTAACGCTCCACACCTCCCCCTTTCAGCATTTCCCATCCTCTTTTCCCTGTTTCACCTTATCTCCTTGCCCACCCATCACCTTTGTGGTTTATCAACAAGATGTCGACTGAAGGAACACTATACACAGGTACCATCTTGACCGGTTTGAACCCTGTATTAAAATAATTGTAAGGAAACAAAAGAAAACAGCGTAACTAATTCACATGTTCTCATTTAGCTGTTCAGTCCATTCGAAAGCCAGCTGAGTCACTAATTAAACATTGGATTTTCATTTCAAAGTTGCTGTGAACGCAGCAGGCCAGGCAGCATCTGTAGGAAGAGGTGCAGTCGACGTTTCAGGCCGAGACCCTTCGTCAGGACTAACTGAAGGAAGAGTGAGTAAGGGATTTGAAAGTTGGAGGGGGAGCGGGAGATCCAAAATGATAGGAGAAGACAGGAGGGGGAGGGATAGAGCCAAGAGCTGGACAGGTGACAGGCAAAAGGGGATACGAGAGGATCATGGAACAGGAGGTCCGGGAAGAAAGACGGGGGGGGGGGGACCCAGAGGATGGGCAAGAGGTATATTCAGAGGGACAGAGGGAGAAAAAGGAGAGTGAGAGAAAGAATGTGTGCATAAAAATAAGTAACAGATGGGGTACGAAGGGGAAGTAGGGCCTTAGCGGAAGTTAGAGAAGTCGATGTTCATGCCATCAGGTTGGAGGCTACCCAGACGGAATATAAGGTGTTGTTCCTCCAACCTGAGTGTGGCTTCATCTTTACAGTAGAGGAGGCCGTGGATAGACATGTCAGAATGGGAATGGGATGTGGAATTAAAATGTGTGGCCACTGGGAGATCCTGCTTTCTCTGGCGGGCAGAGCGTAGATGTTCAGCAAAGCGGTCTCCCAGTCTGCGTCGGGTCTCGCCAATATATAAAAGGCCACATCGGGAGCACCGGACGCAGTATATCACCCCAGTCGACTCACAGGTGAAGTGTTGCCTCACCTGGAAGGACTGTTTGGGGCCCTGAATGGTGGTAAGGGAGGAAGTGTAAGGGCATGTGTAGCACTTGTTCCGCTTACATGGATAAGTGCCAGGAGGGAGATCAGTGGGGAGGGATGGGGGGGACGAATGGACAAGGGAGTTGTGTAGGGAGCGATCCCTGCGGAATGCAGAGAGAAGGGGGGAGGGAAAGATGTGCTTAGTGGTGGGATCCCGTTGGAGGTGGCGGAAGTTACGGAGAATAATATGTTGGACCCGGAGGCTGGTGGGGCGGTAGGTGAGGACCAGGGGAACCCTATTCCTAGTGGGGTGGCGGGAGGATGGAGTGAGAGCAGTATGTGAAATGGGGGAGATGCATTTAAGAGCAGAGTTGATAGTGGAGGAAGGGAAGCCCCTTTCTTTAAAAAAGGAAGACATCTCCCTCGTCCTAGAACGAAAAGCCTCATCCTGAGAGCAGATGCGGCGGAGACGGAGGAATTGCGAGAAGGAATATTTTTATGGTGATTTTTATGGTGATTTCTTTGCATTAAGAATTAACAGATGAAAACTCTTAGTATTTGTGTGTGTGTGTGTGTAGCGTGTTTTGGAATAATGTCGCCTGGCCCTCCATGGCCATACACAGCCTACTGTGCTCTCTGGTATGGCATTAACCAATGTGTAATGCAGGACTGGCATTGCTATTGTGATGTCACTGTGTGAATAAGCATTTTGGAAAAGGTGTGGACATTGAATGCAAAGGTAGGCAATTTATTAAATGCCGCTGTTGCCATTTGAGCTGCTGTTGAGAATCTGGTAACAGAGAATTGATTTCTCCCATCCCAAAAAATAAAATAAATACAGTGGATTCCAGTTGACTGGGATACATCGGGACAGTACAGTTTGGCCTAATTTGCTGAAGTTTCATGGAAATCGTTAAAAAGGTATAAAGAAAGACAATCTACTGTTTAATTGAATAATAAATTGTACATTTAAATGAAAAATAGAACAAATTAGAATACTACCAATACTACTGGTGGTTGTCCATCATCACAAATAGTGACGGGAAAACTGTGCAGGAGAGTTTTTAAAGTGGAAATGCCACTGCATTGGGGCAATTCCATTCTCATGACCCCAGAAGTTTGGGTCCAATGGTAGAGTAGACATTACAATTGGGGTCTTCCCCAGTTACAGTAGATGACCATCACTTCTTTTGTGCCTTCTCATGCTCTTCGCTCTTCACGTAGTATTGCAAAAACACCTTCCTGGCTGTTGGCTGTCCCTGTAGATCTCGTCCATCCAGACCAGCAGAGCTGACTTTGCTTGCCAGAACAGGCACGTCCCTATCTTACAGGGCAATGAAACCTGTTGGCTACCCTCACCTGGCTTAGCCTGCCTGTCAAAGCAATGTAATGGGGTGAGGCCTCTGTTGCATGCAAACAGCTACTTGGGGTACTGGTGAGAGCTGAATGTCCAATGAGGAACAGAGGTAACATTCAAGATAATTTTTGATACCTCCAAATTCTTCATAGTTACTAACTTTGTGAAATAGTGAAATCATTCCATTTTCACTCCCAGCCATTTCTGGCATTTCCAAGCCTGAATGCTCGAAACCACAGTGAGCAAAACAGTTCTGAATAGTCTTACTGTTTACTTCTCACCAATTATCAGTGAGAAAAATCACTGCTCATTGAACACAAGCACAAAAAACTGATGCTACTTAAAAACTGTAAACACATAAGATTCTGCAGAAGCCAGAAATCCAGAGCAACACACAGAAAATGCTGGAGGATCTCAGCAGGTCAGGCAGCATCATGGAAGTGAATAAACAGTCAATATTTCAGGCAAAGAAGAGGGAGAGAATTTTTACCGGAAGAAGAAATCAATATTCATGCCATCAGGTTGGAGGCTATCCAGACAGAATACGATGTAGTTCTAAAGATCATATGAGTGCTTACAACTGACACTAGTTAGAAACTGTTTAGCAACAGTCTTGTGTCCAATTTAAGTGGCACAGAGTCCGAATTGAATGAAGGGAAATCTGAAAACATGAGGAAATCTGCAGATGCTGGAAATTCAAGCAACCCACGCAAAATGCTGGTGAGATGCAGCAGGTCAGGCAGCATCTCAAGGAAGAAGTACAGTCGACGTTTCGGGCCGAAATCCTTTTCCAGGACTAACTGAAAGAAGAGATAGCAAGAGATTTGAAAGTGGGAGGGGGAGGGCGAGATCTGAAATGATAGGAGAAGACAGGAGGGGGAGGGATGGAGCCAAGGGCTGGAAAGTTGATTGGCAAAAGGGATACAAGGCTGGAGAAAGAGAGGATCAAGGCACGGGAGGCCTAGGGAGAAAGAAAGGGGGAGTGGATCACCAGAGGAAGATAGAGAGAAGGCAAGGAGTTATTATGAGAGGGACAGAGAAAAAAAAAGAGAGAAGGGAAAAAAAGGTAAAAGTCACAAATAAATAAATAAATAAATAAATAAATAAATACATAAGGGAAATCTGGCTATTTACATGATTAACTTTTATTCTTATATAGTTGTCTGAAATATGTGGCTGCCCTGATTAATTAATGCCCCAATTAACCAGAATCCACTGTGTCACACTTGATCCCTACATTACACCAGACACGAATAAGCGGCTACCTCAATTAACTGATGGCCTAATTAACTGGAATTCACTGTATATGCTGTATACGTACTGTCTGAGAGTAGTATATATGCATTGTTTTAGATACATTATTGAAGGTTTCTTTATAAAAAAACACAGTTGGTCAGAAGGGGCACTTTAAAGACAAAGGAAGCAGGGGTCAGTGCCAAGATTCTAGCCCAAAGTGTATGGATAGTGTTAAATGTAAAATAGAGCCAATGATATAATGAATGCACTTTTAGAGCCCTCTAACTGCACCACCACCTTCACTTACATTCTTAATTCACCAACCAGCTATTCTTCTTCATCAGTACTCACATCTAGCATTCAGGTAGTTTAGCACATCTCCGTGTTTAACATCATGAAAAGACTCAGACCCAAATAATTACTATCCACAACAATCGCATGATCTACTTTTCCAATGCAATCATGAGTAAACACCACACAATGTGACATACAAACGTGTGTATTACATATTATGAGTGTGCAGCTTTGAAAATCATTCTATATAGCTTTAAATAAATTTTGTATCAATAACTGCAGTTTGTAGATTATTTTAGCTGTCAGCAAAGGATGCTTGGTTCTATGCCCCACCCTGTTTATTGGCCTTACTAAAAAGCCACTAGAGATAATTACTAATTATTTTGGTAAATGTATAATTTGTACAACATTTCTGATCTTGTATTGTTAAAGTATCCATATTGTATTTGAGGGTATTAGAAAAGTAGATATGGTATGTTTAGTCAAAAGCATATGTGTTGTATGATTTTGCTTTTATGTGAACCATTAATTACTCTTGTAATACATACATGTATAGCTGTTATCATGTTTGTTTTTTTTTATTAGGGAAAGGTAGTATATTGTTTGTGTGTGGACCTTTAAAATCCATGTGCTCCTTGCAATATTGCTTGAGACACACAATTCTGACAACCATTGGTTTAAGTTGGGTTTGGCAGAAATTGATCTTCAACGTTGGGCTCTGAGCTGTATCCTGTTAGCTCCTTTTCCAAGCCACAGTGGGAAACTGAATGACTGCAGAATGCCCTATAGCAGGAACTGTGCTTGTCATCACTGAAACAGATTTGCAGAGAATGGGAACGATAAAACGTGGCAGCGTCTGCACAATTCATTCTCCCTCACCTTCCTCTCACTTACTATTAACAAGACAGAAATGGCATAATCATGCAGCCTTTATTCTCTCTACTCACCATAAAGCCCACAGGACAGATGGCAGGAAGAGCAAAGTCACACATGACTCTATTTCGAGGATTTATATTGAAGGGAGAAGTGTTAGGTGTGCACAGAATGAAAGGCTTGATGTTTTGCCGGGTCTGCCAGGCGACATCAGAGAGCATGTAGGTGTCAAGCATTATCATTGCAGAGTTATTTCACCTGAATTTAGCACCCATCTGTTGCATCAAAGAAGTGGTGAGTTACTCCATTAGCTCACCTGTGGGCCTGTAGCACCTGATGGATGGTGTGTCAATTTACTCTACAAATGAAGCAGCCACCCAATGGCTATGTTTCATCTATCAGCTCATATTTTTATTGTTCCTGGCCCAATATCCATTATGCAAATTCATTCTCTGTTGTTATGGCTGTGGTGCACAGTGCTCCTAAGGAGCTTGTAGATTGTCAGGGATGTCCAACCATCTGTTCTCCAATGGATCACTACAATTATTCAGGTACCACTTGGATGAAACCATGGTATGAAATGTCAGTTTGTATGAACCTGGCGCCTCCTTCAGAATGACAGCCCGCACCATCCCAGCTTAGAGCAACCAAACTTGACTTATGTTGTGCATGCCAAATGAGGTCCACACTGTGCTATTAAGATCTAGAAATGCTCAGGACAACAATTGTTTAGTACAGTGCCAATTTTCCTGCTGACATTAGCATCCTCCTGTCAGCCAATCTGCAGAAACTTGATAGCACTGCTTAAGACCCCTTGGATAGACGAAGCCAGTCTAAGATTCTACCTCCTTGAGCGGAGCTTCTTTCTGTCCAGATATGGTGCAGAATCAACATGCGGTTCCGAGAAACAAGCTGTTCAGTAGGTGACACTTTTCAAGACGATGAAGCCTGCCATTCCAGAGTATATGCACTGTTCGTTGTTGGAAAGAGTTTTTGGACATTGCCTTCCAGTGTCTTCTCATGGACAATGATGGATAATAAATAACAAGAAGTTGTAAACATTCTGGTCCTATACCAGAAAAGACATAGTCCACCAAAAACTTTAAACCACTGATCTTGAGCCTTAGCCTCACCTCTGAAGAAGTAGTTGGAGTTGTAGCAGGTCAAAGAGACGCTTCCTTGCTGACAACCAACACAGGTGAACCTGAAAGTTGCATACTTAGCCATGGCTCGTCTCTCTATGTTCATGACTGGGTGGCTAAGCACTGCTCATCATCATTTATAGATTTTCCTATAATAGAGCTGTTGTTGGCAGATGCCATTGAGAAGGGATTCAAGAGATAGATTGGCTGGTTGAATGGTGTTGCAACGACAGCCTTGCACCCAACACCAATAAGATTGATTGTGATCTTCTCGGAAGGTAAGTTGAGGGAACACACATCTGTCTTCAACAAGGAATAAGCAGTACAAATGGTGAGCAGTTTCAAGTTTCTCCATTTTAACATCTATGAAAATCTATACTGGACTCAACATATTGATGCAATCCTGAAGAGGGCATCCCAGCACATTTCTATAGATGTAATGTGAAGAGTGTTCCAACTGGTATGCATCACTGGTATGGCGGGCCACTGCACAGAATCAGAACAAGCTGCAGAAGGTTATAGACTCAGCCATTTCCATCATGGGCACTAGCCTTGCCACCATCAAGGATATTATCAAGAGGCAATGTCTCAAAAATGTGGTATGCATTATCAAGAACTCAGGACATGTCCTCTTCTCATTACTACCATCAAAGAGGAGATACAGGAGCCTGAAGACAGACACTCAACATTTTTGGAACAGCTTCCTCCTCTCTGCCATCAAGTTTCTGAAAGGGCAATGAACCCATGAACATTCCCTCACTATTTTTGCTCTCTTTTTGCACTACTTAATTAATTTATATACATATTTCTATATTTCATATTATGATTTGAAATATTATACTGGTAACCCTTGTTTCCATCTAGGGGGTCAGTGTGGACATGGTGGAGGATTACAAATACTTGGGGATATGAATTGACAATAAACTGGACTGGTCTAAGAACACTAAGGCTGTCTACAAGAAGGGTCAGAGCCGTCTCTATTTCCTGAGGAGACTGAGGTCCTTTAACATCTGTCAGACAATGCTGAGGATGCTCTATGAGTCTGTGGTGGCCAGTGCGATCATGTTTGCTGTTGTGTGCTGGGGCAGCAGGCTGAGGGTAGCAGACACCAACAGAATCAACAAACTCATTTGTAAGGCCAATGATGTTGTGGGGATGGAACTGGACTCTCTGATGGTGGTGTCTGAAAAGAGGATGCTGCCCAACTTGCATGCCATCTTGGTCAATGTCTCCCATCCACTACATGATGTACTGGTAGGGCACAGGAGTACATTCAGCCAGAGACTCATTCCACCGAGATGCAACACTGAGCGTCATAGGAAGTCATCCCTGCCTGTGGCTATCAAACTTTACAAATTCTCCCTTGGAGGGTCAGACACTCTGAGCCAATAGGCTGGTCCTGGACTTATTTCCATCTGGCATAATTTATATATTATTTAATTAGTTATGATTTTATATTGCTATATTTATACTCTATTCTCGGTTGGTGCAACTGTAACAAAACCCAATTTCCCTCGGGATCAATAAAGTATGTCCATCTATCTATCTAATTTAGAGTATATTTTATGGATTACCTTGTACTGCTACTGTAATACAACAAATTTACATCAAATGTAGTGATAATAAACCTGATTTTGTGTGTGTGTGTGTGTGTGTGTGTGTGTGAGCGCGCGCGCATGTGCATGTGTATGCGGTTTGGATATATAATATATCTGGCAAATATATATCTGATGTTCCAGGTACCAGATGATCATTTTGAAGAGTAGAAGAATTCACTGTGTAAATTATTTTAGCAGAAGATAGTTACTGCTAAATTGCTAGATACTGTCAATCCATATATATATATATATATATATATATATATATATATATATATATATATATATATCCAAAGAACAAAAGGGGTAGAAAGAATACAGGAGATCTACCAAGCTAAGACATATGTAGAGCCTGTGATCCAAGCCCCAATTACTTATTCTTTTAATGGCTAAGAAGAGAGAACTCTGTTGGTAGAACACAACCATCAGTACCCACTCATTTCCATTCTGTATTTATCTTACAACACACTATCACCAATACACCCACAATCTCGCTAGGAGTTGTAAATACCTTCAAAATTATCTACCTCTATTTTAAATATCTCTAGAAATTTACCCTAGGGGTAGTGGCTCCATATGTCACTACTACAGGACTCGTGCCTTACATGAGTCCTGGGCTTAGCTGGCACCTGCTGACGGTACCCGGATAGGCCCCTATCCAGTGTTACAGATCCCACTGCCTTGTGGGTATCTTCGGGAGAAGAGAAGGCTAAGGAGTAAACCCTACACAAATCCAGAGTGGAGCCCCTAAGGTGGTTGGATGATGTATCATGTCACCTCCCAGCAGTTCCTGCAACCAAGCTGATGCCAAATGTACTACTTCACATTCCTTTGGACCACATCTGCTAGGCCGAGAGGGGGATTTTGATATCTGGGCAGCCCAGGATCTCCATATTCATCGCCCAGGTTTGCACCCCGGATACCGGGCACATCCATTGTCTACTTAGACAGACGGAGCCATTGATTGAATTTACCGTCCACAACTCTCTAGAACAGTAACTCTAGAAATTCACTACCTGCAAGGAGAAATTTTGAGGCACTTCAGTTTTCAGTTTTCTTGTCTTGCAGCTTTATCCCTTCATTTGAGACTCTCCCACTATTGAAATCAGAATCAGGTTTATCATCATTGGCATGTGTCATGAAATCTGTTAAGTTAGCAGCAGCAGTTCAATGCAATACATAATATAGTGGGAAAAATAAATAAATAAATCAATCAATTACAGTATACGTGTACTGACTAGATTAAAAATAGTGCAAAAACAAAATTAATATATATTAAAAAAGTGAGGTACTGCTTAAGGTTTCAATGTCCATTTAGGAATCAGATGGCAGAGGGGAAGAAGCTATCCCTGAATTGCTGAGTGTGTGCCTTCAGGCTTCTGTACCTTCTACCTCAGGGGTCCCCAACCTTTTTAGCGCTGCAGACCGGTTTAATATTGACAATATTCTTGCAGACTAGCCGACCCGGGGGGGGGGGGGGCAGGGGTAGGGTTGCCAATGGACAAGAGTAGCAGTCAAAAAAAGACTACAATGACCATGAAGCCTTGCGCGGGCACCAGTGCACATGTGTGACCTGCGCATGCGTGTACCTGCCGATATTATTCTCTGCAAAGCGTTTTTGGTGATTCTGTTCGGCGGGGGGGTGGGGGGGTGTTCATCGTGACTGGAATATTGGTAATAAGGGGCTAACACACTCAATTTCGTTTCTAAAAGGGTTTATCTAACGAACTTAATATTAAACTCACAGCGCATATTTTCCTCGCATGAATATAGTGATAAGTCAATCATCAGGGGAGGACGGGGAGTTTGAAGTAAGTGCTGAAAGAACTTCCAGTAGAAGTGGTAGAGGCAGGTTCGATATTATTTAAAGAAAAATTGGATAGGTATATGGACAGGAAAGGAATGGAGGGGTATGGGCTGAGTGCAGGTCGGTGGGACTAGCTGAGAATAGCTTTCGGCACGGACTAGAAGGGCCGAGATCGCCTATTTCCGTGCTGTAATTGTTATATGGCTATATAAGTCACTTATCAGTCAATAGCATCATAACATTTTAAGTAACGTTTGGATGTTAAACACACAGCACATATTTTCCCCATATGAACATATAAAATCATTACAACACACCAGTATCGCTGAATCAGTGGGAGCCCTGGGCTTGTTTCCCTGCAACAAGACAGTCCTATCGAGGGGTGATGGGAGACAGCGATACTCGAAGGAGGTTCCTTATGTCCAGTCTATTTAGTTTTCGTTGCATTCATTGCAGAGATATGTTGGAAATTGAAGCAACGTTTTCAGTTCTTTCGTGGCTATCTCAGGATATTTAGCCTTGACTTTGATCCAGAATGCTGGCAGAGATGTTATGTCAAACATACTTTTCAGCCCGCCATCATTTGCAAGCTCGAGGAATTGATCTTCTTCCCGCGCTGACAGGGATGACGCGCTGTTAATGACCTCGCATGCGTAATTGCTCAACACTGGGCGTGACAGGGAATGAGGAAAGGTGCAGCTGACTCCTATCGCCAAATCATATCGTTTCCTCGCGGCCCGGCAGCAAATGCTCTGCGGCCCGGTGGTTGGGGACCGCTGTTCTACCTGATGGTAACAGTGAGAAAAGGGCATGCCCTAGGTGCTGGAGGTCCTTAATAATGGACACTGCCTTTCCGAGACTCCGCTCCTTGAAGATATCCTGGGTACTTTGTAGGCTAGTACCCAAGATGGAGCCACCTAAATTTACAATCCTCTGCAGCTTCTTTCGGTCCTCTGCAGTAGCCCCAACCCCTCCATACCAGACAGTGACTGTCAGAATGCTCTCCACGGTACATCTATAGAAGGTTTTGAGTGTATTTGTTGACATACTAAATAACTTCAAACTCCTAATGAAGCATGGCTACTGTCTTGTCTTCTGTATATCTGCATGGATGTGATAGGACCAGGGTGGGTCCTCAGAGACTTTGACACCCAGGAACTTGAAATTGCTTACTTTCTCCTCTTCTGATCCCTCTATGAGGATTGGTTTGTGTTCCCTACCCTTTCTGAAGTCCATAATCAGCACATTAGTCTTATTGACATTGAGTGCCAGGTTGTCGCAGTGACACCATTCCACTAGTTGGCATATCTCGCTCCTTCATGCCCTCTTGTCACCCTCTGAGATTCTACTAATAATGCTTGTATCATCGGCAAATTTATAGATGGCATTTGAGCTATGCCTAGCCACATAGTCATGGGTTTAGAGAGAGTAGAGCAGTGGGCTAATCACACACCCCTGAGGTGCACCAGTGTTGATCTCAGCAGGGAGGAGGTGTTATCACCAATCTGCACAGATTGTAGTCTTCCGGTTGAGAAGTTGAGGATCCAATTGCAGAGGGAGGTACAGAGGCCCAGGTTCTGTAACTTCTCAATCAGGATTGTGGGAATGATGGTATTAAATGCTGAGCTATAGTCGATGAACGGCATCCTGACATAGGTGTTTGTGTTCTCCAGGTGATCTAAAGCTGCATGGAGGGCCATTGAGATTGTGTCTATTGTGGTGATAGGTAAATTACGGTGGGTCCAGGTCCTTGCTGAGGCAAGTGTTCAGTCTAGTCATGACCAACCTCTCAAAACATTTCATCACTGCAGATGTGAGTGCTACCGGGCGATAGTCATTAAAGCAGCTCACGTTATTCTTCTTCGGCACTGATATGATCATTGCCTTCTTCTCCCCTCCTCTTAAAATCTTAAATATTTCAATAAGATCATACCTGATTCTTCTAAAACCCAGTCAATATAGACCAAAGCTTCTTTGCTTTTCTTAATAGGACAATCCTCCCTTTCCAGGATTTAGTCTGGTGATTCTCTTTTGGACTGGTTCCAATGTTACTATATCATTTCTTAGATAACAGTGAACCTAAACTTTGCAAAGTGCTCCCAGCATGACCTCACCAACACTCTTTAAAACTGTAACAAAGCTCTCCTATATCTCAACTCCAACCTCTTTTCGCTGAAGGCCGATATATCCTTAACTCTCATTACAGTCTTTGAGATGAAGAGGGAAACCATGGCACCCAGGGGAAATTCATGCAGCCAGAGGAAGAACATGCAAACTTCACGAGGATGGCACCTAAGGTCAGGATCAAAGCCCAGCTGCTGGAGAAGTGGATCAGTAGTACAACCTGCTGCACCATTGTGCTATCCAAGCAGATATAAACGCTTCATTGGTCCTTTATCTTTATTAACCATCTGCTGGTTATAAAAAAAGAGAAATTTCCAAATATTTAGAAAGTTACTTGCCTCAAAGCTGCTCTACATTAAACATGCAGCTCAATGGTGTACTACTTACATGGAATGCAAAAAAATCCAGTGTTTTATGATCATTCTACCATAGACAATAATAATCTTCTATCATATTGCAATTATTTTCATCTGGTATCTGGTTATATGGCCACTAGTGTCCTACTTCAACGTATAAATCTAAAACCTGTCTCTTTCAACTTTCATTCTCCAGCGGTGATCTGTGCACTGTTTCTCAATGGCAAATAAGTTTTCAAGCAAAAACACATTTAAAATCTACTCACGCTAATTTCTTACACTTTGATATATTATACAGCACCAAGCAGCTGATCTGACTTTAAAAATTGTCACCATCATCACATTCTCTTGCACCTTGATGAGGCATGCCTCAGGTTTATTATGCTGGTCCTAAAGGTTAGAGCCCATGGGATTTGGGGCAAGCTGGCAAATTGGATCCAAAATTGGCTTGGTAATATGATGTAGAGGGGGGTTGTGGAGAGTTGTTTTTGTGATTGTAAGCCTGGTAGCCACCAAGATCAATGCTGAGATCCTTATACTATATTTATCAGTAATTTGGATATGAAAGGCAGAGGTATGATTAGTAAGTTTCCTAACTCTATGAAAATTGGTGGTGTTAGTAATACCAGTTGAATAGTCTGTGGTTACAGGATATTGATCTGATGGTAAAGTGAGCATAACAATGACAGATATAATTTAATCCCAATAAATATGTGATTATGTTCGTTTGGAGAACTTAAATAGCAAGACATGCACTTTGAAAAGAGTGGCATTCAAATGGAGGAGAACTAAGTATGGTGCAGGGAAATGGATGGGCATTACTGTATAAATCCCTGATTCTGGATCCCTGAAAGTGGCAGCACATGTAGATAATTTGATGAAAGAGGCATATCAGATGTTAATCTTAAGTACAGAGAGGTTTTAGTGCAATTTCATAAAATATTGGCTATGTTACAGCTGGAGTACAGTGCATAAATATAGTCATCATGTGTTTGCTCTGAAGAAGGTCAGAAAGAATTCACCAGAGTCATCTGTAATCGAGCCTTTCAGTTATAAGGAGGGAATGGTCAGGATAGGTTTGTTTCCTTTGGAATGGAGGGACCTGAGGAGGAACCCAAGATATTCAAAGTTATGATGGGGCATAGATAAGATAAATAGTAGTTGTCTTTTCATAGTAGAGACCAATAAAACTAGAGGCCATTAGGGGTAGGCTATGTGTTAAGAGGGTTAGAAAGGACCTCACCTAGAAGTTAATTAGAATCTAGAAGACTCAGCTTGAGTGAATAGTGAAGATAGGTACTCTCACTATATCTAGGTGTTGAAACAAACACTTAAAATATCAAAGCATAGAAGGCTATGGACCAAGTGGTGATAAATTAGATTAATCTAGATGGATGTGGTGGGCTGAGGAACATGTTTCTGCATTGTGCAACCAGCTAACTTTATAACTATTTCTAAGCTATCTGCAAGCCTGCAAATGTGACAATCCTCCACCCTGCCAAAAATGTGTGACATGGAAATGCTTGGTATTTACAATTGATGTATTACCATAAGATGGCACTGCCTCTCTTATATGCTCCATCACCTGGCAGTGCAGGGACTGGGGGAGGAAGAAAGCAGGAATTTTCCTATTATCTTCATTAACAGAAGTCTGGATATATAGACATGTGAAAAATGTCTGAATACAATTAATCTCAAGATACCACAAGTACCTACAATTCCATTGTTTTGGAATACTGTGAAGTCAAAATACATATTATTAAGATAGTCTTAAAATAAATATTTTTTTTTCATTTATAAAGACTACATGGATGAAACACTATTGACAACAGGATTAGAAATTCAAAGGAAATGTTCTTTTGAAATATTTTCCCACCTGCCAAAACACTGCCAGTTTAGTATCTCTTTAAGGGGTATTGAGCAAATATTCCAAAGCATTTCCTTCGTGAGCTGAGAAGTGCAAGTGGTTTAAAACATTAAAATTTGTAATTATCATTGGACTTTATGAGCAGGTGCACCAGATTATTGGGAATTGGTTCTGAATTCTTCACTGCTTCAGAATGTCTGCATTAGTTGAGTGAAAATCAGCTACCTGCTGAGAAATGTGAAGCTTCCAGAGTCAACTTAATCCCTGAAGATATCTACCTCTGATTTATTCCTATTTGCAGTTACAAATCTCTTCTAAAGTGAAATAGGTTTCCTGAATTAAAGATCAAACCCATCAGTCATACTGATTAGACAATAAATAGTTTATTGTGCCAATACCTTTACATACTAAGAAAAAGAATGCTCGTGTATCTGTTACAATGACAATGGTAATGTCAGTCTTTTATTACCTCTTTTTAAACTAGGGGTTAAAATGACAAACACAAATATTCTGGCTGTTATCATAAAGTCTGCAAAATAAAACAAAACATTAATTAAACCTGTAATTTCCTCAAATGCACCTTTTTTAACAAAGAATCCTAAAATCTTATCTAACTATTTTAACACATTTGCTGATCAGCGAGGACCATATAGTCATTCGTAATTTTGGGACTTCAACATCATCCTTTTGTTTAGTTAAAATATTTTTAGATGCAACCTTTGGTGATGCAGTTGTCTAGGATCTCAAAAGGATTGAGAATGTTGTAACTGTGGATGAGCCACATGGAGACTGAAAATGTTGACATGAAAGTTATTTGTTCAGCACAAGTTGATATCGAGTAGAAAATTGATGGAAGATCCTCCTATAAGGACAATCCAATAGAATCTCAATGAACTCAAAGTACATTGAGTTTTTACACTTGTAAGAGCAAAGTCAACAGCAGATGATTGAATACAATTTCAATAGTTACAATTGTATAGTTCACTTCAATATTTGAGTGCCAACAACTGGTTCAATTGAATTGCATATTCAAAATGGGAACATGCTGTCAGACAGCTCAGAGTATTCACCTATCCTAGCTGGGACTAAATAATTTACATGAATAATCTGAAATCTTCTAAGGGTAGAAAACTCATACATTCAAAATTAGTCCTGACGAAGGGTCTCGGCCTGAAACGTCGACTGCACCTCTTCCTAGAGAAGCTGCCTGGCCTGCTGCGCTCACCAGCAACTTTGATGTGTGTTGCTTGAATTTCCAGCATCTGCAGAATTCCTGTTGTTTACATTCAAAATTAGTATTGTTAGGGATGACCATCTGGATACACAATTACCCTCAGTTATTTAATGTTTGGCTGACGATATCTGATGTCTGGTTTCAGTTGGACAGTGGACATATCCACATTTTGTGTACATTAAGCCAATGTGTTCCATAAAGTCTCATGATCATGCCAGTTTACAATCCATATCTCTTAAGTAGCCTCCTGCTGTGAGCTAGTAACCAATTCACTCAGACAGTATTTATTTCATGCACCTGTGCTTTTAATTGAAAATAAAAAAAATGATCAGTGCATCCTCCTCAGGAAACATTGGCAGATTTAGATATAATTTACTTGATCATCTCTCCTATTTCATTGATAAAGATGGGAAAAGATTGGAGTTCAGAAACTAATCCAACCTCACCTCATGAATCACAACCCCCCAACTTCAGAATGACTTCTACACTCCTATTTGCTATGTTCTATCTGTTAAATGATCCTTTGTTCATTTCAGTATGTTATTCCAAAGCAATGTGTGCTATTAATTTGTTTAATAATCCCATTTGTGGCAGCTTCAGGCCTGAAGAATCAAATACAACAATATTCACTTTATTCCTCTTTAATCTGTTATCTGCAAATAAAATCACAAAGAAATAAATACCAGTAACAAGGTTACAGCAACACTATGCACAATAGAAAAGGTTTGAAATAGCCTTGGCAGTAAAAGAAGATCTTTTATTTATGAGGATTTAAATTTTGATGGAACAGATACAGCTCAGAGGTTCAATTGGAAAATGTCAGCACCTTAAGAGGTAATAGAGTGGTCAGTGGGTGGTCACTGAATATTTTGCTCCATGCTCCTTTACTGGGAAAGTCAGCAGCTCATAAGGCTTATAGTTTTGCACATTCAAAGTACTTGCAAGAGAGAGAGTAAGTCTCAGTTTCAGTCAGTTTATGAGACTGGTCAAAACTGAATTTTATTTAAAAGGGTAAAGTTATCTGCCTGGTATCCTGGGTTGGGAGATTGGATGTGAAGTGAGAGGAATAAAATTAAGGTAGGATCAGTAGTTTTGAAAAAAGTCAGTCAGTTTATTGTTGAATGCCATTAGAAGATCAAAATGCCTGGTATCAGTGTCTACAGCACTTACCACTTGCAAGATTTAGTGTTGGTGCATCAGATGCATGTAGCAAAAAAGTCACACTTTGGCTTTGTGCAATTTTAACTGCATGTTGATTGCGCTGAAAAATCTGGTGCAATGCAGTCCACTCTCTATACAGCCAATTTCTGCTTTGGCTTTGAAGGGACAATCAAATAAAAAGACCATAATCAAGTATATGAAATCTTTAAATTATTTTCATATTGTTTATGAAGGAATTTGTAACCGCATAGAAAGCTATTCACAAAATAATGTGTTCAAAAATTCTCAAAAATATATCATCAAGAGTAATGTCTTAAGTACCTTACTGTTAAAAATGAGTTCTGCTAAATGTCTGTCTCCCATCAGCCATTAAGTATTTTCAGGCCCACTTTCATCAGGTGAAAGGAGATTAATTTGAAGACATCAAGCCCAAAAATGACACAGGCCTTCATTTCCAGCCTTGACTGAACCACAGCAGTGCCAAATACTCAAGATAATTAGAAAGGCTTCATTCTACCATTCAGTCTATTCTCTTCAGTATATCTAACATCTAAGATCATTTAGGCTTCAAGATCAATTGTCTCTGCCAATGCTTCCTCAATGCTATCCCACTCTCAGTAAGGCTTTATATTTTCACTGTTCTCTCATTTACCCTCTGCCTTATCCCTTACTAAAGTTGCTCATTCTACATAACCTATTTCCTGCTTCCTGAACCATCTTCTCACCAAGCTCAAAAACTCAGATTTGGTAACTCCATCATTTGCCAAATTGGTCTCCAATACTTAGCACTTCATGAAATGCCACTGATCAAAGCTGAGATATCTTTATCCATTCTATATATTAATTTGTCTTTATTCCTGCTGAGCAATCCTTTCATATTGCTCTGAATGCCTCGTAATTTTTCAGTGCCTCAGTATAAAGTTCTTAACTTAATAGTGTCATTCTCCAGTGAATGAACCCTGACTTATTTATAATCCTTTCCATCAATGCATATCCCCTTCCTTACACATCACTTCTCTGATTAGCCCCTCATATTCCACTTCACCACACCCCGCCCATGAATGGCAGCCACAACTTCAATCACCTATATTCCACTTTGTGGAATGCCTTCATTCAATCCTCCTCTCACACTGAATCCATTCTAAAGAAAAACATTTCTAAACTCTTCACTTTGTTCCTCTTTGAAATTCCTTAAGTCTTTTTAAATTGAAGACACTATATAAATGCAAATTGCTGTAGCACAAAGCATTCTTGATTTCTAAATTTATCATTTCTAGCTTTTCTCCTGCTAATAAACCGATTCCATAACTCTATCCTGTCAGTACTGTAATTCTATTTTTCATCACTATCTCAAACTACATTCATCAAAAGGGGCCTGCTAATTCTTTGTGCAACCCCCTCATTGGGCTTATATGCAAACTTGGTCTGTTAGCCGGCTCTGCTAACAGCCATGAGACTCAGCAGAAAGAAAGCTACCTTCTATAAACAATATACGTCTAGAATCAATATGATTTAGGGTTCAGTCAAACAGGAACGCTGTGATATTCCCATTAAAGAAACCTCGATTTGAGCTAATACTGTGTAAGTACTGCCCATACACCAATGTCGTTTGGAACAAGATAACAGTTTATGCACTGCATAAAATTTTAAAGAAAATATATTTACAAATTTTTATTTCATGGAACAGTCAGTAGGAAAAAGAAAAGAAATAAAAAGGCCCATCTTAGTGAACCCAGTTCAAATATACACATGAAGTTAGAGCTCATCTTGAAGCTGCCCTTTTTATTCATGTGCTGGACACATGGTCTGCGTGAAAGCACACTCCACATTCCAAACTTAACTCAAAATCAATCTAGATCCAACAAGCTCTCTCTCAGGAGTACTGGCCCTTCCTTACTGAAGCCATTCATCGGCACAAAGCACTTCGTGCAACAGGAAATCTCCTTCCCATGGCATCCTCAGCTATCTCCCCTCCTGTCTTCTCTGCAGCTCTCACCAGAAAAAAAAAAACGAGAACCACTCTGTCCATCACAAGTCTTATTCTGCCCAGCTTTCTCTAGAGTCTTCTCCCAATTCCACTATCCTGATTGGATGACACAATATTTCTAAGTTGAACATCATAGCCTGTTACCTTTTAGTCAAATCCAAAATATTCTAAAAGGAGCATTGCTTTTACATAATTGCTAAAATGAAATACCTACAGCATAGCAGTACAAATCTTAACCATGGCATTACATTTGAATTACCTACTATTTTAAGTACACCTTCCTGAAAAGCATACCAGCTGACAACCATTTCTTCAGATTCATGATTGTTTTCCTATATATAGTTAGCTCCGACATTTCATATTGTAGTTCTCAAGACAACACACCTGATTCTTACGATCACTTCATCTTCTAAAAGAGTGAAATAAAAGTACTTTTGATATAGCTGGACCTAATAAAAAGGGTAATGTTCTGGCATTTCTGACACTGTATACATTAGGTTGAAGACTGGGAGTGGTCATGAAAGTCAGTAGGATGGTATAGAAAGCATGCAGCATGCTTCCCTTTATTGGTCAGTGTATGAAATACAAGAATTGCATAGTTCTGTTGCAGCTATATAAAATGTTGGTTAGAGGGCACTCTAATTATGTACAATTCTGATCACCCCATTACAGGAAGGATGTGGAAATTTTGGAAAGACTGCAGAAGAGAATTAACAGGATGTTGCATCAGTTAGAGGGTTATAAGAAATAAGCGGAGGTTGACAGACTTGTGTTGTTGGCTCTGTAATGTTAAAGGCCAAAGGGAAACGTTGTAGATGTTTATAAAATCATGAGACGCAAGGCATCCAGCACCTGTTTTCCCAATGCAACAATATCAAGCACTCGAGGACAAGTATTTAATATCACAGGAAGTCATTTCAAAAGAAGACGATCAGGGCAAGATTTTTTTCTTGTAAGGAGTGGTTGTAGGTGAATTGAATGGGCTACAATGGGTAATGGTAATACAATAATCGCAGACTGAGGCTGTTGGATTGACACATGAAGATACAGAGAATGGAGAGGTGTACACCATATACAAGGAGAAGAGAATTAGTTTAATTCAGCATTTTGTTCAATGCAGAGATTCTGAGCTGAAGGAGTCGATCTTGTGCTGTACTATCCAACGTTCTATGGGTTCTTTTTCATTCCTTTATATATCCTTGAATCATTTTAGCTGATTACCATGAGTTATGAATATTTAAGTACAGCTCTTTTTTAAATAATTATTTCATTTATTTAATACAGATTTCAGAAAGTGAGTTGTAACTGTTGGCATGGGTATATATTAATACAGAAACTTAATTAATTTCATTAGTGTTTTATTCTAAGACAAGATAATTAAATTAATCATTATTAGAACACTCCACATTCCTGAAGGTAATTGCAGTGACTTCCTATGGATTCTGTCAATTATCTTGTTTTTAAATTTCAAATCCAAAAGTCATAATCTTTTAAGATTAATTTTCAACATCTCACGTTTTCACACTCCTCATTGTCTCCAAGGTGTGCCATCTTGCTTTTTTAGAACTTTGATTCAAAGCAGATCAACCCAAAGGAGGATCAATCAGATAAGGTAAGGAAATTGGAATTGCAGGAGATGGGGGAAAAAAAAAGCAAAACCTGAGGGATGCTGACAACGTAAAGTTCAGTCTAAATTGACCCAAATCCTGAAGGGACTTTACAAATGTGGAGGGGATCAAAGGCTCAAAGGTTCATTTATTATGAAAGTATACATGCAGTATATAACTCTGAGATTCTTCTTCTCAAGATAGCCACAAAACCAATAAAAACCATAGAAGTCAGTTCAGAGAAAAAGAGTAAACCCACCAGCTCCACATGAAAAAGAATGGGAACATGATCATCAATTCCCAAACTCCCCCTCCCCCACCGACATGAAACATAACAAGAAGATCATTACCCGAATCCTCCTTCTCCGCCATGACCAGAAGTGAGGCAGGAAGCAGGGTCTTCAAGCCAGGCTGAAATACAAAGCGATGAGGTGGAGAGCAAAATTGAGATCCTGAGGGCAAGATTGCTGTATCAGAGGGATTGTTGTGTTTTATGTTTGAACGAGATGTGCACACCAGATACAGTGATCAGACCAGAAGGATTCTCTGTTTAATGAATGGATTGAACTGCTGATTTGGAACAGGCAAAAGGTGGAGGTGTCTGTTTCACGATAAGCTTGTGTTGTGCTCTGATGTAGCAATTTTGTTGAACTTGGGCTCCCACAACTTTGAACACCTAATCTGTCTGTTCTATTTGCCTAGAGGGTTCTCCTCCATAATCCTGACCGCCTTTTACATACCACCAGCGGCCGAATATAATCAAGTGCTTGAGTTACTACATGTTTCTGTGTCCAAACAAGAAGACATTTCATCCCAAATCATTTCAAATCATAGTTGAGGACTTCAACCAGGCTTATTTGAAGAAAGCCCTGCCCAATTACCATCAGCATAAAACCTATAGCATAAGAGGCCCCAAGGATCACTTGGCTGTCTTTCTCCTACCTACATTCAGACAGAGGCTAAAGAGCAAAGCTGCAGAGATTAGGACAACAAAGAGGTGGTCTAGGGAGGCAGAGGAGTGGCTGCAGGATTGTTTTGAGTCAATAGACTGGGCCGTGTTCAAGAATTCATCTGTGGATCTGAATGAATGCACCATGGTTGATATGGACTTTATTAAAGCAGATGTAGATGAGTGTGTCACCACAAAATCATTCAGTCTTCCCCAGCCAGAAGCCCAGGATGAACCATGAGATACACAATCTGTTGAGGGCCAGATCAAAGTTATTCAAGTCTGGTGACCAAAAAAGTTAAAACAGGTCCAGGTGTGAGTTTTGAAAAGCCATCTCATGGGTGAAGTGGGAATTCTGGACTGAACTTGAATTAACCAAGGATGTTCAACAGTTGTAGCAGGGCTTGAATACCTTTTATAAAGTAAAATCAAATGACATAAGCAACAACAGGGCTTTGCTTCCAGATGAACTCAATACTTTGTATGCTTGTTTTACCATCGGAACATGGAGGAACTGTTCCGAACTTCCAAAGTCCCTGCTAATCATGTGATTTTAGTCTCTGAGGCCGATGTGAGATCAACCTTCAGGGGGGTGAACCCAAGAAAAGCATTTGGTCCAAAGAGGATACCTGGCCAAGTACTAAAGACTTAGGCTGATTACCTGGTTGGAGTGTTCACTAAGGTTGTTAACCTTTCGCTTCGGCCATCAATTATATTGGTTCCTAAGAAGAATGTGGTAACCTGCGTCAATTACTATTGTCGGGTAGTATTTATATTCACAGTGATGAAGTGCTTTGAGGGGCTGGTGATGAAACATATCAAATCTTGCCCTAGAAGTTACTTATATCTTCTCCAGTTTGCTTACTTGAGCAATAGGTCCACAGCATCTGCCATATCCTGGCTCTTCACTCAACTCTGGAACATCTTGACAGCAAAGACGCATATGTCAGGATGTTCTTTATTCACCATAGCTCAGCATTCAATAGCATCATCCCCTTCAAAACTAATCAATAAGCTCCAAGACCTTGGCTTAATACTTGTGCAATTGGATCCTTGATTTCCTCCTTGCAGACTCCAGTCAGTTTGGATTGACAACAATACCTCCTCCATGATCTTGATCAGCGCAGGTACACTACAAGGCTGTGCATTTATCCCTCGGTTCTACTCACATCATAATTATAACTGTGTGGCTAAAGCACAGCTCCAGTGCTAGATTCAAGTTTGCTGACAGCACCTCTGTCATAGGCCAAATCAAAAGTGGCAACAAATCAGCATATAGGGGAGAGATTGAAAATATGGCTGAGTGTTGTCATAACAACAAACTCTTACTCAATGTCAGCAAGACCAGAGAGCTGATTTTTGACTTCAAGTGGAGGAAATCAGAGGTCCATGAGCAGCCCTCATCAGAGGATCAGAGGTGGAGAGAGTCAGCAACTTTAAATTCCTTGGTGTTATCATTCCAGAGCCCCTAACCTGGGCCCAGCATGTAAGTGCAACTACGAACAAAGCATGGCAGCATTTCTACTTCCTTAGGAGTCTGTGAAGACTTGGAAAGATACTGTACCTAAACTTTGACAAACTTCTATAGATGTGTAGTGGATATTATATTGACTGGCTGCATCACAGCCTGGTCAGGAAATAACAATACTCTTGAATAGAAAATCCTACAAATGTAGTGGACACGGCCCAGTCCATCACAGGTAAAGCCTCCACAGCAATGAGAACAACTACACAAAACATGACACAAGAAAGCACAATCGAAATCAGTGATCCCCACCACCCAGGTCATGCGCTCTTCTCACTGCTGCAATCAGGAAGAAGGTACAGGAGCCTTCAGAGTCGCACCATCAGGTTCAGGAATGGTTATTATGTCTCAACCATCAGGCTCCAGAACAAAAGGGGACACCTTCACTAAACTACACCTGTCCCATCACTGAAATATTCCTGCAACCTTGCAACCTATGGACTGACTTTCAAGGACTCTCCATCTCATGTTCTCAGTATTCATTACTTCTTTATTATCACTATTTCTTTCTTTTTGTATTTCCACAGTTTGTATCTTGCACACTGGTTGAATGCCCAGGTTGGTGCAAAATTTCATTAATTCCAGTATAGTTATTATTCTATTATAGATTTATTGAGTATGCCTACAGGAAAATTAATTTTATGGATATATATGATGACATGTACAGGTATCTACTTTGATAATACATTTATTTTGAACTTTGAACTTCAAAATTTGATTGCAGTTCCAACAATTCTCAATTACTTGACATCTGGGAAAAAAAAAAACAATCCATTTATGTGGTGTCCACCGTAACCATTCATTTTCCCCTACTACTGAAACACAGTGATACAGCAAGTGGGGCTGCTGACTCTAGTGTTACCCAGTTCAATCTGCCCTTCAGTGCTTCCTGTGGTGGAACTTGGATGTTCTTGTTGTGAGCACACGGGATCCCTGCAAGTACTCTGGTTTCCGCACATGCCAAATTCGTCACGGTCAATTGTTCCTGGTGACTAAATGAATGGATGAATCTTGGGAGGGGTTGTTGGGAATGTGGGGAGAAAAATTGTGTTACTATTATCTGATTCTTGGTGACTGGGTTGGACATAAGTAAAATAAAAAAAATGCTGGAGGAACTCTACAGGTCAGCTACCCTTTATGGAAAGAAATGAACAGTCAACATTTCAGGCTGAGACCCTTCATCGTGACTGGAGAGGAAGGGGGAAGAAGCCGGAAAAGAATAGTGTGGGGAGGTGAAGGATTGAAAGCTGATAGGCGAAGTGAGCTGCGTAGTGAAGAGGAGATGCAGTGAAAATTGGGAGATAATAGGTGGGAAATGTAAAGGGCTGAAGAAGAAGAAATTTGATAGGAGACGAGAGTGGACCACGGGAAAAAGGGAAAAAAGGAAAGAGGAGGAATACCAAGGAGAGATGACAGGCATGTGAGGAGAGGAGAAGAGGTAAGAGGGGAGCCAGAGTGGGGAAAATTACCATAAGTTAGAGAACTTGATGTTCAAGTTGGAGGCTCGCCAGAGAGAATATGAGGTGTTGCACCTTCAACCTGAGACTGGCCTCATATCTTGGACAAGATATGTGACTCTGACACTGGCTACAGCATATGCCATTTACAAAATTAACTGTAGTTATTTGTCAGGATGCTCTGAAAACATCTCCCAAACTCTCAACTTCTTCCACCAAGTAGACCTAGTGCAGCAGTTGTGTAGGAACTCAAACACTTCTAAGTTCCTCCAAGGTGCATACCATTTACTTACGCTGTTGTTCCTTCAGTTTAGCTGGGTCTGAATCCTGGAACCTCTCCTTGGACCTGTTAAGGAAATACTTTCACCAGAAGGACTGCATCATTTCAAGAAATTGGCTTATCACCTCCTTCTTGAAGAGCAATTAATGATAGAAATAAAAGTTGTCCCAAAAATGAATTTGAAGGTATTAAAATACTACGCATTAAATAATCAACACATGATGGTGTCAATAAATGGTTGAGCTTATGTTAAATTTAATATAGAAATACACAGATTAGGCATAATGCATGGTCAGTTAATGTCTTAGGAGAATATCCTAAACTAGTCATAGTCATAGACATAGTCATAGTCATACTTTATTGATCCCTGGGGAAATTGGTTTTCGCCACGGTTGCACCATAAATACTTAAATAGTAATAAAACCATAAATAATTAAATAGTAATATGTAAATTATGCCAGGAATATAAGTCCAGGACCAGCCTATTGGCTCAGGGTGTCTCAGAGTTGTAAAGTTTGATGGCCACAGGCAGGAATGACTTCCTATGACGCTCTGTGTTGCATCTCGGTGGAATGAGTCTCTGGCTGAATGTACTCCTGTGCCAAACCAGTACATTATGTAGTGGATGGGAGACATTGTCCAAGATGGCATGCAACTTGGACAGCATCCTCTTTTCAGACACCACCATCAGAGAGTCTTATAAAAGATCATTATTCATTAATTTTAACTGTTTTGCTCCCTAAAAATATTACCTGATGTCATGAACTTCATTAAGTCCATTTTATTGGAAATTCACAGCAGATCCAGTGTGTTATTTTTATTGCTAAAATGTGATCACTAAGTGAAAAGTTGATTTATAAATTCCTAAGCATCTATATTTTAAACAATGCAGGACTTACAACATAAGATAGCTCTTAAACTGAGCACCTTGTTCAATCTTGCTGTATGCTTCCGAAACACGGACTATAACACCAGAACTCCAAAGAAACTTAGAAGCAACAGAAATGTGGTTTCTTAGAAGAATATTGAAAATATCATATAGAGATAGGGTAACTAATGAGACAGTACTCCAACATGCCCATACAAAAAGATCTTTAATGAGAACATTAGACGAGAGGAAACTTAAATTCCTGGGCCATGTCATCAGAAAGTAAGAAATAGAATGCCTCATATTACGAGGCCGTATGCCAGGGAAACGTGGAAGAGGAATGCGAAGAAGAAAATATATGGACACTGTGAAAGAACTAACAGATCTAAGTGTGCGAGATATCATTGACGCTGCATAGGATCACTTGATGTGTAAAGCCATGAACCCCCAAGCGTGTAACGTGCAAGGCAAATAAAGAAGAAGAAACTGAGCATAGAACACAGAACAATACAGCACAGTACAGGCACTTCAGCTCTTGATATTGTCCTGACCTTTTAATCTACTCCAAGTTAAATCTAACCCTTCCCTCCCACGTGGGCCCCAATTTTCTTTTACCCCTGTATCTATGCAAGAGTCTCCTGACAATAACTTCCTTACACTTATCACCTTCTGTGAAGAAAAAAAAGAACTTCTGACATCTAATCATGTAAGTTGTGCCCTCTTATAATAGCCTCTTATATTATTATCTTAAAACCCTCCAGCAAATCACCTCTCATCCTCCTTCGCTCCAAAGACAGAAGCCCTAGCTCACTTAATGATCCTCATAAGACATTCTGGTAAGTCACCTCTGCAGCATAATTAAAATTTACACATCCTTCCTATAATGAGGTGGCCAGCACGAACATTAAACTCTAAGTGAGATGTAACCAGAGTTTTATAGAGCTGCAATATTACCTCATGGGTCTAGAATGCAATCCACCAACTAATGAAGGCCCACCATAACATGCACCTTCTTAACCACACTATCAACTTGTATGGCCATTGAAGGGAGGTGATGAGAAATATCATATAAAAATCCTTAAAATATGTACAATGGAGACTACATAACACTAATAGCAAGCTGAGAAACAAGAAAGGAACATTAATAGACGTGGTGCTAAAATTTACGTCACACTGCACATGGATATTTGGTATTGTTTTATTGCTAAGTGCAGTTGAAACTTGCATATGCACACTGAGTGCAGAGCCCAATTCTATTAGTGACACCAATTGCTGCTGCAGCATTGAAAAGTGTGTGTGTGTGTGTGTGTGTGTGTGTGTGTGTGTGTGTGTGTGTGTGTGTGTGTGTGTGTGTATTGAAGCAGAAGCGAATCTAGAAGAAAGGAACAGCTCAAAGAGCAATTTGTGAGGATTTTAACATATAAGTCAGCTATAAATACCATGCCAATGATCGAATTGTCAGACCTTTGTAACAGGAATACAAGAAAATAGGAGGATAAGTGGGCCATTTGTTCCCTCAGGTCTGCTACACCATTCAATATTATCATTGGTGATCTATACCAGCCTCAAATTTTCTTCTGTGTTTGATTCACATAACCCTCAATTCCCCAGTATTTCAAATATTTATGTATCTCCACTTTATGTAAGTGTAAAACTCTGGCTTCCACCATCCTCAGCGGCGGGGTATTGCAGATGTTCACCTTACATTGAAAACAATAATTTATCTGCACAAGATAAGCTCAGATCCTATGACCAGCATGACCCTTGGCTTTGTATTCACACATCCAATATCATGACTCACTGACCAAAGGCAAATGTGTCCCAAATCAGTCCCACGCCTTGAATGACCTGTTCTGTGCCTTCAGTTGTGAATTTTAGTGCAATATTTGGTTTGAACACAAAAATCATGCATGTAGCTTGGTCTTTGAAATATGTCCCTGATCTTCAATAAGGCAATGATTTCTAGCACAGCATCAATTACGTAAAGACAGCTGCTGACCAAGAATAAGTCTTAGGTTGCTAGGGAACCAACTACCACAGTCACAATTAAAAGGACAATTACATAACCCCACTAAACAGTGAATTACGGGCGTGCGTGACTGAATGAATCAGGATGTGCACTTAAACATCTTGAAAGTAAGGCCATGAATGATACAGGAGCTTAACAAGAACATATTCCTTCTCTGCAGTCAGCTGGAACGCCAATGGGAGAATATGGTGTGCTACTTAAGGAACATAATAGGTATGAGATGATCTTTTATCTCAGAAACCTGGACATTTGAAGAATTAAGGACACGTCTCTTCATGTATCTTTTTATGTTATATATGATATATCCTTTACATGTGACTTCTATTACTATGCATTCAGGAACCCACTTTAGAAAATGGGGAGAATATTTCACAAATTTTCATTGAGGCAACATTAGATAGTAAAGTATTACATCGATGCAGCAGGGGCTAAATTTAAAAGGCAACTCTGAACGTAAACCTGAAATGTTGCCATATGATGCCAAAACAATTCATCCTTTCTTTCTGTCTCCTAAAATTCCTAATTACAACATTGAGGACATTTTCAAAAGGCAATGCCTCAAATAGGTGGCATCCATTTTTATGGACCCCCTCCCCCCACTCCACCACCTGGGATATGCCCTCTTCTCATTACAGCCATCGAGGAGGGGGTACACACACTCGATGTTTTGAAAACAGCTTCATCCCCTCCATCACCAGATTTCTTAATGGACCATAAACCATGACGACTATATGCTTTTATTCTCTTTTTGCATTACTTTTTTTATATATTTCTTATTGTAACTGATAGTGATTTTTCTTTTACATTGTTGTTTTGCAGCAGCAGTACAGTGCAAATTTCATTGCATACATCAGTGATAATAAACCTGATTCTGAATCTGATAGATGTTAAAAAAATAAGTTTATTCTATTGTAATTGTTTGCCTATGTCAGCTACAAACTAAAACTAATGGTTACATTAATCTAATTTTTTAAAATCTAAACTGGAAATAGTGTATTTATAGGAATTAATTGTAATTACAAAATGAGCTTTTCCTACACCTTACCATTTGCATTTCAAGATTGGCATTCAACATAACCTGGCATTTTTTTTCAGTTACATCCATAAAATATTCTTTTGCCCTCAATAATTCACCTATCCTGTTCAAATTTTCATATGCATCAATACCATATGTCATATATCGATACTGGATGTAGGGGTAGAGGGGTGGGTTGGCAAGTTTGCAGACGACACAAAGGTTGGTGGTGTTGTAGATAGTGTAGAGGATTGTCAAAGATTGCAGAAAGACATTGATAGGATGCAGAAGTGGGCTGAGAAGTGGCAGATGGAGTTCTACCCAGAGAAGTGTGAGGTGGTACACTTTGGAAGGACAAACTCCAAGGCAGAATACAAAGTAAATGGTAGGGTACTTGGCAGTGTGGAGGAGCAGAGGGATCGGGGGGTACATTGTCCACAGATCCCTGAAAGTTGCCTCACAGGTGTATAGGGTAGTTAAGAAAGCTTATGGGGTGTTAGCTTTCATAAGTCGAGGGATAGAGTTTAAAAGTTGCAATGTAATGATGCAGCTCTATAAAACTCTGGTTAGGCCACACTTGGAGTACTGTGTCCAGTTCTGGTCGCCTCACTATAGGAAGGATGTGGAAGCATTGGAAAGGGTACAGAGGAGATTTACCAGGATGCTGCCTGGTTTAGAGAGTATGCATTATGATCAGAGATTAAGGGAGCTAGGGCTTTACTCTTTGGAGAGAAGGAGGATGAGAGGAGACATGATAGAGGTGTACAAGATAATAAGAGGAATAGATAGAGTGGATAGCCAGTGCCTCTTCCCCAGGGCACCACTGCTCAATACAAGAGGACATGGCTTTAAGGTAAGGGGTGGGAAGTTCAAGGGGGATATTAGAGGAAGGTTTTTTACTCAGAGAGTGGTTGGTACGTGGAATGCACTGCCTGAGTCAGTGGTGGAGGCAGATACACTAGTGAAGTTTAAGAGACTACTGGACAGGTATATGGAGGAATTTAAGGTGGGAGCTTATATGGGAGGCAGGGTTTGAGGGTGGGCACAACATTGTGGGCCGAAGGGCCTGTGCTGTGCTGTACTATTCTATGTTCTATGTTCAACTAAAACATTTTTGTGCTTTGTTGAACGTAACTAAACTGCATTCACGACCACACTCATTAAGGGATTTTTGTATGCCCATATTACAGAGTTGTGTTTCTAAAGAAATGTCTGCATTGCGATTTTCTATAACACAATTTCCCTTTTCTCCATTGATTCACACGTTACAAGTGGAAGTCCATTCCTAAGGAAAGGTCCTCTCTCAATAGTAATAGCTTCGTGGGTGCATAGTTTAAAGGCAGGGGAATTTTGATCATACTGTAGTCAGAAGACAAGGATGGTTGATTTATTTATACAAGTATCAATAGAAGATACTGCCTTGTCAGTTTCCAAAACCAGTCCTCGATGTGGCCACCCACAATGAACTGTCAACCTGCAATCATTATCCATGGTAAACTATGGTAAACTAGATCGACTTTCATAAAAGTATAGAAAGAGCAAATTTTTATTTTATATCATTTTGGTAATGATTTGTGAATTTTGTAAAGATGAATTAAAATTACTCAGCAAGCACAACATGGGGTAATCTATATTTAGAAAACTATGTGTTATTACTGGACAAAAAGAATTCAACATAGGCCATATAAAGTCACTAAACACTTTCACTTTGCAAATTTACCATCTAAGGCTTCTAACAATTACCTTAATATCCAAACAGTAACATCAATTTTCAGAAGTGAATTTATCTGTTCAACCTAACTGTAAATCATTATAATGGCAGTACCATGAAAGCAAAGAATCCAGTTTAAGAAAGAAGTTTATGTCCATCTACTGTACAACAATTGCTCTTTGATTTACTTATTATTGACTGCATATTTCATTACACCTTGAGATAAATGCTCCTTTTATTTTGTTATTTGATTACATTACATTAAGTGTTGATAGGTGACTTTAGAGAAATAGTTTTACAATCAAGTGGTGCAAAATATATCAACCCTTCATTAAAAGCAATGTTTAAGGACTATGTCATAGTAAAACTAAATGTTCTGAAATTAGGGGAATTTCTTCATATTATCCTACTTACATTGACAACATTCTTTTATTATGCATTTTTGGATCATCTTATTGCTGTTGTTGAGAAGCAAACAAATGACATGCTGTATGCATAGACCTGAAAAATGCATATATAAGCAAGGTGTCCAGTTAAATCAATTTACTTTCTTCCACAGTTTTGTTCTGCGTTGCATAGTTAGATGCAACTAGTTTACTGTAGAAAATGCACTTTCATCAGAAGGACAAGTTAATTGGTATACATAAAGCAGTCAGCCTAATGAGCTAAATCATAGACACACATATAGTTATTGAATTTTAATGTCACCCTGTGCTGGTGCTCCCCAAGAACATACACTGCCATTATTTAAGAATTTGTATTATTTTACACTGCTTTAATGAAACGTCTTGTGTATTTTACTAAGTATTCCCTTATTCTAATTTTGCTTGTGCTGAAATCTAGCACAGTTCCTTGACATGAGAGACAGTATTTTCTATCAAATATGCAAAAAAACCCTCATATTTGCCTTCTACCTTCTCAAGTACTTCTGAAAGTTATGTTTAATAAATATTTTATCAACAGGTACTTTTTGTAACCACAGTTCATTTAGCACATACCTGACTGCTTACATCAGCACATAAGAGTATTTCACACTTCTGTCTACAATACCACAACAAATTAGTAAACACAGATGTTCAATGCAAATATACAAGAAAAAAACTGGAAGGGTGAAAAAAAGATAATTTAAAGTATTTACTGCTGTTGGTAAATCTATCATTTATATCTGTAATACAAATTTAATATTTGCATATGTGTTTCTTTCATATTTCTATATATTAAATGACTGTCATCAGAAAAAAAATACTAAAATTCTAGGACCCAGCATGAATTTCATTTAATGGCACCATGCTTTCATCTGTAGGTCTTTGACCCTGAGTCAGGCTAACCATGTAAGACTTTGAAAGGTTATCTTATAGCATGCATTCTAAAGTAGTTCTTCTAGTTCTTTGGGATTGTGAGAGGCAACAACAATGATCCATGAATGATTGCTAGAGATATAAGAGACTGCAGATATTGGAATCAGGAACAACACACAAGATGCTGGATGGTTCCATAATTTATGGAGAGAAATGGACAGTCAAAGGTTCAGGTTGAGTCCCTGCATCTGAAATAAAATATAGGAGGGTACAAAGGTGGAGGGAAGGGGACCAAGAGCTAGAAGGTGATAGCTGAATCGAGGCAAAGGGAGGTGTTTAGGTAAATGGGGGAGGGGAGGGTGGAAAAAGTGACAGGAAAGCAACAAGAGGTGAGAGGTGGTGGCACTGAAAAAGGACTGCAGATGATGGAATCTGATGAAGAGGAAAGTGAAGTATGTAATTAAGTGAGGGATGTAGGAATAGCAGATGGGAATAGCGGAGGAGCGGGTCCAGTGGGAGGAGTCTATGTGTGATGGGCAGATGGTCTGCATTGAGGAGTGGAAAGAAGAAAGGAGATGGAGACTGGGATAAGTACGGGAAGAACTGGCTGGATCCAAAGGAGAGAGAAAAAGAGACAAATGAGAAGAAGTTTAACTGAGGTTGGAGAATTCAATATTCATGGCATTGGGATATAGACTAGGTGGAATAAAAGGTTTTGTTCCTTTACTTTATGTTTAGCCACACTCTGGCAGTAGAGGTGGTCAAAGACCGATATATCAGTTTGGGAATATTAAGGAGATACTCCCACACTAACTGGCAGCTCCGGACAGTCGTGATGGATGGAGCACAGGAGCTTGCTGAAGCTTTTGCCCAATTTGTGCATAGTTGTTGCTGTTTACAGATATTGTATAATGTTATTGACATAGGACTGGCCTCTGGAAACTATTAGAAGCTTGCTAGGAGAGGGGTCAGATGATTGGGTATGGACAAAAGTTTGACGTTATTTCCCTATTTGAAAAGAACAGAGATGAGGTATGTTGTGCATATTTAGTAGTCGAGTTATATTTAAGCAAGCTTTCACTATATATTGTCTGATTAAGCATTCTTCATCACGTAAATAATTCATTATCTGCTATATGTAAACATCTGTTAATTGCACACATCATTTCTACCACATGATAGGTGAGCTCAAAGTAAACTCAAAGTATACACCCGTATTTTCAGACTGCTGTCTTCATTTGAAATAATTTAATGTTTTGAAGTTACAAAACATAACATTGACAATGAGGTATTTTTAAGAAGGACGCGACATGGCTGGCGACCTGTTAAAGCAGAGTGAGATGCTCAAACTAAATAAAGTGCTGTGAGGAACAATCCAGTCTAAAAGAAAGAGATCAGGCCGTGGAGAGTCTGTCTTCAGAAGGGAAGACACGATCGAGTATATTGTTTTTAAAGGCTGTAAACAGAATAATTCAGGGTTCATAAAGAGTGAACACCAGGTGATAATAATCAACATAAACAATTAGATATGGTTGGCAACATCAGAAAGATTGACTAGCTTGATTACACAACGGGTAATTGGCTCATATATACCGAGCTATTGGAACAGTATTTTGAAACAAATGAAATAGCTAATGAGAAGTGAGTGCCAGTTTTACTGTGCATTAGGATTAAATGCAGGCAGTTTGCTTTGAAGTTTGACTGTTCCAACCAAAGCATCAGAAATGAGCTTTGCTGATATTATAAAAGTAATGCAGGAACACTTGGAACTAAAGCCATTGTTAACTTCAGAGTGCTCTAGGTTTCATAAAGGGAATCAAAAAGAAGGGGAGTCTATTTCAGTATTTGTGGCTGAATTGAAGAGATTGTGATTGTCAGTTTGTTCTTAATTATACACTGAGAGATCGCTTAGTTTGAGGAAACTTAAAAGTAAATATTCAAAAATGGCTCATAGCTGAACCACAGTTTACATTAAAATGAGTAGTGGAAATCATTGTTTCAAGGGAAACCCAGACAGAGACGATTAACCTGTAGTCAAGAATGAAAGTGAGCATGAACAAAATTGCATCATCTAAATAGACACTGACCTGACTGAACAATATGTGTTACCATTGTGGCAGGGGCTCACATTCACCAAACCAATGCAGATTTAAAGGCAAAACTTGCAGAAAATGTAACAAAGAAGGACACATACAAAGATCATGTCGGGCAGACAAAACTAAATGGTCTGCACAGGAAGGAGAGAACTCTAAAATGTCAAATCACGGTTTTCATCTGCAAGGTGTTGATGAAAAATCTGATAATGGTAAGAGTGATACAGGATTATGTATCCTTGAGATTTACAGTGTGAAAATTAATAATAGTCAAGCAATTTGGCTTACATCAGAAGTGAATGGCAAATTGATTAAAATAGTAAACAGAAAATAATCTGCAGATGCTGGGGTCAAAGCAATGCTCACAACACGCTGGAGAAACTCAGCAGGTCAGGCAGCATCCATGGAAATGATGAGTCCACATTTCAGGCCAGAACCCTTCAGCAGGACTGTAGAGGGAAGGGGCAGAGGCCCTATAAAGAAGGTTGGGGGAGGGTGGGAAGGAGGAAGCTGATAGGTTCCAGGTGAAATTAAAATGGTATTGGACATTGTCTCAGCTGTTTTCCATCATTCCAAAAAATGAGTTTGAAATGGGTACCAAACTGAATTCCAAAGGTATCAAATTAAGAACATATACTGGAGAAAAGATCATTCCTGTGGGAATGACATTCATAACAGTGAAATACAACAACAAACAAGCCACATTGAGCTTGTATATGGTATAAACAGAAGGACCAGCATTAAGGACAAGCAATAGAAAGATGATTGGCTGAGACAACTATAACTTGATTGGAGATCCATCCACTATTTGCATGTCACATTCCCTACAAAGAAGCCAACTAAAAATAAATTAAGAAAGGTACTAGATGATGCCATAATTGTCTCCATGCCGAGTAGCATGAGGTGTTGCCCAACAGAGAACAAACAGGTGTGGGTGCCAAGGTAAATGTCCCTGGGTGGAAAGCATATTGGACAAAGGAAGGGCCATGTAGCTCAGAGGAAGCATGTAAGTGACAAAAACAGTGGTCTGAGTGCAAAATTTTTCAAAGGCAACATATCTGAGAAAGCTTCTGATATGGTCATCAGGCAGTTACTTGCAAAATGTGACTTGGTTTTAAGCTGCTAGAAAGTTCAAGAAGCTTCAGGGAAGTTGCAAGCATTAGGCTTTTGTGAGAATAAAGAACCAGAATCTACTCTGCAGACATTAAGTTTATTGCATGAACTTCAAGCGGGAGACAAAAAGCTGCTTGTGTCCTTCTTTGTTACATTTTCTGCAAGTTTTGCCTTTAAATCTGCATTGGTTTGGTGAATGTGAGCCCCTGCCACAATGGTAACACATATTGTTCAGTCAGATCAATGTCTATTTAGATGATGCAATTTTGTTCCAAAGCCAAACTGGATGAATGGAAGGTGAAAAAGAAAGGAGTCAATGGAGATACAAAACCAGAGGCTGTGTCAGATGACCCAATTTAGGGCCCCAGACAGTCCTTCCAGATGAGGCGACACTTCACCTGTGAGTCGGCTGGTGTGATATACTGCGTCCGGTGATCCCGATACAGCCTTCTATATATTGATGAGACCCGATGCAGACTGAGAGACTAGTTTGCTGAACATCTACGCTCTGTCCGCCAGAGAAAGCAGGATCTCCCAGTGGCCACACATTTTAATTCCACATCCCATTCCCATTCTGACATGTCTATCCACGGCCTCCTCTACTGTAAAGATGAAGCCACACTCAGGTTGGAGGAACAGCACCTTATATTCCATCTGGGTAGCCTCCAACCTGATGGCATGAACATCGACTTCTCTAACTTCCGCTAATGTCCCTCTTCCCGTTCTTACCCCATCCCTTATTTATTTATTTATTTATTATTTTCCCCTTTTCTCTCTCTCTCTCTCTCTCTTTTCTCTCTCTGTCCCTCTCACAATAACTCCTTGCCTTCTTTCCATCTGAGCCAGCTGGTGGTGTAGTGGCATCAGTGCCGGACTTTGGAGAGAAGGCTCCCAAGTTTGAATCCAGCCAGCTGCATTGCATGCTTTCCATCCGTGCTGGGTTGAGCGTCGAGCTAGCAACTTGGCCTCATAGAAATAAGAAAGCCTGCTACAAAAATGGCGTAATGTCGGCGTCCCGATGACTCCACTCGGAGTTGAGAGCTTTCTTCTTCTTCTCTCCATCTTCCTCTGGTGCTCCCTTCCCCCTTTCTTTCTTCCTAGGCCTCCCATCCTATGACCCTCTTCCTTCTCCTGCCTTGTAACCCTTTTGTCAATTAACTTTCCAGCTCTTAGCTCCATCCTTCTCCCTCCTGTCTTCTCCTTTCATTTCGGATCTCCCCGTCCTCCTTTCAAATCTCTTACTATCTATTCTTTCAGTTAGTCCTGATGAAGGATCTCAGCCCAAAACGTCGACTGTGCTTCTTCCTAGAGATGCTGTCTGGCCTGCTGCGTTCTACCAGCATTTTGTCTGTGTAGTTTGAATTTCCAGCGTCTGCAAATTTCCTCATATTTGTATCAGATGATGGTGTGGATAGGGAAACCAAGAGGAAAGATCAGATCGTAAAAGAAGCAATAGAAGGATTAACAAGAGAACTCTCTAGTGACCTCAAGGCACCGTCTCAAGATCAAGATGCACAAACTAGAAGAAGAAAGTTGGCTACTGCTATCAGTGCCACTTCCTGCAGTCTCGGAGTCAACTCCTACAACAAGAATCTGAGCTTGTTTCACAGCCACAACTTTCATCTGCCAAGCAGAATGATCCCCCTTGTGAGAAAGACATTATTTCACAGGGTAAGGAATACTCCACAGTTATTAGTTCTTTAGATCTGAATGGAAATTTTTAAAAATATTATACAGTATACAGTGTATATAGTTGATGCATTCTATACTGAGTTGGAGTTTATAGCTAAGCAGGAGGGAATGTTGTGTATTTAATATTTCAGTTATATTTGAGTAAAGTTGTACATGTATTATTCATTTAAACAATTCATTATGAGTTATATGTAAAAATACGTTAATTGCATATGTCATCATGCGACCACATGATACGTGAACACCTCACTTAAAGTAAATTCGAAGTATACACCCATATTTTTGGACTGCTGTCTTCATTTGAATAAGCTTAATGTTTTGAATTTAGAAAACATAACAAGTTGCACCTTTGATCGCAAGGGACAGCCTCATTTGAACTCTATTAGTGGAGATAAGGCACAAGATTAAATCAATATGATCTCCAACTCTTGTTGGCTTTACAGAAGCTAAGAAAAAATGGCTGAATGATGAGAGCAAAGCTGAGTGCTTGAAGAAAATCTTGAAGAACACGACCAAAAAGCTTAATTGCTCTGATGACAGATATTGTCTGGAAAGGTCGACTGTTTATTCCCCTCCATAGATGCTGCCTGGCCTGCTGACTTCCTCCAGCATTTTGCATGTGCAATTCAAGATTTCTAGCATCTGCACAACCTCTTGTATTAAAAAAATGCTGTTGCATGGGTAAGACAGCATGAAAAATATTATTTTAAATCACTGCATCACATGCCTCAGCAGTGTTCACATAAAGTGAGAAAAAGCACTGAGTAATCAGTGTTGAGAATGTTGAAGTGCCAAAAGAGCAGCCAACTCATTTGCCAAAGAGAAATGATGCACAGCTTTCTATTAAAATACTATATTTCTATAAACCTTTTGAATTGCACACTGAGCACCACTGTTTCCAACATAAATACATTATATATTTTGCACAAATTTAAGTTTAACAGAAAATTTCAAAAGAAATTTAAGGAAAAATGGTGAACAGCTGGAAACTGAAGAAAAGAAATATGAGAGAGGGGGAGGAGAAAATTGTGTGTAATTCTTGTTACGTACCCCGTAACTGGGTTGCCAAACCAGCAGAAATGGATCACTCAGTTGGAGTCTGGATTACTAGAACTAAGGAAGTTTTATTAAAGAAACAAGCAACACAGTACTCTAATCAAAAGGATAATAAATGCAACAGTTCAGCAATGATAAACACACATGTACATAGAATTAAGATAACAGGATCAATCAAGCTCTATCATTGTCTAGGGGTAAATGACCAGTTTCAAAGTGACGCAAAGTTCAGTTCAATTTAGTTCAGTTCAGTTCGCAGTAATCGCTGCCGTGGGAGGTGGACAGTGTGGGGAAGGAGAGAGAGAGCAAAATGAATGAATATTCAAACGACTTCCACACAGACCTTCGCAGTCAGCTTGCGGGTGAGCCCTTTGTGATGTCATCTGAGGTCACCGACCATGACCCCTCCGTTTCCAGATACGATTGTTTCTCTGCGGTGAACCTGGCACCCAGGCAAGGGTGGACACACACCAGGTTCCCGCCGATCGTGCCTTTCCACGCTGTGCGTCTATGGCTTGTCCCGCGACCAGCCATCAAAAACTTCCCACCGACTTGTGGGAGATGCACCTCCTCCTGGGTCTCGTTACCACGGGGTGTTGTGTGTGTGTCTTGTCTTAGCGAACCTGTCCTTTTTTATCCCCCTGCTGGGGTATCACCTGTCCATCACTTCAAACAGTTCAGGGTTCAAATGGGGAGCCGATCTTGACAGCTCTCCTTCCGTTACACTCTCCCGTCCCTTCATTAACATCTCCAAATGCTGCTCCATTGTTTTCCTTACCTCTCTTTCTCCTGAAGACAGATGGCAGACCAACTGCTGATCCCACTGGTGCCAGCACAGGCCAGCTAACATCTTAATCTATGTGTATTCTTGTCACACTTCCCCCCTTTAAGGATTTTTACCGGGGTAAAAATTACAAACATGAATACATTATTTGATACACACAAATACACATCTTTATCAGCTATTTGGCTAATACAGCGAATTTGAAGTTGTCAACACCTGACAGACAGTCAGCCATCACATTTTCGGTTCCTTTTATATGTGTTATTAATAATCCCTTAGACCAGGCTCCAACTTAGCAAACTTCATAGTGGCGAAAAAACACTGATGAATTGCGATCAATGTAACCTCTCATTGGGTTTCGTCCCGAACCACAATAACAAGGGTCGTCCCATTCCGACTTAGTTTTCTCTTGCAAGGGCTTAGTAGGAGCGGGAGGGGTAGTAACCGCAGAGTTTTTGCAAAACTTCCTACAGTACCCCACCATCTCCAAGAGCCTTCTGAGGGCCCTCTTGTCTGTCGGGGTTGGGATGTCAGAGATAGCCCGCATTTTAGCTTGCATCGCTGCCAGGTAAGTGACCTTCGTGTGGCCAAACTCATTTTTCACAAGGTTCACTATCAACCTGGCTTCAGACAGCCGTATTACATCGCCAATACACACCTCTGTGTTCGTCAGCCCTTTCATCATTGAATTACTCATTCTATAGAGTTGTTGCTCACTAGGCTAGCCTAGTCAAACAAGCACCACCCAACGTCCCAGTTCTTTGCATCGCCTCGGGACAATAAAACACATGTGTGCGAGTCGTTTAATTACTTCTCCTAAAGAGTCGCTTTGTTCGGGGATTAAGGGAGAGACCTTATCAGCAGAGCTGGCCAAAACAATAGGCTTCTCCCATCTGGTCGATACCATACTCATCTTTTCAAAATGTTTTTTTTCTCTTATCAGAGGGACCCTAGCTTCATTGATTTCCGTGCTAACACCGACTAGGTTTGTTAGCATATCAAAAACCTGTGACCATCTCAGTTCGCGTCAGTCATAATCAATAACATCCTTCCTCCGGCGCAGCCGGTAAACCTCTTTCATGATTCCACCAACTGTTTCCTCCAGCACCTCAAAATGTCCACCGAGGTGTACCTTGTGGGCCAGGTTAAAAATCTCATCCCCATAACTCTTTTGCACCACCCCCCATTCCTCATCTGCGGGTACGGTACTTGGTTTCCCTTTCTTCCTTAGCACTTCCTCCTCCACACAATAGCCTACTGGTTCCCTTGTTAATTCTGTGTCAGAGAGAGCTGTCTCTGCCAAAACCATCAGCCCCTCATCTCGCTCCTGCGCCTGCACAAATTCTTTCCTGGCTAATGCTAAGTCTGTCTCAGCTCCCTCACTACCTCTTGTCTCACTACACTCCTTCTTTTCACTTTCTACCCCCTTCTCGTACAAGGTTGGCAGAAAAGTCTCAGCTAAATTTACTACCGCAGTCCCGTGATGAACCTGTGAGTCCATGGGCGGGGCCTCAATGCTGGCAGGCTGACCTGTCAATCTCACGGCTGGGAACACGATTCCCCTGGTGAGGTCATTACCGAGCAAGACTTCCACGCCTTTCATCGGTAATTCGGACCTCACCCCGATCGTGACTAGTCCAGAGACCAGGTTGCTTTGTAAGTGTATCTGGTGCAAAGGGACTGCCTCTGTCCCTTCCCTAATACCTTTGACCTTGACCTCCTCAATCTGGGTCTCTGAGCTAAACTCTAATACACTCTTCAGTATCAGTGACTGACACGCTCCCGTGTCTCTCCAGATCCGCACTGGAACTGCTTTTAACCCCTCCTTCACTGACACCAATCTGGCCGAGGTAAACCTCTCGCGCCCTTCCTGAACTTTGGCAGACCTGTCCTTTCCTAGCGGTTTGTTTACCAGCTCGATACATCCAGTCAAAATCGCCGTTTTTCCTTTTCCCGTCTCCTTCTTTGGGGCAAAGCACCTGGACGCAAAGTGTCCGACTTTCCCGCAATTATAACAGACGACCCCAGGAGACTTCCTACCAGACCGCTCCCGGTCTACCTTATCCTTCTCACTAGTCCCCGGCTTACTTTCTGACTTTTCTGGCGGACTCTCCCCGCCGTCCTGACTACCCTTCTGGTAGCCTTTACTCGGGGCAAACTTCATTTTATGCATCAACGCATACTCATCCGCCAACTTAGCAGTTGCGGCTAACGTGGCTGCCTCTTTCTCATCTAGGTAGGGTCTCATACCCTCAGGGACACAACCTTTAAACTGCTCAATCAGGATCAGCTGTAGCAGTCTGTCATTATCCCCCTCTACCCCCTTCGAGGCGCACCAACACTCACAACATGTCTGCATCTCACGGGCAAACTCTAAATACATGCGGTCCCACTGCTTCCTCGCATTCCGGAACCTCTGCCGGTATGCCTCCGGGACCAACTCATAAATCCTGAGGATGGCCTCTTTCACCACCTCATACCTCTGGGCATCTTCCGTGGACAAAGCTGAGTAAGCTTGTTGGGCTTTCCCTTTCAGTACACTCTGAAGCAAAACAGCCCACTTATCCCTTGGCCAGTCCTGACTTGTAGCAACTTTTTCGAAATGGAGAAAGTACCAATCCACGTCGGTATCGTCAAATGGGGTAACCAGCCTAACCTCCTGGATCACCCGGAACCCTCTACCTTGGTTCGCCACGGGCCCCTGCTCTGCCCTTATCCTTAACTTCTCCAGCTCAAATTCCCTTTCCCTCTGTTTCTCCTCTCGCTCCAACTGTCTCTCTCTCTCTCTCCTGCCTTTCTAACTGTTTCTCTTTCTCCCACCTTTCTAACTCTCTCTCCTGCCTTTCTAACTCTCTCTCCTTCCTTTCTAACTCTCTCTCCTTCTCTTCTCGCTCCAACTGTCTGTCCCTCTCTTTCTCTTCTCGCTCCAACTGCCGTACCCGGAACTTGTGCTAGAGTCTCAGTTTTTCAAGCTGCACCTGTACCGCGTCTCCAGCAGGTTTTTCAATAGACACCACCTCCAGCTCCCCTTGGGGAAACACACCTTTAGATACATAGTGCTCTACGATAGCTCTGTGTATCTCCTCTCTCCTCATTGTCGACTTCCCCTTAGCAAGATTCAACCGTTTGGCCCCAGCTACCAATTCCATTTTCCTGGCATCCTCTAATGCCTCCAAGGTCGGCGCCTTTATAAATTCCTCAGCCTCCATTTCTGCTGTTTGTCTTTCCTTTCTTTCGGGAATTTTAACCCAATCAATTTACTCCGTCCCAAATTTAGTGTTCAAAATCCCGGACGAGAACCCCACTTATGTTACGTACCCCATAACTGGGTTGCCAAACCAACAGAAATGGATCACTCAGTTGGAGTCTGGATTACTAGAACTAAGAAAGTTTTATTAAAGAAGCAAGCAACACAGTACTCTAATCAAAAGGATAATAAATGCAACAGTTCAGCAATGATAAACACACATGTACACAGAATTAAGATAGCAGGATCAATCAAGCTTTATCGTTGTCTAGGGGTAAATGACCAGTTTCAAAGTGATGCAAAGTTCAGTTCAGTTTAGTTCAGTTCAGTTCGCAGTAATCGCTGTCGTAGGAGATGGGCAATGTGGGGAAGGAGAGAGAGAGCGAAACGAATGAATATTCAAACGGCTTCCACACAGACTTTCGCAGTCAGCTTTCAGGCGAGCCCTTTGTGATGTCATCTGAGGTCACTGACCGTGACCCCTCCGTTTCCAGATACGATCATTTCTCTGCGGTAAACCTGGCACCCAGGCAAGGGTGGACACACACCAGGTTCCCGCCGATCGTGTCTTTCCACCCTGTGCGTCTATGGCTTGTCCCGCAACCAGCCGTCAAAAACTTCCCACCGACTTGTGGGAGACGCACCTCTTCCAGGGTCTCGTTACCTCGGGGTGTCGTGTGTGTGTCTTGCCTTAGCGAACCTGTCCCTTTTTATCCCCCTGCTGGGGTCTCGCCTGTCCATCACTTCAAACAGTTCAGGGTTCAAAGGGGGAGCCAATCTTGACAGCTGTCCTTCCGTTACTCTCTCCCGTCCCTTCATTAATATCTCCAAATGCTGCTCCATTGTTTTCCTTATCTCTCTTTCTCCTGAAGACAGGTGGCAGACCAACTGCTGATCCCACTGGTGCCAGCACAGGCCAGCTAACATCTTAATCTATGTGTATTCTTGTCACATTCTAAACTGTTGTTAAATTGCTTTGCAATTAAATAATCCCAAGTACTGCTGATCCTTAGCAGGAAGCACAAAAGCTATTCAAATTTTCATTTATCTCAGGCTGTTAAGGAGTGAACAAGAAGGAATATGCTCTATTTAACGTTGGTTGGTTGGCACCTTGTCAAAGGACAATGGGTGATGATGATCATCGTCACAAGCCTGGGCAGAAGGTTTGGAGATCCTGAGATGCTCAATCGTCAAGATCTTCCTCTTGGTTTCAACAGTGTAATCCAAAGGAAAGTTTATGAAGCAATTAATTCCGCACTAATTTGGCTGCAGGAGCTGTCAGAAGGATGTTCAATGATATCCAGCCGCCTTAGAGGTTCCCCTCCGGATTTGTTATCTGGGTTTATTCCCGTAGCGTTTGTCTCTTCTGAGGCTGCCCACAAGGCAGTTGGAGCTATTTACTCATATAATATACCATAACTATATAATGCAATCAATAATCCAGATTAACCGAGTATAACATAATAGAGCAAAAAAGTTTCCTTTTGTGATTGGAAGTAAGAAATTTCAAAAGTAAATGAAAGATTTAATGAAAAAAATCTGGGTGCTGTAAATCATAAATAATACCATAAACATCTGTAAAGTTTCAGCAGGCCAGGTTGCATCTGTGGAAAGAGAAACAGAGCTAACAGTTTTCTTTTTTATTTCAGTTGTTAATTTAACTTGTTTTTGAAAGTTGCATCATAGGAAAAAGCCTTCACTAGCAACATAGGCACCATTGGAACTGGAGGAATTGTGACTGAAGGTAATTCATTGCCAATCCTCCTTTTCTCTATCCCTTGCTGTAACATTCCATACAACCTCTCCTGATACAATTTGAGGATTGTTGTTACAAACAATCTTTACTTTCTCATCTCCCCTCAGCACAACGCAAACATTGTTGTTTTTTCCTAATACCTACCTGAAATGAGACACCCCATTCATGAAAGGAAAAGAAAGACAGTGAGTTTGAAGAGACATCTGTCCCTGGTCCATCCCTCTAGCCAGCAGCTCAGAAACTATTTGAGAGCACAGAATAAAGAAATTATCTGTTGAGACTGATTCACTGGGAAAAATTGCAGCTCTTTGGACAGATGAGAAGGAGGATAGATGCAATCTCACTGAAAGAGAAACTCTAATTTTGAGATGAAGATTTTGATGGGGCAGACTATGTTGCTTTTGATATTGATTGCCTGTCAGAAAAAATTGCCAAGGAATTTTCTGTTTTACTTGGTACAGCGCCTGGACTCCAGCCTTCCCATTGTTGAATTGGTTGCTTCATCAATACACTTCTGGAGCTAATCACAATACTAGTTTGTTGGGTGATTTTGCAGCTTCAATTGAAACTCAGCTTCTTCCTCCAAAACTCCAAGTTGCTCTGGAACTTGAGTCTGATTCTTCGAACGCTCGAATTGCTGGCATCATTGTTAGAGATACAGCTGCTGAAAGGATCTTTCTGATGTATTACAGAGCTCTATTAATTTATTCCCTGATGGACAAGCAGAGATTTGGAACCATCACCTTTGGCAATAGGAAGATAGAAAATCTACTGTTAAATCCCCTCACTCCTGCAGTTAACAAGAGAGCAGCTAAGATTTCTTCATTCAGCTGTGTATATTTGAACCCCCCACTGAGAGCAGCACTCGACTGCTTTAGGTACTCACTCAACTGATGACTTTGGAAAATGGAAAGGATTCAAATATATTTTTTTCTGATCAGGGAGCTTTAGTGACATCTCTGATACATCAAGAGGCTATGAACAGTTTTCAGTGTGCTGCTTTATAAGGATGATCTCTGAGGCTCTTTTACACCAAGAGAAGCATGTTCAACTCTTTTTTCCACATTTCCACATTTACTTTTAGAGCCTCCGACAACATTGTTCTTGTTCAAATTTATTTGTGAAGCAAAGACTTCTCAAGAGATCTTGCTAAATTGGAGAGAAATAAATTGCTTTCTAAACACCTTAGCTTATTTGATGTCCTGTAGAATGTTCTCTTCTAACATGCTCACACTCAACCTCACCCCTCCCACATCTTAAATATTGCAGTTTCTGCTCGATGCAAACAATCTTCATTTTCTATTCATAGTTATTTCTGAGAGTAAAGCATTACTGGACCACTTGCTCATTTCAATATAGTTCACTTGAAATTCAATTGCATTTTTATTATCTCACTGAAGTATACTAATGTCCACTTCCAGATCATTTCCTATTAATCCAAAAATTCAACTAGTTACTTCCCAAAGATTTTTGTCCTTGTATTCAAAATGATTTTGATCAATCATTTATGGGATGTTATCATTCCTTGCCCTATTTTCTGTTTGGTCATTGCCAAGGACAAATAGAATTTAAGAATATTCTGCTTGATTAGGAACCTTGTGAATTTGTCACACATTTTCTTTTCAGTACTTAAGTATACATTCATTCACTCATTCATTATCCATTTGTATGTATGTTTATTTAATTCACTCTCAAGATCAGAGTACTGCTCACAAGGTAAGCCTTTATTTTCCATCCGTATATCTTTTGAGATGGTGCCAAAGAGCTGCATTCTTGAACCATTTCAAAGTCTCCGATGAAGGTGATTCCATAGTATTATTCAGAACCTTTGACAATGAAACACCAGCAAAATAATATCCTACTTCTCCTAAAGCCTGGTCATGAATAACTAACTCTTGATGATTCAAACTCTTGGACCTCTCACCCTTAATTTCATGACTTTGTTCTCTGACCACAAAGTCCATAGACCCCAAAGCTCTGATCCCACTTTTCAAGAAAGGAGGGAGAGAGAAAACAGGGAATTATAGACCGGTTAGCCTGACATCGGTGGTGGGAAAGATGCTGGAGTCAATTTTAAAAGATGAAATTACAACACATTTGGATAGCAGTAACAGGATAGGTCCGAGTCAGCATGGATTTACGAAGGGGAAATTGTGCTTGACTAATCTTCTGGAATTTTTTGAGGATGTAACTATGAAAATGGACAAGGGAAAGCCAGTTGATGTAGTGTACTCGGACTTTCAGAAAGCCTTTGATAAAGTCCCACATAGGAGATTAGTGGGCAAAATTAGGGCACATGGTATTGGGGACAGAGAACTGACATGGATTGAAAATTGGCTGGCTGACAGGAAACAAAGAGTAGCGATTAATGGATCCCTTTCGGAATGGCAGGCAGTGACCAGTGGGGTACCGCAGGGTTCAGTGCTGGGACCGCAGCTGTTTACAATATACATTAATGATTTAGATGAGGGAGTTAAAAGTAACATTAGCAAATTTGCAGATGACACAAAGCTGGGTGGCAATGTGAAATGTGAGGAGGATGTTATGAGAATGCAGGGTGACTTGGACAGGCTGGGTGAGTGGGCAGATGCACGGCAGATGCAGTTTAATGTGGATAAATGTGAGGTTATCCACTTTGGTAGTGAGAACGGGAAGGCAGACTTTATCTAAATGGAGTCAAGTTAGGAAAAGGGGAAGCACAACGAGATCTAGGTGTTCTTGTACATCAGTCACTGAAAGCAAGCATGCAGGTACAGCAGGCAGTGAAGAAAGCAAATGGCATGCTGGCCTTCATAACAAGGGGAGTTGAGTATAGGAGCAAAGAGGTCCTTCTGCAGCTGTACAGTGCCCTGGTGAGACCACACCTGGAGTATTGTGTGCAGTTTTCGTCTCCAAATTTGAGGAAGGACATTCTTGCTATTGAGGGAGTGCAGCGTAGGTTCACAAGGTTAATTCCCGGTATGGTGGGACTGTCATATGTTGAAAGATTGGAATGACTGGGCTTGTATACTCCGGAATTTAGAAGGCTGAGAGGGGATCTTATTGAAACATATAAGATTATTAAGGGATTGGACAGACTGGAGGCAGGAAGCATGTTCCCGCTGATGAGTGAGTCCAGAACCTGAGGCCACAGTGGAAGAATAAGGGGTAGGCCATTTAGAACGGAGTTGAGGAAAAACTTTTTCACCCAGAGAGTGGTGGATATGTGGAATGCTCTGCCCCAGGAGGCAGTGGAGGCCAAGTCTCTGGATGCTTTCAAGAAAGAGATGGATAGAGCTCCTAAAGATAGCGGAATCAAAGGTTATGGGGATAAGGCAGGAACTGGATACTGATTGTGGATTATCAGCCATGATCACAGTGAAAGGCAGTGCTGGCTCGAAGGTCCAAATGGCCTACTCCTGCACCTCTTGGCTATTGTCTATTGTTCAGGTGCCCTAATTCTCATAACTCAGATGATCCAGTCTCCAAAACCTGAGCCTGTGATATTCCGGGCCTCTGGAGACCCATATTTTCCGATGGTCCCAAAGCCTAGATCCTGAGATACTAAAGCTCAAAGTTCAAAGAAAATTTATTATCAAAGTACATATACGTATGTCACCATGTATAACACTGGGATTCATTTTCTTTCAGGCATACACATTAAATTCATAATAGAATAATCATAATAGAACCACTGAAAGGCCACACCAGCTCGAGTGTTCAACTAATGTGAAAATCACAACAAATTGTGCAAATCTAAAAATAAATAAATAAGCAATAAATAATGTGAACATGAGACGAAGAGTCCTGGAAAGTGACTCCACAGGTTGTGGGAACATTTTAATAATGGGACAAGTGGAGTTGAGTGAAGTTATCATCTTTGGTTCAACAGCCTGATTGTTTAGGGATAAGAACTGTACATGAACTTGGAGGTGTGAGTCCTAAGGCTCCTTTATCTTTTTCTTAATGGCAGCTGTGAGAAGAGAGCGTGAGCTGGGTGGTCCCAATGATGGATTCCTGTTTTCCTGCGACAATGCTGTGTGTAGTATGCTCAAAGGTGGGGAAGGCTTTGCCCATTGTTGGCCAGAGAGAACTGCAGTCTACAAATCAGTGAATTTAAATGAATCAAGGACAGTAGAAGTAAGCAAGCCAATTGTTTTGTTCTTGTCCTGTGCTTGAAGGAATGGAGGCTGCCATTTTGAGAAGCTGCTCTGTATCTTCCATCTAGTGAACTGTTCCCCTGCTGTAACCGAGAACCCTGTGATCTCAGTCTCAGAGACCGATGTTAGACTGCCTTTAAAGAGATTGAACACCTACGAGGCAGAATGTCCCGATGGAGTACCTGGTAAGGGTCTGAAAACCTGTGCCAACCAACTAGCAGGAGTATTCAAGGACATTTTCAGCCTCTCACTGCTATGGGCAGAAGTTCCTATTTGCTTCAAAAAGGCAACAATCATACCAGTGCCTACAAAGAATAATGTGAGTTGCCTTAATGACTATAACCTGGTAGCACTCACATCAACAGTGATGAAATGCTTTGAAAGGTTGGTTATGACTAGACTGAATCCCTGCCTCAGCAAGGACTTGGACCCATTGTAATTTGCCTATCGCAACAATAGGTCAATGGCAGAAGCAATCGCAATGGCTTTCCACATGGCTTTAGACCACCTAGACAACACAAACACCTATGTCAGGATGCTGTTCATCGACTATAGCTCAGCATTTAATACCATCATTCTCACAATCCTGATTGAGAAGTTGCAGAATCTGGGCTTCTGTATCTCCCTCTGTAATTGGATCCTCCACTTCCTAACTGGAAGATCACAGTCTGTGTGGATTAGTGATAACATATCCACCTCGCTATTGATCAACTCTGGTGCACCTCAGGGGTGTGTGCTTAGCCCACTGCTCTACTCTCAGTATACACACGACTGTGTGGCTAGGCATAGCTCAAATACCATCTATAAATTTACTGATGATACAGCCATTGTTGGTAGAATCTCAAGTGGTGACGAGAGGGCGTACGGGAGTGAGATGTGCCAACTAGAGGAATGGTGCTGCAGCAACAACCTGACACTCAACATCAGTAAGATGAAAGAGCTGATTGTGGACTTCAGGAAGGGTAAGACGAAGGAACACATACCAATTCACAAAGAGGGGTCAGAAGTGGAGAGAGTGAGCAGCTTCAAGTTCCTTGGTGTCAAGATCTCTGAGGATCTAACCTTGTCCCAACATATCAATGCAATTATAAAGAAGGCAAGACAGTGGCTATACTTTATTAGGAGTTTGAAGAGATTTGGCATGTCAACAAATACACTCAAAAACTTCTATAGATGTACTGTGGAGAGCATTCTGACAGGCTGCATCACTGTCTGGTATGGAGGGGCTACTGCACAGGAATGAAAGAAGCTGCAGAAGGTTGTAAATCTAGTCAGCTCCATCTTGGGCACTAGCCTACAAAGTACCCAGGACATCTTTAGGGAGTGATGTCTGAGAAAGGTAGCATCCATTATTAAGGATCTCTAGCACCCAGGGCACCCAGCACTCTTTTCTCACTGTTACCATCAGCTAGGAGATACACAAGCCTGAAGGCACACACTCAGCGATTCAGGAACAGCTTCTTCCCCTCTGCCCACCAATTCCTAAATGGACATTGAAGGTTTGGACACTACCTCACTTTTTTAATATACAGTATTTCTGTTTTTGCACATTCTTTAAAATCTATTCAGTATACGTAACTGATTTACTTGTTTATTTATGTTTTATTTTATTTATGTTCTTTTCTCTCTCTCTTTATGTATTGCATTGAACGGCTGCTGCTAAATTAACAAATTCTATGTCACATGCCAGTGATAATAAACCTGATTCTGATTCTGTTTGGGAACTGATTCTCACTCTGGGATAACCTAATCAAAGCAATTGAACATGGACACAAGGAGTTTCTGCTATTGACCTGCTAAACCTGAGATCATTCTCTGATAAGTTGTGTATTGTATACAATAGCAGGTTTGCAAAAGTAATCCAGTTGGCTTGGCCTGGTGTCTGAGTGACCTGGTTTGGTTGGTTTCGATCAGAATTTAAGAGAACGAAAGAAGTTACCCAAGGCATGAAGTTGTGTAGCCCTTAGACTACATCCACTGGAAGGGTCTTACAGGTCAGTCAGATGAACCATAGCAATGACACTAAAATGCTACATTTGAACTGGTAAGAAAGGAATATAAAAGCAGAGTAGGATTTCTAATCAAGGTCTTTGGTGTTTCCAAACCAGGCTGTGATGCAACAAGTCAATATACTCTCCACCACACATCTATAGAAGTCCATCAAATTTTAGATGTCATGCTAAATCTTCACAAACTTCTAAGGAATTAGATGCTCCTTGGTCTTGCTGAGATTAAGTAAGAACTTCTTGTTGTGGTACCACTCAAACAGATTTTCAATCTCTGTCCTATAGACTGGTAATACCTACCTGTTTCTAAGGCCAAATCTTTCCCCTATGGCAGCAATGCTCCCTCATCTATGAACCTGTGTTAGTCCCACTTGGCATCTTTCCCATCAGAAAAGAAGTGCTATTTGACATCCTGAGAGGTTCAGGCACTATTCATTGCAGCAAAAGCACCAAACTGAATACATGTGCATTTCTGTAAAGCCCTTGTGCATCTACATGGACACACTATCATTTACAGGCCTGTAATTGACATAACAAGATCAATATTGGCTCCTTTTATAATAGATATGAAGTTTAACCAAATACAAGAACTCCCCTGAAGTCGTCACCATTCCACCAGGAGAAAGAAACAATCCTGTAATATGCTTTGAGTAGTTGATTCCTTCAAGTCATATTGGTGGGGTCCTTCATTCTGCTTAACATCATGTTTTGTACCGTAAGGTTAATTCAGGGTATTGCTGGAATCTGAAGTTAGAAAATGGCAGTGATGATTTGAAACTACAAGCATGAAACTGATAAATATGGATCACTAAACCATGACTCAAACAATGCTTTTCAGTAAGGACAGCACATTAATTCCTCCGACATACTGGTATAGCCTTTGATTCAAAGGCCACAAACTTAAACTGCAATACATGGATGTGTAAGTAATCCCTGTCCTGCTGCACGGTTTTGAAATACGCAGAACTTAGAATAAGTAAGTCAACACAGTGGAGAAATACTCAACATTACTGTCCATGTAAAACCCTCCAGCTTAATTCAGTGTTCAGGTAAACCAATGTTAATGTACGCTTCAATACCAACACTCCACATCTCTGTTCACACCCAGTCAGCTCCAAATGTTGGCCCATGTGATCCATTGACCGGTACTATCGTCCTGAGAAAAAAAAACAATCTCCTCATGTGTCCACATGATGAGCACTTCTCAAAGAAAATGATCACAGGTTGATGGGACACCCTGTGTCAGCACTGCCCAGACTGAAAGTGAATGTTTCAAAAAAGTTCTGAATACTTTGTTTCTCTCTCATCAGAGTATGAGGATATCAAAGGAAAGAGCAAACATAAATTGTAATATTCCTAACTACCAATCTACCAGCCAAGTCAAGCAACACCTGTTTCACATTGCTGAGTCCTCAGATTTGTATAATTGATTTCCTCAATCATTCCACAATCCATGGAACTGAGCGGAAGCAATTCATCCTTATCCCAGAAGAAAGCAGAAGAAGAAACATAGACTAATATAGACCTAAGTACTTTGTCTAAATCACATACTGGATAAAGAGAGCAAAGAGGACATTAAATGCAATTGAATAACACAGGTGGGGATGGTGATGGCTGAAGCAGGCTGATAAGTACTTGTTGTTTGGAGAATATAGAGATTGATAAAGAGAAAGAGATAGGGTGAAAGGATGATAGAAATCAGCAGAAGAGATTAAGGAATTGTAAAGAATAATGCAAGTATAGTGAGATTCAGGACACTGGAGAAGAACACTGCAGATGCCAGAAATTTAAAATAAAAACAGGAATGCTGTTAGGCAGTGTCTATGGAAAAAGGAAGTGGGGGGAGGAGGGAGAGAGGGAGAGAGAGAATATTTCTATTTCAAGTTAAGTATTGAGAGCTGTAACATGCTAAGTCAGAAAATACAGTTTCTCAAACTTATGATAAGTTTCAACAGAACAACAGGAAGCAAAAACCAGGAAGGTTCGAGTGGATGTATGAAAGATAATTAAAGTGTCAGATAACTGACAACTCAAGTTGTTTTTGAGGGCTGGATGGAAATGTTCCACGAAGCAATCACCCAGAGTACATTTGCTTTCTCCAGTGTCCAGTGTAGATGTCATCAGCAGAAAGGGAATGTGCTGGTAGAGATGAAAAAATGAACAATGGATTTTGAAGTGATCTGTCTTTTTAGAATATTAAATAGTTAAGGAAGATGTGTCTTTTTGTGATATTATGTTGAAAGTGACAGCCTCCAGTAATTTACAACATAGAAAATCCTATGAACCTTGAAGGAAAAGCTTTTCTTTGCATCTTCCTAAGGCTTTCTTCTGTTTAGGTTTTCTTCACATTGTTTTCATACTTATTAATAGAGACTTTTCCCTGCAATTTATCATTTTCATGAGATTACCAGCTTGAATGAAGGAACACTATTGATCATGTTGCCATTAATAGGACCCTCACTTAGACTAAAAATATTGCCTGAAATACAGTTATGAAAATAATGGATGTTGCAATAAATTTGAGCTGAGAGAACACTGCTGCCTCTCTGGTCATATTGGATAAGTCAGAGGAGTTCAACATGATTCTTAATAAATATTTCTCAAGGACTAAACATAAATGTAAGCAAAACAAATTTGGATGCCACCTTTGAGGATGAGTAGATTTCAATTTTATCTGATACGAGGGCTGATTGATAAGATTGTGGCCTAAGGTAGAAGGTGTCAATTTTAGAAAACCGAGCACATTTATTTTTCCTACATTTACACACTTAGTCCAGTGGTCGTGGAACATACGGATCCCTTCTTTGTAGAAGTCGGCATCTTGGACCTTCAGACAATGGTCCACAGCAGAGGTGATTGATAAGTTTGTGGCCTAAGGTAGAACAAGATGAAGAAAAACTTCAAACTTTCTGCATTTTCACACAAAGAGTTGAACAGCATGTGCCTGTAAGTAGAGCTGTATAACTCATCTCCTTCTACCTTAGGCCACGAACTTATCAATCACCCCTGCTGTAGACCACTTCCTGGAGGTCTAAGATGCCGACTTCTATAAAGAAGAGATCCGTATGCTCCACAACCTTTGGACTAAGTGTGTAGATGTAAGAGGGGACTATGTTAAAAAAAATGTGCTAGGTATTCTAAAATTGACTCCTTCTACCTTAAGCCACAAACTTATCAATCACCCCTCATATAAGTGTATCGCCTATCAGAATAAATTAAATTCTGCAATGCTCTGAACACTACATATATATTTCTAAAAATAGGAAGTAATTCACCCAAGAATTTTTTTCAGTTTACGGAACATAGAAATATACAAAACATCGAAAACCTACAGCACTATACAGGCCCTTTGGACCACAAAGCTGTGCTGATCATGTCCTTACCATAGAAATTACCTAGGGTTACACATAGTCCTCTATTTTTCTTAGCTCCATGTACCTATCCAGGAGTCTCTTAAAAGACCCAATCGTTTCCACCTGCACCACCGTCGCCGGCAGCCCTTTCCATGCACTCACCACTCTCTGCACGAAAAACTTACCCCTGACATCTTCTCTGTACCTACATCCAAGCACCTTAAAACTATGACCTCTCATGCTAGTCATTTCAGCCCTGGGAAAAAGCCTCTGACTATCCACACAATCAATGCCTCTCATCATCTTGTACACCTCGATCAGATCACCTCTCATCCTCTGTCGCTCCAACAAGAAAAGGTCGAGTTCACTCAACCTAATCTCATAAAGCATGCTCCTGAATCCAGGCAACATCCTTGTAAATCTCCTCTGCACCATTTCTATGGTTTCCATATCCCTCCTGTAGTGAGGTGATCAGAATTGAGCACAGTACTCCAAGTGGGGTCTGACCAGGGTCCTATATAGCTGCAATATTACCTCTCTGCTCTTAAACTCAGTCCCACGATTGATGAAGGCCAAAGCACTGTATGCCTTCTTAATCACAGAGTCAATCTGCGCAGCAGCTTTGAGTGTCCTATGGACTCGGACCCCAAGATCCCACTGATCCTCCACACTGCCAAGAATCTTACCATTAATGCTATATTCTGCCATCATATTTGATCTACCAAAATGAACCATCTCACACTTATCTGGGTTGAACTCCATCTGCCACTTCTCAACCCGGTTTTGCATCCTATCAATGTCCCGCTGTAACCTCTGACAGCCCTCCACACTATACACAACACCCTAACCTTTGTGTCATCGGCGAATTTACTAACCCATCTCTCCATTTCCTCATCCAGGTCATTTATAAAAATCACGAAGAGTAGGGGTCCCAGGACAGATTCCTGAGGCACTCCACTATTCACCGACCTCCATGCAGAATATGACCCGTCTACAACCACTCTTTGCCTTCTGTGGGCAAGCTAGTTCTGGATCCACAAAGCAAGGTCCCCTTGGATCCCATGCCTCCTTACTTTCTCAATAAACCTTATCAAATGCCTTGCTGAAATCCATACACACTACATCTATGGCTCTACCTTCATCAATGTGTTTAGTCACATCCTCAAAATATTTAATCAGGCTTGTAATGCACGACCTGCATTTCACAAAGCCATGCTGACTATTCCTCATCATATTATGCCTCTCCAAATGTTCATAAATCCTGCCTCTCAGGACCTTCTCCATCAACTTACCAACACTGAAGTAAGACTCACTGGTCAATAATTTCCTGGGCTATCTCTACTCCCTTTCTTGAATAAGGAAACAGCATCCACAACCCCTCCAACCCTCCAGAACCTCCTCATCCTCATTGATGATGCAAAGATCATTGCCAGAGGCTCAGCAATCTCCTCCCTCGCTTCCCACAGTAGCTTGGGGTACATCCCGTCCGGTCCCAGTGACTTATCCAACTTGATGCTTTCCAAAGGCTCCAGCATATCATCTTCCTTAATATCTACATGCTCAAGCTTTTCAGTCCACTGCAAGTCATCCCTACTATCAACAAGATCCTTTTCCATAGTGAATACTGAAGCAAAGTATTCATTATGTATCTCTGCTATCTCCTCCGATTCCATACAGACTTTTCCACTGTCACACTTGATTCGTCCTGTTCTCTTACATCTTATCCTCTTGCTCTTCAACACTGGCACCAGTTTCATAAAAAAAAAGTCTATGAAGAGCAATTAGAAGAAAGTAAAGTATTGCAGAGTGGTAGATATTTGTGATGAAGTGAGACAAATTGAAAAATGCATTCCACCCTCAAGGTACAAGAAAAGAAATAACAGAACCTCAATAGTTTTCTCAGAAATTCATTGTTTGCTTTTGTATCAGCCATTGTTATGCAATTCAAGTTGTGCCTTGAAGTTGTACTGGATTACAATTGAATATAATGCGAGACTGAGACATATGCTTAATTAAATATGTTCAAGTAAAATTTCACCTACGGTTACAATTATCTGGTGTTTTCTTTAATTTCCAGTGGCTTGTAATTGACAATTTTCACTTTAGCCACAGAAGGAAGAAAAGCTAAGTAAATTATTTCAGTATTTCAAAATGGGATTTTCATTTTGAATTTGTAGTTAGAGTCATAATCATATAAAAATACAGCACAGAAATAGACCCTTCAGCTTATCTAGTCTATTATAAGCCTTTAAACTGCCTACTTCCATCAACCTGCAACATGACAATTGCCCTCCATACCCCTGCCATTCATGTAACTATCCAAACTGCTCTTAAACATTGAAACCAACCTTACATGAAATCAACCCCACTTGCAATAACAGCTCATTCCACACTTGGAGCGACCCCTTGAGTAAATTTCCCCACACTTTCCCTTTAAATCTTTCACCCTTCACCCTTAACCCATGACCTCTGGTTGTAGTCCCACTCAACCTCAGTGGAAAGAACCCACTTGCATCAACCTTACCTATACCCCTATAATTTTGTGTACATCCATTAAATCTCCTCCCAATCTTCTACGTTCTAAAGAATAGAGTCCCAACTTATTCAACCTTTCCTTACAACTCAGGTCTTCCAGTCCCAGCAACATCCTTGTATATTTTCACTATACTCTTTCAATCTTATTTACGTCTATCCTGCAGCACATACCATTTGTAATATGACAAGCCATCAAATTTTGAATCATTTTTGTGAACCTCCTTTGAACCCTCTCCAGTTTCAGCACATTCTTTCTAAGATATGGAGCCCAAAACTGCTCACAATTCTCCAAGCGAGGCCTCACTAGTGGTTTATAAAGTCTCAACATTACATCCTTGCTCTTATATTCTCGTCTTCTTGAAATGAATGCTAGCATTGCATTTGCCTTCCTCACCATAGACTCAACCTGCAAATTAGCCGACAGGAAATCCTGCAAAAGGACACCCTTGTCCACTTGCACCTCAGATTTTTGTATTTTCTCTCCATTTCAAAAATAGTCAATCCTTTCATTTCTTCTACCAAAGTGCATGATCACACACTTCCCACCACTTTACTCTATCTACCAATTCTTTGCCCATTCTCCTAACATCTAATTCCTTATGTAACCTCTTTAGCTCCTCAAAACTACCTGCCCCTCCACCTACCTTCATATCATCGGCAAACTTTGCAGCAAAGCCATCAATTCCAATATCCAAATCATTGACATATAACACAAAAAGTATCAGTCCCAACACAGACTGTTGTGGAACATCAGCAGCCAACCAGAAGAGGCTCCCTTTACTCCTGCTCTTTGCCTCCTGCCAATATGCCAATATAGCCATGATAGAATCTTTCCTGTAATACCATGTGTTCGTAACTTGTTAAGCCTCATGTGTGGTACCTTGTCAAAGGCCTTCTGAAAATGCAAGTACGCAACAACCAATTCCCCTTTGTCTATCCTGCTTGTTGTTTCTTCAAAGAATTCCAAATGATTTGTCAGGCAAGCTTTTTCCTTGAGGAAACCATGCTGACTGTGGCCTATTTTAGTATGTGCCTCCAAGTACCCCAAAACCACATCCTTAATGATTGATTCCAACATCTTTCTAACCACTGAGGTCAGAATAATTGGCCTATAGTTTCCTTTCATCTGCTGTTCTCTCTTTTTGAAGAGTGGAGTGATATCTGATATTTTTCCAGACTTCCAGAATCATTACAAAATCTAGTGTTCTTGAAAGATCAGTACTAATCTGTATACAATCTCTTCAGCAACATCTTTCAAAACCCTAGGGTGTACACCATCTGGGTCAGGTAATTTATCCACTTTCAGATCTTTCAGTTTCCCAAGAACCTTCTCCCTATTAATGGTAACTTCACACACTTCGTGATGTCTGACACCTGGAACTTACCCCATACTGGGTCTTCCACAGTGAAAACTGAATCAAAATAGTTATTCAGTTTGTCCACCGTTTCATTGTCCCCATTGCTACCTCTCCAGCATCATTTTCCAGTGCTCTGACATCTGCTCTTGCTTCTCTTTTACACTTTATATATCTTCAGAGACTTTTGTTATCATCTTTAATATTATTGGCTAGCTTGCTTTTGTATTCCAGCTTTACATTCTTAATGACCTTTTTAGTTGCCTTCTGTTGGTATTTAAAAGCTTCCCAATTCTCTAACTTCCCACTATTTTTTCTCTATTATATGACCTCTCTTTGACTTTTATGTTGGCTTTGACTTCTCTTGTCAGTTACAGTTGTGTCTTCGTGCCTTTGGAACACTTCTCCTTTGGGATGTATATATCCTGTGCCTTCCGAATTGCTTCCAGAAATTCCAGCCATTGCTGCTTTGCTGTCATCCCTACCAGAGTACTTTTCCAATGAATTCTGGTCACCTCCTCTCACATGCCTCTGCAATTCCCTTTATTCCACTGTAATCCTGATAAATCTGACTTCAGCTTCTCCTTCACAAATTTCAGGGTCAATTCAATCATAATCCGTTTACCTTAAGCTCTCTAATGAACTTTGGCTCATTGCACAACACCCAATCCAGAATAACTGATCCCCTGGTGGGTTCAACCATGAGCTGCTCTAAAAAGCCATCTCATAAGCATTCTAAAAGTCTCCATCTTGGAATCTAACACCAACCTGATTTTCCCTATCTACCTTCATATTGAAATTTCCCTATGACTATTGTAACATCGCTCTTTTGGCATGCATTTTCTATCTCCCGTTGCAATTTGTAGATCACATCCTTACTATTGTTTGGGGGGCCTGTATGTAACTCCCATCAGGATCTTTTTACCCTTGTAGTACCTTGGATTAATCCACAATGATTCAACACCTTCTGACCTTATGTCACCACTTTCTAATGATTTGATTTCATTTTTTACCAAAAGAGCAATGCCACCCCCTCTGCCTTCCTGCCAGTCCTGTTGATACAATGTGTATCCTTGGTTATTAAGCTCCCAACTATAATCCTCGTTCAGACATGATTCAGTAATGCCTACCATATCATACATACTAATCTATAACTGTGCTACAAATTCATATACCTTATTCCATATACAACGTGCATCCAACTATAACACCTTCAGTCTGGTGGTCACCTTTTTCGATTTTGTCCACCTTTTATATTGAAACTCAACCTGCTGACTGCAATTTTGCCCTAACATTACACTCTTCTTGCTAGTAGTCTCACTACACATTGCTTCTGTCTGTAAACAACCTACCTATTCTTCAGCACTCATTCCACTTCCCATCCCTTTGCCAAATTAGTTTAAACCCACTGGAAGAACTCCAGCTAATTTGCCTGCAAGGATATTGTACCCCACTGTGTTCAGGTGAACCCATCTCTTTTGTACAGATCATCCCTTCCCCAGAAGAGATCCCAATGATCCACGGTGCTGGCACCACCATAGCACGTCCACAACTTGCTAATTTAAACCCGTATATCTTTGGAATGTGAGAGGAAAGTGAGACACCTGCAGGATATGCACAGTCACAAGGAGAGCGTACAAACTCCTACCAGAGAGCAGCAAAAATTGAATCCAATCACTAGCACTGTAAAGCAATATACCATTGGTGCGCTACTGCGCAGCTCATTTTGTACGTGTTCCCCTAGGATTAGACATTTTGAGCCTTGAAGGAAGACACTGGCTGTATACTCTTTCTATGGCTCTCATAGTATAACAGAAACTTTAAGTCTGGGATAAGATAAGTGATAGCTAATGGTGCATCTCCAAGTGGAGCGCAATTTACCTGATTTCCAACCTGGAGATAAGGAGAAATGTCAATTAAATTGTTTTTCCCTGATTATATTTTCTATATTTTAATCTTTTTTTTGTTTAGGTTATTTTATTACTTTAATAAAGATATTAAATAAACTAGTTGTAACTAGATTAGTTATGCATAAGTTGCTTTTTAATTTGTTGCATAATATGAAACAACCAGTCATACTAGCATTTATTGTCCATGCCTAATTGGTAGTTAAGAGACTGGTGAATACGAAGTCACATATAAATGAGATTGTGTGTGTATGGCAAATGAACATTTTTCATTCTAATTATTTTATCATTTTGAAAAAAAAAAGTCTTAATTTTAGAGACAACTGCATTGGAAGCACATATTTAGCATATCAAATTAAACTGATACTCATCTCTTGCTGCTGTGAATTCATTTATTCATTCTTTGTTTGTAATTGGCAGTGAGCATTTCAGGAGAAGGAATAATTATGCAACTTCTAATATTAACAGCTCTCAAAAGTTGATTACATTAGTGAAGGTAGAGGAACACTGGTCCATCAGTACTCATTGTTATTAACAAGAAAACATCTATATTTTCTCAATCCCTTTAAATCTTCTTGGGTAGTCAACCTATGCTTAGGAACAATTTCAAAGATGCTTGCCACCCTTTAATAATCTGTTTCACAATACATTACTGAAAGAGTTGTAATTGGACAACCCATGCATGTGATTTTAAAAAAGACATATTACAGAGTATGTTACCTCCAGGAAGACCATCCTTTATTATCTGTTCCTAATTGACCTGGTTTAAGATGGAACTGGTGAAGCCCAGTGACTACTTATCGGCAGCAAGCAGAACAAAGAATGCAACTAAATATTTTATTGATAACAAATCTTCTGGTAAAATTTATGGTAAACGATTACTGCAATCAATGGAGAATTGGGCGAAGGTGAGGATGTGTCGAGGTTTGAAGTGAACAGGTCCGAGATGATGTCCATGCGAGTTTGGGACAGATTCGAGGGGACTTGAGATGAGGTGAAGTTGGGGCAAGTGGAGGCAACGCAAGGTTTAGAGCAGTCCACATAAATCGAGGGCCAGGAGAAACCCTCAGGAATTTCTAAATTGGCCTGGCGTTTGATCGATCTAAGGAATGATCCAATGTTTGGACGATTTAACACCAGGCCAGATTGACAAGGCAGGGTGTCGGGACCAAAAGTAAGGAGCAGGCGGGTTCTGCTCGGTGCCCTACAAAGCTTGATCGGCGCTACGCTGAACTGAGGTTGAGGTTGGGGCCTGCTTTGGCTCCTCCAGGCTTCATGTCTGTGGACTCACTTTCATTCCGAGCGTCATTTGCTTATTTTCATGGTTTGCATGACGTGTTTCTTCTTTTCTGCACTATAGGTGTTTGATGGTCTACATTTTTATGGACTCTTTTGGGTTTCTGTTTTGTGGCTGCCTGTAAGGAGACAAATTTCAAGGCTGTATAATGCATACATATTTTAATAGTAAATGTACTTTGAACTTTGACCCAGAGAAATGAATCAGCGGGGAAGAGTCTGGTCGGCCTGGAGTCACATATAAATGAGAGTAAGCATGGCAAATGAATGATAATAGTGAACTAGGTAGAGTTTTGCGACAAGCTCATTAAATATTAAAACAATTGAATTATATAGAAATTGAATTAGAGCAAAAGAACTTTGTGTATAGAAACATACCAAAATAAGTAACACACACAAAATGCTGGAGGAACTCTGCAGGCCAGGCAACATCTATGGAAAAGAGTGCAGTCAGCTGGGACCCTTCAGCAGGACAGCTTGCTAAGTTCCTCCAGCATTTTGTATGTGTTGCTTTGGATTTCCAGCATCTGCAGACATTCTCGTGTTTGCAGTCTCAATTTGCAGATAACAAGGACAACTTAATACAGCTACCATCACCCAAAATACTCAAGAGAAGAGAAATAAAAGAAAGCTGACTAGTGAAATTCATGATAAAGATGGTAGAGGAGGGACATCATAATAAAATGATGTTAACAGACGTGCAGCCAAAGTACACTCATAATGGATTTAAGTTAGAATGGCTTCCAGGGAAGAATATTCCCTGTTCTAAGTGCATTAGTAAACAGTCTCCAGATAAAAGTCCAGTCTGGCCCAATATATAAACAGTTTGGAAGTCTGATGAATTTGTTAACTGAAATATAGTAATCTCCTTGCAATCTTCAATAATTTTCAAAGACAAAGATAATTCTCTACTAATGGTGCAGCTCTATGCTAATCACTGACATTGCAAACTGGGCTCCAGCATTGGATGCAAACCCAAATGTTTAATTTTTCTTGGAGCACCTGGCCGATGTACCTGGAATCATTTGAGAATGAATCGGGGAAGATGCAACCAGATGTGGAAGCAAGAAAAAAAATATCCCGGTGACAGTTGTGCCTTTGCCAATCTACCAGCGGCAACCAGCTGCAGGAGCGTGGAGAGTTCGGAAACTCCTGGGCTACAGCTAGAGTAGGGAGAGGACATTGAGCATAGAGGTCTGAAGGGAGGTCAGAGTAATCTGTGTAATCTTGCAAAGTATATGAAAGAGGTAACTTGATATAAATAGTTTTAAATGACCAAACATGAAAGCAGAGCTGATGCTGAAAACCTGAAATTAAATTTGAAATAAGACACGTTGTTTCCCAGGTGCCAGGATCAAAGATGTCTCTGAACAGCTGGAGAACATTATCAAGAGTGAGGGTGAGTAGCTGAAGGTCATGATGAACATTAACACTATTGATATTGGTAGGAAGGAGGAAGAGGTCCTGGGCTGCGTGTAGGGGATTAGGAAAGAGGCAAAAAATAGGACCTCAAAAGGTAATAATTTCTAGATTACTCCCAAGTGCCAGCTGTAGTCACGACAGGAATAGCAAGATAGAACAGGTGAATGTGTGCCTGAGGGAATGGTGCATGGTGTAGTGTTTTAGGTTTTTGAATCACTGGATCCTCTTCTGGGGCAACAGAGAACTGAAGAGTGGATGCCTCGGCATGACAAGGGTTAAGAAAGTGTTCAGCAAGTACAGAACAAGGTCCTTACGAAAAATAAGACATTATGACGTACCAAGGACATGGCCAGGGTAACACAATGTAAAGATTAAAATCCACAATTTTTTAAAATCAGAACTAACACTAACTAAAACTAAGGAATAATTAAACAATTTCTTCAGAAACAAAAAGTGTAAAAGAGATGTGAGAGTAGATATTGAACCACTGGAAAATGATGCTGGAGAGGTGGTGATTAGAGGCAAGGAAATGGCGAATGAGCTGGATAGGTATTTTGCATCAATCTTCACTGTGGAACTTCCCGGTGTCATGAAGTGAGTGAAGCTACCATTGCTAGGGAGAAGGTTCTTGGGAAACTGAATGGTCTGAAGGTAGGTAAGTCACCTGGACCGGATGGTACACAGATGGTGATGGGGGTTGTTGGGGGGCCATTACCAGAAATTCAAGAAATTGATGTTCATGCCATCAGGTTGGAGGCTACCCAGATGTAAGTCATATTCTGTGCCCGCTGCTTCTGGTGTGGACTCCAGTATATCAGTGAGATGTGACGTAGATTGGGAGACTTTTTGTCGAGCACCTATGCTCTGTCCGCCTGAAGGAGCTGGATCTCCCAGTAACGACCCATTTCAATTCCACTTCCGATTGCCATTCCGATATGTCAATCCATGACCTCCTGTACGGTCACAATGAGGACACACTCAAGTTGGAGGAACAACACATTATATTCCATCTGGGTAGCCTCCAATCTGATGGAATGAACATCGATTTCTCAAACTTCAGGTAATGGAACCCCTGCCCTCTCCTTCACCAGTCGCCATCCCTTTTTCCCCTCTCTTACCTTATTTCGTTGCTTGCTCATCGCCTCCCTCTGGTACTCCTTCCCTCTTTATTTTCTTCCATGGTCTTCTATCCTTACCTACCAGGCTCCCCCTTCCCCAGCCCTGAAACTCTTTCACCAATCAACTTCCCAGCTCTTTACTTTATCCCTCCCCTGTCCAGTTTCACCTATCACTTTGCAGTTTCTCTCTCTCTCCTCCACCTTTTAAACCTACTCCTCATCTTTCTTCCTCCTCCAGTCCTGCCAAAGGATCTTGACCTGAAATGTCATTTGTACTATTTTCCCATTGGTACTTCCTGGCCTGCTGAGTTCCTCCAACATTTTGAATAGCATGTTGTTCTATTAGAACTCCTGTAAGAATGTATTATAATAGGTATTCTTTGTATGTAAGAAAGTGGTTAGAAGCTGCACAAGATTTCAGTTAGTCAATACCTATATAAAATTGTCAATTGTGTGCTGAAGTTACAGATCATCCTTAGCAAAAGGAAAAGTACCAGAGGCTTGAATGACAACCAATGTTGTTCTGCTGTTTAAGAAAGGCTCTGAACATAATCCAGGAAATTATAGGCCAGTGAGTCTGACCAGTTGTGGGAAAGTTAATGGAAGGTATTCTAAGAGACTGGATGTATAAGTATTTGGATAGTCTTGGACTGGTTAAGGATAGACAGCATGGCTTCATGCATGGTGGGTCCATTATTTGTTGAAAATGTCATCACAGGTAGATAGGATCATAAAGAAAGCTTTTGGCATATTGACTTCCATAAATCAATGTATTAAGTACTGGAGATAGGATGAGATGTATAAGATATTGCTGAGGCCTCACTTGGAGAATTGTGTACAGTTTTGGTCACCTACCTACCGACAGGAAAGATGTAAATAAGATTGAAAGAGCATAGAGAATATTTACAAGGTTGTTGCTGGGTCTGGATGACCTGAGTTACAAATAAAGATTTATTAGGACTTTATTCTTTCAAACATAGAAGATTGAGAGGAGATTTAATAGAGCTATACAAAATTATGAGGGTTAAGTTAGGGTAAATGCAAACAGGCTTTTTTCACTGAAGTTGGGTGGGACTACGACTAAAGGTCATGGGTTAAGTGTGAAAGGTATAAAGTTTAACGGGAACATGAGGAAAAATTTCTTCAACCAGAGAGTTTCTGAGAGTGTAGAATGAGCTGCCAGCACAAGTGGTGCATGCAAGCTTGATTTCAATGTTAAAGTGAAGTTTGGATATGTACATGAATGGTAGGGGTAATCATTCAGCACAGACTAGATGGGCTGAAGGAACTGTTTCTGTGCTGTACTTCTCTATGACTCTATAAATGATTCAGTGACAGAGGCTGAACTGTTCTCCTTGTGCACAAGTATGATTGGTAAATGAGTGCTAGTTGTCAGAGTCTAGTTGATCGGTGACAAAAGTGCAAAAAGGATGGGTTATACCTTAATAGGAGGAGAACTGATATCCTGGCCATCAGGGGTGACTAGTTTGGCAGGGTGGCGAGAACCAGAGCACTGGGCAGAAAGTGGAAGGATTGAGAGAAAGATAGATGTCATAACCTGTAAAAATAGGTAGGAGCAAAGCATAGACACATGGAACAGATAGAATAAAGTGTGTGCATTTAGGATTAGTACAGGTAAGGATGATGAATAGAGCATGGATCAGCATGTGGATTGTTATGATCATAACAGAGACTTGATTGAGAGGTGGACAAGAATGGATGCTTAATGTTTGCTAAAATAAACAAGGAAGTAAAAGAGGTGGGTGGAATGGTGCTAATCATCAGGGGCAATAATTGAGCTGCACACAGAGGAGATATAATGGAGGACTTGCCCAGTGTGCTTAAATAGATAGAACTCAGATTTAAGAATGGTACACTGGGACACTGAGGAACAGATTGGCAGGCAGATTAGGGAAAGATAGCAAAACAGTAGGATTCTTATAGTGGGTGACTTCAACTTCCCTAACTTAGCCTGGGACCTCCTTAGTGCAAGAAGTTTAGATAGGGCAGAATTTGTTTGGTGTATCCAGGAGGGTTTCTTAAATCAAAATGTACATAGTCCAATAAGAGAAGGGGTCATACTGGATCTGGTGTTGGGTAATGAACCTGGCCAGGTGACAGACCAGTGCAAGAACAGTTATGAAATGGCGATTAGAACTCCTTAAGTTTTAAGGTAGTTCAGATAAGCATAAGTATGGACAATGTGGGAGAGTATAAAATTGGAACAAAGGAAATTATAAGAGCAGTAGGCAGAAACTAGGGAGACTTAATTGGGAGCAAATGCTTTTGGGCATATGCACATCTCACATATGAAGGTTGTTTAATGAGCAACGATACAGGACAGGTATAATCTAGTAATTTTGTTCAGACATCTCTGCCATTTGTGATATATACATAAATCACCTGGATTAAAACATGGATGGTCAGTTTGTAAATTTAAAGATGATATGATGATTGTTGGTTTTGTGATAGCAAAATACAGTGAAATATGTCGATCATTTACAGTTAAGGACAAAGAAATGAGTTTAACCAGATTTGGAATGTTGCACTTTGGGAGATCAAATGTAAAGGGACAGTACACTATTAACTGCAAAACCCTAAACAGTGAAAGGGTAGAAAATAAGTTATATGGCATGTTTGAATAATTAGAGGAGATTGCTTCACCTTGGGTGATCTCATTTGCATCTTCACTGATCACAGGAGAAGTACCAGAAGATTGGAGGGTGGGAAATGTTACTCCTTTGTTCAATACGAGGGTTGATTGATAAGTTTGTGGCCTAAGGTAGAAGGAGTCAATTTTAGAAAACCTAGCATTTATTTTTCAACATAGTCCCCTCCTACATTTACACAATTAGTCCAGCAGTCGTGGAACAGATGGATCTTGGACCTCCAGAAAGAGTCCACAGCAGGAATGATTGACAAGTTTGTGGCCTAAGATAGAAGGAGATGAGTTATACAGCTCTCGTTACATGCACATGCAGGTCAACTCTTTGAGTGATTATGCAGAAAGTTTGAAGTTAATAACTCATTGGGGTGATTGATAAGTTCGTGGCCCAAGGTAGAAGGAGATGAGTAATTAACTTCAAACTTTCTGCATAATCATTCAAAGAGCTGAACTGCATGTGCCTGTAACGAGAGCTGTATAACTCATCTCCTTCTACCTTAGGCCACAAACTTATCAATCACCCCTGTTGTGGACACTTTCTGGAGGTTCAAGATCTGTATCCTCCACGACCGCTGGACTAAGTGTGTAAATGTAGGAGGGGACTATGTTGAAAAATAAATGTGCTAGGTTTTCTAAAACTGACTCCTTCTACCTTAGGCCACGAACTTATCAATCACCCCTCGTACAGGTAATACGGATCACCCTCAGAATTATAGACTAATGAGTTATGCTTCAGTCCAATTATTGGGGAGGATTCTTAGAAACAGGATGTATGAGTATTTGCAGAAGCATAGCCTGATTATGGAGAGTCAACATGGCTTTGTGAGAGGCAGGTCATGCCTCTCAAACTTGACTGAATTCTTTGAGAAAGCAACAAAACAAATTGTTGAAGGCAGTGCAGTGAACGTGGTGTATATTTAAGAAATTTGATAAGGTTCTCTTTGGTAGGTTCCTTCAGAAATTCAGGAGACAGGGCAAGCTGCCTGTGTGGCACAGAAGGCAAGAGGATGGTAGTATTCTCCCAGGAAGTCTGTCACCAGTGGTCTTCTGGCCCCTACTCTTTGTGACTTTTATAATTAACATGTATGAGAAAGTGAAACTATGGGTTACTATGTCTGCAGGTAGCATGAAGATTGGTGGTGCCGTTGGTAGGGAGTGTGTTGCACTTAAGGCATTTATTTGACTTTCTTGGATCTACGCTTTAAATGATTTGTTTGTAACTATTTTCTAGTTAAAGTTAAAGGTTGACAATTATGTTACAGTCTAACAAAGGTAAATTCATTGTCTATGGTATATCATGGCATGTGATGACATCACCTCCGGTTTCACCGCGTCTTATGTGCAACCTCCGGTTCGGAGAAGGTGTAAAGGTGGGTGCCATGTGTGCAGCATGATCATGAAGAGCTCAGTTTCTACCCACAAAGAAATATTACAGAAGCAACGCCGTAAGTTCCTATGAAAGTATTTGAAGTAAAAATATTAACGTGGTTTCTGTTAAGGAAGCGACGGTTCAGGTGGCGCGCATGTCGGCTTTTCAATTTCAAAGGCGGGGTCGGCTCAAGTCCGATGGTGGTTTGACACGACCCCCTCACCCGCTACTCGGGGCGGCTGGAGACACTCGCTAAAAGAAGAGAGCGCACGTGGTCTCTAGTATGAAACAGACGCTGTATATATTTGTATTTTTTTATCGACATTTTTCACCGCACGATGTTAATGTGGAAGAGTAAACAGTAAATGGTTAACCTTACTACGACTCTGTCTTCATTGGCTCTGGTTTAACTTGGTGTTTAGTCAGAATTTCAACACACTGCACGAGAACACTACAGTGAAAAGGCGAAATCATTAGATGTTTTGAGAAGTGGTACAATGGCTACACGATCAAGCATCAAGTCGCTTGCACTCAGCGCCAAGAGCAGTAGGACGTGGACAAGTGCGGCTGCCCTCGCAAGAGCTAAAGCAGAAGCCGCCAAGCTGCGAGCGTCATAAGCTAACCAAGAAGCAAAACTGAAAATGGAAAAAGCTGCCAGAGAAGCGGAAAACCAGTTGGAAAAGGCAAGGATAGATACAGAGTTAGAAGTGCTGACGCTACCACGAGAAGCTGATGCGGCCGCAGTGGAAGCACAAATGTTGGAAAACGCTGAAGAAATGCACGTTCTAGACGGAGTAGGAAAATCTATGTCAGAAAGGGCCAAATTGGAAAGCACCGACAAATATGTCCAATCTCAAATTGACCTGCCGTTTCATTCTCCCTCTCCATACTTGCCTGTTGGCGTCCCATCTCATGTGAAATCACAGGGAAGCTTGGTTGCATCGCGTCTACCTGTGGAAGACAACTCACAGTATGAAAGGGCTGCTATGAATACTTCCCGACACCAAACTTACCAGATCCAGGGAGATCAGAGACTAAGGCTGAAGTCAGAACATCAAATCACATCATGAACGTGCATGCTCAGTCATATGTTCTCCAACATATTCCCCCAGCTAGCACGCCACCTGCAGCAGAACCCTTGGTACAGTATTTTGTGCAACGAGACCTCGTCAACTCAGGACTCTACCAGTTTGACGATAAGCCTGAAAATTACCGTGCATGGTTCTCCTCATTCACCAGTGTCACCGGCGGAGTCTAGCTGACAGCAACCCAAGAGTTGGACCTTATGACTAAATGACTGGGAAAGGAATCGAGTGAACAGGTGAAACGCATACGCTCAGTGTATGTCAGCAACCCCAAGCTAGCCTTACACAAAGCATGGGAGAGACTTTGGGACAGCTATGCAGCCCCTGAAATTATTGAGAGGGCGCTATTTCAACGGCTGGACAATTTTCCTAGGGTGTCAGCCAAGGACCACACTAAATTACAAGAACTCAAAGATTTACTCATGGAGGTTCAAGGTGCTAAAGAAAACGGCTATTTAACTGGCCTGTCGTATCTGGATACCTCACACGGAGTTGGACCAATTGTGGACAAGCTTCCATTTGGGCTGCAGGAAAGATGGGTGTCTATTGGCTCAGAGTACAAGGAAGAGAACGGTGTTCGATTCCCTCCCTTTGAGTATTTTAGTAAGTTTGTGTGCAAGGAGGCGAAGAGGTGAAATGACCCTAGCTTTGTGAATCAAGGCAGCACCAAAACTCACACCAACCCAGTTAAATCTATTTTGAACAATTTTGTCATCAATAAACCTGTCTCTGTGCATAAAACCAAAGTCTCCGCAATCAGCAATGACCTTAGCAAGAATTGCCCATTGCAGAACAAACCCCATCCCCTCAAAAAATGTAGAATGTTTCGAAACAAACCCTTTGATGAAAGAAAGGCCCTTCTCAAGGAAAAAAGAATATGTTTTAAGTGCTGTTCCTCTACCTCCCACCTTGCTAAAGAGTTTACACTCCCCGTAAAGTGCTCGGAATGCAACAGCACTAATCACGATGGGGCCACGCATCCTAGCCCGTCACCGCAAACTGCCAAGGCTCCTTCACTCCCACAAGAGGATGGCGGGGAGGAAGAGGATCGCTCTGATACGACTATTGTCCTCTCGAGCTGCACAGAAGTTTGCGGTCCAGGTCAGTCGAGCCGTTCATGCTCAAAGATCTGCCTCACTAAGGTATACCCTAAAGGAGCCAAAAACAAGGCCATCAAAGCCTATGTAATTCTGGACGACCAGAGCAACCGCTCACTAGTGAGACCAGAGTTCTTCGAGTTGTTCAGTGTAAATGGTAATCCATTCCCATACTACCTCAGGACTTGCTCTGGCATTGCAGAAACATATGGCAGGAAGGCAGAAGGCTTCCAGCTTGAGTCACTGGATGGCAAAGTCGTCATCAGTCTCCCTCCACTCTTAGAGTGCAATGAGATCTTAATAACCGACCTGAGATTCCGACGCCAAGTGCAGTGCTACACCAGCCCCATCTCCACCACATTGCCAAGCACATCCCAGAACTGGATCCGGAAGCAGAAATACTCCTGCTACTTGGAAGAGATGTTCTTAGGGTGCACAAATTCAGGCAGCAGGTCAATGGACCACACAATGCCCCCTTCGCCCAATGTCTGGATCTGGGCTGGGTGGTGATAGGAGAGGTGTGCCCTGGCAAGGTACACAAACTGACAGTTAACACGTTCAAGACTAATGTGCTAGACAGTGGCCAACATTCAATTTTTCAGCTCTCCACAAGTGTTGCATGTGTCAAGGAAGTACAACAAAGGCACGAGCGTAGTAAAGTAACAGAGAAGACACTGAGACAGTTAGTCTTTGCTCAAACTGAGCACGATAATAAACTTGCTCCATCGGTGGAAGGCGTATCTTATTAAAGATAATGGACACAAAGGCCTTTAGAGATGAAGCGAACAACTGGGTCACCCCACTACTGTTCAGAGAACCATGTCAGCGCTTGCCAAACAACAAAGAGCAGGCAGTCAACTGGTTCACATCTTTACAACAAACCCTGAAAAGGAAACCTGAGACCAGTTACAGAGGTTGTTCTACTTCTACCTAAATACTGACCCAGAGACTAAAGTTCTGTACCATGTTTATAGTGACCTGACAAAGGTCAGGCGGGGAGTGTGTTGCCCTTAAGGCATTTATTTGACTTTTGTTGGGTCTACGCTTTAAGTGATTTGTTTATAACTATTTTCTAGTTCAAGTTAAAGGTTGACAATTATGTTACAGTCTAACAAAGGTAAATTCATTGTCCATGGTATATCGCAGCATGTGATGACGTCACCTCTGGTTTTGCCGCATCTTATGTGTAACCTCCAGTTCGGGAAGGTGTAAAGGTGGGTGCCATGCGTGCAGCATGATCATGAAGAGCTCCGTTTCTACCCACAAAGAAACATTATAGAAGCAATGCCGTAAGTTCCGATGAAAGTATTTGTAGTAAAAATATTAATGCAGTTTCTGTTAAGGAAGCAGCGGTTTGGGTGGTGCGCGTGTCAGCTTTTCAATTCGAAACACGGGGTAGGCTCAAGCCCGATGGTGGTTTGACGCGACCCCCTCGTCTGCTACTCGGGGCAGCTGGAGACACTTGCTAAAAGAAGAGAGCGTGCGTGGTCTCCAGAATGAAACAGACGCTGTATATGTTTGTATTTTTTTATCAACAGTTTTCACCATACGATGTTAATGTGGAGGAGTGAACAGTAAATGGTTAACTTTACTACGACTCTGTCTTCATTGGCTCCGGTTTAACTTGGTGTTTAGTCAGAGTTCCAACACACTGCACGAGAACACTACAGAGACATTTAAAATGCTCTTATTTAGGCACATAGATAAAAGAAAAAATGGAGGGTTGTGTGGGAGGGAAGTGTTACATTGATCTTAGAATCGACACAACATTGTGGGCTGAAGAGTCTGCATAGTACAATAATATTCTGTGTTCCATGAATTGAGTTCAATAGTCAGGAAGTAATGTTGCAGCTTCTTAAAACTTTAGTTAGTCTGCATCTGGAGTTTTGCCATTGGCTCTGGTATCCCTTTATAGGAAGGATGTTGCAGCTTTGGAGTGGGTGTAGAAAAGGTTTTCTGGGATGGATGTGCTATCAGGAGAGGTTGGTCAAAGTTGGGTTGTTTGCCCTGGAGAGGCAGAGGCTGTAGGGAGATCTGAGAGAGGTTTATAAGATCCTGAGAAGAAAACATAGCCAGCTGCTACCTTTATCCCAGGGATGAAATGTCTAAAACCAGAAGGAATGCATTTAAGTTGTGAGGGGGTAAATTCAAAAGACATGTTCAAGGCAAGTTTTCTTTTTACAAGGAGTGGTGAGTACGTGGAATGTGTTGCCTGGGGTCGTGATAGAGGCAAATACGATAGAAGCATTCAAGAAGCTCTTAGAAGGCAGATAAATATATAGGAAATGGAAGCGTATGGACTTTGTGTAGGCAGAAGGAATGAGTTTAGTTGGAGATTTGATTATAAATTTAATAACTTCATCAAATATCATAGGCAAAATGGCTTATTTGATGTGCAATGCTTTATGTTTGAAGATCAAATATTGGAATTACCAAGTAGATCATGCAGAGACTGTGCAGAGAGCAACAGAGTGAATTGGAAAAGTGGAGCAAAACTATTTTCCATATCTGAAGAAAGGTCATTGATCTCAAATGTTCACTCTGTTTCTCTGTCTCTAGATCTATAGCTGACATTTTGCCTGAGGTTCTGGAATCCTGAGTGGTCAGTGCTATATTTTAGAATGGTTGTTAGCAATGTGGTCTATAGCTCCACTATAGCTGTCAAAACCCACCCTATCCCCAGTGGCTTACTTGCCTGCTCCTCCTACCCATCTCCATAAAATCAGATATGGGTTGAAGTTCACCATTAGAATTTTAAATTATTCTTAAAGCCCTCCTGACTCCATTCAGAATAGAAGTGTTTGCCACATCACACCATTTCTGTAATTCAGTAATAAGTGTCGTAGATATTGTTTCTATTGCAATTCTATTGAAGCATTTATCTTTTAATTAGCCCTTTACATGGAAATACATCTGCTTTCCCCACAAGTTAAGTACTGCAGCAGCTGTTTCCTCTAATAACATTGTAGATTGCGAATGTGCACAAATATGAGTGAGAGAACATTCACCTCCTTGATCATATCAACACGGGCCTGCCTGCAAGATGATTAATTTTGCATAGGTAATTAGAATAAATAAGATGAAGGAATATATTCAGAAATACAAATTGACTTCTCAATGGGCAGGATGTTCAAGGATCCACTTGATTCAGAAGATCAGATGAGAATGAGGTTTATTATCACATGCATATGCTGTGAAATGTGTTATCTTACAGCAGCAGCGTGGTGCAAGGCATAAAGTTACTATATGTTACCAAAGTAAATAAATAAATAGTGATAAAGAGAAATAATGGGGAAGCTCATGGGTTCATGGATTGTTCAGAAATTTGATAACTGGGGGAAGAAACTGTTACTGAACCATCAAGTGTGGGTGTTCAGGCTCTTGTTCCTACTCCTTAATGGCAGTAATAGGAAGAAGACATGTCCGGATAGTGAGGGCCTTGAAATAGATGACGCTTCTTTGAGACATTGCCTCTTGAGGACGTGCTCCCTAGTGGGGAGGATTGTGCCCGTGATGGCGCTGGCGTATTCTACAACCACCTGCAGCCTTTTTACAATCCTGCAAATTGCAATGTCCATACCAGACAGTGATGCAACCAGTCAGAATGCTCTTCATGCAACACACATCAAAGTTGCTGGTGAACACAGCAGGCCAGGCAGCATCTCTAGGAAGAGGTACAGTCGACGTTTCAGGCCGAGACCCTTCGTCAGGACTAACTGAAGGAAGAGCTAGTAAGAGATTTGAAAGTGGGAGAGGGAGGGAGAGATCCAAAATGATAGGAGAAGACAGGAGGGGGAGAGATGGAGCCAAGAGCTGGACAGGTGATTGGCAAAAGGGATATGAGAGGATCATGGGACAGGAGGTCCGGGGAGAAAGACAAGCGGGGGGGGGGAACCCAGAGGATGGGCAAGGGGTATAGTCAGAGGGACAGAGAGAGAAAAAGGAGAGCGAGAGAAAGAATGTGTGTATAAAAATAAATAACGGATGGGGTACGAGGGGGAGGTGGGGCATTAGCGGAAGTTAGAGAATGCTCTTCACTGTACATCTGTAGAAAATGTCAAAAGTCTTTGGCAACATACCAAACCTCCTCTAATTCTTAATGAAGTACAGCCACTGGTATGCTTTATTGTGATGTAATCAATATGTTGGGGACCCAGGACAGATTCTCTGAGAAGTAATGACGAATCTGCCAATCACAGCCGAAAGGTGCCTTGTCCAAAGAAATCACGAAGAAATAAGGGAATTGACCTTTTGGCTGGAGGGTGGTCACTGCACAAACCTTCCTGACCTCGCAGGGGTTTGACTCAAATGTGCATGCCACAATTCCCGAACAAAGATTCAAAAAGGTTGCTCATTCCCAAGATGCTGAACGACATTAACTTTACTCAATCTTTTGAGCTCAGATAACTCTGGTAGTGCCTTCATTCTCTGATACTGGACTGTTTGGGGAAAATAAACGTGTAACAAGCAAAACCGGTGGTGTCTCCAAACATCCGACTGGCAACAACAACGTTGCACAAAAATAAAAATTGGAACTGCGTCACCGTGGCGGGCTTTTTCTTTTATACCATGCCATCACGTGACATCACATCACCCTGCGGTCATGAGACAGTTACATCATGCCCATCATGAGATAATGACATAATGCTCACAAGATAATTACATCATGCTCACGGGATACGTAACATATGACACCAAAGACACCTACAAGTTTCTAAAGACGTAGCATGGAGAACATTCTAACTGTTTGTATCGCTGTCTGGCATGGAGGAGCCACTGCACAAGATAGAAAAAAAAAGTCCAAAAATTGTAAGCTCAGCCAGCTCCATCGTGGGCTCTAGCCTCTCCAGCACTGAGTACACATTCAAATGCAGTGCCTTAAAAAGGCGACATCCATTATTAAGGACCCTCATCATCCAGGACATGCCCTATTCTCATTGCTGCCTTCACGGAGGAGGTGCAGGAGCCTGAAGGCACACACTCAATGTTACAGGAACAGCTTCTTCCTTTTTCAGATCTCTGAATGGACAATGAATCCATGTACAGTACACTACTGTGACTAAATGCCATACACATAAACAACACATTTTACGACATGCCAGTGATATTAAACCTGATACTGCTCACCCTTTAAAAGGGAAATGAGATGCTGGATGCTGTGCTCAGTGCTTCAGTGGCATTGTAATGGATACTGCCTACCTATTTACTTTTCATCTGTTCTCAGTTATGGCCATTGCAGGTAAAGTTGCCTAGCACTAGTTGCTCTGGAAAACAGACTGGTTCTCTTCAGATGGTGTTCAGCAATATATATTCCTTGTGAGACCAAAATGAATATTAGGTCACACTGGTTATTGCAGATACTTGACAATGGAAGTACAATTTTAATCCTTAGATTGAATTGAATTTGTTGATCTGTGTTTAGCAGTAAAAACCTTTTGATCTAGTCCTCTGCACTTTAATTAAGGAACGAACAGAGGCTTCCAGGGTTCATAAGCTTACTAGCTATTCAGCAACCTCTGGGAAAATGAATGTTGGCGCTTTGAGTAGAATGTCAGTCAAGGGAGTGATAAAACGAATGGGTAAGAGGAACACCCTGTATCAGAATCGGAGCAGGAGGAAATGTTTACATTAGCTGATTGAATATCAGTGCCAGGTACCTCAGCTACTGAAGCAGCATTCATTTAATGGATGGCTTCTGCTCATGCAGCAATGAATGGTGGAGCAATGGGCATCAAACGTCACATGGTGATTGTCTCCAGGAGTGCTGAAATGGAATGGGCTGCCACTACAATGTAAGAAATTATTGACTCCAGCTTCTTCACGAAGCCCTGGGCAAGCTTAAAGATAGAATTCCGTATGTTCCTTGAAGTTCAATATGTTTTCCATGCACTATTTGCATACCTATTGCCTTCTTTCATTTGCTGCCCTATCAAAGTTCTCACATAGAAAAACATACAGGCACTTCAACTCATGATGTTGTGCTGATCTATTGAGCAAATCCAAGATCAATCTACCCCTTCCTCTGACATAGCCCTCCATTTTACTTTCATCCAGGTTCCTATCTTAGAGACTTGTAAATGTCTCTCATGTATCTGCCTCTACCATGAACCCTGGTAGTAGCTACTATTGTCTGTGTAATTAACCTACTCTGACATCACACCTGTACTTTCCTCCAATCACCTTAAAATTATGCACTATTGTATTAAACATTTCGGCCCGAGGTAAAAGGTGCTGGCCTCTGTTGTGTATTTAATATTTCAGAGATATTTGAATAATAATGTAAATATATTGTTTGATTAAGCATTCTTTGTTATTTACTTAATGCATTGTGGTAATGCAGTGTTGGTGCATGGCCAAGTGGTTAAGGCATTCGTCTAGTGATCTGAAGGTCAGATCAGCTGAGACAGCATGTTGTGTCCTTGAGCAAGGCACTTAACCACACATTGCTCTGCGACGACACCGGTGCCAAGCTGTATCGGCCCTAGTGCCCTTCCCTTGGACAACATCGGTGGCGTGGAGAGGGGAGACTTACAGCATGGGCAACTGCCGATCTTCCATACAACCTGGCCCAGACCTGCGCCCTGGAAACCTTCCAAGGCGCAAATCCATGGTCTCATGAGACTAACGGATGCCTCTATATATATAAAATATGTAAAAGTATATAAACGGCCTACTTCTTTATCCCTCTACATCATACATCAACTCTTCACTTAAAATGAAAACAAAGTACTTATGCTCATCTCCAGCCCCTTATTTTGCTTTTCATTAGTTTTAATATTTTGGAGTTACAAAACATAGCAGTGGCGATAAGGAAGTATTAAACAAACCCAAGATGACTACTCATCTGTTGAAGCACAGTGAGACGTTTAAGTTTTAAAAAGAGCAGCAAGACATTTTATCTAAAACAAAACAGCACAGCATGTGCTTCTTCAGAAAAGGAAACACAATCAAGTTGAAAAGAATAGAAAACTGACAAATCCATGGGTTCATAAATGGTGAGTACCTGGTAATAATAATCATAAATAATTATGGAAAAAGCAGAAATGGCTGGATACATCAGGAAAATATACATTTGATTGTAAACAAGAGGGAACTGGATATTGTATACTGAGCATATTGGGCAATCTTTTAAAGCAAATGAAATAGCCAATGAAAGGCAAGTGCCAATTTTGTTGAGTACATTGGACTTAAAGGCATAAAGCTTCCTTAGAAGTTTGACTGCTCCAACCAAACCAACTGAAATGAGCGTTGCTAATACTGTGAAAGTTATGCAGGAATATTAGAACTAAAAAACATTATTCATTGCAGAATGCATTAAGTTTCAAAAGTGGAATCAAAAGGAAGGGGCACACATTTCAGTGTTGAAATGAAGAGGTTGCCGAGGCTTAATGATATACTGAGAAATTGTTTAGTTTATGGAATCTTCCAAAAATGTATTCAAAAATTGCATCTAAGTGAAGCACAACTTAATTTAAGAGAGTAGTGGAAATTGTTATGTTAATGGAAATAACAGACAGAGATGCAATTGAGTTAAAGGCAGGAACCAAATTTAGCGTGAACAAAATTACAACAGTTAAACAAAAACTGGCTGCCTAGACAAACCCAAGGGCTCATATACTCCAGACTGCTTCAAATTTAAAGGTGAAGCTTTCAGAAAATGCCACAAAGTAGGAAATATGCCAGAAGCATGTACAACAGACAAAAGGAAATGCACTACACAGGGAAGAGATAAGAACTACATCTGTATAAAGTACATCAAACTGCAGCTCCTTGAAGACCATGTTAGGGATTTGGAGCAGCAGCTAGATGACCTTCAGCTTGTACGGGACAGCGAGGAGATCATCAATCAGAGTTACAGGAAAGTAGTCACCCCAAAGCTGCTAGAAGCAAGAAGCTGGGTGACTGTCAGAAGAAATGTAAATGTAAATAGGCCGTTAACTCAGAGCACCCCTGTGGCCATTCCCTTCAAAAATAAGTATGCAGTTTTGGATACTTTTGTGGAGGATGACCTCCCAGGAAAATGCCACAGAGACCAGCTTACTGGCACAGAGCATGGATCTGTGATGTACAAGGTAAAGAGGGAGAAGAGGGGAGTAGTAGTGATAGGAGACTCAATCGAGGAACAGACAGGAGATTCTGGGGATGTGAATGGGACACCTGAGTGGTATTTTGCCTCCCAGAGCCAGAGTCAGGGACATCTCGGATCACATCCACAGCATTTCAGAGAAGGAGGGAGAGCAGCTAATTGACTTGGTATATGTTGGTACCAATGACATAGGAAGGAAAAACAATGTCCTGAAGAGAGAATTCAGAAAGCTGAGAAGTAGGACCTCCAGGTTAGCAATTTCTGGGTTGCTGCCATGTGCTAGTGAGTGTAGAAACAGGATGATTTGGCAGATAAATGCGTGGCTGAGAAGCTGGTACAGGGGGCAGGGCTTCAGGTTCTTGGAACATTGCGATTTCTTCAGGGGAAGGTGTAACCTGTACAAAAGGGATGTGTTGCACCTGAACCCGAGGGAGACCAATATTCTTGCAGGCAGGTTTGTTTGGTGAGGGTTTAAACTAATTTAGCAGGGGGGTGGGAACTGGACTGAAGGGACTCAAGATAGCGCAAATGGTATAAAAAAACAAAGATAGCGTGCAGTCAGACTACCAAGAAGGGCAGGCAGATGACAGGACAAATTTGCAGCCAGCAGGGTGACTATCAGTGCATTAAGGATGCAAAATCAAGAAGGGTAGCAAATACAGCACTCACAGTGTTATGTCCCAGTGCATAGAGTACAAGAAAAAAGGTGCATTATCCTGTTGCACTATTACAAACTGTCATGTACGATGTTGTGGCCATCACTGAATCATGGTTGAAGGACGGTTGTAGCTGGGAGCTGAATGTCCAAAGTTACACATTGTATTGCAGGGATAGGAAGGTAGGCAGAGAGGGTGGCATGGTTCTGCTGGTGAAGCATGGCATCAAATCAATAGAAAATGTGACATAGGATCAGAAGATGTTGAATCCTTGTGGGTTGAGTTCAGAAACCGCAAGGATAAAAGGACCCTGATGGGAGTTATATACAGGCCCCCCAACAGTAGCTGGGATGTGGACTACAGATTACAATGGGAAATAGAAAAGGTGTGTCTAAAGAACAATGTTTTAATAGTTATGGGAGATTTTAACATGCAAGTCAATTGGGAAAATTAAGTTGGTAATAGATCTCAAGAGAATGAGCTTGCTGAATGCCTACAAGATGGCTTTTTAGAGCAATTTGTCATTGAGCCTACTATACAATCAGCTATACTGGATTGGGTGTTATGTAATGAACTGGAGGCGATTAGGGAGCTTGAGGTGAAAGAGCCATTAGGAGCCAGTGATCACAATATGATTGAGTTCAACTTGAAATTTGATACGCAGAAAGTAAAGTCTGATGTAGCAGTATTTCAGTGGAGCAACGTAAAATGCAGTGGTATGAGAGAAGAGTTGGCCAAAGTAAACTGGAAAGAGATGCTTTCAAAGTAAACTAGAAGGAGCTGCTGTCAGGGATGACAGCAGAGCAGCAATGGCTTCAGTATTTGGGAAAAATTAGGAAGGTGCAGTAAAGATGGATTCCAAAAACAAAGAAACACCTAAATGGCAAAATAATGCAACCTTGGCAGACACGGGAAGTTAACTCTAATGTAAAAACAAAAGAGAGGGCATACAACAAAGCAAAAATTAGTGGAAAGATAGAGAATTGGGAAGCTTTTAAAAACATACAGAGAGCAACTAAAAGAATCATTAGAATGGAAAAGATGCAAATATGAAAGCAAGCTAGCAACCAATATCAAAGTGGATATTGCTGAAGGGTCTTAGCCTGAAACGTCAACTGTACTCTTTTCCTAGATGCTGCCTGGCCTGCTGAGTTCCTTCAGCATTTTGTGTGTATTGCTCAGATTTCCAACATATACAGATTTCTTCTTGTTTGTCAAAGTAGATAGACCATAGACAATAGGTGCAGGAGTAGGCCATTCAGTACTTTGAGCCAGCACCACCATTCACTGAGATCATGGCTGATCATCCACAATAAGTACCCTGTTCCTGCCTTCTTCCCATATCCCTTGACACTGCTATCTTTAAGAGCTCTATCTAACTCTTACTTGAAAGAATCCAGAGAATTGGCCTCCACTGCCTTCTGAGGCAGAGCATTCCACAGATCCACAACCCTCTGTGTGAAGAACTTTTTCCTCAACTCCGTTCTAAATGGTCTACCCCTTATTCTTAAACTGTGGCCTCTGGTTCTGAACTCCACTAACATCGGGAATATGTTTCCTGCCTCTAGCATGTCCAATCCCTTAATAATCTTATATGTTTCAATCAGATCCGCTCTCATCCTTCTAAATTCCAGTGCATACAAGCCCAGTCGTTCCAATCTTTCAACATATGACATTCCCGCCATCCAATCTTTCAACACATGACATTCCCGTCATCCCTGGAATTAACCCAGTGAACCTACGCTGCACTCCCGCCATAGCAAGAATGTTCTTCCTCAAATTTGGAGACCAAAACTGCACACAATACTCCCAGATAGGGTCTCACCAGGGCCTTGTACACCCGCAGAAGGACTTCTTTGTTCCTATACACAACTCCCCTTATAAAGGCCAACATGCCATTAGCTTTCTTCACTGTCTGCTGTACCTGTATGCTTATTTTCAGTGATTGATGAATAAGGACACACATATCTCGTTGTACTTCTCCTTTTCCTAACTTGACACTATTCAGATAGTAATCTGCCTTCCCGTTCTTGCCATCAAAGTGGATAACCTCACATTTATCCACATTAAACTGCATCTGCCATGCATCTGCCCACTCACCCAACCTGTCCAAGTCACCCTGCATTCTCATAACATCCTCTTCACATTTCACACTGTCACCCAGCTTTGTGTCATCTGCAAATTTGCTAATGTTACTTTTAATCCCTTCATCTAAATCATTAATGTATATTGTAAATAGCTGCGGTCCCAGCACCGAGTCTTGTGGTACCCCACTAGTCACTGCCTGCCATTCTGAAAGGGACCCGTTAATCCCTACTCTTTGTTTCCTGTCTGCCAACCGATTTTCTATCCATGTCAGTACCCTACCCCCAATACCATGTACTCTAATTTTGCCCACTATCCTCCTATGTGGGACCTTATCATAGGCTTTCTGAAAGTCCAGGTACACTACATCCACTGGCTTTCCCATGTCCATTTTCATAGTTACATCCTTAAAAAATTCCAGAAGATTAGTCAAGCATGATTTCCCCTTCGTAAATCCATGCTGACTCAGACCTATCCTGCTACTGCTATCCAAATATGCCGCTATTTCATCTTTTATAATTGACTCCAGCATCTTCCCCACCACTGATGTTAGACTAACTGGTCTATTATTGCCTGTTTTCTCTCCCCCTCCTTTCTTAAAAGGTGGGATATCATTAGCTAACCTCCAATCCGCAGGAACTGATCCTGAATCTATAGGACATTGGAAAATGATTACCAATGCGTTCACGATTTCTAGAGCCACCTCCTTAAGTACCCTGGGGTGCAGACCATCAGGCCCTGGGGAATTAACAGCCTTCAGTCCCATCAGTTTACACAACACCATTTTCTGTCTAATACGAATTTCCTTCAGTTCCTCCATTACCCTAGGTCCTCTGTCCACTATTACAGCTGGGAGATTGTTTGTGTCTTCCCTGGTGAAGACAGATCAAAAGCACCTGTTCAGCTCATCTGCCATTTCCTTCTTCCCCATAATAATTTTACCTGCTTCTGTCTTCAAGGGTCCAACTTTGCTCTTAACTATTTTTTTCCCTCTTCACCTACCTAAAGAAGCTTTTACTATCCTCCTTTATATTCTTGGCTAGCTTACCTTCGTACCTCATCTTTTCCCCCCATATTGCCTTTTTAGTTATCTTCTGTTGCTCCTTAAAAGTCTCCCAATCCTCTAGCTTCCCGTTCATCCTTGCTGTGTTATACTTCTTCTCTTTTATTTTTATACTGTCCTTGACTTCCCTTGTCTTCCACGGTCGCCCCTTATTCCCCTTAGAATCTTTCTTCTTCTTTGGAATGAACTGATCCTGCACCTTCTGTATTATTCCCAGAAATACCTGCCATTGTTGTTCCACTGTCATCCCTGCTAGGGTATCTTTCCAGTCAACTTTGGCCAGCTCCTTCCTCATGGGTCCATAGTTTCCTTTGTTCAACTGTAATACTGACACTTCTGATTTTCCTTTCTCCGTCTCAAATTGTAGATTAAAACATCATTTTATAGTCACTACCTCCTAATGGCTCCTTCACCTCGAGTTCCCCTATCAAATCTGGCTCATTACACAACAGTAAATCCAGATAGTAAAAGCTTTTTCAGGTATGTAAAGAATAAGAGATGAGAGTGGATATAGGACAGCTAGAAAATGAAGCCTGAGAAATAATAACAGGGGACAAGGAGATGGCAGATGAACTAAATGAGTATTTTGCATCAGCCTTCACTGTGGAAGACACTAGCAGTGCACCAGATGGTGTAGTGTGTGAAGGAAGAGAAGTGAGTACAGTTATTATTTCAAGGGAGAAGATGCTCAAAAAGCTAAAAGACCTAAGGGTACATAAATCACCCGGACCAGATGAACTGCGCTCTAGTGTTCTGAAAGAGGTAGCGTTAGAGATTGTGGAGGCATTAGCAATGATATTTCAAAAATCATTGGACTTTGGTATGGTGCCAGAGTACTTGAAAATTGCAAATGTCACTCTTCTCTTTAAGAAAGGAGGAAGGCAGAAGAAAGGAAATTATAGACCAGTTAGCCAGTTGGCACATGGCCAAGTGGTTAAGACGTTTGTCTAGTTATCTCAAGGTCACTAGTTCGAGCCTCAGCTGTGGCAGCGTGTTTGCGCCCTTGAGCAAGGCACTTAATCACACATTGCTCTAGTCTGTGAGAGGAGTGACGTCCTACACAGACTTCCAATCTGCACCTTGTTAGGCATGAAAATGCCCAACACAGGCCTCTAATGGTCTGAGTCGACACGTTCCCTCCCCTAGCCTGACCTCAGTGGTTGGGAAGTTGTTGGAGTCAATTGGTAAGGATGAATTTATGAGTTTATGGTGACACAGGACAAGATAGGCCTAGACAGAGCAGATGTAGAAAGGATGTTTCCCATGGTGGGGGAGTCCAGGACAAGAGAGCACAGCCTCAGCATAGAGGGCTGTTCATTCAAAACAGGGATGCAGAGAAATTTCTTTAGCTAGAGGGTAGCGAACTTGTGAATTGTGTTACCATAGATAGCTGTGGAGGCCAGGTCGTTGTGTGTATTTAAGGCGAGCTTGTTAAGTTCTTGACTGGAAACAGCTCAACGGTTATGTGGTGAAGGCCAGGGAATGGACTGAAGAGGGGATATAAGGATCAGCCATGAGTAACTGGTGGAGTAGACTCGGTGGGACAAATGGCCTAATTATGCTCCTATGTCATGGTCTTATGGTCTTATATTGTTTGGTTAAGCATTCTTTATTGCTTATATAATGCGTTGTTGGTTATATGTAGAAGTACATCAATGGCGTATATCATTACTCTACCACATCATACGTCTCAAGTAGCTAAAAGTAAAAACAAAGTATGCACGCTCCTTGTCCTGCTTCAATGTTTTGGAGTTACAAAATATAACAAGCTTCACTTTATGTATGCTGCCTATTAACTTATACACCTCCATGAAGTCACCTCTTACCCTCATTCACTCCAAAGAGAAAAACAGTAGCTCACTCAACCATTCCTCATAAGACATTCTCTATAATTCAGTCAGCAATCAGCTAAAAGTCCTCTGCATTCTTTCTAAATCTTTCCAATAATGCAACAACCAGAACTGAACACAATAATCCAAGTGTGGTCTGAGCAGAGTTTTATAGAGCTGAAATATTAATCGTAGCTCTTAAGCTCAATCCCCTGACTAATGAAGACTAACACACACCACACGATCTTAACCATTGTATCAACTTGTGACAACTTTGAGAGTTCTGTATGGATGTAGCCCCCAAGATTTCACTGCTGAAAGTCCTGCTATTAAGCCTGTACTCTGCCTTCAAGTTTGATCTTTCAAAGTGACACACTTCACACTTTCTAGATTGAATTTCATCTACCACCTATCAGCCCAGCTCAACATCTTATCAATGTCCCATTGTAACCTATGACAACTGTCTACACTATCCCAAATATCACTAAGCTTTGTGTTATCTAAAAAGTTACTAATGCATCATTCCACTTCCTCTTTCAGAAAAGTTACAAACTCACCCTTCCACTTCCTCTTTCAAAAATCATTTATAAAAAGATCACAAAGAGCAGGGGTTCTGGAAGAGAACTCTGTGAAACACCACTGGTCAGCAACCTCCAGGCAGAATATGCTCCATCTTCTACCACACTCTGCCTTCCATGGGCAAGCAATTTCTGTATCCACGCAGCCAAGTATCCCTAGATCCCATGCTTCCTGACTTTGGAATGAATCTACCACCCGGAAACTTGTTAGATGTCTTACCAAAATCCATATACACCACATCCATTGCTCGACCTTCCACAATGTGTTTTGTTACTTCCATAGTAACCTGGGGTGCATACATCGGACCTCAGGAACTTATCCACCATAATGTTTTTGAAAAATTCCCGCACATCATTTTTCTTAATATCAACATGTTCCAGCATATTAGCCTCCTCTGCACCGCCATCACATTCGTCATGATCCCTCTCACTGGTGAATCCACAGAACACTGTCTCTTTATTGGGTCTTAGCTTTAATTGGCCCTCACAATCTTGAATGTGCTGACCATATATTATTGCTCCTCTAGATGATTTGCAGGAAGTATGGCTCATGTTAACTTCTTGTAAGAAGGGTTGCAGCATAGATTGTTTTGTATTGGGACAAATCCATGTAGTGTAACTAGTGTAATCTTGGTGCAAGTTTTCCAGCGCTATCCAAAATAATTCCACTAATATTAAAACATTGATTTAACTCTGCTCCGACAATTTAATAGAGTCTATCAGTCGACTTCTAATGAAGTGAAATAGTGAATTAGTTGGTAGAAATTGTAAACACTACACGGTATTATGCTTTTTCTAGTAAATGGAGTTAGCAATACAATTTTGAAAGGGATGGGCTAAGGGCTCCCTCCTCCCCAAGATACTGGCACAAGCTTTGGGCTTCTCCATAAATACTTGCTTTCTGGTAATGAATAGTATTTCATTGCATATTATGCAATTTAATAGAACTAACAGTTTTACACCTTTCATATTTTTCTGTTTCTTTTACTTAATGAAGTAAATCAATAACTAAAACAAGTACAGTTTTCAGTTTGTTTCATACCTTGCAATAAATAATGACAAATACTATATTTATCTATAGTTATTGGCAACCTGCATGACTTCAATTAGACTGAGCCAATTATTAGGATGATAAAATATTCTATTAGCATTAAAGTAAGCATTAAAGTTTTATGAAAAGCTGATCACAGCTAGACTTTGTAAAATTCATTTTCAATGACTATTTATTATGAATCTTCAGTTCCTCATATCAAAGTAGTGTACTTACTGTTTTCAATTAATTCTTCTTTATTAAGAAATGTCATAGTGCATATCAAAATTTTGAAAAAGGCAGCAGTTTTTGATGCAACAATGCAACCTAATGTAAGTAATAATTTTGTTTTCTTTTGTACAATTTTATATTATTGCTGCAGCTCAGATTTATGACAATAAATGTTGCAAGAAATTTCAGCATCTTACCTCCGGCAGTTTCCTAGATGTTCAGCTGTTGAGCCATCGAAGTATAAATCACAGCAATGAACTCTTGGCATCTATATGATCATTAATCTATAAATATCTGCATGAGCTTTGTTTGCAAGTTAAAACTGAAAGCATAGCTGAGAGGATGATGGCATCATAAGCTTTGAAATACAAAGTTCATTTTTACATGAAACATTTGTACATGAAGCACATTTTTTTTGCTGGCATCGTTTCTTTATTCGAAGCAAAAACCTTTACCTCCATATAGTGTGGCACAGAGGAATGATAAAAAGGGATAAAGAATTGAATAAACTGTTTTTGTATTAACAGACCATGGAGTTTTGTAATTTTGAAACTCAGAAGTTGAATGGAAGCAGAGTAATTTTGCCATTGTATTTAGACCATAAGGCCATAAGACACAGGAGCAAAACTAGTCCATTTGACCCATCAGGTCTGTACCACCATTCAATCACACCTGATTGTTTTTTTCCCTTCCTCAGCCCCACTCACCAGCCTTCTCCCCATAACCTTTGATGCCATAGCCAATCAAGAACCTATCAATCTCTGCCTTAAATACACCCAATGACCTAGCCCCCACAGCTGCTAGTGGTAACAAATTCCACAAAAAAACCTCTATCCTGAAGCTGTGCCTCTTTGTCCTAAACTTCCCCACCAAGGGAAACATCCTTTCCACGTCTACTCTGTCCAGACCTTTCAACAATCAAATCCTTTCAATGACATCACTCCTCACCCTTCTAAGTTCCAGCAAGTACAGACCCAGGTCCATCAGATGTTCCTCACTTTATAACCCTTTCATTCTTGGGATCATCTTTGTGAACCTCCTCTGACATTTCTTAGAATAAGGAGACCAAAACATTCACAATACTCAAGGAGGGGACACACCAGTGCTTTATAAAGCCTCAGCATCATATACCTGCTCTTATATCCTAGACCTCTTGAAATAAATGCTAATTTTGTATTTGCCTTCCTCACCACTGACTCAACCTGCAAGTTAACCATTAGGGTGTTGTGCACAAGGACTCCCAAGTCCCTTGGTATCTCAGATTTTTAGATTTTCTCCCAGTTTAGAATATAGTCTGTACATTTATTTCTTCTACCAAAGTGCAAAACCATGCATTTTCCGACATTGTATTTCATTTGCCACTTTCTTGGCTGTTCTCCTAATTTGTCTAAGTCCTTCTGCAGCCTACCTGTTTCCGCAACACTACCTTGCCCCTTCACCAGTCTTCGTATCATCTGCTATTTTGGCAACAAAGCCATCTATTCCATCATCTAAATCATTGATATACAGCATGAAAAGAAGCTGTCCCAACACCAACCCCTGCAGAACACCACGAGTCACCGGCAGCAACCAGAAATGGATCCCTTTAGGTAGATAGAAACTTTATTGATCTTAAAGGAAATTACAGTGTCACTGTAGCATTACAAGTACACAGATATACAACTATTAGAAGAAAAGTACAGAAGAATAAAAAATAAGTTATCTCAATCTGTCTAACGGGGGGGAGGGGGTTATCACTTCCCTGGCTATAGGTTGACTTATTATAGAGCCTAATGGTTGAGGGTAAGAATGACTTCATATAGCACTCTTTGGAACAGCGTAGTTGTCTTAGTCTGTTACTAAAAGTGCTCGCTGTTCAGCCAAGGTGGCACGCGGAGCGTGAGAAACACTATCCAGAATTGCCAGGATTTTCTGTAGGTCCTTTGTTCTACCACTGTCTCCAGTGTCTCCTGTTTGACTCCTACAACAGAGCCAGCCTTTCTAATCAGATTATTGAGCCTGTTGCCATCACCTGTATTGATGCCACTGCTCCAGTACATGCCCACATAGAAGATTGTACTGGCAACATCAGACTGGTCGAACATCTGAAGGAGAGGCCTGCATACTCCAAAGGACCTCAATCTCCTCAAGAAATAGAGGTGACTTCAGCCTTTCTTGTACTCAGCGTCTGTATTTGTGCTCCACTCAAGTCTGTCAACCAGCTGTACCCCAGGTACTTGTAGGTCCTCATCACATCAACAACCTTGCCATTAATGGTAACAAGGAGCAGTGTAGGCATAGTCTCTCTAAAGTCCATCCCCATCTCCTTTGTCTTATTCCCACTCCTACCAATCAGCCAATGTTCTAACCATGTTAGTAACTTACCTGTAATAAAGTATTTAAGGAGACCTAAAACATTTACAGAATGTGATACACTTTTATAGAAACAACAAGTAAACTAGCTGTCTGAATTCCATTAGCAGCCAAACAGCTACAGAACAGTTTTATCAATGTTTTAACAATGACTGCAAAGAAAATGGGGAACACCTCCCTCTCCCTTGCCTGTGCATAGCTTTTAAGGTAATTTCGGTCTGTATCTTTGCTTTTGCTTAACATACACTTGGGCTCGGTGATCGTACCGATGCGTGTTTTTTTGCTGGTGGGGGGAGGGAAGATCGTTGCTTGCTGTCACTTACACATGGGAAGGGGAAGCTGGGGGGGACTTTGGGGTTCTCATGTTTAACTGTTGTTCATTCTTTGGGGCACTTCTCTGTTTTTGTGGATGTTTGCGAAGGAAAAGCATTTCAGGATATATATTGTATATATTTCTCTGACATTAAATTTGACCTTTGAACCTTTGAAGAATATTGGCTTTGCTACTTTCCATTTAGGACAAAGGTTATTCTCTCCATGCTGCTTTGGAAAACCAGCATGGAATTGGAATCCTATACATTTGTGAGATACTACTCACAAAAATGCTGGAAGAACTTAGAATATCAGGCAGCATCTATGGAGGGAAATGAACAGCTGACGTTTCAGGCTGAGATCCTTCATCAGGATTGGAAAGAAATGGGACAGAAGCCAGACAGAAGGAGTACAAGCTAGTGATGGGGAATGTGCATGAGTTGGGGAGTGGGAATGATGTAAAAAGCTGGAAAGTGTTAGTTGGAAAGGTTAATGGCTGAAGAAGAAAGAATCTAATAGGAGAGACACTTGACTGTGGAATAAAGGGAATGAGGTGGGGAAGCAGAGTGAGGTAATCTGCGAGTCATGAGAGAGAGGGAGGAAAAGTGACCTGAATAGGGAATGAACCAAAGAAAGAAGGTGGGGGGAGTTTAAACAGAGGGAAATGACAATTAGAAGTTAGAGAAATCACTGTTCATGCCATTGGGTTGGAGGCTAGTCAGATAGTATATGAGATCTTGCTCCTCCATATCTCTTCAACATATATTAGGTATATGACTGGCAGCATCAAATGAGGCTCCACTTTCCGGGGAAACAAAAACACTTATTTTAAGGATCACTAAAGCCTAATCAAAATTGTAGGATGATCTTCAAAAAATCATGGCTAAATTGTGGAAAATACAAATGATAGAGCAGTAATGTAACATTAACTTTCCCTCTATTGTGGTAATTTACAAAAGCCAGTAGCCATTTTCATTTCTGGGAAGAATATTTAAAATTAAATACCTCATATTTTTAACATCAATTTTGGTAGATAATAATGATGATATCTTTTGGTCAATCACCCACTGCTATCTTTCCTCAATCATTAGCTATTAATCTTCAGTGAAGATATGGGATGGGTAAGGCAGCAATAGGCATTGATGGCCTGGTGGGGACAGGGAGGATACAAGGGAGTGAGAGATGTTGCTGTGAAAATGTATGTATTGCTTTTCATTGTACTCAAATATTTTAATCGGTGAAGAATAGTGTCTCAAAATTCATGTTTGACTGGGTGTACTAAAACACACCACTTAGTTGAAGCTGTACAGCTGAAGCTTATTCTAGTGAAGTTAATGGGTCACAATAAAACACCTTTCACATCCCAGATTTTGATTCCTGCAAGCTTCAGTGCCAGCAGACCATGGAATAGAGAGGTTCGCAAGACAAGCTAAGCCTCAGAACTTGGATCCTTAGCCCAGATCCATCTCTTCCACTATCAAACACCTAACTATTCTCTGGATAGCTCTTTACATTGAACTGTTTTGAAATGCTTGTGGTAATCAAAGATTTACTGTTCAAGTAGTAATAATCATTAAAGTAAAAATATTAAATAAAGGTATATTTCATTTAAAAATTCATAACAATGAAGGAAATTATTGTAAAATGTTCAGGTAAAACAATAAATCAGAGTATTATCATCAAGGTCAGGGGTCCATTCATAGAAATGGGTATTTGCTCCACAAGCCAACCTGTCTTAAGGCTCAGCATGTCTGAGCTCTGCCCTTGGATAAAGCACCAAAACTAAAGGTGGAATATTAAGTTCACTGGTATCAGACCTCAAATTCTAATTACAATGCACAGGTCTGGAGGCACTAGAATGAATAGCTGCACAGCAGTGGAAACCAAGAGCAGTTTCAAACTCCTGGGAGTGCACATCTCACACAAATCTCGCATGGTCCCAAAACACATCCTACACATTCAAGAAAGCTTACCAACGCTTTTACTTTCTGAGAAATCTGAAGCCAGCTAGACTATGCACATCAATACTCGCTAGCTTCTACAGATGCACAGTAGAGAGCACCCTAACACTCTGCGGTACAGCATGAAACAGAAAGTGCACTGTGGTGGACAGGAAGACTCTGTAATGGATAGTCGAAACCTCACTATCTACAACTGCAGCACATTTCATGTTATACACAAACTTACCAATCATACATTCTAGTTCACATCCAATTCCAGTAAACATCAGTATCATATCTCGTTAACAGTTCTTTGCATTCATAGCTACACCAATGTTCTCATAAATGAGTAAAAGTAAGTATACACACAAGGCAACGAGTCCCATTTTGCATAAAACTTTGTGGAACTGATTCAAATGTGTAATCTTGTAAAAGATTAGCTACAGCAAATAGAAGAAATCAGGAAAAATAACTTGCTGAGAAGAGAAGAACATCACAGTGATAATAGTCCCAGGATGAAAAATGACAGAATTTTATTCTAGACAAAGTATAACAGCTTTGAAAGATTTACTCTCCTTAGAGCATTATACATGAGCTAACACAAGGATGATGCATTAATTGACTTTTTCTTGTGTTGTTTAACCTTGTTTCTCTGGTTCTGTGGCAATAGTGACCAATCCACTTAATTAACTGCACACAAGTTGATTTAATGGGAAACATCTGTCTGAAATGCTTTAATTTTATTTGTTTCAATGCCTTTGCTCAGAAACTAATTTATGATAAATAGTTGCTTGGTGACTAGAACACTTTATTTAAAATATTATTGCTCATGAATAGATAGACCATGGAGAACCTATCATCTGAGTGCTAAACCATTAATAGAAATATACTGAGGAAGCAGCAAGCATTCACACATCACTTCACAAGGTATGGGATTGTCAAATTCTACCCATTTATTTTATTGAGGGAATAATGATTGCATGAAGTACATTTCATGGCAGGCATTACACTGTTGGATGCCTGTTTAGCACCAGAAAGAGAAATGGGACACAACATTCTGATCTACAGCTTATCTCCTTATGGGGTACAGATGCCAGTTCAGTCCCAAAATAGCATCAGATACACATGTGCACATTGCACAGGTGTACAAATTTTTGGGGTGAGTTGTGCCAGATGGCTTTTGGTGACATTATAAGTGTGTGCAGAATAAGAAAATTGTAAGTTAATTAGTACGTTATGGTATGTTAATGTCAGTGCTGCTATTTGTAGCCTAGGTATCAGACAATTTACATTCTAAATCAAGTATGGCTCAATATGCATTCTGAGGCTATAATGATGGCCTCACTAGAAGAATTTAAAAGGATCATCAACTACTTTTAAGTGAGTTGTTGACTGATCTTCACTTTTGTTGCAGTGATTGTCTGAGCATTTGATGTTTTCTAGAATATTTTAAAGTTGCAAAAGTTTGCAGAGAACAGTATTGTTGGTGCCAAAAGGTAACTTGCTGACTTCTGCCTTTTGCACAAACCTATTGGTTTCAGATATACCATTGCCCCCCCATCCCACCCCTTCACCCCTTTGAGTGTACAGCATGACCAGGAGAATAAAAATAAGAAGGATGACATAAAGCATACCAGTCTGCTTGAAAAGGAAGTAGGAAGAGGAGAGAAGATGTTTGCACAATATTAAGGGAGTTTTTATCAGATTTTAATTGCCGTTAGGGATGGCATCAGTGTAAAAAACATCTCCACTTCCAGAGATGTATGCAGACTTTAGACCACTCAGAATTTTGACTTCTGTCTAAGTCTTGCAACCACTGAGTAGTGCAATTCATATTGGCTGCACCCAAGTCGTACATTAGCTAACGGCCAGCATATAGTTGTCGATTTTTGGATTCAATATATTTAGCCCCCACAAACTTTTCAGATAAAGTCAGATGTCATGTGAATGTATCACCAAGCAATTCATGCATGCAATCTTCCATTTCATGGGGTATCATTTCAGATGTACAGTACAATTATTAGGATTTCAATACAAGCAAAACACACAGGTAAAATCAGATTTTGTGGTGATGGAGTATCCTTTCATAAAAGGTGATGCTAGGAATGCTCTGTAAAATAAATAGAGTTAATATTTCTTGTTATTTGCCCAGTAAATAGTTAGAAGAGTCAGCTTATAAGCAATTACGAATTGTAGGGAAAATGTTGAGCATTTGGGAAGGTGGAACGGAAAGTGTAAGGTATTAATTTTGGAACAGAGACTATGCACAATATGTGGGGTTAGGGAAGAGTCACCCAGCATGCTGCAGATTAAATGACAAAAGAAATGATGATGCAAGGCACAGGTAATCTGTCCTGCACCAAAAGGCAGGTGAAGACAGGAGAATCATTGCCACCAGTTCTTGACATAATAGCTTTGGGAACAGTGGTTGTGATCTGAAATTGTTGAGTTCAGAAGGGTAATTGAAAGACTAGATTTTCTGCTTTGTGTTTCCATTGTACTTCCTTCACAAAGCCTAGGATTTTGGAGTCTAGGAGATCAGTGTAGCCAAAAAGTCATTGGAATAGAGAAGTAAAATAGCAAGTGACCAGATATTCAAGTACACTGTTTGCAGACAGAATGAAAGGAAGTGTGACAAGAAAGAACAGGTCCTTGGATTACCGAACAAATAGGAGCCCCCTGCTCTATTCACTTTAAACCTATTCCTGTGTGGCAAAGTACAGCATCAACACCATATTCAAGTTTGCTGATGACACCACTGCTGTGGGCCAAATCAAAGATAATGATAAATCAGCATACGGGAGGGAGACTGAAAACTTGGCAAAGTGGTGTCATAACAACAACCTCTCACTCAATGTCAATAAGACCAAGGGACTAATTGTAGACCAGGAGAGGGATACCAGGGATCCATGACCCCGTCTTCATCAGAGAATCAGAAGTGGAGAGGGTCAGTAACTTTCAACTCCTGGGTGTTACTATCTCAGAGGACCTGACCTGGACCCATCATATAAATTTGATTGCAAAGAAAGCACGACTGCACCTTTGCTTCCTTAGGAGTCTGCGGAGATTTAGCATGACTTCAAAAATATTGACAGACATCTATAGATGTGTAGTGGAGAGCATATTGACAGGCTGCATCACGGCCTGGTATAGGAACAGCAAGGCCTTTCAACAGAAAGTACACAAAAGCTGGTGGATTCAGCCCAGTACTTCACTGGTAAACCTCTCCCAAACATTGAGCACATCTATGTGAAACACTGTTGTGGGAAAGCAGCATTCATCATTAAAGATCCTCACCACACAGGTCACGCTCTTTCCTCACTGCTGCCATCAGGCAGAAGGTATAAGAACCTCAGGACTCACACCACCAGGTTCAAGTACTGATATTATCCCTCAGCCGTCAGGCTGTTGAATAAAAGTGGATAACTAAACTCATCTATTGAGATGTTCCCACAACCAATGATCTTACTTTATGGACTTTTTTATCTTGTTACTTCATGATCTCATTAACTATTGCTATTTATTTATGTTTATGTTTGCATTTGCACAGTCTTCTACACTCTACTTGATCTTTCATTGATCCTGTTATAGTTAGCATTCTATAGATTTGCTTACTATGCCCACAGGAAAAAGAATCTTAAGGTTGCATATGGTGATATACTGTACATCAGGGGTCCCCAACCTTTTTTGCACCACGGACCCGTTTAGTATTGATGATATTCTTGCGGACCGGCCGATGGGGGATGGGGACAGTGTTCAAGTTCAATGGTACGTGACAGGAAATGAGGAAAGGTGCAGCTGACTCATATCGTTTCATATCGCCAAATCATATTGTTTCCTCGCGGCCCGGTAGCACATGCTTTGCAGCCTGGTACCAGTCCACGGCCCAGTGGCTGGGGACCACTGCTGTACATGTACTCTGATAATAAAATTTACTTGAACTTTGGAGAGAAGACCAATATAGAGAAATTATATGATTTGTAAATCTGTTGCTGGACATCTTTGCAATAATTTTTTTGGGGACATGTTTGAACTGAGTGTATTTTAATATACAGCTGATTATACAAAATCCATTAAGGGTATTCTGTCATAAAATAATAATCAAAAGAAAGCAAAATTAGCAATAAGAATGCTATGAACAGAAGTGTATTGGCAAAATTACCAGAAAGGCTAATATCTCTTCAACAGACAAAAATGAAATCACTCTAGAATAATAATGTTTTTGTGATATCATTGTTCAACAGATAAATGTTATGCCATTAAAGCTACTTGAGTGTCATTAAAGCCTTTTACGTGTGTACTCAGTTAATTGTAAAATAAAATATTACCAAAAAATAGAAAATCACAAATTAAACCAATAACTGGGAAAATTTGAAAAAGGAGCCATTTTTTTCACTTATCATTGTCTATATGATTGAAAAGTTGTATCTCAATTTACGATAGATATGTGTTTGCTGAACTTGCTTTCCAATGGCAACTGCCATTTGAAAGGTCACAAACAGTTGTAAGTAAACTTTCAACAATATTGCTTTGTTTAACTTCTGGTCATAAAGGAAAGTCAGTCCTCAGTCCTTAAGAGAACTGAAAGCAACTTACAGTTAAAAATATATTCTTTAGAGAACAACTTTGCAAATAGGCTCTATATTTTGATGACACCACTGCACTTTCTTTATAAATGATTTGCTGTTTAAGTGGAATATTACGATACGAGAACCAATCAGTCCACTGTAACATTAAAATTATTGTTGCATTTCTACAGACTTAAAAAAAAGTCAACTGAAATATACATACAAGATAATTTAGAAATGATTCCTTACGTGGAACTAAAGCAAAATCATCAAAAACCAAACAACTTCCTATTTAGCTTCATATCATCAAGCCAAAACACCTCATTAAACCAATGGGGTCTCAGCCACTCAAACGCAAGTGAAATGTTCCTGGTTTAAACAAGACTGGAACTTGTTGTGGGACTATACAATATCAGATTTGGCTCAGCATATCTACTGGAAAGACAAAGAATCAGAAAATATACATGCAGGTCTGGGAGTTACTGAATTGCTGCACACCACAGTCAACAGAATTTGCCTCAATGTTTTAAGGTGGTTTGAGGATTGGTGAAAGGTCAAAAAACAGGTATTTAGAATAAATCAGTCATCATAGGTTCTCATGTCAAAAATGTTGACCATGAAGAAATTAAAATATGGAAGAAAACATTGAACTCAAATGAATCATGGACAGTAAAAGTAGACAAACTCGATCTCTTTTTTCTTACCAAATGCTTGAAAGAATGAAGGCTGCTTTTTTGTGAAGCTAATTTGTAACCTCCATTTTATGACCTGTTTGATGAACTGATTCTTGCTCTGGGATAACTTAATCAGAGCAATGGAACAAGGAGTTTCTGCTACTAATCTGCTAAACCTGAGATCATTCTCAGATAAACTGTTTATCGAGTACAATGACAGGTTTGCAGAAGTAATCTCATTATCTTGGCCCAGTGTTTGGGTGATCCACTTTAACTGGTATGAATCAGAATCAAACAGCACAAACAAAGTCACTCAAGGCAGGAAGATGTGTAGCCCTTGAACAACATCGAATGAGAAACTGACATGGATCAGTCAGATGACCTTGAGCCAACAAGATTGAAGTGTAACATTTGAACTAATAAGGAAAGACTACAATATTGGGGGGCTTCAAATGCAAGGTCGCAAGCACACTTAATTTCTTACTGCCTGTTATGCTACTAGCATTTAGAGCAGTGATGAAGGTCCTCCATCTTTGTCCGGCAACGTTCAGGGCTCCCTTCATCGTGCCAATAGATTCCTCTCGGTTTTCACTACTACAAGTTCTGAGTGGGGATTCAGGAATACTGTCACACTCAGATGTAGAAAGATTCTTCATTGTTGTTTCCCTCACAACTGTGTTTTACCGATCAGGGTTGTTAGCCCTGAGCTGAACTCCTAGACCTGGAGGACCGGTGGACCACTCTTAGGCTGGCCACTACCTTTTTACCTATTGGCATGGATGACCCAAAGAAGAGTCAAAGCATAAATCCCTGATTCTAGCCAAGATTGCTGTCTGGGTCATTGAGGCACGCAAACCTCCAAACCCTATGACAAAGTTGTGGTTCCTCTTCAAGAAAGTAAGAACTCTGGAAACTAACTATCACAAGGAAGAACCCCCATGCTGGGGGCTGGTAGAAGAAAGGATTCTGGCCAGCGGGAGATCTCTATTTCGGTGTTATAAATGGGAAAAATGAACTGAGTGAGTATTGGTACAAAGGGAACAGTAGAATTCATGTTTTAAGTTGTTGGCTGGGGTCAACATTGTTATGACGTAATTTGTATAGAGACAATAAAGTGCGATCTTTGATTAACTAAGAGTTGCACAGTGAATTGCCTAACCTAGATCAGTTGATGACTAGTCAACTGAAAGACTTCACAGCTGAAATGATAAAACAATATGTTTTGAGATTCAGCTATTGATTCATAGGGTCATAGAGCATTGTAGCACAGGAGCAATGCTTCTACATCTGAGCAATGTTGAAATGTTATCCTGCCTAGTCTCATAGAGCTGCACCTGGACCATAGCTCTCTATATCCTCCCATCCATGTACACAGTGAAACTTCGTATCTATGTTGCAATCAAACCCACTTCCACTGGTAGCTCATTCCACACTCACATTACCTTCTAAGTGAAGAGTTACCCCTCAGCTTCCCCTTAAATATTCCACCTTTCATCCTTAACCTATAGCCTCTAGTTCTAGTCTCATCCCTCAGTGGGAATAGCTTTCTTGTATTTGCCCTATCTATACTCCACATAATTATGTATACCTCTATCAAATCTCCCCTCATTCTCTGACAATCCAGGGAAAAAGTCTAGTCTGCAACTAATTTCTTAGATAAAACATCAGTATGTAATATATCAAATGTTTGTGTTAACACAAAGCAAGGCAGGAAAATGAACCAAGTGTCTGTAAATATAACTGACAGTTTAAGGACTAGGCAACTAGTTAGATAATGTAGAAACTATGTGAATATTTCCATGAAAGAAATGAACATTTCAAATGCTGATAAATGAGCAAATGATACACAGGGGACCCTAAAAACGCCATCCCCTTCTCTCAATTCCTCCATCTCCGCTGCATCTGTTCTCAGGATGAAGCTTTTCATTCCAGGACGAGGGAGATGTCTTCTTTTTTTAAAGAAAGGGGCTTCCCTTCCTCCACTATCAACTCTGCTCTTAAACGCATCTCCCCCATTTCACATACATCTGCCCTCACTCCATCCTCCCGCCACACCACTAGGAATAGGGTTCCCCTGGTCCTCACCTACCACCCCACCAGCCTCCGGGTCCAACATATTATTCTCCGTAACTTCCGCCACCTCCAACGGGATCCCACCACTAAGCACATCTTTCCCTCCCCCCCCTCTGCATTCCGCAGGGATCGCTCCCTACGCAACTCCTTTGTCCATTCGTCCCCCCATCCCTCCCCACTGATCTCCCTCCTGGCACTTATCCGTGTAAGCGGAACAAGTGCTACACATGCCCTTACACTTCCTCCCTTACCACCATTCAGGGCCCCAAACAGTCCTTCCAGGTGCGGCAACACTTCACCTGTGAGTCAACTGGGGTGATATACTGCGTCCGGTGCTCCCAATGTGGTCTTTTATATATTGGCAAGACCTGACGCAGACTGGGAGACCGCTTTGCTGAACATCTACGGTCTGTCCGCCAGAGAAAGAAGGATCTCCCAGTGGCCACACATTTTAATTCCACATCCCAGTCCCATTCTGACATGTCTATCCACGGCCTCCTCTACTGTAAAGATGAAGCCACACTCAGGTTGGAGGAACAACACCTTATATTCCGTCTGGGTAGCCTCCAACCTGATGGCATGAACATCGACTTCTCTAACTTCCGCTAAGGCCCCACCTCCCCCTCATACCCCATCTGTTACTTATTTTTATGCACACATTCTTTCTCTCACTCTCCTTTTTCTCCCTCTGTCCCTCTGAATATACCTCTTGCCCATCCTCTGGGAACACCCCACCCCATGTCTTTCTTCCCGGACCTCCTGTCCCATGATCCTCTCGTATCCCCTTTTGCCTATCACCTGTCCAGCTCTTGGCTCCATCCCTCCCCCTCCTGTCTTCTCCTATCATTTTGGATCTCCCCCTCCCCCTCCAACTTTCAAATCCCTTACTCACTCTTCCTTCAGTTAGTCCTGACGAAGGGTCTCGGTCTGAAACGTCGACTGCACCTCTTCCTATAGATGCTGCCTGGCCTGCTGCATTCACCAGCAACTTTGATGTGTGTTGCTTGAATTTCCAGCATCTGCAGAATTCCTGTTGTTTGGACCCTGGAAATACTGGTTTATGAAATGCAGAAAGTATACATGCAGGTACAGCTAGCAATTAGGGAAAACAATAGTATATGCCAACCTTTATTGGCAGGAGACTGGATATTTAAATAATAAAAAAAAACATTTGGAATTGTACAGGTTGCACACAGTTGTAGTGAGACCACACCTGAAGTATTATGCAATTTGATCTCCATAGGTAGGCGAATACATTATCATTCAACCATACATGGATACAGCTGAATGAGACAACGTTCCTCTGAGGCCAAGGTGCAAGACATACACAGCACATTCAAAATAACAAGAAAAAAAAGTTTTGCATGAAAACACATATATTCCAAGATCCCAAGTGATATGTGCTACAGACTGATAGTACAGTTCCCGGCAACCCAGCTTGTCATTCCACCAATGGAACACTGGAGAGCAGCAATAATGATGGAGGGCAGCCCCAAAAATGAGCACGGATGCCACACTGCACTGCCTCCGTCATCTCCTCACCCCGACTGCAACAGCAGGCAAGCCTGCAGCTTGAGGCCGAGTCCTCACTACAACTGAGACCTTGCTGCTGCCTTTGTCATCTGCCATGCCACCAAACAAGGGAAACAGACCTGCAGCATCTAACATTTTCAATGTCCAACAGGGTCTTGTGTTCGCAGGAAAAACATTCAAGACAGTCACTCACGGTCACACTGCACACGGGTTTTGCATATCAACTCAGAAGTCTTTGAGTAACAGGCAGCAACACAGTCTGCACCCAGTTCAGCTCCTCCAAGCTTAATCCAGATTCTCCAACCCACCAGCCGACTCCGACTCTGACCCGACTGCCTGTTCCTATGACACCCCAGCTGAACAACAAGCAGTTCATTGATGTGGTAGACCTGCTATACCTGTAGTTCTTGGAGTCCAGTGTAGTCTTACGATCATAAAAAAAACACATTTAAACATATTTGCTTTGTATGTGTCACTCAATTGATTTTTGAGATTATAGGTCTTATTTTATGTTGAGAAGTTGAGCAAAACCTGCCTTATTCAGTGTTCAGAAGAATTAAGGGTGTTCTCATTTATGCATTGGATTGTGAAAATAGATGGTCAGTGATTATCTTCCCTGATTGGGCAAATTGCCAGCAGAAATGTGCCATGGAATTCCTCAGCTGGCTGCAGCCAATCTCACCCAACAGCAAGCATGGCCAGAAGTTAAAATTCAATCAGGATCAATCATTCAGTCTTAAAAAAGAAGCTTTTAAACACAAAGCATAACACATGTCAGAAACAAATCTTACACAAAAGTTGGTGGAAAAGGTCACGTAAATGCATACAAAGTTAAATAACAACAGATAAATATATTTTGAGGAATTGGATCAATTTTGAATCAATCTTACTGGAGAAAGATAACCAGACAATGGTCATACTGAGACTGAGATGAAAAGGAATATCTATATTTTTATTCTGAAAAAAATCTATGCAATTCTTTAGAGCTGCAGATACTTTGTCTGAGTAAGTTCAAGGCTACTGATAGATTTTTGGACTGTAATTAAGAGTCATAGATTATCTGTCTGTTTGAGAAAATTACAGCCATATTCACTCTCAAAAAGTTTGCAGGTAGTTCATCTAACAATTTAATATCTAGGTATTTAAATACTTTGTGGCATGCATAGCAATCTGGTTATGTTATAATTGCCATGGAATTACTGGCATTCAAAGCACTGTGGATTTAGGACTTTCTAATACCGACAGATTATCTTTCAATTTAAAATAATAAAACAGAAAATACTAAAAATATTCAGCAGGTCAGGCAGCATTTGTAGAAACATTTCAGTAGAACTGGGAATGTGATGAGCGAAAAAGGCATTTGCAACAGCTCTTGCTGTTGCATAAACAAAAGCTCTGAGAATGGGAATGGATATTTTTGAGAGGAGAGAGGGTGAGAGGAGAAGTGTAAGAACTGGAATGAATGCAGTTGAAAGTTCTGTCAATTCTGATAGCAAGAAATGAATGGTAGAAGGGAAAACATTTCTTTCTGTCTCCATAGATGTGCTTGTCCAGCATTTTCTGTCATCAGTTCAGCTTTCCAGCATTTTCATTTGTCTTTTGATTTAATATTGGTCATTTTTGCAGCAAATTTATGAGGAAGGAGTGGATTGTGTTTATATAATAGTTATCTTCATCTGAATGCTATCTACTGTTACTGCAAAGATATTATATTCTGATCTGTTGAGAAATGGTTGCTTGCTGTCTGCTGTAATATATGACACATTAGGTTTATTGCAGTGCACATCACCATTTTTACTTGGCTAAAAACCGGATACCATTTTTTTCCACAAGCTCTCAGGATGAGATACTAACTTTAAAAGGGGAAAAAAACCATGAATGGAACAAAAATATATCATCTGACAAAAATGTGGATTAATATCAAAGGTACAGTTTGAGCCTGTACCTCTGTGTTCTGCAAAGGCGAGAGAACTAACAGAAGATGAAGTGTTCTTGATTAATCAGTTGAAAGACATTGATGTCCTCAGTACTTTCTATATTCTTGTAAAATAATCTATATTTAATCACCAACTTCAATCTCAAAGATAGTTTTACAGTATTGCTGTTGTCTGATATGAATGCATGAACTTTAATTAAAGCTAGTTATATAATTTTCAAACATTCCAAAAATAATCATAATTTATTTCAAGAATTGATGCTTAACTGATGCATAGATGAACATGAGAAAAAAGGATTACATTCTTATTAAATTGTAATAATGTGGAGAAGCTATGATAAAAAGTATTTTATCTGTATTAACGTGGCATAATCTTTAACAGATAAACATTGCTTTATGACAGTCAACCAGATGCAATAAGGACCTTGATTACTTCAGGTAAGTACAATAACATTTCTGTATAAATATTTAAATCATGTCAAGATTATTACTATTTTATATTTTCTAATGTTCTCTTTAACTCACCACTCTGTCTCTACACCTTTACTAACATATTCTATTGCAAAGAACAGAGTAGAACACCTAGAGCCATCAGCCTGCTCAGTTGTTCAATAAGATATTGGCAGATTTCATCTTTGGCCACATCCCATAATACCTCCCTTCCTCATAGCCCAAATTTGTCTTATTTTAATGTCTTGCATTATACTGCTGTTGCAAAACAACAAATTCAAGACATATGTCAGTGACTATAAAATTTATTGTGTATACACGTGTATCAGAGGAATACCTTTCTCTTCACTGATGATTAATATATAATATGCAACTACATTGTAAAATATTCCAAGACACTTCAGAGGAAAGAATAGACTATTTGCATGAAACAAAATATCACAAGACTAGAGTCCCCTGATGCATAATCCCTCCTTCAAGCATTGCAATCAAAAGCAAGTTAATTATTCATTCATCACAAAGCCATTTGTGCACAAAATGGCATTGTGATGAATGAATAATTAACCTGCTTTTTCCTTTTACCAACAAAATAACAGTAATTATTCCCCAAAAAATAATTACTTGGTTAGATGTACTTCAACACATCTTTTGTCTGGTTGGTGTTGTTGGAATTTAATGGCACCATGCGTGTATTTGATCATAATAATTATCTCTTTGCTTGTTTCCTACTGCTATGATGACTGTTTGGTCAGAATCTACTATTTGTCAAGCTGACTAAACTAATAAAAATACTTGCAGTGTAGATGAGATTTCTGGTGGTATTGAAGGCAATATAAAATCTGTCATATTCCGTTGGTGATGATAAAAAATGTTGTTTTATGTAGGTTAGTTGCCAATAGTTGAGGCAGCTGGATATAAGGGAAACGGTGGATGGACAAGAAGTGCATGCAGCTATATTAGTTATGGATGATTCAAATGTAGAACAATTCAGTTTTAAAGGCAGTTGTGCCTATGAAATGTTGTAATACAGAATTATGAGAAAACATAACAGTGAATTTACACATAATAAGGCTGTATAAATAATAAGATAATTAGTTAATGAGAAAGAGATTTGAGCCACTACATAGATGAGCCCATAACCACTTATGCTCAAGGTCTCTTGTAGCTTTATTCCATTGGATACAAAGCTTAATACAACTGTACATGACAAAGCAGAAATTGCCCTGATATTATTGCACAAAGACCCTTTGATCCTAAGCTTCCATCTTTGCAGAGATTAGAACTCACTGAGAAAATAGAAAGGGTAATTAACTTAGGGGTAACAGGGAGAAATAAGCACAGAGGGGTAACAGGGAGAAATAAGCACAATGAACGCAAAAACTTTGAAGTAGGTGTTTGGATTGATGCTATGAGCAGATCAAGAAGGAAAAAAACAAAATGGTAGGTGGCTAGGGAAAATAATCAAGGAGATAATTTAGTGACATATTTGATTAGGAAGGTGAGGTGGATTTGAGGGGAGATTAATAAGCATAAGACACATGGTGATCTTCTTGCAATGACATAATTTTCTTCTGGGTACTCTGGTTTTCTCCTACATCCAAAACCATGCTGAGCAGATTAATTGGCCCTTTTAACTCGCTCCTTGTAGGGATATAAGTGGTAGAAAGTGGGGAGGTTAGTGAAGATTTTGGGAGAATAAAAACTGAGAGTAATATAAAAATTTAGTGTTAATGGGTGGTTGATAGTTGATATGAACTCAGTATGACATTCTGTCGCACACTCACCAATAGCCTGCATCAGAGAAACTTTTTGTTTCTTTTTTCACATCTGTTTCAGTGAATGAGTTTTGGGCCAAGAATTGGAACTTGATTTGTTTGATGGTCGTTAATAGCCATGTGTCTGTGTCATTAAACTTTTGCATTTTATTCCAAAAGCTTCTTTGAATTTCACGTATCACTGTCTTTGTGACAGCCAATTTCCTTTTTAGATATGCTCTACCAAATAGGACATACACATGTCTGCTTTGCATATTTGTAGTTTACTCAGAAATACTTCTGGAACTATTGGTGCAGCCAGAGAAACTTTAACCATGTTTCCCATTCCTTAGAGAAGTGAAATACTTAAATTAATAGTTACCATACTCAACAATTATTCCTTATTCCACAGTGGGAAGTAGTCTTAGCCAGGGACAAGATGGAAACCTGGAAGTGGTATACTAAGTCATCATAGTCATTTATTGATCAATTTACTGACAAAGTTCTATCACAAAGAATGTTGAAACATTATACAATAAATCCTGAGTGTTTAGGCCAATCTGTATATGTCACATTAATTTAGTTATATGAACTGGCTGATCTTATTCATCAATGTAGCAATATTTTCACAACTACTATTGTTATGTTTTGCATTTCCAAAACATTAAGCTAATTAAAAGGAAAAGATGGAAGTCAGAAATATGAGTCGAACTTAGTTTTACTTTAAGGAAGCTGCACATGTATCATGTGGTAGGGTCAAGACATATGGAATTCATGTATTCTTTATATATAACCTATAATGGATTATTTTAACATGTAAAGAATGCTTAAAGAATTACATATTTTCAATATTACTGAAGTATTAAATACACAGCACTCCTCCCTGCTTAGCTATAAACTCCAACTCAATGCAGAATGCAAATCAACTGTATCCACAGTATACAATATATTACAGCTACTATACAGTCATCCACAGCATAGTCATTCAGGCCTAAAGATATAATCATTGTGGAGGATTTCTTAATCTTGTGAGATAATGTCTTTATTGACAATGGAGGTCACTTTACATGGCAGATGAGACATGTGGCTATGAAAATCATCTCAGGTTTGAAACCTCAAAGATGGTTGCAGGGGTTGACTCTGAGTCTGTAGGAAGTGGTTCTGACAGCTCTGGACACCTTTCCTCCCCTTGCTTTTTCTTCTACTGCATCTTGATCTCTGGAAGGTGCATGTAGTTCACTCTTATTCATTCTTTTATTGCTCCCTTTATGATCTGACCTCTCCTCTTGGTTTCCTCATCCACAGCATCATCCGATGAGTCCTCTATTTTTGTATCTCCATTGACTCCTTTCTTTTTGGCCTTTCATTTATTCAGCTGAACTTTGGCTTTTACATCTACTTTTACAAGCAGCTTTGTGTGTGCCAATTGCAGTTCATACAATAACCTTGATGCATGTGGAGTAGATTCTGGTTCTTTATACTCACAAAAGCCAAATGCTTGTAACTTTCCTGAAATTTCTTGAACTCTCTTCCAACTTAAAACCAAGCTGCATTTCACAAGTAACTGCCTGACTAACGTACCAGACGATTTCTCAGATATGTTGCCTACAAAACCTGTTATAGTCAGGCCACTGCTTTTGTCACTTTCATGATTCCTCTGAGCAGGATGAACCTTCCTTGGTTCAGTACATTTTCCAACCAGAGGTAGAGAGGTTGGCACCAATGCCTGTTTGTCTTCTTTTGGGCAATGATTATTATGTATAGCATGGAGATAGTGTAGCATCATCCAGTACCTTCTTAATTTGCTTTCAGTTGACTCTGTTGTAGTGGGGATGTAGATGCAAATGGTGGATGGATCTCCAATCAAGTTGACATTGTCTCAATCAATCACATCACCACAACAATGGTCCTTCTGGTTTTATCACATAGAAGCTCAATGCAGCATGATGGTTGTTGTATTTCACTGTTACACATATCGTTCCTGCAGGAGTTATCTTTTCTCCAGTATAAGTTCTTAGCTGAATATCTGCAGGCTTTAATTTAGTATCTTTGAAATGCTGGTCAAGTTCATTTTGTGGAATGACTGAAACAGCTGAGTAAGTGTCTAATTTCATTTTAATTAATTTGCCATTGGCTTCTAGCGTAAGCCATATTCCTTGTCTATTGTAAATCTCAAGGCCAGCCAACTCCATGTTACTCTCATCATCATCAGATTAACACTCTTTTTGAAACTGCAACTTGATTTTTCAGCTTTTTCTTTTCTCTGTGTGTCCCTCGTTTCACAGAATCCTGCTTAACCCCTTCCACACTGGATGCAGCAATTCAGATCAACGGGTTTACTCTACACCATCAGGATAGATCTATAGAGTTGCTCAAAAGCAGAGGTAGAGGAGTATGCCTTCTGATCAACTATTCTTGGTGCACAAATATATCAGGGCTGTCCCAATACTGCTCACCAGACCTGGAATATCTTGCAGTTAAGTGCCGTCATTTCTACCTACTGCAGGAGTTCTCCGGGGTCATTTTGGTAGCACTATACATTCCACTTCAGGTCAATGTCAATCAGGCTTTAGATGATCTGAGCAATGGGATCAACAAGCACGAAACAGCGCACCCTAATGCCTTCACCATCATTTTGGGAAATTTTAACCAGGACAGTCTGGAAAAAATATCACTAAACAATTACCATCAACAGATCACTTGCAATACTAGAGGAAACAACACTTTGGACCATTGCTACACCACTATCAAGAATGCCTGCTGTGATATTCCACACCCTCACTTTGGGAAGTCTGGTCACTGAGCTGTACTTCTATTCCCTAAGTATAGGCAGAGACTGAAGAATGCAACACCAGTAGTGAGGACCAAGAAGGTATGGACAAGGGAAGCACAGGAGTGCCTACAGGACAGCTTTGAATCAGTGGACTGAACTGTATTCAGGGATTCATCTTTGAACCTGAAGGAGTATGCTCCAATTGTTACTGATTTCATTAAAACCTGTGTGGATGAGTGTGTGCCTACAAAGACTTACTGTATATTCCCAAACGAAAAGCCATGGATGAACCAGGAGGTACATCATCTGCTAAAGGCTTGATCTGTGGCATTCAAGCCTGGTGACCCAGGCCTGTACCAGTAAACCAGGTATGATTTGTGGAGGGCTACTTCAGGGGTGAAGAGATCATTTTGAACAAGGTTGTAGGCAACATCGGATGCACGACAGCTCTGGCAGAGTTTGCAAGACATTACTTCCTACAGAGCAAAACCCAATAGTATGAATGGTGATGATTCTTCACTACCAGATGCACTCAACACCTTCTATGCCTGGTTTGAAAGGGAGAATATAACTACAGCTGTAAAGATTCCTGCTGCACCTAATGACCCAGTGACCTCTGTCTCAGAGGCCGACGTTAGGCTGTCTGTAAAGAAAGTGAACCCTCGCAAGGCAGAAGGTCCCAATGGAGTACCTGGTAAGGTTCTGAAAACCTGTGCCAACCAACTGGCAGGAGTATTCAAGGATATTTTCAACCTCTCACTGCTGTGGGCAAAAGTTCCCACTTGCTTCAAAAAGGCAACTATTATACCAGTGCCAAAGAAGAATAGCACTTACATCGCCAGTGATGAAATGCTTTGAGAGGTTGGTCATGACTAGACTGAAGTCCTGCCTCAGCAACGACCTGGACCCATTGTAGTTTACCTATCACTGCAATAGGTCAACAGCAGACTCAATCTTAATGGCTCTTCACATGGCTTTAGACCATCTGGACAACATAAACACCTATGTCAGGATGCTGTTCTTCGACTATAGCTCAGCATTTGATACCATCATTCCCAAGATTCTGATTGAGAAGCTGCAGGACCTGGGCCGCTGTACCTCCCTCTGCAATTGGATCCTTGACTTCCTAACCGGAAGAACATAATCAGAGTGGATTGGTGATAACATCTCCTCCTGGCTGACAATCAACACTGGTGCACCTCAGGGGTGTGTGCTTAGCTCAATGTTCTACTCTCTATATACCCATGACTGTGTGGCTAGGCATTGCTCAAATACCATCTATAAATTTGTTGATGATACAACCATTGTTGGTAGAATCTCAGGTGGTGATGAGAAGACGTATAGGAGTGAGATATGCCAACTAGTGGAGTGGTGCTGCAGCAACAACCTTGCAGTCAATATCAGTAAGATGAAAGAGCTGATTGTGGACTTCCAGAAGGGTAGGACAAAGGAACACATACCAATCCTCACAGAGGGATCAAAGTTGGTGAGAGTGAGCAGTTTCAAGTTCCTTGGTGTCAATACCTCTGAGAATCTAATCTGGTCCCAATATATCAATGCAATTATAAAGAAGGCAGGACAGCGGCTATACTTTATTAGGAGTTTGAAGAGATTTTTTTTATGTCAACAAATACACTCAAAAACTTCTATAGATGTACCGTGGAGAGCATTCTGACAGGCTGCATCACTGTAAGGAATGGGGAGGGAGATACTGCACAGGACTGAAAGAAGCTGCAGAGGGTTGTAAATTTAGTCAGCTCCATCTTGGGTACTAGCCTACAAAGTACCCAGGACATCTTCAAGGAGTAGTGTCTCAGGAAGGCAGCGTCCATTATGAAGGACCTCCTGCACCCAGGGCATGCCCTTTTCTCACTGTTACCATCAGGTAGGAGGTACAGAAGCCTGAAGGCAGACACTCAGCGATTCAGGAACAACTTCTTCCCCTCTGCCATCCGATTCTGAAATGGACATTGAACCTTGGACACTTCCTCACTTTGTATTTTTTTCTGTTTTCTGCACAATTTTTTATCTATTCAATATACATATATTGTAATTGATTTACTTATTTGTTATTATTATTATTATTATTTTATTTTGTGTCTTTTTTTCTTCTATATTATATGTTGCATTGTACTGCTGCTACTAAGTTAATAAATTTCACGTCACATGCCGGTCATAATAAACCTGATTCTGATTCTGATTCTGATTCTCTCCATTTATTTTTGTCTGCCCAACATGCTGTTTTTAAACGTGCATTGGCCTGGTGTTTGCCAGCCCCTGCCGCAATGGTAACACAATTTGCTTAGCCAGGCTGGTTTCTGTTTAGACATTTCAGTTTTGTTCACGTTTACATTCATTCCTGAATGCAATTCACATGCACCTCTGTTTGCTCTTTCCATTGATATGGCTATTTCAATTGTTCTTTTAAATGTAAGTTATGCTACAGCTATGAGTCATTTTTGAAAGTTTTCTTCTAAGGTTTCACAAATTAAATGACTGTCTCAATGTGGGTGCTGATGGTAGACCCAAGTGCAAGGCACAGACACTGAAGTACAAAGAACAGGACTTGACTAGAGTAGGGACGTGACAGGATACAGACAAGGAGCAGGGACAAGAACGCAGACATGGGCTTGGACCCCGAGCCAGAGACTGGACAAGGACCCAGAACCTGACACATGACATGACTACAGGACAGGAGGCTGGGGTCTTGCATCTTGAGCTTAGAGACAGGCTGGGGTCTTGCACCTTGAGCTTGGAGACAGACTGGGGTTTTGCATCTTGAAATGTGGAGGCTGATGACTCGGAGGCTGGAGCTCAGAGACAGACTGGGAACTGAACATCAACATAGAGCCAGGACTTATTCTTTGAAAAGCCGGGACTCATCGTTAACATGACACCAACATGAAACAGGGACAGTGCATAGACATAGAGCTGGGACTTATACTTAGACAAGCCAGGACTCAACTTCTTCTCCACACCAAGGTGGGACAGGACCATCCATCGGGTAATGGCAGAACGGCCGGACTTACCCAACAGAGGCAAAAACAAGACAAGACAGGTCTCCCCGCAGGGTAATGGCAGAATGACTTGACTTACCCCACGGAGGCGAGAACAAGACAAGACAGATCCCCCCGCAGGGCAACGGCAGAAAGGCCTGACTTACCCCATGGAGGCGAGGACAAGACGAGACAAACACCGAAGAACGCCAGACAGTTCCGTCTCTGCATCGGGGTTGCTCCAAGTCGCAGTTTGGCCAGCAACCTCAGCTGGCTACAGAAACAGCTGGATCCCTATCTAGCTCAGAGTGGTTGGCAGCCACTCAGCTGGCCCGGGAAACAGCCGAATCCATACAGCAAAGACAGCTCCGACTACTGACAACAAGGTTCCATGAGGGGATGTTTTCCCAATGCAGCCTCAAGATGGAAAGTGGCCACTCTAGCCTTCCACTGGTAGGTTGTTCCCAGGAGATCTTGACAAGACAAACCAGCAGCCCACACTCAACCCTAAGGCTACTTATATCCCAAGCCCCAAGATGGGAATCAAGTGCCTATGATTAATTTAAACAAAAGGAGGAACAGCTGGAAGACCAGGAGTCCTGAGTCCATGGACCAGACCGTGAACCGGAATGTGGACTTCACGGACTGGACAGTGACCTTCAGTGCACCATTAAGCCCGTTATTGTACTGACAATGCTCCTAAACTGGATTAAAAAGCCTATTTTAATGCAATATTTTATCTGCTTTGTGACAATTTCCCTTTTACTTGTAAACTGACTGTTGAAAGTAATCAGTAACTTAGTATGTACATGGCCCATAGTGGAAAGTTAGATGAATTTTCCAGGTACATGGTGTGCTTATACATTAAACTCTTCAGAGTATACAGCAAAGACTTGAAGTTAAATGTTGTTGTAGCATTCACAGTACTTAAAGTAAAGGTGAAGTCTTGTAACATAGAACATAGAATAGTACAGCACAGTACAGGCCCTTCGGCCGACAATGTTGTGCCGACCCTCAAACCCTGCCTCCCATATAACCCCTCCACCTTAGATTCCTCCATATACCTGTCTAGTAGTCTCTTAAACTTCACTAGTGTATCTGCCTCCACCACTGACTCAGGCAGTGCATTCCACGCACCAACCACTCTCTGAGTAAAAAACCTTCCTCTAATATCCCCCTTGAACTTCCCACCCCTTACATTAAAGCCATGTCCTCTTGTATTGAGCAGTGGTGCCCTGGGGAAGAGGCGCTGGCTATCCACTCTATCTATTCCTCTTATTATCTTGTACACCTCTATCATGTCTCCTCTCATCCTCCTTCTCTCCAAAGAGTAAAGCCCTAGTTCCCTTAACCTCTGATCATAATGCATACTTACTAAACCAGGCAGCATCCTGGTAAATCTCCTCTGTACCCTTTCCAATGCTTCCACATCCTTCCTATAGTGAGGTGACCAGAACTGGACACAGTACTCCAAGTGTGGTCTAACCAGAGTTTTATAGAGCTGCATCATTACATCGCGACTCTTAAACTCTATCCCTCGACTTATGAAAGCTAACACCCCATAAGCTTTCTTAACTACCCTATCCACCTGTGAGGCAACTTTCAGGGATCTGTGGACATGTATCCCCAGATCCCTCTGCTCCTCCTAGAAGAGACCTAAATTGAAAGTGTAAATCTTGCTCCATTGAAGGCTGAAGTGCACACCACTGCCTGGACTAACATTGAATTCTTCCTCTGGCTCCATGCTTTCAGTCTGATGACTAAATTTGGAGAGGGGTGGGTGTGTTGATTCCTGAGAAATGAGCCCCTTGGCTGCCCACCACAAATGGCACAATTTTTCACTCATTGTGCACATTCAATTCACTCACATACTTCAAAGGAGAAAATCTGCCCTAAATCAGCCTGCTGTAAGAAACGCAGGTTCTCATTGGGAACTTACCATGGCAAGAGTTTAGCATTTATGATCAGTGATTTATACATTAGTTTTCACTTTTGCTGGATGCTCTGGCAGTATTTCAGACGAGAAATCAGAATTGTTACTAATCCAGAGTGAAAATAAGAGGCATTTGTAAAGATTCAAAAAGCCTTCTAATAGAATCAGAAGAACTTCAGGATGGTTTGTGGGGCAGTACTAACGGTGAGTAAAGTGCCTTTCATGTTCCATTCTGCCTGGAAAATACACTGACACTGGTGAAACCAGTCACCAGGATTTAATTGGAGGACTTGAGTTATAAAGAGGGGCTGGATAGGGTAGGATTATTCTCCCTGGAGCAGAAGAGGCTGAGGGTTGTCCACAACTATTGGGCTACTAGGATGGCACAGACATGAATTTGAGGTACGAGTCAAGTTCGATGTGATCCAGTCCATTTACAACAATGAGAAATTTTGTTTCCTTTGACCAAAAATGATGACTATAAGCTGTCCAGATAGTTGTGACAGTTGGGCCACATGAGGCATTCGTGGCTGGTTCTTTGAGCTAGTGCCTGCATTTAGCCACATCCTTCTGAATCATTTCTATACATGTACCTGTCCACATTACTTTTAAATGTCAACATTTTGCTAACCTCCATCACATTTTTTGGGCCTGCTCCATATATGCGCTACCCACTGTGTGAAAAAGTTGCCCCTCAGATCTCTTTTAAATCTTTCCCTTCTCACTGTAGACTTCCTACTGACTCCGCTATCCTGGAGAAAAAGCTGTCACTTTTCAACTGAACTATGCTCGCTCATGATTTTATGAAAATCTCAGGTCAATCCTCAGCCTCCTATCCTCCAAAAATCCTACCTATCCAACCCTATCCTTATAAATCAACCCTTGCAACTAAACTGTTGTTTACTTAGCAAATGGCAACAGCAAGGCAGGCAGCACTAAGACACCAGATAGAATCTGGCAGTTGCAGCAGGTTAATAGATCTTTATCTGATGTGGCATTAAATAATATAGTTGGAAGGGACTGAAGTACAAAATAGTTCAATTAGTGCTATGATAGCCTAATGCAGATTAGTGCCCAGAAGTTAGATTTCTTCCTTTCTAAATGTAATAAACAGATGCCCAATATGGTCCACAGGTACAGCACTTCTGAAAAAAAAGACATTTTCAATTGCTTTAGTTGGTTTACAACCAGAAAAATCATAAAATCAGAATGGTTTGGTTCCCAGAAAGACTATTACTCTTTCTCAACTGAAGATGCCTCTAATTCTGTGGATTCAGTGTTAGGATGATTGCATTTATCCCCTTGTTCTGCAAATGGATTTGAATGATATTGCAGAGATAAAATTGGTAATACCTCTTTGGTGTCTCTGAAACTTACAAGAGAGCAGGAGTTTCTATTGCCGGTTAGACTGTGACTTTTGTGCTGAATTTGAAGTCCTGACCTTTAAGCACTCTTGTCCTCAAATCAGCTAGCCAAAGGCTGTGATGGCACATTAAAGAAGTTGGGGGAACTTAATACTTTATAAGTTTCATTTCTCACTACTAGAAGATGTCACCCAAAATTTATCAAATAGTCTACATGGCAGATCTTTAATGTCAAAGGCTGGAAGGTAGTCTTTGCTCTACAGGTGTTGCAGAGAGGGCCCATAAACAGCTTTCCATTATCACTGTAGATTAGTTCCTCTTCAGTGAAAAAATTGTGGAAGGTGACGTGTAATGTCGCATTGAGAAAGCTTTGAGAAGTGTTTGAGGTGACGGTGTAGGCGAACTTAACATGGGTCTGTATTGAGAATAACACACACAGAATGCTGGAGGAACTCAGCAAGTCAAGCAGCATCTGTGGAGAAGAATAAACAGTCAACGTTTTGGACTGACCCTTCATCAGGACTGGTATTGAGATTCTTCTGAAGTACACCCATTTGTTAAGATCACAGACTACATGTCATCATGCAGCAGATGTAGGAGGGAGATGGGCTTCTAAAGACAGCCAGATTAAAGGAGGATGTTCCACAGAGCCTTATGTTTAGCAAAGTCAGAGTTTTGTGATGCCATACTACTCTCTGTATTTCCCATTGGTTTGTGATGCATTGTATATCACATAACATAGAACAGCACAGCACATTTGACTATGATGTTCTCCAGACCCATTAACCTACTCCGCAATGAATTTATGTGCCCATCCTTAAATGTACCTAATGTATCTGCCTCAACCACATCCCCAGGCGGTGTATTTTCCCCTCCTCCAAGCACCATTTCTGGCAACTCTGTGCAAAAATAACTACCGCTGTCTTTTCCCGCCCCCCATATTTTCCTCTAAAAACTTTAAAATTATGTCCCCTTGTGTTAACCATATCTGCCCTGGGAAAAAAAAGTCTGCATACTCTGGGCCGCGCCACCTTTATCAAGTCACCTCTCATCCTCCTTCTTGCCAAAGAGAAAAGCCCTAGGACACTCAACCTAATTCTCATGCTCTCAAATTTTGGCAGCATCCTGTTAAGTCTCCACTGCATTTTCCCTAAAGCTTCCACATCCTTCTTATAAAAGGCTACCAAGAACCGAACATAATACTGCTAGTGTGGTCTAACCATAATTTTACAAAACTGTGACTCTTGGACTCAACCCAACTAATGAAGGCCTAAACTGCATATGTCTTCTTAACCACACTATCAACATGTGCTGCAGTTTTGAGGGATCCATGCAGTTATGAACCCTATGATCCTCTGTTCCTCCACACTGCTAAGAATCCTGCCATTAACCCTGTATTTTGCCTGAATGTTTGATCCTCCAAAGTGAATCACTTCACACTTTTCTAGATTGAAATCCATTTTCCACATCTCAGCCCAGCTCTGCATCCTTTCAACGTACAGTTGTAACCTATGGAAATCATTTATATTATCCATGAAGCCACTAACCTTAATGTCATCATCAACCTTCAAGTTATCTGCAGACATACTAACCTACCCTTCCTCTCCATCATCCAAGTTATGTATAAAATTCACAAAGAGCAGGGGTCCCAGAACAGATCCCTGCAGAACATCACTGGTCACAGATCTCCAGAAAGAATACATTCCATCTACTACAATACCCTGCCTTTTGTGAGCAAGCCAGTTCTGAATTCATGCAATCAAGTTTCCCCAGATCCCATGCCTCTTGAGTTTTTGAATAAGCCTACTTGGGGGAACCTTGTTAAATGCCTTCCTAAAATCTAAATATACCACATCCACTGCTCTGCCTTCATCAATATGTTTTGTCACTTCTTCAAAGAATACAGTCAGGCTTGTGAGGCATGTCCTGTCACTCTCAAAATCATGTTGACTCTCCCTAATCAGATTAGGCTTCTCCAAATGTTCAGAAATCCTGTCTCTAAGAATCCTCTCTAATAGTTTGTTTATCACTGATAACATTTCTTGGACAAATAAATAACGTTTTCCTCCCTCCAATCCTCTGGCACTATTCCTGTGCCAGAAAGGACACAAAGATTCTTTAAATGGGCAAAATCTACTTTGTGATTCCATAAGCAGTTCTTCAGCATTGTGAGTGCACAGATGAGAAAGCCCCAACAATAACTTTCCCTGTCACAGGTGTAACAAGACTCCTCTGTTCTGATTTCCAGCAGACTTCTTTCTCCTCCAGTATGACCATTAGCATGGCATCAAGGTGTCCTGACTTATATCCCTTTTTCTGGTTAAAAGAGATAAAGATGAAAAGTTTTAGTGAAGATCCTCTCCATTAAGTTTTTGAACTTTAGCAGTTGTGCCATCTGCTCAGACAATTACCTTTATTTTCAGTTGATTTATGATATTTTTGGAGTCTTGTCAGTCTGAAATGGTGCCCTGGCTGTACTGCGGCATGGAGTCAAGGAAAATGATGTCAAGATCAGAATAATGGTTGATGAGTTTTTTGAGCACTGATTGCCATAAGCTTTCTTCAATTCTTGGCTCTTGCCGGAGGGGCATTTGGATAGGCCTTTCAGTTGCTCATTCAGGATGAGGTACTAAATTGGATTTGATTATGGGGAAACCAAAGAGTAGTAGTAGATCCAAGCCTCAAGCCTCAAGATTCAAGATCGTTTAATGTGATTTCCAGTACATGTGTAGAGGAGAACAAAATAATTGTTACTCCAAATCTGTTGTGGCACGTAAGACACAATAATATAAAGAACACAACTAATAAAAAACACAATAAACATAATTACATAAAATACTTCATCTTGATTGACTGTATATCCATACAGTGACGCTAAGCACAGCAGTGTTTGTGCACAAGGTGACTGACAGGAAATGATAAAGTAGTGCTGGTTGGGGGTGTGGAGCAGTGGAGCAGTGGGTTACTGGGTGCAAGTGTGGATTAGTCTTACCAATTGGAGAAATGAACTATTTTTGTGTTGGGGGACTCCTTCCTGATGGGAGTGGAACAAACAGCCCATGAGATGGTTATCTCTTTCACTGGAGGTCTGTGACTATATGTGTGCTGTAGAGATCGGTGCTGGGTCTGTTGTTGTTTGTCATCTATATCAACAATCTAGATGATAATGTGGTAAACTGGATCAGCAGATGACATCAGGACTGAGGGCATAATGAACAGTGAGAAAGGCTAATTAAAGCTTGCAGTGGGATCTGGACCAGCTGAAAAAAATGGGCTGAAAAAATGGCAGTTGGAATTTACTGCAGTGTTATGTGTTGGAAGGAGAGAAAATGTTCAAGCTGGAAGATGTCTTTCCTACTGACGAGTTTGATGTACATTGTCCAAAGAGCATTTGCCACACCATCTGGGTGATAGACGACACCCTGTTCACAGAAAGGTCACGGCAACTGGCACCTGCAGAGGTGGAGGACGTTCAGCAGAATCTGCATAAGTCAAAGGAAGCTGGGATCATCACTGAGTCCAGAAGCCCTTATGCATCTCCAGTTGTGGTGGCCAGGAAGAAGCAAGGGAAGGTATGGTTGTGTGTGGACTATCGGTCTCTGAACAGGCATATGGTCCCCCTCCCACTTTCAAATCTCTTACTAGCTCTTCTTTCAGTTAGTCCTGAAGAAGGGTCTTGGCCCGAAATGTCGACTGTACCTCTTCCTACAGATGATGCCTGGCCTGCTGCGTTCACCAGCAACTTTTATGTGTGTTGTTTGAAATTCCAGCATCTGCAGATTTCCTCATGAATTAGCTGTGGTTTTGGCTGCGAAGCAGCATCAAGGAAATAAGAGGAGGTATGATCAAAAAATCAGGTTCTCCCAACTCATGCCTGGAGATCGATTCCTTATAAAGAATTTAACGCTACCTGGGAAGCATAAGTTGGCTGACTGCTGGGCGGCTACACCCTGTGTAGTGGAGAGTCAGATGTCAAATGTACCATTTTTCCGAGTGAAAGCAGAGGATGGGTATGGGCCTGTCAAGATTCTTCATTGGAACCACCTTCTACCTCTGGGACAAGAGATGCGTGTTGACGGTGGTGGTAGTGTGGAATGAACTACCAGCAGAGGTTGTGAGTTCGGGTTTGATTTTAGCATTTAAGAGAAAATTAGATAAGTACATGTATGGTGGGGTAAGGAGACTTATCCCCCTCGAGGGGGAGCAATATCCTTGCAGGTAGGTTTGCTAGCATGGTTCGGGAGGGCTTAAACTAATTTGCAAGGGGGATGGGACCAAGAGCGATAGAGCAGTGAAAAAAGTGCACGGAATAAAGCCAGATCTAACATATAGAAAGGCTTTGAGGAAAGAGAAGCAGAATAAACAGTGTAAAGGTATTAAGGTAGAAGGGCTGAAATGTGTGTACCTCAATGCAAGAAGCATCAGGAACAAAGGTGATGAACTGAGAGCTTGGATACATACATGGAATTGTGATGTAGTGGCCATTACAGAGACTTGGCTGGCACCATGGCAGGAATGGATTCTCAATATTCCTGGATTTCAGTGCTTTAAAAGGGATAGAGAGCGGGAGAAAAGGGGAGGAGGGGTGGCATTACTGGTCAGGGATACTATTACAGCTACAGAAAGGGTGGGTAATGTAGCAGGATCCTCTTTTGAGTCAATATGGGTGGAAGTCAGGAATAGTAAGGGAGCTGTTACTCTATTGGGGGTATTCTACAGGCACCCTGATAGCAGCAGAGATACAGAGGAGCAGATTGGGAGGCAGATTTTGGAAAGGTGCAAAAATAACAGGGTTGTTATCATGGGTGAATTAACCTTCCCTAATATTGATTGGCACCTGATTAGTTCCAAGGGTTTAGATGGGGCAGAGTTTGTTAAGTGTGTCCGGGACGGATTCCTGTCACAGTATGTGGACAGGCCGACTAGGGGGAATGCCATACTAGATCTAGTACTAGGTAATGAACCGGGTCAGGTCACAGGTCTCTCAGTGGGTGAGCATCTGGGGCACAGTGACCACCGAACCCTGGCCTTTAGCATTATCATGAAAAAGGATAGGATCAGAGAGGACAGGAAAATTTTTAATTGGGGAAGGGCAAATTATGAGGCTATAAAGCTAGAACTTGCAGGTGTGAATTGGGATGATGTTTTTGCAGGGAAGTGTACTATGGACATGTGGTGGATGTTTAGAGATCTCTTGCAGGATGTTAGGGATAAATTTGTCCCGGTGAGGAAGATAAAGAATGGTAGGGTGAAGGAACCATGGGTGACAAGTGAGGTGGAGGATCTAGTCAGGTGGAAGAAGGCAGCATACATGAGGATTAGGAAGCAAGGATCGGATGGATCTATTGAGGAATATAGGGAAACAAGAAAGGAGCTTAAGAAGGGGCTGAGAAGAGCAAGAAGGGGGCATGAAAAGGCCTTGGCAAGTAGGGTAAAGGAAAACCCCAAGGAATTCTTCAATTATGTGGATAAAAAGGACGACAGGAGTGAAGGTAGGACCAATTAGAGATAAAAGTGGGAAGATATGCCTCAAGGCAGTGGATGTGCCTGGAGGCTGTCGAAGTGAGCGAGGTCCTCAATGAATATTTCTCTTCGGTATTCACCAATGAGAGGGAACTTGACGATGGTGAGGACAATATGAGTGAGGTTGATGTTCTGGAGCATGTTGATATTAAGGGAGAGGAGGTGTTGGAATTGTTAAAATACATTAGGACGGATAAGTCCCTGGGGCCTGACGGAATATTCCCCAGGCTGCTCCACGAGGCGAGGGAGGAGACTGTTGAGCCTCTGGCTAGGATCTTTGTGTCCTCGTTGTCCATGGGAATGGTACTGGAGGATTGGAGGGAGGCGAATGTTGTCCCCTTGTTCAAAAAAGGTAGTAGGGATTGTCCAGGTAATTATAGACCAGTGAGCCTTTCATCTGCGGTGGGAAAGCTGTTGGAAAAGATCCTTAGGGATAGGACCTATGAGCACTTAGAGAATCATGGTCTGATCAGGGACAGTCAGCATGGCTTTGTGAAGGGCAGATCATGTCTAACAAGTCTGATAGAGTTCTTTGAGGAGGTGACCAGGCATATAGATGAGGGTAGTACAGTGGATGTGATCTATATGGATTTTAGTAAGGTATTTGACAAGGTTCCACACTGTAGGCTTATTCAGAAAGTCAGAAGGCATGGGATCCAGGGAAGTTTGGCCAGGTGGATTCAGAATTGGCTTGCCTACAGAATGCAGAGGGTCATGCTGGAGGGAGTACATTCAGATTGGAGGATTGTGACTAGTAGTGTCCCACAAGGATCTGTTCTGGGACCTCTACTGTTCATGATTTTTATTAATGACCTGGATGTGGGGGTAGAAGGGTGGGTTGGCAAGTTTGCAGAGGACACAGAGGTTGGTGGTGTTGCAGATAGTGTAGAGGATTTTACAAAGATTGCAGAGAGACATTGATAGGATGCAGAAGTGGGCTGAGAAGTGGCAGATGGAGTTCAACCTGGAGAAGAGTGAGGTGGTACACTTTGGAAGGACAAACTCCAAGGCAGAGTACAAAGTAAATGGCAGGATACTTGGTAGTGTGGAGGAGCAGAGGGATCTGGGGTACATGTCCACAGATCCCTGAAAGTTGCCTCACAGGTGGATAGGGTAGTTAAGAAAGCTTATGGGGGTTAGCTTTCATAAGTCGAGGGATATAGTTTAAGAGTCGCAATGTAATGATGCAGCTCTATAAAACTCTGGTTAGGCCACACTTGGAGTACTGTGTCCAGCTCTGGTTGCCTCACTATAGGAAGGATGTGGAAGCATTGGAAAGGGTACAAAGGAGATTTACCAGGATGCTGCCTGGATTAGAGAGTATGCATTATGTTCAGAGATTAAGGGAGCTACGGCTTTACTCTTTGGCGAGCAGGAGGATGAGAGGAGACATGTGTACAAGATAATAAGAGGAATAGATAGAGTGAATAGCCAGCTCCTCTTCCCCAGGGCACCACTGCTCAATACAAGAGGACATGGCTTTAAGATAAGGGATGGGAAGTTCAAGGGGGATATTAGAGGAAGGTTTTTTACTCAAAGAGTGGTTGGTACGTGGAATGCACTGCCTGAGTCAGTGGTGGAGGCAGATACGCTAGTGAAGTTTAAGAGACTACTAGACAGGTATATGGAGGAATTTAAGTTGGGAGGTTATATGGGAGGCAGGGTTTGAGGGTTGGCACAACATTGTGGGCCGAAGGGCCTGTACTGTGCTGTACTATTCTATGTTTTTTGTTCTATGTTATGGTCCAGGTCGATGAGACAAGACAAAACAATAATTATGTCTGGACTAGCTGAGCCAACGGTCCCATCTACAACTCTATGACTATGATTTTTGAGTTGTAGATTAACATGATAGTTTTAAAGGAACTGTGCACATTAAACTAATTAGTAATTTTCTGAACTTTTACCGACCAGCATTTATTCTTTCAATATCTGGTTGAGCTCTCACCTTCAGGTGTTTTGTTTCCACCCCATTCAACTGAATGCAACTGCTGAACATTTGCAGCTCACCAATTTGAGAGGGGTTCCAGCTGTCTCATGCAGGTCTGAAAATCCCCGCTCACTCAAGCAATGCAGAAATAAATTTGGTATCCTCTCAAGATATGTCAGGATGAGCCACACACCAGTGAAAACAGATGTGGTGAACTACTTCAGTAATTAGATCAGGGATTTGCTCACTGATGTGTTATGATTAGTGCAGGTGGCCTCCAAAGGAGACTGTAGGAGATTATTATGTGTCATTTGGGCTCTTTGGGCTGAATATTGGCAAAGTATGTTGGCTAGAAAGATTGTACTTTAGAGTATATCATTTCATCGATTCCAGAGACAATGCTTTTGCAAGTTCGCTATGAAGAATTCCCTTATGGATATAAGTAATTCAAATCCTGCCTCCTCCCAAAGATGAGGCTGTAATTGTTCTTATGAGACTTCCCTGGATTATTCTCCTTCTCCACCTACTGTTCTTAAGCCCACTGCCCATGGGACATGGGGTCTCACAGCAGATGTTACTTTGACTCCAGCTTTGGCCTTTTTCAGGTTCCACCCTCCATCTTGCAGCACTCCTTGTCTCTAGCATATTATTCAGGAAATAAAATCTCATTTTGAGTCATTCAATGGGATTCCCCACAATTACTTGGGGGTCGATTCTGGGCTCATCGCATTGTTGCAATAATGAATAAGGCATGCCAGCTACTCTACTCCACTCGGACTTTGAGGAGATTTTGTATGTCACCAGAGATTCTTGCAAATTTATACAGATTTACAGTAGCAAGCATTCTAACAGTTTGCATCATGGCCTGATATGGTCCTCCAATACATAAGATTACAAAAGGCAGCAGAGATTTGTAGACTCAGCCAGTTCTATTCTAAGCACAACCCTCCCCACCACTCAAGACACCTTCAAGTGGTAATGACTTACGAAACCAGCAATGATCATAAAGGACACCCACCATCTGGGACATGGCCTCTTCTCATTACTACCATTAGGCAAGAGCTTCAGGAGTCCAAAGCCACACACTTACAATTTAAAGAACAGTTTATCTATTTATTTATGTATAACACCTGAAGTGCACAGCACCTCCAAGAACAATGATGCCATCTGTCTGGGTGGAGATCCTCACAACTAATCACCAGGAAGAATCTCAATTGGATTACGAGACGCATCTGAGACTGACTGAGAGGTCTTTAAGACCGGTGGCTGCATCTACCAGTTGCTTGCTCTTGATATCTGCTCTGCTTAGATTCAACTGCTTGAGTGAGTGAGTGAGTCTTTTTCTGCAGCATTGCATACCTGTGTCAGTTCTGAGAAAAGACTTACTTGGTATCTAGCCAATGGAAACATCCCGTTTCTTTTGTGGACTGACTGCCAGATTTTCTCTCGAAGCCCTGTCTCTGTTGCAATTGTGCTCGGATCCCCCTGTATTGTTACATTTATGTAACTTGTAATAAGTTTTATGTCTTGCACTGACCTGCTGCTGCAAAACAACAAATTCCATGATAAATATCAGTGATAATAAATCTGACTTGATTCTTATTACTGGAGTTTTGTAGCTTTTGCCATGTACACTCAGAGATATTTTATTAGGTACACTTATACACCTGCATGTTAATAAAAATATCTCATCAGCCAATCATGTGGCAGCAAGTCAATGCATAAAAGCATGCGGGCATGGTCAAGAGGTTCAGCTGTTGTTCAGAATAAACATCAGCATGGGGAAAACTATACAGGGAACTGCAGTTCTCTGTGTGAAAATATACTGTCAATGAGAGAGGTCAGAGAAGAATGGCCAGACTAGTTCAAGCTGACAGGAAGGTGACAGTATCCTAAATAACTGTGTCTTGCAATACTAAAGTGCAGAAGAGCATCTCTGAATGCATCAAACACTGAAGTGGGTGGGCTACAGCAACAGAAGACCATGAATGTACACTCAGTGGCCATTTTATTAGGAACAGGAGGTTGAAGAAGACACTGGTGTCAACACCAATAATTTGTCTGTCAAGACATTGCCTACCAGGAAACAGGAAGTGACTCAGTCTCCCTGAGATTGAATCATCATGTGTACTTTCTGAAAATGTGACAATGATCATCTTCTGAACTTGGGAACTTGAGTGCAGTCAAAATTTTAGTGGACATATAGAAAGCTTGTAATACTGGCAAATCCTAAACTCAATATTTCATCTGACTTTACCGAAATCGAGGTATATAAAATAATTTCTTTGTAAATATTGTGCCTGGGTGACCTCTTTCATGATGTGGTAACACTTTGCAGAGGTCTGTTGCAACTACTTGGAAAAATTCTATCATGAGAAAGTTGGGAGTCAAGTTGTCTTTACCTCCACAGAAAGTCCAGTGCAGGGACAAAGATATGGCTGAGTAACACACACAAAATGCTGGAGGAACTCAGCAGGCCCGGCAGCATCTAGGAAAAGAGTACAGTTGATGTTTCAGGCCAAAACCCTTTGGCAGGATATAACTGAGCTTTCCAAAAGAATGTCACACATCTTAGGGGGAAAAACCTGCACCTGTTCTCACAGATTCTTCAGAGATAGACATCTTGCCTTGGTAAACAATCTTTTGCTGTCTTTGCTCCCTATCCCAAGATCCATGATTCACCTGACAGGATCAATCATTAAAGTTCACAGCACATTTATTATCAAAGTACGCATATGTCACCCTGAGATTCATTATCTTAGCCGAAAGGACACCTCCATTAATGCAGGCCTACAAAGACAGTCATTGAACAAGTATGTCAGCAGCCTCATGCTTGGTAAAACCCCCACCATTAGTAGTAGAACACTGAAAGTTGTTTCAGCAGTCTGTAATTGATTTCTAAAACAGGTTTATCAGATTTCCCAATGTCAGCAGGCAATCCTTTAAACAAAGTAGCACTATATTCTCCTAATGGTATTGTATCCATGTGATGCAGTTGTATATACAGTAGAAGCTTCATTTTAAGCTAATAGACATACAAGAGGCATTGTGCATATAGTGACACCATCTCAAGGTGGTAAAATACCAACAGCACTAAGGCATACAAATATGTGTGATCGAATTGCAGGAGATGCACAAGGAAATTTTGTTTTGAAACTGGATTTGTGCTTGAAAAAACAAATGCTAACTGATCTAATTTTGGGCACAGATCATTAAGTTTGCTTCAAAGAGGAAACATGCTTGGATTTAGTGATACTTTCTTGGATGGAGAATATTATTTCATGTTGATAATTCTGAATTCAGAAGTGTTGCTACATTTTCTTTTCTGTCTTTCAAACTCCACTAAAAAGATTAGAGCATGAGATGTGAGCTGTGTCTGCAATGCAGCACTGAGCAGGATTTGCACAAATGCCCTTCATATTAAACTGAGATCGGTGGCTGAGTCAAGGGGAGAGTCCATACTAATGCAGCAGGGATAACAGTGTGGATTGAAATAATACAAAGCTATCCACTTTCGTACACAATGCAGAATAAAACAGATTATTTTTCACATGGTGAAACATTGAGGACTGCTGACATTTAAAGAGTCCTGGTGTTGTGATTCACCAGAAGACCATAAGACATAGGAGCAGAATTAGGCCACTTGGACCTTCAAATCTGCTCCACCACTCCATCATGGCTGATTTATTGTCCCTCTCAATCACATTTTCCTACCTTCTCGCTATGACCTCTGATACCCTGACTAACAAAGAACCTATCAACCTCCACTTTAAATATACCCAATTACTTGGCCTCCATAGCTGTATGTAGCAATGAACTCCACAGTTTCACCACCCTGTTCATCCTTCTATTCTGAAGCTTGGTGCTCTGGTCCCGGACTCACCCACTATAGGAAACATCCTCGCTGTCTAGGCCTTTCAACATTTAATAGGTTTCAATGAGATCCTCCCTCATTCTTCTAAACTCCAGCGAGTACAGATCCAGAGCCATCAAACACTCCTCAGACATTAACCCTTTCATTCCTGAAATCATTCACCTGAATCTCCTCTAGAACCTCTCCAATGCCAGCACATCTTTACTTCAATAAAGGGTCCAAAACTCTTCACAATACTCTAAGTATTGCCTGAGCAATGCCTTATAAATCTTCAGCATTGCATAGTTGCTCTTATATTCTCAGACATCCCACCCAGCAAAAACTCATTTCAGGGAGGTAGAACCATCAATTTGTGGGAGACTCCTGGAACTTCTGGGAGAGGTGGGATGTCTGCAATAGATTAGCTCCTTATCAGCTAGCCAGCTAGTTTAAATAATGTTAGCTACGCTAATGAATGAATGACACCTGTTAAACTCACCTCAACATGTCTTTTACAGTCCTAACCCACCATGGGCAATAGAAAAGTCACTGCTGCAAACAGTGCAGTGAGCAACACTGTCATTATTTTTGACACCTATTAGGCAGGTGTACACTTTAATGTAGTCTGGGGTGACGTACGTTTTATATTTTTTTTTTTGGAACACTCTGCCACAGCACGTACTCTCTCTCTCTCTCTCTCTCTCGCTCTCTCTCTCTCTCGTGGTCGCTCTCGCACTCACTCTCTCTCTCTCTCTCTCTCTTGCTCTCACGCTTGCTTGCTCACTCTCAAAAAAAATTGATTTCCAGGACAATGCATATAATGTGCAGGCATCAGGGAGCCACTACTAATATACGGGAGACTCCCGGAACTTCTGGGAGAGGGGGTATGTCTGTAATCTAGTCCTCTTGAAATGACTGCTAGTGTTGCATTTGCCTTTCTTACCACTGACTGACTCAAGTTGCAAGTTAACTTTTATGGAATCCTAAATGAAGACTCCCAAGTTCCTTTGCACCTATACCTCCACCTATCTTTCTATCATTTGCAAACTTAGCCACAAAGTCATCAATTCAAAGATAGAAATTATTGACATAAAACATGAAAAGAAGATGTGCCATTACTGACCCCTGCAGAACAGCACTTGATACCAACAGTCAGCCAGAATAGGCCCTCGTTATTCTGACTCTTTGTTGCCTGCCAATCAGCTAGTCTTTTATCCAGGCTGGTATCTTTCCTGTAATACCATGGGTTCTTATTGTGTTAGATAGATAGATAGATAGTCATACTTCATTGATCCCGAGGGAAATTGGGTGATTGGCTGATGAGATATTTGGGTAAACAGCCTCATAGGCAGATCCTTGTCAAAGGCCTTCTGAAAATCCAAGTAAATAACACCACTAACTCCCCTTTGTCTATCCTTTCTGTTATTTCCTCAAAGAATTCCAATAGGCTTGTCAAGCAAGATTTCCTCTTAAGGAAAACATACTGACTTTGACCTACTTCATCATGTGCCTTTAAGTACCCCAAAACATAATCCTTAATGCAGGTTACTATTTGAATGGTGTCAAGTTAGGAAAAAGGGAAGTACAACAAGATCTAGGTGCCCTTGTTCATCAGTCACTGAAAGTAAGCATGCAGGTACAGCAGGCAGTGCAGAAAGCTAATGGCATGTTGGCCTTCATAACAAGGGGAGTTGAGTATAGGAGCAAAGAACTCCTTCTGCAGTTGTACAGGGCCCTGGTGAGACCAGACGTGGAGTATGGTGTATAGTTTTGGTCTCCAAATTTGAGTAAGAACATTCTTGCTATTGAGGGAGTGCAGCACAGGTTCACGAGGTTAATTCCCGGGATGGCAGGACTGTCATATGTTGAAAGATTGGAGCGACTGGGCTTGTATACACTGGAATTTAGAAGGATAAGAGGGGATCTGATTGAAGCATATAAGATTATTAAGGGATTGGACACGCTAGAGGCAGGAAACATGTTTTCGATGTTGGGGGAGTCCAGAACCAAAGGCCACAATTTGAGAATAAGGGGTAGGCCATTTAGAACGGAATTAACGAAAACCTTTTTCACCCAGAGAGTTGTGGATCTGTGGAATGCTCTGCCTCAGAAGGCAGTGGAGGCCAATTCTCTGGATGCTTTCAAGAAAGAGTTAGATAGAGCTTTTAATGATAGCGGAGTCAAGGGATATGGAGAGAAGGTAGGAACGGGGTACTGACTGTGGATGACCAGCCATGATCACAGTGAATGGCGGTGCTGGCTCGAAGTGCCGAATGGCCTACTTCTGCACCTATTGTTTATTGCCTGTTAATAATGCACTCCAGCATCTTCCCAACCACTGAGGTGAGGCTAACTGGCCTATAATTTTCTTTCTTCTGCCTGACTCATTTCTTAAAGAGTGGAGTGACATTTGCAACTTTCCAGTCTTCCAGAACTATTTCAGAATTTATAGATTCTTGAAGGATCATTACTAATGCCTCCACAATCTCATCAGTTTCCCTTTCAGAATCCTAGTGTGTAATCCATCTGTATTATTTAAATTCTAAATTCAGACCTTAGAGCATCCCAAACACCTTTTGCCCCCTTGTCACTCTCGGATACTTGGCACACTACTCACGTCCTCCACAGGGAAAACTGACACAAAACACTTACTCGGTTCATCCACCATTTCTTTATCCCCTATTAATACCTCTCTAGCTTTATTTTCCAGCAGTCTAATTTCCACTTCTGATACTCCAAAGAGCAATAGCTCATGGACCTCTGGTTTCCCTCTCCTGAAGTTTACTATCATGTCTGAAAAAAAATGGTATCCTCTTTGATGTTTTGGCTAGATTCCTTCATATTTCATCTTGTCTCTCCATTTGTTTTTATGGCGCCTTTTGTTGCTTTGTAAAAGCTTCCCAATCCTCAAACCTCCCACTAATATTTGTTATATTATTTGCCTTCTCTTTTGCTTTTATGCTGTCTCTTATTACCCACAGTTGCCACATCCTCCTTTTACAATACTTCATTATCTTTGGGAAGAACTATACTGAACCTTTCGAATTGCTCCCAGAAATTCCAGGCAACATTTATGATTACTGACTCCTAAGTGTTCCTTTACCTTAAGCTCCCTAATCAAATCTGGTTGATTACAAAACACTCAATCCAGAATTGCCTTTCCCCTAGTGTAATCAACCACAAACTGCTCTAAAAAGCCAGCTTATAGAGTCATTGAAAACGACAGCACATAAAATAGCCCACTTGGACATCTAATCCATGCCAAAACATTTAAACTGCCTAGTCCCATTGACCTGACCTGCACCCTGACCATACCCTTCCATATGCCTCCCATCCATGTACCTATCCAAACTTATCTTAAATGTTAAAATTAAAATAACATCTGTCGCTTACACTGGCAACTCATTCCGCACCATCCCCACCAGCTGAAAGAAGAAGTCTCCCTTTCATATTTCAGCTTTCAGCTTTAACCCATGACCTAGTTGTAGACTTACCCTACCTCAGTGGAAAAAGCTTGCATTTACTCTAACTATAAACCTCATAATTTTGTGTACTTCTACCAAATCGCTCCTCAATCCTCTATATACAGGTGTCCCCCGCTTTTCGAACGTTCACTTTATGAAACCTCACTGTTATGAAAGACCTACATTAGTACCCTGTTTTCCCTTTCAGAAGGTGTTTTCACTGTTACGAAGAAAGGCAGCGCGTGCCCCAAGCAGCCGCTCTGCCCCGGATTCGGAACGGCATTGCTTAAAAATGTTGCATTGAGCAGCCATTAGCAAGATGAGTTCTGAGGTGTCGGAAAAGCCTGAAAGAGTAAGGGTGTTACACTTCGCGTAAAACTAGACATAATTAAGCGTTTCGATCGTGGTGACCGAAGCAAGGACAAAGTGAGTTTGGCTTGTGGAAGCTGATGAAGATGATGTTGAAGAGGTTTTGGCATCCCATGACCAAGAACTGATAGATGAAGAGCTGATGCAATTGGAAGAAGAAAGGATAACAATCGAAACCGAATGCAACCTAATGCAGAAAGTGAAGCAACTGCATGAGATTTTCGCTGCCATGATAAAGTACGACTTTAATTTTGAAAGGGTATGTAGGTTTAGGGGATATTTACAGGATGGTTTGAGTGCTTAAAAACAACTGTGTGATAGAAAAATACGCGAGGCTCAGCAGTCAAGCAAGCCTTCCACATCAGCCACAGCAGACAACGAACCTCGACCTTCGACATCGAGGCGGGCAGTCAAAGGAGAAGATGAGCTGCCTGCACTGATCAACGATGAGATGATGCCCCCGTGTCCCACCACCCCAACACCCGGGTCCCGGACAGATACTGTACCGATTCACGAAGAACGCAGTGGTAGCCGGGAGGCACACAGCACATCTTTAAGAAAAAAGTCGAAATAAACATTCTAATTAATTAGGTGCTGCCTAGCACGTAATTGTCGGCCCAGATCAGAGGCGATGCAATTTCGGCTTTTTTCTTAACGATGTGCTGTGTCCCTCCCGGCTACCTCTGCGTTCTTCGCGGCAATGTATCGGGTCGGCGGCCTGGAGGGTGGGGTCCACTGCACCACCCAGCCTGCGACAACTCAGTCTAACACACCATCATCAGTGTGCTTGGCGCTGTTTCCCCAATTCCGGTAAGTGATAATACACGGTACATACATTATTTCTACTTTTTATAGGCTGTGTATTTTTACATGTTATTTGGTAGATTTGGCAGCTTCATAGTTTAAACGTTACTGGAGAGCGCATTTATGCCAACAGCGCTTGCATGAGATTTTCGCTACGGAGATCCGTGAAGGCAATCATTGTAGAGAAGTATCTCTACTTTATATAGGCTGTGTATTTATCATATCATTCCTGCTTTTACTATATGTTACTGTTATTTTAGGTTTTATGTGTATTTGGCATGATTTGGTAGGTTATTTTTGGGTCTGCGAACACTCAGAAAATTTTCCCATATAAATAAATGGTAATTGCTTCTTCGCTTTACGACATTTTAGTTTACGAACCGTTTCATAGGAACGCTCTACCTTCGGATGGCGGGGGAAACCTGTATTAGGGAATAAAGTTCTAACCTATTCAATCTTTCCTTATAATTCAGGTCCCCGTGTCCCCGCAACATCCTTGTATGTTTTCTCTGTACGCGTTCAGTCTTACATCTTCTCTGTAGGTAGGCGACCAAAACTGCAGCCTATATTCCAAACTAGGCCTCACCAATGTCTTACCTTCTGTATGCTTCAGTTCTCAATGCCATTCTGAATACTCCTCTGTTTTGAAGTTCCCAGGAATTAGCAGAGATGTTTTCTTTCTGGAAGGATGCTCTGGGAAGATCTTTGGATCTTTTTCACTGACTAATAGTCTTTTCACAAAGAGGAACATGTCTGGTTTGGTAGCCCAGCGTTCAACATGTGGGTGATGTAATCAGCCCAGAATAGGTGAGAGAGTAACTAGGACCTCAATAATGTTGGGTGATATTGCTCTAGAAGACACTGAAACCAAATTTATAGGATTTTATTGATAAACTTTCAGTGTAATTTTTCCAATATCCTAGATGCTGCACAGAGTCCACAGAGGCACAGAGGAGGGAAGAGATCATTGCTGCCTAGTCACCATATTCAAATACTCTTTTACCCAATCAACTATATGCTCCATTGGGTCACTAAATGCAATCGAGACGTTCATCAGCTATATGCACTGTCACCAGGGTTTACTTTCCAAAATATGGAAAGTGGTCCATGTTTACAGGGTTTCGGCTATGAACCTTTGTTATCAGAGTATCATGGACAGGTTGTTCTTGTGGGTGTTTAGTTTAATATCCATCTTTTTTTCAGTGTATTGGTAACTTTGTTTTGGAGTCTGGCCTTCAAGTGTATACAAATACATCTTTTGCATATTGACATGAGGTTTAGGCAACTTTGCTTCTGTTGTGTAGTCACTGTAGGTTAAACAGTTTTTCATTAATTTTGAAGACTTAGCTCCACATTCATGGGAAATGTGTGACTTATGTGTTCAGGATACTGACGGCAGATGCTCAAGTATCGACATACATGGGCTAGGGTGCAGCCCGACCCTGAAGTCAGGGATGTGGCTCAGGTGTTCAGCCAGGGCCGTGGCATTGGCTGCACACCATCAATTTTTGTGCAGATGGGGACTGGGAACTGAGCCAGCCTGTAACTGGACTCAGGAGCCAATGCAAATTTCTGGGGGCTCAGCATGACAGTACAAGAAGAATTGTCTGCACTCTTAGACTTCTAAACTAAAAAGTTATGTATTTGTCATAAAGCCAGTTCAGTGAAGAGCCTGCACCTCATTCTATTGTAATATTAAGGCCATGTAGTTCCCATTGCAACATTTATACATCCTCATTGATGTATTATGGAAACCTTGAGCCATGAAATTTTAAAAGTTAATTTTCCAAAATAACTTTTAATTGCTATAAAATAATATTCATGCAATGTATTTCACAGTGAGATTTGGTCTTTAACGATCAAGTAGATTAACTGCATTGCACAATTGACATCATCACACAAAAGAGATCCGATACAGATGTCAACATGTCAATATTTAATGATTTTTTTCTATTTTAAAACAAATGTAGATAAAAGCTGTGATTTTATTCAAACTGTGTATCTGTATCTCTTTGCTTCTCCCTCCCAAACTTCCAACCATATGCAGTACCTTGAAAAGTTAAAAATAATGTTGATATCCTGGTTAGTGATACAACTACACAAGATCTGCAATATGACAGTTCATACAGATCAGGTCATTACACAGTGCATTAATGTAGGATAAGGTAAAACAATAATAAAGCAGAATAAAGTGTAAAGTTGCAGAGAAAGTACATCACAAATAAACAATATAGAACCAGATCACAGCAAGATGGATTGTGAGGACAGGACTCCATTCATTTTATCACATAAACAGCCCATTCGAGAGTCTGGTAATAGTGGGATAGAAACTGTCCTTAAACCTGGTGATACACTCTTTTAGGCTTTTGTATTTTCTGCACAATTGGAGAGGGGAGAAGAGAGAACGTCTGGGGTAGGTGCAGAGAAAATTAGAACAATTTTCTTTTAAAAGTTATAAGCAATTCTTGTTCTGTTTAAATTTTTCTCTTTAACCAACTGAAAAGAAATATTGTACGATTAAAATCTATTGCAAGTAAATGTTGAGACATTACTAAATTTATTCATTTCTGATTACAGGTTTGTAAAATGCATTACCATTCAACTAGAATTAGCCATTCAGGTAAAATGGTATTTCTCAGGTAAGTTGCTACTTTTGAAGTTCTTGTTTATAGATTTGAATGTGTAAATTATTTCTTAATGAACCTCCTGCTGTTTTCTCTTTCAGTTGCTTTTCCTGTAGCAATTTTGCCCAAAGAACTGCTATGCACTAAAGACCATGTTTCACAGCTTTTGAAGTAGTCAGCCTTTCTGCTGACTGGCTGCATCAGGGGATTTGTATTTCTATAAGGCAATCCCAATGATTATTCATTCAGCATCACATGGCCTACATAAGAAGGCAGAGATGCAGTTGTGTGCGTGAGGCCATGAAGATCAATTGTTCCTTTTGCTGCATAGCTACTGTCCCAGTCATCACAAAGTCTGGTAAGCATGTGGGCTGTGGAAGTCAATGCACGGTATACATTGTGTGTGGATAGCGTCATAGAATTCACAGCAAGGTTGGCAACTAACTGCGACTCAGAAACCTTTCCATCCTGTATTGCACCAAAGGATCTGACAATAGGGAGAAATTAGTTTTGTTTTTAATAGGCTGCACTGAGCACCATACAACTGAAGTACAGCAGCTGATGGAGATTGAAACAAGTGAACAGGGAAGAATAAAATCAATTTGTAGGAGAAAACATATTGCTACAGGCTTTTAGAAGCCATCGGAATGCCACCTCTTTTGTATTATAGGTGAGGAAAGCATTCCAAACAGACCTTCACTCTAAGTACTCTAGATGACAAAGAGATGGAACAACAAACGTTTTAAATAATGATCTGCTGCCAAACACAAGTAACATTTTCTTTCAACAGAAAATGCTCAATGCAGAATGATCTTGATTCTGATATATTTCAGAAAGGCTTTGATTCTGGTGCACTCAGAGACTGACCCCTTTTCTGATCAGAATTTAAAAATCTCTCTGAATTGAAGCATGGTACTTTATTGCATTAGCAGCTATTATTAGAGTTGGGGAATAGTTTACAGTCCATGCTGATCCATTTAATCTCTCTCCCCTAATGTAGAGTGCACTCCTGCTTCAAAACATCCACCATTGTTCCGGTACCTAAAATGACCAAGGTAACATGTCTGAACAACTGGTATCCTGTCGCACTCCCCTCAATAACAAGCAAACGTTTTGAGAGGCTGGTCAAGGATTACATCTGCAGCGTGCTGCCACACACACTGGACCCCCTACAATTCGCAAACCACCACAACCGAACGACAGAGGATGCAATAGCCACATTTCTACACACCGTCCTTACACACCTGGAGAAGAAAGATGCTTATGTGAGAATGCTGATCTTGGACTACAGTTCAGCAGTCAACAACATAATTCCCCCCAGGCTCGACAAGAAGCTCAGAGACCTCAGCCTTCACCCTGCCTTGTGTAGCTGGATCCTGGACTCCTGTTAGATCGACGGCAGGTGGAAAGAGTTGGTTCCGTCACCTCTGCCCCGCTGACTCTCAACACAGGTGCTCCTCAGGGCTGTGTACTAAGCCGCCTTCTTTAATTTCTGTATGCCCATGACTGTGCCACCATCCATAACTCCAATCTGCTAATTAAATTTGCTGATGACACTACTCTGATTGGCCTAATCTCATATAGTAATGAGGCTACAGAGAAGAAGTCATTACCCTGACACAGTGGTGTCAAGAAAGCAACCTCTCCCTCTACGTCTAAAAAGAAAGGAGCTGGTTGTAGACTGCAGAAGGAATGGAGACAGGCTAACCCCTATAAACATCAATGGATCTGGAGCTGAGAAGGTGAACAGCTTTAAGCTCCTGGACATAAACATCACTGAGGATCTCACATGGTCTGTACACACCAGCTGTGTGGTGAAAAATGCACAACAGAGCCTCTTTTACCTCAGACAGTTGACAAAGTTTGGTATGAGCCCCAAAATCCTAAGAACTTTCTATAGGGGCACAATTGAGAGCATCCTGACTGGCTGCATCACTGTCGGGTATGGGAACTGTACTCCCCTCAATCGCAGGACTCTGCAGAGAGTGGTGTGGACAGGTCAGCACATCTGTAGAGGTGAACTTCCACTATTCAGGACATTTACAAAGACAGGTGTGTAAAAATGGTGTGAGTCACCCAAACTGTTCCAGCTGCTACCATCCGGGAAACAGTACCGTAGCATAAAAGCCAGGGCCAACAGGCTCCCGGACAGCTTCTTCCACCAGGCCGTCAGACTGATTAATTCATGCTGATGCAATTGTATTTCTATGTTATATTGACTGTCCTATTGTATATACTATTTATTATAAATTACTATAAATCACACATTGCACATTTAGACGGAGATGTAATGAAAAGATTTTTACTCCTCATGCATGTAAACAATATAAGAAATAAAGTCAATTCAATTATATCACCAATAGTTACTTCCTTCCTTCTCAAGCCCTTTATTCCTAACACTACTGTCAGAATTTTCGAATCAGCTCAATAATCACAGTCAGATTCCATGCCCTGTAAATTTAGCTGACAGTCACTTCTGTGGAATTTTTTGGATGACTTTGAAAAACCCATATAAACTATTCATTCATGTTTACCTTCTGACTGATTATGTTCTCAGAAAAATACAATGGTATCATTCAAAATAATCAACCTATGTTGGTGCTTTCTAATAATATCAGGCTTCTCTAAACATTTGGCCTCCCTAACTTTAATTATAAACTCTTTTAACTGCCCCACAATGGACATTAAGCTGAAAGAACTATAATTCATGTTCTATTTTCAAATCTTTTTATAGAAATGAAGATGCACCTGAAGTGTCCTTGGACATTTACGACAAAAGCATCTCCGATTTTCCCAACGATCTCCTTTCACACCCTAGGGTAGAAACTGTCACGTATTAGGTATTTGTGAATTTTTCACAATCTGTTTTTTTTTTATTTAATTCTGTGTCGCTGCATTTCCTGACCTTCTTGAGTTCCAGACCATGATTCAGCATTACTTCCCCAGAATACTAACCTTATTTTCATATCAAAATGCCAAGTCTATATCATTCCCTCCTTCTGCTGAAAAGACATTCTCAAAGTAATTATTTAACAAGTTTGTCATTTCCTTACATCCATTTGCAAGACTATCCCATCTGCTTTTTCAAGTCCAAAATTACCCTTGATATCATTTTACTTCCAAATTAATTGTGTAATTTTGTATTAATATGCAAATTTCTCCCTGTATGTTTTTTGAAGTTCTCCATTTTTCCCTTCCTTTATATATTTCTGAGTCCTCCGATGTACTTTATTCTTTGTACTTTCATACTTTCTTTGCTTCAGTCCTCTCATTCTTTTCACCAATTGAGATGAAAGAGAAGAGGTTCAAATGGAATCTGAGGGGTAAAAATTTCATACAAAAGGTAGTTGGTACTTGGAATGAGTTGCTAGGGAAGCTAGTGAAGGCAGGGATAAGAACAGTATTTAAAAGGCATCTATGAACAAAACATAGAAGGATATGGAATTAATTCAGGCAAGTGGGATTTGTATAGATAGTCATGTTGGCCAGTATAGATGTGATGGATGAATGGTTCATTTCTATGCTGAATAACTCCATGACACTATGACTCTAATACCTACAGACTTGATGGGCTGAATGGCCTAATTTCGCTTCTATATCTTATTATCTTATGGTCAAATGTTACAGGTATATAAAATTATGGGATGCATACATGTAGCAGATGGCCACTATCTGTTTCCCTTAGTTGGAGCACCTTAAACTAGAGAGGAAGAAAGTTTGAAGTGGATCTGAGGATTACATACTTCATACAAAGAGTAGTTGGAATGAGCTGTATGGGAAGTTGGTGGAGGTAGGAACAGTAGTGATATTTAAAGGGCATCTCAGCAGGTAACTGAATGAATAAGACATAGAAGGGTATTGAATTCATTCAGGCAAGTGGGATTAGTATGGATTGGCATTGGTGCAGTGGACTAAACAGCCTGCTTCTATTCTGCACAACTCTAAACCTTACTCATCAGTAGTACCTCTGGTTTGCCTTTCTGTTTTTACTAATTCTCAGATTTTAAATATACTGAGAAATATGGTGCACCAGAAAATGTAACGTGCACTAAATTATATTTGCAATGGGTATGTGGGATCATGTTCATGCTGTGAGAGAACTTCAGACTTAAGTATTCACTTGTTAAGAATTTCATATTCCTTGCAAGGTAGAATAGGCCCTATTTGACTGAAGAATGGAGGTTGTTGATGAGGTGTGCTAAAGGCTGAGTTACGGAAGTGTGAATAGCAGTATATATAGGAAGAGAAATCTACAGTGGAGACGATAGAATAGTCATTGTTTTGGAAATGATCAATGGATTGGCATCAACTGGGAAAGGCAATCAGAGGGCCATTTCTTTATTATGATTTGGAGTAAGGGAAGATGTTTATGTATATGATTATGGTGCTTGTTTAACATAAAATGAAAGTCAGTTCACTCCATGAACTAAAGATTGTTAATACACAAGATATGTTTCAGAATCATGTTACCTGACTAACAATCCTCCAGAGTAATAATGAGTACAAAGCAATCAACTAACTGCTTCAGCACCCATAATAGACCTTAGAATTTGGAGTAGTTTTTAAATTGTGAAAGGCACGAAGATTATGCTGATACTCATTAAAGATGAGTGATGAAGTGGGTGGATATGAAAAGGCAAACGCTGAAGATAAAAGAGACTGCAGATGCTAGAATCTGGAACAAATGTTGAAACTGAGATAGGCAGCAACAAGTTACTAGAAGACAGTAACAGATGTGCAGAATGGCCAATATTTGACAAATTAATTTCAACATACATAAAGATGAGTTGCTGCAATTCAGTTGAGAACAGAGGCAGAGAAAATGAAAGAGAATAAAATAAGGTAGGGGGTCAAAGTGATGGGAGCATTAGCAGACGAAATACTTAAGGTCATGGTATAAATTAATAAGGGCATTAAAGAAAAATCAAACCAACAGTAAACGCTCCTATCTGGAGAGACAGAATTAAGGAGTAGAACAGATATGTATATTATTCCAAAAGTGGTGAAAAATGATGAAATGCAGACAAACTGCAGGAATTGTGATTGGGCTATTTGACAGTGAGGTAATGGGGCAATGTCTTCATTTGAAAATTTAATTTTGTGCTGGATCATTAACTGACTCAATTGTCTTGCATTTTATGGTAGGTTTCTATATAAAAATCCCAAGTCCCAGAAGGTGATTCCCCACTTGAAGGGAGATCAAACTGTTCCCTTGTGAGCTGATACGGCTATCTTTCAAACCAATTAAATAATGCAAGTTAACATACCCAGAACATTGAGGGCAATTTTTCCAGTCATCATTTGGTCAACTGCAAGATGAGAAAGTGCCAAATTCTGTACTAAAACTGTCACTCCAGCAATGTATCAAAAATGATTCTTATTCTCATATTAATCCGATTTATTTTCCACTCATTGCCAGAAACTGTGTCTTCCTGATATTTCTTTTAACCGCACTGAATTTACATGAAAGGTGTTAAGGATAAATTTGAGGAAAATCACACATATTAATGTTAGAGCATCAGCTGTTTAAGTAATTAGTTATTTCTGATAAAACTAAAATTATTGAGTACAGATAGAACTTATTTCCGTTGAATATGTTAAATTCCATTTTGGCTTATGGGCTTCTTTAGCCCAATGCTTTAGGCCAGGTAGACAATTGCCTTCTGATAGATTTGGGTGAGAATACTCTTACTGAACTGTAGGCATCCCTCTGTTCCTTACCAAACCCTAGAAACTGCCCCACCATTTATTAAGATCTTCGCTGTTCTAATCTTGGCCTTAATACCATTTTATCCCAACATACCTTGACTCCTTCATAGTTCCAATGTCTGCTCACCTTCACCTTCAAAATATTCCACTTCCATTGCTCTCTATGATGAAGAAAGTTCCTCCTCATCCTCATCTTAACGTAGCTGACCCCCTTATTCTGAAACGAGAGGAAATGTCCTCTCAGTATCCACATTATTAATCTCCCTCAGAATTTTACAAGTTTCAGTAAGGTCACCTCTCATTCTTCTAATCAAATGAGTTTTGCCCCAACCTGCTTAGATTATCTTCATCACAGGAAAAGCCTAATTAACTTCTGTTTGTATTGCTTTCAATGCACATCATTCCTGAAGCATTAAGCTAAACTGCATGCATCAGTCTAAGTTGTGGTTCCACCTAGTGTATTATAAGGTTGCATCAAAATTTCCCTGTTTTCATTGTCCATGGTCTTAAAGAATGCACAGCGCTATCATAATGAAAGATCCTTTCTTTATGAGACAAGCAAGAGAATGGTTGTTTTAAGACTTTGAGTATAGTTCCCTCTATTATTTGCATTAAATTGGCCCCTGCATGACACTCTTTAACTTTGAAATGATTGCTAAGGTCGCTGAGAAAGATAGAAGAGAATAAAAAGGACTCCCAGAGGATCTATTCAGCTAACTTGCTGTCTGCACGGAATAAATCTTGAACATTGGCTTCTGCAGGCTGAAAGAAGTACACGAACTTCCAGGTTGCTTGGTATTAATGTGGGTGATGCTCAAAATGACATTATGCAAAATCAGCAGTCTGGCTGATGCACTTCTTTCATTTTGTAGGACAATGCTTCATCAATATGTGCACAGCCGGTGCCTTGAGTCTTTGGAACAATGTCAGTCTCAAAAATAGCTTGTTGTCTTAATATGTGGCTGTGGTTCAACACTTTTGCAATGTCTTACCAAAGTAGTAGTTCTGTTGTGATGAAGTCTGATTGATCAATTACTCCATGACAAGGTGGAATTCATCTAGAGTCTAGAAATTCATACCCATAGTTAGACTTAAGTCCATTCTGTATTTTTTTTGTCCAGATATTCTGTCCTGTGGTGGTATTCATCTTTCTGGATAATTATAGGAATGGTATGCATTATTTGTCAGTCAAATTCAAGTAATTTGTCCACAGATCTTCAGTAGAGTTCCTTGGTATTTAATTTTCAAGATTATCAAATACATTGTGTTACCTTTTCATCCATCCTTTTAATATCTATGTTGAACATAGAAAATATTGCTCTGTGTACTGAGTAGGCTTGTTAACTTTCTTTGGGAAGTTAGACTATTTGCATTTTTATTCAGCTCTGTGGGACCCTGGCCTCCTTGTTGGTATAAGCCTGACACAATATACCTGCAGCCCATTTAACCCACAACACATTGGGATACTAGCACAGCAATTGACAAAAATGACAGCTGGCAAAGGATTAACAATTATCATTAATAAGAAGTAATTCACCCTGCGATTTTAAAAATATTTTCTTAAATAAAATCATTTGGCCTGGCATTGCATGTTGGTTACTGCACATATATACATCCAGCTGCTGCAATGATCTGCATAATTCACAAGGCACAGAAATGAATGCAACAGGTCAAATCTCCCACCCTGCCATTATGCAACAGCAAGGTCTGCAGATTTGGACATGTTGTGGTCAGTGTTGACTCTTGGTGCTGAGAATGACAAAGCAATATATAATTAAAACAACAGCAGGAAAAAAAAGACTGGAGATTAGCTGGTGATCAATGTGGACACATCAAAGGTAGAATGGAACAACATGGATCTTTGGTAAGCCAATGTGCAAAAGCCATTAAACGACACAAAATGACAATAGAGGGATAAATGGGACAAGAAATGATGTTAAACATTTCACAAGTGATGTTAAACATTAGATAACATTCAAATGAAAATAGAACCAATAGCTATGATTAAAGTATGTTAGGCTCACTCCAAGCAGCCAAAAAACTTGTGAAGTATCTTGTAGGAAGATATGGAAGAATTAGTTTACTACGATACATCCGTATATCCAAAGTAGGCTTATACTAAAATCTCACAGCTGAACAGTTGATTATTGTACACTGTTCAACTGTTGAAAGCACATTTTGCACAACAGAAATGCTGAAAAATCAGTTCATTAAAAACAATCATTTTGTAAACTACACAAAGAAATTTAATTCCAACTCAACTGTCAAAGATGATTGGGCTATTCATGAGTCAAAGGTTTAAAAATGTTTGTAGTCCTCTGTCTTTATGTAAATAATCTACATGCATATGAGCCTGCTTGAAATTTACATGAATGTCAAGTGGCATGTAGTGCACATTTTGAAATGTGCCTTACCTTGTCTGTGGCCAGACCAGCAGAGCTGAAAGGCTTCTAATATTTAAGTACATATTTTTTCAGAATCTCTCTTGGTATTCAATTAATTTCTTAACTTTCATCAATCCCTTTGTCACTCATACTCCCTTATTTTGTGCCCTAAGTGTCACTTCCAAATATTTGACAAATAGCTTCTTGAACAACATAGCCCTGTCACAGTATAAGTCCACAAGTCTTAGTACGTCTGCCAAATTCTCCGCCAGTGTCTCCACTCCTGTGTTGTGCCTTCACGCCCCAACTGGAGCCCAACCATTGTTCTTCACTCATTATCCCCTCTCCAAGACTTCTGTTGATTGTTGCTCCCTTTTCACAATCTGTAGCCTTTGTGATTTCCCTTGTTTGCACTGTAGTGATAGAGCTCACAGAGGAAGATTCTTTCTTAGTATAGCCTATTTTTTCATGTAATGCCAAGGCCTTTGCTTTTGTAGTTTACATTTTTAGTTCAAGAGTTGAAGATAGTGGAAAAAGAAAATGGATGTGAAAAATTGCTGTAGAAAGAATGAGTATGGTAACGAGTTCAAATAAACTAGGAGCTTTAGTTAACAGACACTGCTCAATACAAGAGGACATGGCTTTAAGGTAAGGGGTGGGAAATTCAAGGGGGATATTAGAGGAAGGTTTTTTACTCAGAGAGTGGTTGGTGTGTGGAATGCACTGCCTGAGTCAGTGGTGGAGGCAGATACACTCGTGAAGTTTAAGAGACTACTAGACAGGTATATGGAGGAATTTAAGGTGGGGGGTTATATGGGAGGCAGGGTTTGAGGGTCGGCACAACATTGTGGGCCGAAGGGCCTGTAATGTGCTGCACTATTCTATGTTCTATGTTCCATAATCCCAGATGATATGGCTTGAAAAAAAAATCAGCTTTTACATTTATGTGGGTTTATGGGATAAAATAAAATGATAAAGCAAATGCTGTAATCCTTATTTTATATACTTCCTTTTTTTCAAAACTGTAGGACAAAGGCTGCTGTAGCTTCTTTTCTCTATTGCTCCCATGCTTCCCAAATTTCACTCTACACACTTTAGGGATGTTCTTTATGGCTACTGGAATGGATAATCATTAGCATTAATAATATTAAAGGTATTATATATAAGATTGGGAAAAGATTGCTCAGGAAAAAAAAATGACGATCTCAAGAGGAGCCCTCAACTGATTGTCCTACTTAATATTGAAATGTTTAACTGCATTTCCTGTTGACAATAGCTGCTAATCCTCCTTAATTATAGCATATTTTGGTTATGTTCTTTCAATCACTCCTCCAAGAGGTCCACAAACTTGCTGTGGTTTGAAGGTTTATATGCCTCGATGACCCAGAGAGCTATGTTGGTTGGAGTCAGGACTTTATGCTTTGGCTCCTGACAGGGTCACCCATACCAAACAGGTCAAAGGGTAGAAGCCAGAATGAGAGTGGTCCACTGGTCCTCCAGGTTCAGGGGTTCAGCTCAGGCTAACAACCCTGACTGGTCAAACAAATTTATTATGGAAACAGTAATGAAGTATTCTTCTACATCTGAGTCTCTACCTGGAACTTGCATGATTGACAGTGGTGAAAACTGATAGGAAGCCATTGACATGATGAAGGAAGCCCTGAACTCCACCAGGGATGAAAGGCCTTCATTGCTGCCCTAAATGCCAGTGCTGTAATTAAGTTTCAGTCACTACCAAGATGAGCTAAAATTTAGAACACTGAAAATTCAAATTCATGAGGCAAATTCAGTATTAGGAATATGAATGGAAACTTCAGTTTAATCTTTGGAACACTGCTGCCACAAAATTAGATCAGATGGTGTCATGTATTTGTGGACTATATAATTTATTTTCAATGAAAAGTGATCTGGAATTGAAAACTGGGACAATGTACATTGCAGAGGGAAATGATTTTCAGTCAGGCTCCTCCATACAACTGAAGCATTAATTTGTGAATGACCCCAGGCATAGTTAAAGTTGTCCAATTATGCTTGATGATATTTCCATCGCTTTCCAGCACTTATTGTAGACCTAACACTTACCTTAATTCTCTGTTCTGTAACCATCGACAAATCCACATCATCCACTGCCACCAATCTTGATCTAACCATGGCCTTACTTTGACATAGAGGCTCACATGCCACATTCATAAAAGACCAGTAATTGAATTCCTAAGAAATGGCTAAAAGTCTCAAAATATAACTGTTAGCAAATGACTAACAATATCCTTATTCTGCAGTGAAATACTCTTATTTAAATTTAGATTACAGTGATCTTGGTGTAGCAGCTGACATGAAGATGTTCTTAGCTTTCTGTCCACCCCTTCTTTTGCCAACACACTTAGTCAATCCACCAATAATTCCAAGATAAAGACTCCCAGTAAATGTCTAACCCCTTTCTGTGTGTCACCTATTCAAAGTTCAAAATAGAATCACAATATCATTAATGGAAGACCACTCCAAATAGGATAGACAAACAACTAATTTGCAAAAGGCAAAAAAAAGCAGTGCAAGTACAAAAGAGACAATAAATAAAGAAATAAACAATAAATATCGAGAAGATGAGATGAAAAGTCCCTGAAAGTGAGTTCTTAGTTGTAGGAATAGTTCAGTGATGTGGCGAATGAAGTTATCCCCTCTGGTTCAAGAGCTAAATGTATGAGGGGTAATAACTGTTCCTGAACATGATCATGTGAGTTTTGAGGCTCATGTACCTTCTTCCTGTTAACAGCAATGAGAAGAGAGTATAGCCTGTGTGGTGGGGTCCTTGATGATGGATGCTGCTTTCCTATGACAGCACTCTGGGTAGATGAGCTCAGTGGTGGGGAGGGCTTTACCCATGATGGTCTGGGCTATATCCACTACTTTTTGTAGTGGTGTCACCATACCCTGAGATTCATTTTATTGCAGACATTCACAGTACGTAGAAAGAAACAATAAAGTCAATGAAAAGACTACACACAAAGACAGACAAATAACTAACATGCAAAACGCAGCACACTTCACCAAAAGAAAAACAAATTATAAGATAAGATATAAGATATAGGAGCAGAAGTTGGCCATTCAGCCCATCGAGTCTACTCCACAGGGGCGGTACTAAGGTGGTGCTAGCTGGTGCTATAGCCCAACAGATATTGCAATAGCACCAGCATAACACCATCAAGAAATTAACTGAAATTTCACATACAAATTGCAGCTGTTTTGCTTCCTCTGTATAGTTTTGAATTCAGCTTGTTTCTCCAGTTGATCTAGTGAAACTGCGCCCCCAAATACCATAGCACCCACGCAGCAATAAAGTTATAAACTCTGTCAGATCCACTCTACACTTCTACTTATTCGTTCATTGTCAATGTCTTGCCATTGCTGTCCTCAGATCAGTTAAGCTGACCTAAGATCACTTAAGGAGGTGATGTCACTCACTCTCACTCATGCGAGAGATTGATAGTTTACATCCAGGTGCAGATCCATGGTCTTGTGAGACTAATGGATGCCCCACACACACACATTGTGCTTTTTACAAGCTAGTGTGGGCCTGGCACGTGCATTATTTTGGTGGCGTGAAAAATGGATAGATTTTTAGTGAGAAAACAACCTGAGCCTGTCTTAATTGAAAGTGACATGCAAAAAGAAGTAAGTGGGGATGAGGACGACAGCAGTTCATCGTTGGAGTGTGAGGGTGAAGTAGAGGAACAAGAAATGGAGCGGGATTCAGAAGAGAACGTGGATGAAGCTGCTCTTAGTGCTAGTGGCAATGCTGTTAGCGATGTTAGCCAGCAGCCTGAGGAAGGACCCCATCGGCCAGCATTGAAAAAGTACCTTTCGCTGCTCGCAACGGTTTGGCAATCAGCAAAGGAGTTTTACTCGTGGCTGGTTTGACTGACTGGAATATTCGATCACGAAAGATATTACGTTCTGCTTTGCCCGCAGGCATTTCCTGTGTGGAGAACATGGGTTCCATTCTGAGTCTACCTTCACTGTCACCGGTTACCGCAACTGGCGGAAAGCTACAACAGCTTTCAAAACCCACCATGTAAATACAGCTCATAAATATGCTATGGAGGCACTGGCCGAATTCAGATTGAGAAAACAAGACCGTTCAAGATTGGGAAATATGCTTGACAAAGGACATGCAAAGATTGTCCAAGAAAATCGTGAATATATGAGAGCAGTGGTTGAGTCTCTAGCAAGGACAGACAGTGAATGACACAGTTGAATTTCTAGCTCCAGTGAGACCCTACAGCAATGCATTTATAGATTTATACAAACTAATCTGCATGTTACATCTGCCTCATGCAAATGGAGTTTCTCTTGCCTCAGACGTCTCAAAAACTACCTAAGGAATAGCAGCAGCGATGCTCGGAACAGCAACTTGGCCCTGTTGGCCATAAACAGCCGGAGGACCAAAGCACTTGACATCCAGAAAATCATTGATGCTTTCACCACCAATCACAACAACAGACGGATTGTGCTTCTCTGAAAACGTCAATGGTGGGTGCAATTGATTTTTTTTTAAATTTGGGCCAAGACTAATGCTGATTATTATTATTATTTTGTGGTGGATACCCCATAGTCCTTATGTTTCCTGTAAATACTAAAGTATTACATTTACTGCTATTAAGCCTACTGGTTTTGTTTAGACTTCCAAGTGGTGATTCTGTTGTTTTTTGTTCTAAATTCAGTAGCCGAATTAATTGAGGTATTGCATGGTCAGAGTATGATTTGTCCAACTCCTGGTAAAGCCTTGCATCTGTTGTTTGCCTTATTTGACTTTAATAACTGTGTATCTTTTGCCATTTTCTGTCTATGTAATGCAAATGGCAGTGGACATTGTGTTGAAAAGCATGCATTTGATGCTGATTGCATGATTGGTATGTTGAGCGCTGTGGGTCGGATGCTCTTTTGGTTTGTTTGTTTATGGTCTGTGTAGCCTGGGTTGTCTCCGATACTGTCACAGTTCACTTCTATATTATATTTATCAATTGCTGTTGCTTGTGAATCAACAAGCATTTATAGTAGGCACATAATGCTTGAAACTGACTTTTGAACGCCACGCGTCTCGTCTTGCAAATAAGTATTACTATAGGGTACATCCTTCAGCACCATCACTGAATAATTCAGCCCTACTGTAGCACCAGCAAGAAAAAATCTCTGGCGCCGCCACTGCTGCTCCACCATTCAATCATGGGCTGATCCAATTCTTCCAGTCATCCCCATTCCCCTGCCTTCTCACCAAACCGTTTGATGCCCTGGCTAATCAAGACTCTATCTATCTCTGCCTTAAATACACCCAATCACTTGGCCTCCACAGCCGCTCATGGTAACAAATTCCACAGACTTGCCATCCTCTGACGAATTTCGCTATATCTCTGTTCTAAATGGACATCTTTCAATCCTGAAGCCGTGCCCTCTTGTCCTAGACTCCCTAGAAGTCCTAGAAATAACTTTGCCATATCTAATCTGTTCAGGCCTTTTAACATTTGGAATGTTTCTGTGAGGTCCCCCCTCATTCTCCTGGAATACAAGGAATATAGTTGAAGAGCTGCCAGACGTTCCTCATACCTCATACCCTTTCCTTCCAGGAATCATTCTCGTGAATCTTCTCTGAACCCTTTCCAATGTCAGTACATCTTTTCTAAAATAAGGAGCTCAAAACTGCACCCAATACTGCAAGTGTGGTTTCACAAGTGCCTTATAGAGGCTCAACATCAGATCCCTGCTCCTACACTCTATTCCTCTAGAAATGAATGCCAACATTGCATTCACCTTCTTGACCACCGACTCAACCTGGAGTTTAACCTTTAGGGTATCCTGCACAAGGACCCCCAAGTCTCTGTGCATCTCTGCATTTTGAATTCTCTCCGCATCTAAATAATAGTCTGTTCATTTATTTCTTCCACCGAAGTTTAGGACTATACATTTTCCAACATTGTATTTTATTTGTTACTTCTTTGTCCATTCCCCTAAACAATCTAAGTCTCGCTGCAGGCTCTTAGTTTCCTCAACAGTACCCGCTCCTCCACTACCTTTGTATCATCGGCAAACTTAGCCACAAATCCATTAATCCCATAGTCCAAATCATTGACATACATCGTAAAAAGCAGCAGTCCCAACACTGCCCCCTATGGGACTCCACTTATAACCGGCAGCCAGAATTGGATCTCTTTATTCCCACACTTTGTTTTCTGCCGTTGTCAATGCTCCACCCATGCTAGTAACTCCCCTGTAATTTCATGGGCTCTTATCTAGCTAAGCATTCTCATGTGCAGCACCTTATCAAAGGCCTTCTGAAAATCCAAGTACAGCACACCTATTGCATCCCCTTTGTCTACCCTGCTTGTAATTTCCTCAACAAATTGTAGTAGGTTAGTCAGGCAGGATTTTCCCTTCAGGAAACCATGCTGGCTTTGGCCTATCTTGTAATGTGCCTCCAGGTATTTCATAATCTTATCCCTAACAATCGATTCCAAAAACTTCCCAAACACTGATGTCAAGCTAACAGGTCTATAGTTTCCTTTATGCTGCCTCTCATCCTTCTGAAATAGCGGAGTAACATTTGCAATTTTCCAATCATTTGGTACAATGCCAGAATCTATCGATTCGTGTAACATCATTGTTAATGTCTCTGCAATCTCTACTGCTACTTCCTTCAGAACCCAAGTGTGCATTCCATCAGCTCCAGATTTACCCACCCTCAGACCATTAAGCTTCCTGAGCACCTTCTCAGTCATCATTTTGCTTATTTATAATATTAATAAATAAGTAAGTAATAAATAATATTGAAAATATGAATTGTCTATTCTTTGAAAGTGAGTCAATAGGTTGTGAAATCAGTTCAGTGTTTAGGTGAGTGAATTTATCCACTCTGGTTCATGAGCCTGAAGGTTGAAGGGTAATAACTGTTCTTGAACCTGGAAGTCTGGGACATAGGCTCTGATACCTTCTTGCTGATGGCAGCAGTGAAAAAAGAGCATGGCCTTTCTGGTGGTGGTTCTTGATGATAGACGCTGCTTCCTTGTGGCAGTGCTCTTCGTAGATGTGCACAGTGGCGGGGAGGATTTTGCCTTTGATGGATTGGGCTTTGTCCACCATTTCTTATAGGCAGTTCCATTCAAGGACATTGAAGTTTTCATGATGAAACCAGTCAGGATACTATCCACTGTACATCTTAAAAGTTTGTCAAAGTTTCAAACGTCATGCCGAATATCCACAAACTTTTAAGAAAGTGGAGACGCTGCATTGTCTTCTTTGCAATGGCACTTTTGTGTCTTTCAATTTTTGCTGGTGACTGTCCAGTTTACCCTTTATCTAATTGCAATAACTTTGTGGCTGTGAGGTAAAGATAAAGGAGGTAAGGTGTTTCTAAGGAAAAACTTAATTATTATAAACGTTAGAAACTGTACACTTTGCTTTTCTCTTACATAAGCCATGGTAGTGTAATGCTTAGCATGACGCTATGACAGCTCAAAGCGTTCCAGAGTTTGGAGTTCAATCCTGGTGCCGTTCTGTTAGGACTCTCTGTACACACTCCCTGTTGAATGTGTGGGCTTTCCCTGCATTCTCCTGTTTCTTCCCACAGTCCAAAGATGAACGGGATAGGTTAACTGGTCATTGTATATTATTTCATGATTAGGTAAGGGTTAATCAGGGTTGTGGGGTTGCTGGGGTGGTGTGGCTCAACAGGCCTACTCTGCACTGTGTCACTAAAATAAATAAGTAAATAGAATAAACTTCACACTGACCTTATCTTCTTGACCTGAACAAGAAATAGTTTAGTTGCCTTTCACCCTCTAGCGCACTTTTTGTGACAGATGTTCGGTACAATTTTTAACCTTACCAAGTTATAAAATCCCAGGTGAGTAAATACAATTTTAGCAGTTACAACAGCTTCCTTTAATCAATATCTTTTTAGGTGTGAAAATGGTCCCAACAGATGGTAAATTCACAATGACCAGATTATACAGTAATAAGAGGAACTTAAATAGGACATAGAACAGTACAGCACAGGAACAGAATCTTCAGCTCACAATGTTGTGCCAAGCTAATCGAATTAGTAATCAAATCACTATTTAAACTAATCTCTTCTGCCAAGACAATGTCCGTATTGTTTCGTTTTCCTCTCATTCATATGCCTACTTAAACATCTCTTAACATGTTTCTGCCTCTACCACCACAGCAGGCACAACGTTCCAGGCATTGACCAAGCTCTGGATAAGATTTTTTCCCTCTCATCTTCCATGAAATTACTGCCTATCACCTTAAATGCATGCCCTCTGGTATTAGACATTTCAACCCTTGGAAAAAGATACTCCCTGTCTACTATATGTGTGCTTCTCATAATCTTATAAATTTCTATCGGATCTCCCTTCAGTCTCCACAGCTTCAAAGAAAACAAACCACGCATGCCCAGCCTCTTGGTATAGCATATGCCCTGTAATCCAGCCAATATCCTGGTAAACTGCTTCTGCACCCTCTGCAAGGCTTCCACATCATCATCAACATCTGTTTGCATTTGACCCACCAAGGTGTAATATGTCAGATTTGCCTGGATAACATCCATCTGCCATTTCTCTGCCCATAGCTGCATACGTGATCTATATCCCAGTGCCAGTCTTTTACACTATCCACAACACAAACAATCTTCATACAATCTGCAAAATTACTAACTCACCCATCTATGATGAAGCATAAATTGGAAACAGATGTTCTCGGAAGAAATGTGGCAAATGTTCAGGGGATATTTGCCTGGGGTTCTGAGTAGGTACGTTCCAATGAGACATGGAAAGGATGGTAGGGTGTACAAAGGCTATTGTAATTCTAGTCAAGAAGAAAAGAAGAGCTTACGAGAAGTTCAAAATACTAGGTAATGATAGGAATCTAGAAGATTATAAGGCTAGCAGGAAGGAGCTTAAGAATGAAATTAGGAGAGCCAGAAGGGGCCATGAAAAGGCCTTGGTGGGAAGGATTAAGGAAAACAGCAAGGCATTCTACAAGTATGTGAAGAGCAAGAGGATAAGACGTGAGAGAATAGGACCAATCAAATGCGACAGTAGAAAAGTGCATATGGAATTGGAGGAAATAGTGGAGGTACTTAATGAATACTTTACTTCAGTATACACTGTGGTAAAGGATCTTGGCAATTGCAGGGATGACCTGCAGTGGACTGAAAAGCTTGAGCATGTAGATATTAAGGAAGATGATATGCTGGAGATTTTGGAAAGCATCAAGTTGGATAAGTCATAAGTAACTGCATTTGTCACATTATTGTCCAGAAGGGCGATAAATTGAAATGGAAAGATAACTCTGCTACAACTTTGATACAGTTGTTCTCTTAGGTGATGTTATGTCTTAGTTTGGAGAAAATCAGAAGTCGAACTTTTGATCCTCGATTTGACTTTGAGAAAAGGTGGAGTTCTTTTGCCTGCTACTATCATTTGATTTGAGTTAATTATATTGGTTCCCTTCTGATTCTTTTATAAATAGAGTTGGTTGGCAGATTGATGTTTTTCTTTTATGGAAGCTTGTATGGCATATAGCTCCGGGCGTTGTGCTCCCAATGGTTATTTTCTCTTTTTTTTGTTAGTAGGGGTTGTTTTTTTGTTTTAGTTAGTAAGGGTTATATTTTCCTTCTTTCACTTTTCCCAAAAAAAAATAGATTTACCATTTTGTGAATCAGTTATTTGGTAATTTAATTCATATTGTACATATTGACATGTTGATTTGATTACTTTAATGTTTTTTTTGTTGATTTTCAATAATAATTAATAAAAAAGATTTTTTAAAAAGATGTTAAGGAAGAGGATGTGCTGGAGCTTTTGGAAAGCATCAAGTTGGATAAGTCTTCAGGACCGGACGGGATGTACCCCAGGCAACCGTGGGAGGCGAGGGAGGAGATTGCTGAACCTCTGGCAATGAGCTTTGCATCATCAATGAGGATGGGAGAGGTTCCGGAAGATTGGAGGGTTGTGGATATTTTTCCCTTATTCAAGAAAGGGGGTATAGATAGCCCAGAAATTTATAGACCAGTGAGTCTTACTTCAGTGGTTGGTAAGCTGATGGAGAAGATCCTGAGAGGCAGGAATTATGAACATTTGGAGAGGCATAATATGATTAGGGATAGTCAGTATGGCTTTGTCAAAGGCAGGTCATGCCTTACGAGCCTGATTGAATTATTTGAGGATGTGACTAAACGCATTGATGGTAGAGCTGTAGATGTAGTGTATATGGATCTTAACAAGGTATTTGATAAGGTACCCCATGCAAGGCTTATTGAGAATGTCTGGAGGCATGGGATCCAGTGGGACATTACTTTGTGGATCCAGAACTGGATTGCCCACAGAAGGCAAAGAGTGGTTGTAGACCGGTCATATTCTGCATGGAGGTCGGTCACCAGTCGTGTGTCTCAGGAATCTGTTCTGGGAACCCTACTCCTTGTGTATTTTATAAATGACCTGGATGAGGAAGTGAAGGGATGGGTTAGTAAGGTTGCTGATGACACAAAGGTTAGGGGTGTTGTGGATAGTGTGGAGGGCTGTCAGAGGTTACAGCAGGACATTGATAGGATGCAAAACTGAGCTGAGATGTGGCAGATAGAGTTCAACCCAGATAAGTGTGTGGTGGTTCATTTTGGTAGGTCAACTATGATGACAGAATATAGTATTAATGGTAAGACTCTTGGCAGTGTGGAGGATCAAAGGGATCTTGGGCTCTGAGTCCATAGGACACTCAAAGCTGCTGCATAGATTGACTTTGTGCTTAAGAAGGCATCAATCATGGGATTGAATTTAAGAGCCAAGAGGTAATGTTGCAGCTATATTCAACCCTGTTCAGACCCCACTTGGAGCACTGTGCTCAATTCTGGTCGCCTCACTACAAGAAGGATGTGGAAACCATAGAAATGGTGGAGAGGAGATTTACAAGGATGTTGCCTGGATTGGGGAGCATGCCTTATGAGAATAGGTTGAGTGAACTCAGCCTTTTTTCCCTGGAGCGACAGAGGATGAGAGGTGACCTGATAGAGGTGTACAAGATAATGAGAGGCATTGATACAGTCAATAGTCAGAGGCTTTTTCCCAGGGCTGAAATGGCTAGCCTGAGAGGGTATAGTCTTAAGGTGCTTGGAAGCAGGTACAGAGGAGATTTCAGGGGTACGTTTTTTACGCAGAGAGTGGTGACTGCGTGGAATGGGTTGCCGGCGGCGGTGTTCGAGGCGGAAACGATAGAGTCTTTTAAGAGACTCCTGGATGGCTACATGGAGCTTAGAAAAATAGAGGGCTATGGGTAAAGACTAGGTAGTTCTAAGCTAGGGACATGTTCGGCACAGCTTTGTGGGCCGAAAGGCCTGTATTGTGCTGTAGGTTTTCTATGTTTCTATGTTTCAATGTTTTCATCCAGGTCATTTATATACATCACAAACAGAAGTCCCAGTACAGATCCCTGTGGAACACCACTTATCACAGACCTGCAGATAGAGTAAGCTTCTTCAGAGCCCAGACAGAGATCAACATCTTCCCCTTTATTGTCTTTATTATGTAGCTTCACTGCTTGTGCATTTCACATAGTTCTCAGTTCTCTCAAAACACACTGGCATACAAAACTTTTGGTCTACTTCTGGAATTGTGGCTGCAAACTGTATTGTAATGCAATTGCACTGGCTGGATGCTGTGTTGTTCAGGAAATGTAATACTTGTTACACATTAAACAATTTTTGACTCCAACTTAGACTATGAAGAGTTCTATACCAAAATATGAGAACAACCTGATGCCCCTAGAAAGAGAGATTAAGACCCCATGTACAACCTTTGAATCTTCTAGGAATCCTAGCAGTAGGAGTCCCAAACTGGGATCTTTGGTCCATCAATAAACATTGTAGGGAATTGAAGTGTGCTACAGTGGTGAAGGTCACTGTTGCATCAAATGCTACTATATTGTCCACTAGATTCTCTCTCATTACATTTTTCACATGTTCACATACAAAGTGGTCAACAGGTCTACAGTGATTTATTGCATTTGTCAGAGAACCAAATGGATCAGAGTGACTTCACTCTTCCATGTCACCAGCAGAAGAACAAACTTCACCAATTTCAGATTGACCCTGCTCCAAAGGATTTAATTCTATCAGTGACATAAATAATTATTTTATATATAGGAAGGGAGTTGATTTAGCAAGCGTATTAACACTGCATCGAAGCTGGTAACCTGACATCCTATGACAGTCAGAAATACATTATAATCTAACAGCGATAGTGAAGAAGTAACTGTGAGAAGTGCACACAACAGGAATTCTGCAGATGCTGGAAATTCAAGCAACACACATCAAAGTTGCTGGTCTTTCTTCCCGGACCTCCTGTCCCATGATCCTCTCGTATCCCTTTTGCCTATCACCTGTCCAGCTCTTGGCTCCATCCCTCCCCCTCCTGTCTTCTCCTATCATTTTGGATCTCCTCCTCCCCCTCCAACTTTCAAATCCCTTACTCACTTTTCCTTCAGTTAGTCCTGACGAAGGGTCTCGGCCTGAAACGTCGACTGCACCTCTTCCTAGAGATGCTGCCTGGCCTGCTGCGTTCACCAGCAACTTTGATGTGTTGTTGTGAGAAGTGCACAGCAGGTTGACAATTTGCCATTGGCTACTTTGTGCTGCTTCCTAAAATCATCTTGCTCCCACAGAGTTTGTACAATTGGAACATGACAATTAACGTTTTAAAGAACTCCCATGTGTTGAAACAGGTTGAATAACAGAGAACCATTGGAAAAATATGGCAAATTCCCAAAGGAAAAACCCAATTGCCTCCTTTCAAAAGCATTCAAAAATCATTTAATTGCATTGATTTCCTACTCAATGACTGTCCTTTGAACAGAGTGGGAACTATAAAGCATTGCAGTCTGTAATAACGTGGAAATTCAATTAACAAGGTATAACTCACTTCACCTTCTTCAGGCAGTAACAAGTCTTACATTGTAATTATTCTTAGTATTAAGGACGTTTTCCCCATTTCTTAATTGGATTCAATGATAAATATCTTGCTTTTAATTTCTATAGTTATGTTTCCCACAAACAAGGATATGGAATATCATCGTAGTAATGGATTGTTGTGTGTTTGTCTGACTAAAGGAGTGAAGTATATGGGAGGATTTCCAATTAATGGGGACTGGCACTATAACACAACTGAAGGGAACAGGACATCAGAATGGATGCAATTATATAGGACTTGGACCAAAATTATGACAAGAAGAGTGAATGGAGCAATAGAAATGTTGAAATTAATATTATAGCATACTCAACTAGAAACAGCAATTTTAAAAAAAGGATTTAGAGAAGATAAGAGCAAAGTTAGATCATAAATTGTGAGATTTGTAAGCCAGATAAAGGGAATACTACAACTATGAAAGGAAAAACTCTTGATAAATGTTGTTTTAAACAGTGAGGGTGAAAACATCTGCACAAATAAGCATTTGTTATACAGTTATTTAAGAGGAATAAAGATGGCATCCTTGAATGCGATATTGATGCAAAGTTATCCAAGTTCAGAAATAAATATTCCATATTCTAAGTCTTCAGGAAGGAAAGGGAACCTGGAAGTGAAGATACAGGCTTAACTAGGTAAGAAACTATAATAACAATGTAATGAAAAAAATATAGGTTAAGACTAGTTACAATTCCTTTGGTTATAAATGTTCTGAGAATATTTAAAACAATAAAGAAGTTAATTAAATTGACAGCAGAATGGGATAGCAAAATATATTAATGCAAAGGTTAAAGAGAGATGCATCTCAAACATGTATTTTCCATATGAGACTTTGATTTTCTTATTGATTGTAAACAGCAACAGAAATGAAATTAATTTCTTGATGATATTCTAAATAGTTTTCTAGGAAGGTATGCTCCAGTATTTCCCTCATGCCTCATTCATCATTTCACAGTATTGTATTACTTTCCTGAACAAAGCCAAAATCTCTTGATATATATGAAAATGAACACTCTATCTTGAATTTATTCAGTAGCTGTTTCTCCACCATTTTCTTGTGAAGATATTTCTTCTCACTTTGATTTTTAAATAGCTGGCCTCTTATTTATGAGATTGTGATCGCAGGTTCTAGATAATCCAGCCAAGAGAAACAGTAACTCTTCATCTATCAAACCTTCTGTGAAAGAATTGTGTATATCTCAAAGAGATCAGCAGTCATTCTATTAATTTCTGGACAAGAAAATCAGAATCCAAATCAGGTTTATGATCATTAAAATATGTTATGAAATGTGTTGTTTTGTGACAGCAGTACAGTGCAAGATATAAAATTGCTATAAATTACAAGTATACATAAATGGTGCAAAAGACAGTAAATGAGGTCATGTTGATGAATTCACGGGCTGTTCAGAAACCTGATGGCAGAGGGAAAGAAACTGTTCTTGAAACATTGAATATGGGTCTTCGGACTCCTCTACCTTCTCACAAGTAGCAGTAACACAAAGAGGGCATGTCCTGGATAGTGAGGGACTTAAATGATGGATGCCGCCTTCTTGAGGCACCGCCTTTTGAAGACATCCATGACGGCAAGAAAAGTTGTGTTCGTAATGGAACTAAGTCTAAACCCACGACAATCTCTTCTGATAATATGCATTGGACTCTTCATGTCATGCTATGCTGCAACTAGTTGGAATGAACTCGACCATATTTCTGTAGAAGTATGTGGGAGTCTTTAGTGTCAGTGAGTCATAGAATACTAAACCATGGAAACAGTCTCCTCAGCTCATCTAGTCTGTGCTGAACTATTAATCTGCCTAGTCCTATCAATCTGCACCCCGACTGCAGTCCTCCACACTCCTTCCAACCATGTACCCATCTGAATTTCTCTTAAATGTTGAGGTCGAACCCATATCCACCACTTGCACTGGTAGGTCATTCCACACTGTCACCGCTTTCTGAGTGAGGAAGCTCCCCTTCATGTTGTATATTTCACTTTTTGCCATTAGTACATGACCTCTAGTTGTAGTCTTCTCCATACTCTGTGGAAAAACCCTGAAACCCTGCTTGTATTTACCCTGTCTATAACACACAGAATTTTGTATAACTATCAAATTTGTCTGAAATCTTCAACATTCTATGAAATAAAGTCCAAACCTACTCAACCTTTCCCTATACAGTGCCTATGAAAAGTATTGAAACAACCCCCTCCTCGGAAGTTTTCATGTTTATTGTTTTACAAAATTGAATCACAGTGAATTTAACATGGCTTTTTTCTTGACACTGATCAACAGGAAAAGACTCTTTTGTGTCAAAGTGAAAACAAATCCCTCCAAGCTGATCTAAATTCACCTCGAAAATAAAACACGAAATAATTGATTGCATAAGTATTCACCCTCTTCAAGTCAGTATTTAGTAGATGCACCTTTGGCAGCAATTACAGCCTTGAGTCTGTGTGGAAAAGTCTCTATCAGCTTTGCACATCTGGACACTGCAATTTTTCCCCATTCTTCTTTCCAAAACTGCTCAATCTCTGTGAGATTGCATGTGGAGCATGAATGAACAGCCCTTTTCAAGTCCAGCCACAAATTCTCAGTTGGATTGAGATGTGATTTCTGACTTGATCACTCCAGGACTTTAACTGTGCTGTTTTTCAGTCATTCCTGTATAGCTTTGGCTTTATGCTTGGGGTCATTATCTTGCTGGAAAACAAATCTCCCTAGTCGCAGTTCTCTTGCAGACTGCACCAGGTTTTCCTTCAGGATTTCCTTCTATTTCGCTGCATTCATTTTACTCTCTACCTTCACAAGCCTTCCAAGGCCTGCTGCAGTGCAGCATCCCTACAGCATAGTGCAATCACCATCATGCTTCACGGTAGGGATGGTGTGTTTTTGATGAGGTGTGATGTTTAGCTTATGCCAAAAATAGCATTTAGTCTGATGTCAATAAGTTCAATTTTGGTTTCATCAGACTATAGAACCTCCTTCCAGCTGACTTCAGAGTCTCTCACATGCCTTCTGGCAAACTCTAGCCAAGATTTCATGTGAGTTTTTTTTTGAAAAGTAGCTTTCTCTTTGCCACTCTCCCATAAAGCTCTGGCTGGTGAAACACCAAGACAACAGATATTATATGCACAATCTCTCCCATCTCAGCCACTAAAAATGGTAACTCCTTCATAGTTGTCATAGGTCTCTTGGTGGCCTACGTCACTAGTCCCCTTCTTGTACGGTCACTCCGTTTTTGAGGATGACCTGCTCTAGGCATATTTCCAGCTGTATCATATTCTTTCCATTTCTTGATGATTGTCTTAACTGTACTCCAAGGGATATGCAGTGTCTTGGAAATTTTCTTGTATCCATTTTCTGACTTGTATTTTTCAATAACCTTTTCATAAAGTAGCTTAGACCGTACTTTTGCCTTCACGGTGTAGTTTTTGCCAGCAATGGAGCTTCCAGATACAGGTGTATTTTTACTACAATCAGTTGAAACACCTTGACTACATATAGGTTTCCAAAAACACATTTCCATTTAATTAATTACCTGACTTCTAAAACCAATTGCCGCACCAGTGATGATTTGGTATGTCACATTAAAGAGGGATGAATACTTAGGCAATCAATTGTTTTGTGTTTTATATTTGTAATTAATTTAGATCATTTTGTAGAAATCTGTTTTCATATTGACATAAAAGAGTCATTTTCTGTTGATCAGTGTCAAAAAAGCCAAATTAAATCCACTGTGATTCAGGGATGTAAAACAATAAAGCATGGAAACTTCCAAGGGGGTGAGGTTTATAGGCAACATACCTCATGTCCTCAAGTCTCAGCAAATTTTTTTGTAAATTTTCTCTGTAGTCTTTCAATCTTACAGTATTTACATTATTCCTGTAGAGAGGTGACCAAAATGACACAATATTTCATATTAGGCCTCACCAAAGTCTTATACAATTTCAATATAACATCCCAACTCCTGTACTCTATACAACAGGAATTCTGCAGATGCTGGAAATTCAAGCAACACACATCAAAGTTGCTGGTGAATGCAGCAGGCCAGGCAGCATCTCTAGGAAGAGGTGCAGTCGACGTTTCAGGCCAAGACCCTTCGTCAGGACTCTATACATTAATTTATGAATACTAATGAGCCAAAAACTTCTTTTAGGATCCTATCTACTTGTGACACCACTATCAATCACCCCTCATATTTCAATGCAAGGAGTATTGTAGGAAAAGCCAATAAACATGTGGAACTATTGTAATCATTAGTGAGACTTGGTTGCAGGAGGGGCAGGACTGGCAGCTCAGTGTTCTGGGATTACGTTGTTTTAGATGTGATAGAGCTAGAAGCATTAGAGGAAGAGGTGTGGCATTATTAGTCAGGGAAAATGTCACAGCAATGCTCAGTCATGATCGACTGGAGAATTCATTTACTAAGACTTTATGGGTAGAACTGAGGGATAAGATAGGAATGACCATGTTAATAGGATCTTATTGTAGCTAGCACAACAGTCCGTGGGATTTAGAGGAACAAATCTGTAGAGAGAGATTGCAGACTATTGTAAGAAACATATGGTTGAAATAGTAGGTGGTTTTAAGTTTTCACATATTGACTGTGACTCCCATACCGTAAAAAGGCTGAATGGGAAAGAGTTTGTTCAATGTATTCAGGAAAGTTTCCTTAATCAGTATATAGAAGTTCCAACTGGAGTAAGTGTGTTACTAGATCTCTTCTTATTGAATGAGACAAGGCAGATGGCAGAAGTTTGAGTTGGGTAACACTTTGCATCTAGTAATTATAATGCCATCAGATTCAAGGTAATTATTGAAAAGGATATGTCTGGTCCTTAGGTTGGGATTCTAAATTGGAGAAAAGCCAATTTTAATGGTATCAGAAAGGATCTGACAGGTGTGGATTGAGACAGGTTGTTTTCTGGCAAAGGTGTACTTGGTAAGTGGGAGGACTTCAAAAGTGAAATGTTAAAAGTGCCGAGTTTGTATATTCCTATCAAATTCAAAGGCAAGGATCACAGATTTAGGAAACCTTAGTCTTTGAAAGACATTGAGGCATAGGTTAAGAAAAAGAAAGAGGTGCATAGCAAGTATAGGCAGGCACTGAGGAGTATAAGAAATGTAAGAGAACTCTTAAGAATTAAATCAAGAAGGCTAAAAGAAGGAGAATGCTAAGGGCAAGAGATACATTAAGAGCAAAAAATAGCAAAAATGGTCCTCTGGAAGAGCAGAGTGGTAATCTGTAGCCATGGGCGACGTGCCAGAGGATTGGAGGAAAACTAATATTGTTTTGTTTTTTAAGACAGTCGCTAAGAATAAGCCTGACATCAGTAGCGGGAAAGTTATTGGAAGCTATTCTAAATGACCAAATATATAAGTTTTTGGATAGAAAGGGATAGACAGGGATTAGGGATAGTCAACATGGCTTTGTGCATGGTAGGTCATATCTAACCAATCTTATAGACTTTTTTAAGGAAGTTGCTAGGAATTTAGATGAAGGTAAGGCAGTGGATGTAGTCCACAGGGACTTTAACAAGGCCTTTGACAGAGTCATGCATGGGAGGTTGGCCAAGAAAGTTCAGTTGCTTGCTGTTCACTTGCTATTCAAGATGAAGTAGTAAATTGGATCAGACATTGGCTTTGTTGGAAAAGCCGGCGGGTGGTGGTAGAAGGTTGCCTCTCCAATCGGAGGCCTGTCACTATTGCAGTGCCGCAGGGATTGGTGCTATGTCCATTGTTGTTTGTCAGCTATATCAATGGTCTGGATGAAAATGCGGTAAACTGGATCAGCAAGTTTGCAGATGCCATGAAAATTAGGGGTGTAGTCCACAGCAAGGAAGATTATCAATGCTTTCAGCAGGACCTGGACCATTTGAAAAAATAGCCTGAAAAATGACAGATGGAATTTAATGCAGACATGTGTGAGGTGCTGCCCTTTGGGACCACCATCCAGGGTAGGTTTACACAAGGTGCTTTAAGGCACTGAGAAGTGCAAGTGAACAGAGGTATCTTGGAATACAGATCCATAATTTTTTTTAAGTGGTGTCATAGGTAGATAGGATCCTAAAAGAAGTTTTTGGCTCATTAGTATTCATAAATTAATGTATAGAGTACAGGAGTTGGGATGTTATATTGAAATTGTATAAGACTTTGGTGAGGCCTAATATGAACTATTGTGTGTCATTTTGGTCACCTCTCTACAGGAATAATGTAAATACTGTAAGATTGAAAGACTACAGAGAAAATTTACAAAAAACTTGCTGAGACTTGAGGACATGAGGTATGTTGCCTATAAACCTCACCCCCTTGGAAGTGTTCATGCTTTATTGTTTTACATCCTTGAATCACAGTGGATTTAATTTGGCTTTTTTGACACTGATCAACAGAAGATGACTCTTTTGTGTCAATATGAAAACAGATTTCTACAAAATGATCTAAATTAATTACAAGTATAAAACACAAAACAATTGATTGCGTAAGTATTCATCCCTCTTTAATGTGACATACCAAATCATCACTGGTGCGGCAATTGGTTTTAGAAGTCAGGTAATTAGTTAAGTGGAAATGTGTTTTTGGAAACCTATATGTAGTCAAGGTGTTTCAACTGATTGTAGTAAAAATACACCTGTATCTGGAAGCTCCACTGCTGGCAAAAGCTACACCATGAAGACAAAAGTACGGTCTAAGCAACTTTATGAAAAGGTTATTGAAAAATACAAGTCAGAAAATGGATACAAGAAAATTTCCAAGTCACTGCATATCCCTTGGAGTACAGTTAAGAAAATCATCAAGAAACGGAAAGAATATGATACAGCTGGAAAATCGCCTCTGATCTGGGCCGACATTTACGTGCCAGGCAGCACCTAATTAATTAGCTTGTTTATTTCGGCATTTTTCTTAAAGATGTGCTGGGTGCCTCCCAGCTACCGCTGCATTCTCCGTGAATCGGTATCCGTCCGCGGCCCAGGGGTTGGGACCACTGGGGTGGTGGGACATGGGGGTGTCATTTCATCGTCAATCAGGGCAGGCAGGTCACCTTCTTCTATGTCTGCCTGCCTCGATGTCGAAGGTCGAGGTTCGTCGTCTGCTGTGGCTGATGTGGAAGGCTTGAAAAACAACAATATGCTCGACTGCTAGCCTTGCGTGTTTTTCTATCTAACAGATCTTTGTAAACCATCTTGCAAGTATGCCCTAAACCGATGTACCCTTTCAAAATTAAAGTTGTGCTTTATTATTGCAGCGAAAATCTCACGCAGTTGCTTCACGTTCAGTTCCTGGATGACTTCACTTTCGGTCCGTTCGCTACTGCATTTGGTTTTGATTGTTATCCTTTGCTCTTCGAATTGCATCAGCTCTTCATCTATCAGTTCTTGGTCATGGGATGCCAAAACCTCTTCAACATCATCTTCATCAACTTCCACAAGCCAAACTCACTTTGTCCTTATTTCATTCACCACGATCAAAACGCTTAATTATGTCTAGTTTTACGCTAAGTGCAACACCTTTACGAGTTCTTTCAGGCTTTTCCGATACCTTAGAACTCATCTTGCTAACTGCTGCTCACAGGCACGTGATTAAGCCATACCGGCGAGAATGCCGTTCCGAATCTGGGGGAGAGCGGCTGCTCGGGGCGCGCGCTTTTTTTTTGCGCGTTTTTTTTTCGCGTGCTGTTATTTTCATAACAGTGAAAACACCTTCTGTTAGCGAAAACAGGGAACTAATGTAGGTCTTTCGTAATAGTGAGGTTTCGTAAAGCGAACGTTCGAAAAGCAGGAGGCACCTGTACTTGGAATTAGATACAGAGGAGATGTCAAGGGTAAGTTTTTTTACACAGAGAGTGGTGAGTGCATGGAATGGGCTGCCGACGATGGTGGTGGAGGCGGATATGATAAGGTCTTTTATGATCTCCTGGATAGGTACATGGATCTTAGAAAAATAGATGACTATCGGTAACCCAAGGTAATTTCTAAAATAAATATAATTTCAGCACAGCACTGTGGCTCAAAGGGCCTGTATTGTGCTGTAGTTTTTCTCTGCTTCTATGTTTCTAAAACCTCAACTCCCCATTTTAATACTGGCCCACTCGCAAAGTTCAAAGAATACAACACTGAGATTTGTCCTCTCGCAGGGAGCGATGAAACACACACCATGGAACCCATTCAAGAAAATGTCAAAAACCCAATGTATGAAAAAAAAACAAATGGCAGAAGGTGAGTGAACAGCAAATAGAATATCAAACATCAAAGCAGGAGTCCAGTCATATTCAGTTTAGTTCAGTTCAGCACCATGCTGCAGGCCGCAGAGTCTATCTTCACCAATACATTCCAGTCCACATTGATTGCCCGATCAAACTGCTCAACAATAACAAACAAAAAGAGTAACCAGAGTCCAGAAACACATGCAACATGATTCTTAAAGTCCCCCAAAATGAGGCCACAGCCTCACCATTCAATCCTTGCAACGTAGATCCCAAGGCTCCTGCACTTCCCTCCGATGGCAGCTAGCGAAAAAAAAATCACAAAATGCTGCTTCCACAATGGTCACTCCACTCAAACCTAACTTCTTTTTATTGAATCTTGCCAAGTCCCTAATGATGTGCAATCCGAATCAGAATTAGAATCAGATTTATTATCACCAGCATGTATCGTGAAATTTGTTAACTTAACAGCAGCAGTTCAATGCAATACATAATGTAGAAGAAAAAAAAGAAAATAAAATAATAATAAAAAAAATTTTAAAAATTACAGTATATGTATATTGAATAGATTAAAAATTATGCAAAAACAGAAATAATATACTGTATATTAAAAAAGTGAGGTAGTGTCCAAGGGTTCAATGTCCATTGAGGAATCGGATGGCAGAGGGGAAGAAGCTGTTCCTGAATTGCTGAGTGTGTGCTTTCAGGCTTCTGTACCTCCTTACCGATGTGCTCTCTCTCTCTCTCTCTCTCTCTCTCTCTCTCTCTCTCTCTCTTTGCATAATCCAATGTCTCTTCTGGAACTGTGGCACTCAAAATGTGCTGACTGATCCTGCTCACTTCTTTTAAGTCTCTCCCTACATAATCCAATGTCTCCTGGGGAACTGTGCCATGCAAAATGTGCTGACTGCCCCTGCTTACTTTGTTTAAACTTTCCCTGCCACCGTGCAATCCAATCACTTCTTGTTAATTGAGTCACACAAGATGTGCAGACTGCTCCTGCTTGCTACTTTTAAAACTCTCTTCCCCTCAACACAATCCAATGTCTTCTTAGGAAATGTGTAACTCAAGGTGTGCTGACTGCTCTATCTCATGTCTTTTAACTTGTTTCCCCCTCGATGCAATCCAATGACTCAATTTGAACTGTGGCCCAGAAAATGACAATCAAAATTTTTGGTGAGATTTCAAATCTCCTCAATGAATTGAGCTGCTGGTGTGCTTCCTTTATGATTTCTTCACTGTGTTGGGTCATGGATAGATCCTCTTCCTTGATGCCCAGGAACTTGAAGTTGCTCACCCTTTCCACCACTGAGCCCTCAGTAAAGGCTGGTCTGCGTTCTCCTGACTACCCCTTGCTGAAGTCCACAATTAATTCCTCGGTCTTTCTGAAACAGCTGTGCAGGGTTGCTGCAAGTGCAAGACTGTTGTTGTGACACCACTCAACCAGCTGATCTGCCTTAATCATTTATGCCCCCTTATTTCCATCTGAGATTCTTCCAACAACAGTGGAAGGTAGTGTTTGAGCTGTGGCTAGCCACACATTCATAGGCCTTGTATATTTAGTCTCTCTTCAAGAAGAATTCTGCCATTGCAGAAATCGATATAGGATGCAAACAAACTGAACACTACAAAGCATCAAAATGTTAGTTTAATACAATTATAGACAAACAGACATGGTTTAAATAAAAGAGTATGATAATGGATTAGGAAAGAAGACATAGCAAGCAAATATAGCAAAAAGGATGTAATATCCAGCCAGAACAAATAAAAATATCTAAAGAATGGAAAAAGAAAAAGGTAATAAGAACTAGAAAAGCAGAATAGGAAAATCCATTTGTGATAGACATTTATTTTAATTCAAAGTTATTGTAATCGTATTATAATCAGGATAGCTTTTCTGGGGGCTGGCTAGCTTTTGCCTTAACTCAGATGGACTATAATTGCAAATGAAAAAAGGCAATGCAGATGTGTTGATTTGATTTAGTCTTTACAGTGGAAAAGCAGAAAAAATAGCATCATAACAAACAAGAGAAATCTGCAGATGTTGGAAATCCGAGCAACACACAAAAAAGGAACTCAGCAGGCCAGGCAGCATCCAGAAAAAAGAGTACAGTCGACATTTCAGGCTGAAACTCTGGTTGAATTATGGGATAATATTACATAAATTGAACACAATCAAAATTAGAAACAAAGTGTTAGCACTAAAGAATGACAAATCCTTAGGTTTCAACGCCAATATTTTAAAGGAAAAAATATAAGGAAATGGCAACTACTTTTGCCAGATTACGCAATTCCTGGATTCTCCACCTTGATTCGAAAATTTTGAATCTATCTCTAGATAAGAGAGAAAGAAACCAATAAATTGGAGATCTTGTAGAATTTTGGGACTGATGAATTATTAAGAATATAGAAAAAAGATTAAAGGTGTAAATACAGTAGGTGATCTCTATGAGAATGGGATTTTTATGTCATATGTGGATTTGCAGAGGAAATATAATTTTGTAGATAAAGGGAATTTTTGGAAGTATTTACAAATAAGACATTGCATTAGTAGCATATTTAAGAACGGTGACCCACAAAGTAACTCTTTAACTGAATACTTCACATCACCACAGGGAGTTCATACAGCATCAGTGTTTTATAACATGTTCAAGCATTCTGTGGGTGAATCGTGTAACAGTCTCAAAGCAGTATGGCAGAAGGATCTTGGAAGCGATATTGAAGATAATCAGTGGTCAAATATTTTATCAAATGTGGGTAGACATATTAGGGAAGCAAGAGGGAAATTTATTCAGTATAAGATAGTACACAGGTATTATTGGACAACTAGACTGTACAAAATGGGGATTGTTGAAAATAATTCATGCTGGAAATATAAAAATGAGGTGGGCACATACTTTCACATGATTTGGGGAGTGTTCCATGGTTCATCCATTTTGGTGTAAAGTTCTTGATCTGTTGGGGAATTGGTTGGGTTCCACACTGCCCTTGTGCCCACGGTTTTGTCTCCTGGGTGACAGGACAATGATACCTAATGTAAACAACGGCAAAATACTATTTTAAAGGTGGGTCTTCTCACAGTTGTAAGAATTATATTGCAAAACCTGAAAAAACCCAGATGTCCCACTGTGCAGGAATGGACTGAGGAAATAATTAAGATCTCATCCTATCAACACATGTTGGGAAGAATTGACAGTCAGGGAAAAGTGCAAGACGCGTGGGATCAATTTTGGTTGTATGTTAATTTAAATTTAAATTAGAACTTCTTTCTGCCTCTAAGTTTTATTCATTTTCCTGTCATGCGATGGCTATGTAAATATGCCGTACTGTTTCTGCTCTGTGATATGCTGTGCTGCTTTGTAAAACAAGATAAATAATAATAAACATTTGAATAAAAAAATATAGAAAAAGAATATAGAAAAAAATGATGTTGTTTGGAGGGAGATGTTGGAGGTCATTCTAGAGTTATGAAATTATGGATAGCAGGTAATAAGTAAGGTGAAGTTTTCAGGAAATAAAGTTTATTCACAATTTAACTTCAAATGATATTTTGAGGCCCTTGAAACCAATCATTGGGTGTGAGATATTCTGATTCTGTCCCACTGAAACTGCTCAGTGGAAAGAACTAGCTGATCACACATGGGATGTGGTGGTCATTGAAAAACTTCAGGATGAAGTCAGGAAGAGGTCATATAGTGGCCATCTCCTTCAGTAACACATTGTTAAAGGCATATCACTGCCTGTTAATGTATAGTTCAAAACAGATTTGTTTTGCCACTTGATATTCTGGCTAGTTGTACATTCCTGGAGCCATCCCTCAATACTGTAACAAAGGACGTACATTTTGAATGACTGATATTTGTTTTCAGAAGCTTTTGGACCACTACTAATGCTGAATATTCAAAGAGGTTTGGCTAGTTAGGATGTACTCCCATTGTAAATTTGCAATTCTGGGAAGTTACCTGTCTACATTCAAAATTACAAGGTAAAGTAGATAATTATAGCTATTGAAATTATAGTTAATAGATTACCATTGTTTTTTGCTTTTAAAATGCATATAACAGTATGAGGAAATGAAAAATAAATTTTCTCTAGGAGATCTACTCTGTTATTAAATGTTATTATCTCCCATTTACAGCTTCTGTATGGCTCAGTTTATTTAAGGTTCAAATTTCAAAGTAAATTTCCGATTCAGGAATGTATATGTCACCATATGCTACCCAGAAATTCATTTTCTTGCAGGCATTCACCGTAGAACAGAGAAATATAATAGAATCAATGAAAAACTATACACAAAAAAGGCTGGCAAACAAACAATGTGCAAAAGAAGACAAGCTGTGCACACTGTAGATAAAGAATGAATAAGTAAATAACTAACAATGAGAACATGAGTCACAGAACCTTTGAAATTGAGTCCATAGGATGTGGAATTAGTTTACATTTGAGGTGAGTGATATGAACCATGCTGGTTCAGGAAGCTGATGTTTGAAGGGAAATTTAACCCAGTGGTGTAGACATGAGGCACCTATACTTCCTTTCCGATGGCAGCAGAGAGAAGGCACCATGGCCCGGATGAGGGTCCTTGATGATGAATGCAGCTTTCTTGTGGCAGTACTCCTTGGAGATGTGGTCATTATAGAGAGGGTTTTACCTATGATGAGCTGGTTGAAGGTAGATAAGTTACCTGGACCAGATGGACTACATCCCAGGGTTCTGAAAGTGGTAGCTGAAGAAATTGTGGAGGTGTTACTAATGATCTTTCAAGAATCACATGATGGAAAAGACCTATAGAGATCTATGGAAAGGAGTAAACAGTCAACAATTTGGGCGAAACTCTTCATCAAGACTGGAACAAAAGATAAGGAGTGAGAGTAAGAAAGTGGAGGGAGGAGAGGGAGAACCACTGATAGGTGAAACCAGGAGGGGTGGATGATGGGGTGATGTTAAGAGCTGGGAAGTGGATTAGTAGGAGAGATACAGGCTGGAGAAGGGAGAAATCTGATAGGAGAGGACAAAAGGCCACAGAAGAAAGAAAAAGGGGGAGGAGCAACAGAAGAAGGTGATAGGCAGGTAAGGAGATAAGTTGAGAGAGGGAAATGGAAATAATGAATGGTGAAGGGGAAGGCATTATTGGAAATCTGAGAAATCGATCTTCATGCCATCAGGTTGGAGGCTACCCAAACAGATTACAAGGTGTTGCTCCTCCAACCTGAAGGTGGCCTCAACACAATATTAGAGGAAGCCATAGACTGACATGTCAGAATGGGAATGGGAGGTGGAAAATGGGTGGCTACGGGAAGATTCTGCTTTTTCTGGTGGCAGAGCACAGATGCTCGGCGAAGCGGTCTCCCAATCTGTCTCAGGTCTCCCTGACATACAGGAGGCTACAGCAGGAGCACCAGACATGGTAGATTCATAGCTGAAGTGAGACCAATTAAAGAGAAGTAGTGAGGTAGTGTTTATGAGTTCAATGTCCATTTAGAAATTGGATGGCGTAGAGGAAGAAGCTGTTCCTGAATTACTGGGAGTGTGACTTTAGGCTCCTGTATCTCCTTCCTGATGGTAATAATGAGAAGAGGGCATGTCCTGTGTGGTGGGGAATGAGGATTTGAAGTAGTTGGGGGCACATGATAAAATAGGCCAGAGTCAGCATGGTTTCCTTAGGACAAAATCTTGCCTGACAAATTTGTTTAGAATACTTTGAGGAAACAACAGCAGGATAGATAAAGAAGAGAAATTTAATGTTGTTTATTTGGATTTTCAGAAGGTCTTTGATCAGGTGCAGCACCAGAGGCTGCTTAACAAGATAAGAACCCATGGTATTACAGGAACAATACTTGTATGGATAGAAGGGCAGCAGGTAAGTAGTAGGAATAAGGGGGCCTTTTCTGGTAGGATGCTGGTGATCAGTGGTGTTCTGTAGGAGCTGGCACTGTGACCACTCCTTTTCACGTCATACATCAATTATTTAGATAATGGAACAGATGGTTTTGTAGCAAAATCTGTGGATGGTAAAATATTGACGGAAGGATTTGTAATGTTGAGGGAACAGGGAGTCTGCAGAAGGACCTAGATAGATTGGGAGTATAGTCATAGTCATAGTCATAGTCATACTTTATTGATCCCGGGGGAAACTGGTTAAAGTATGGGTAAAGAAGTGGCAGATGGAATATAGTTTAGGGAAGTGTATGGTCATGCTCTATAGTAGAAGGAATAAAAGCATAGACTATTTTTTTTAAAGGGGTGAAAATTCAAAACTCAGGGGTCCAAAGTGACTAGGGAGTCCTTGTGCAGGATTTCCTAAAGGATTACTTGCAGGCTGAGTCATTGGTAAGGAAAGCAAAAGCAATGTTCATTTTAACCATATAACCATATAACAATTACAGCATGGAAACAGGCCATCTCGGCCCTTCTAGTCCGTGCTGAACTCTTACTCTCACCTCTTCCCACCGACCTGCACTCAGCCTATAACCCTCCATTCCTTTTCTGTCCATATAGCTGACCACTTTAATTTTAAACCACAACATCAAACCTGCATGAAAACACCAAAATGACAGAAACAAAATTGAAACCTTCAGAGCAGAACCAACCCATATGATAGAATATAAAATGGAAACCCCAAACAAGAAATTTAAGCTCAGGAAATACGTCATACAAGGCATGATCAAGAGAACAAAAGCTTTGTGAGAGTTAATCAATGGTCTCAAACAACAGCTTGCTGCATTCAAAGCCAAACTAAACAGATACATGAAATGCGCCAAAGACCACAGAATTATGAGTTCAGGATCAATGAGAAAGATTCATTAAAGGATATTGAAACTAAATTTGATGCATCAGAATGTCTCCAACTCTCGTACAGAATCACCAACAAACACACAGACAATGAACTTTTGGCTGAATGACTGGTCAAACAGACCAATGCATAATTAAGAACAAGCTGGATTTATGAGGACTAAGTACATTTTTTATCAAAGAAGTGTATATTTTTTTTCTTTAATTGGGTTCTTTTGGGTTTCTTGCTTTGTGGCTACCTGTGAGCAAGTAAATCTCAAGATCGTATAATTTATACATTCTTTGATTAAAGGGGACTTGAAACTTAAAAAGAATACACTCACACAATTGAAGATATGCAAACACCTGATGGAAATAGTAGAAACAGTTACAAAAAATACCCTCAACCCGTAAAGTACTGGTGTTGATAACATTCATAATTATTGGTATAAAAAATAACTTGCCTTCATCCACATCAAAAATTTTCTTAAACCTCCTAAAAAAAGTGCCTAAATTTTTGACAGAAGTTAAAGCACATCTCTCACTGAAAGGAAAACAAACATCACAAATGACCCATCAAAATATCATCCCATCACTTGTTTACAAAATATATATAAAATTGTAACGTCATGCATCTCCCAATTAATCACTACTGACTTAGATAACCACAATATACTTACAGAAGAGCTGAAAGAAAGCTGTGAGGGTATGAAAGAATGTAAAGGATACTGATACTGTAATAGATTCTGCAATTTTCCATCAAGCCTGGCAGAAAGTCAGAAATCCTTCATGCAGTTGTATTCATTTTGAGAGGACTAGAATATAAGAGCAAATATGTAATGCTATGGCTTTGTAAGGCATTGGACAAACAGCACTTGGAGAATTGTGAGCAGTTTTGGACCCGTTGTCTAAGAAAATATGTGCTAACATTAGAGAGAAAGTTCAGAGGAGGTTCACAAGAATGATTCTGGGAATGATAGGATTAATGTATGGGGAGTGTTTGATGACTCTGGGCCTGTATTCACTGGAGTTTAAAAGAATGAGGGAGGAACTCATTGAAACCTACTGAATAGTGAAAGGCCTTGATAGAGTGGATGTGGAGAGGATGTTTCCTATGGAGGGAAAGTCTGAGACTCAGGACACAGCCTCAGAATAGAGTGATGTCCATTTAGAACAGAGAAGAGGAGGAATTTCTTCAGCCAGAGGGTAGTGGATCTGTGGAATTAATGGGCATAGACAGATGTAGTGGCCAAGTCATTGAGTAGATTTAAAGAAAGGGTTGATAGGTTATCGATTAGTCAGAGTATCACAGATTACAGAGAATGCGATTGAGAGGGATAACGTATCAACCATGATTGAATGGCAGAGCAGACTTAAGGGCCAAGTAGCCTAATTCTGCTGCTTATGATCTTAAGAACTTAATTTTGACTCATGTCAATTGAAATTAATGAATTATAAGCATGAAACTGCAAACATTGAAGATCACTGTTACAGTGGAGAACTGGTTATTTGGGAAATTTTATTGCATAAACCCTGGTATCAGTCACTGTGCTCAATGATAGGGCTGATTGTTGATTATTGAGAATAATTACCTTTGACAACCAGTGATTTGTTGGATCATCACCACGCATTCTCCTCTTTGATACTGTGATACTTTGATACTGTGTGTTATCCTTAAAAGAGGAACCAGTCATGCTGCCAGGGGTGTGATAGAGGCAAGTACATTAGGGACATTTGAAAGGTTCTTGGATAGGCAAAGAAACATTGAGTGTTATGCGGAAGGGAAGTATTAGATTGATCTTGTAGTAGGTTAAAAGATTGGCATGGTATAACAGGCCAAGGGGCCTGTACTGTGCTGTACTGTTCTATGAAAGTGAAGCTGTAAAGACATTGACAACTTCATTAAATAAGTGCTTTGTAATGATCACTGAAAGTTTTGTTTTAATTAGATGATTCACATGCATCCTTGGCTGTATTCCTAAAAAAGAAGCAAACAATGCAATCTGCAAGATGCTTGTCTTTCATAGTAAGTAGTTACCTGACTTTATTTTGAGTAACTTATCTCCTTTTGTTAAAAAAAAATCTTAACTATATTCATTTAGATGGGAATTAATGTTAGTACTCTGCACCTCAAATAACAATGAGTCCGAGTATATGAAGGAGACAGAGTGCTTCATGATATGGTGTCATGGCAACACTCTTTCCCTCAATGTCAATGAAAGGAAGAGAGCTAGTCATTGACTTCAGAATGGGGATGGTTCACATGTTCCTGTCTTCCTCAATCATGTTGACTTTGAGAGGGTTGAAAGTTTTAAGTTCCTAGGCGCGAACATCACCTATATCCTGTTCTGGTGCTTTCACATTGATGCTACCTCCGAGAAGCTTCACCAGTGCCTCTAGTTTATCAGGAAGCTAAAGAAATTCAACATGTTTCCGTCAACTCTTACCAATGTTTATCAATGCACCATAGAAAGCATTCTATCTGGATGCATAACAGTATAGTAAGGTGACTACCCTGCATGTGACCACAAGAAATTGCATCAGAGGAAGCATGGACCAACATGTCGGAACAGGTATGGGAAATGGAACTAAAACGTTTAGCTACCGGAAAGTTCTACTTTAAGCAGATTGAGCGGAAGTGCCCGACCAAGTAGTACCCCAGTTTACAACAGGTTTCATCAGTGTGGAGAAGGTTGCATCAGGAGAACCGGCCATAATAGATGACCCCAGCAGATTTACAGGTGAAGTAACTCACCTGGAAGGACTGTTTGGAAAATGGAGGTAATGTAGATGAGGATGAGATGAGGTGGAGGAAGAGAAACCCCTTTCTTTGAAGAAGGAAGTTATCTCTGATGTCCTGGAAATGATAGCCTCATCCTGGAAATAGACATGGCGGTGATTAAAGATCTGAGAAAAGGGAATAGCATTTTTACAGGAGAAAGGGTTGGAAGAGGTATAGTCAATATAACCATGGGAAACAGGAGGTTTATAAAATATTTCTGTTGACAGTTTTTCTCCAGAGATGGAGACAGAGAGATCAAGAAAGGAGAGGGAAGTGTTAGAAATGGACTAAGTAAACTTAAGGTCAGGGTGGAAGTTAACAGCAATTTTAATGAAATTAACGAGCTCAGCATGAGTACAGGAAGCAGCACCAATGCAGTCATCTATGCAGTTGATGAAGAGTGGGCAGCATTACAGGGGAAAGCTTGGAACCACCTACATCAGCTTGAGGGGTTAGATAAGAATTCCAGGTTGTTCAAAAAGTGCAAAATATTTTATTCCTAATCTGCACCTTGGCAATGACTATGTGCAGGTAATATTAGAGGTTCAATAACTCAGAAGTGGGGAGCATTTCTGACTCAAACATCTTGCCATATTTTATGTTTCTTTTTCTACTTTGGAACTACCACAACAAGACAAAGGTAGTTATTTGAGGGAAAAAGTACACATCATCTGACTGTATAGCTAATTCATGCACCCTTAATAGGCTGCCTTCTTCATTAATCTCCATCCTCCAGTTTTTAGGAAGGAGCAAGTCTCAAGGTTAGCATTATGGAAAGGTGAGGTATTTGGGCCAACAGCACTTTTAACTTCTACATGAGTAATAACTATTGGATGAAGATGAGAAAGAGAATTAGCTATGCTAATAGTATCATGTCATCCCTGGACACAAACTCGTATTGGCATGACATCAACATCCATTATCATTATTATATTATTCTAATCTATGAAGGATTTATTGAATTTGCCCGCAAGAAAATGAATCTCAAGTTGTATATAGTAACATATATGTACATTGATAATAAATTTACTTTGAACTTTTTTCCAGAGACAGCATGTCATTGCAGTTCATCAACTTGTTTACCATACTCAAGAGTTAGTCAAAATCAAAATCAAACCCAACTTAGACTGCATCATAATTTTCCTCTTGTGTGATCCCTCTTATTTCCAAATTTGTTGCTTTACTCCAGAGCTATCTATTCTTTCATCCTTCTGCACACATTTCCTTCTCTCTTTACACCACAAATATCGGGGTTGAAAGGCTCCAATAATTGTCCTATGGTCTCAACTTTGAATTAGTATTAAAATTGATGGAACAAGTTTCAAAAAACGAGATAACGTTATTCAAACAAAAAAATTTTGCAGTAATAAACCATACACGTAATCCAGTGTTGTCCTTTCTTATCCAACAAATATCTTTTGCCAGAAAAAAAAATTTAATTTACTGCAGCTATTTTACTTGAATAATTTTGTCATCGGTTTAATGTGGTATGGCTTGAAACAGGACTGCTGCAAAGGCCAAAAACTTACAGCTTTGCGATTAATTGATTTTGAAGAAGTTAAAAAGATTAAATCAACAAGATTGCTTAAAATGTGATTGCTTCAAAATTGATTTGTGATGTTTTGGAAATAAAGCATAAAAACAATTTGTATACAGTCATCAGAACTCTCCCTTTGTGCCACTAACCAACCGTGTATTATTAAGTTCTTTTCCATAAAGTTTATTCACTATAAGAAGCAATTAAGCTCATCCAATCAGCAGTATCTAATTGCACCAACACATCAGCATAGCTGATGATGATAAATCCAAGGTAAAGTATCACTATATGACCCACTCAGAGATTAACGGTGCTGAAAATGATGGAAAGCTATCATGTTAGCAGCTTTAAAGTTAACAGAAGCATTAGAGAAAGCAAAATGTGATTCAGTTAAATAAAGTTAATGAGTACTTCAGTCATTGAAACTATAGTGATCCCAACAATATGAGAAGATTTGAATAAAATGCATTAATACAAATGGTTTTGATAAAACAATTATTCCAACTGAGTAACAAATATTTGAAAAATGCTGGGTTTGTTTGAAAACCTACTGATAAATAATTCTTCAATAATCATAGCAATAATTTAAGGGAAGAACTGGAAGTTTATTTCTTCTTGTAATACTTCTGCCAATGAAAATTAGATCTCATCCTTCACTGAACCAGTAACAATACTCTTACTCTTCTGCTCTTACAGAAACCATACTTTTATGATATTGATTACTACGCACTTGATTCCTCACCAAAGTACTGCAGGGGATTTCAATGAGCATGCTCACTACATATTCTTACCAGGCTTATGTTCTGAAATGACTATAGATTTATATTCTTTTGAAAATAAACAATTAAGTATAAAACACCAGAAACATATGACAACACCAAAAGAGAGTATCTATTCTTGTGAAACAATATTCTATTATTTGTGCAAAGATTATGGTTCTAATTTCATCACCAATAATCCACAATATGATCCAGACTATATTATAACTTGCTTTTACCTGGAATCTTGGCCATGTTCTTGTGGGTTGACTGTTATATCTAGCAATAACAGGAGACCTGTGCAAGATAGCTTTTGAAGTGGAAAGGCCATTGCACTGGAGCAATTCCATTCTCTCGACCTTGGAAATCTGGGTCCAGTGGTACAGGTAGTCATCACAAACTGGGGTCTTCCTTGGTTGCAGTAGACAACCATGACAGCATTGCAGAATAACCTTCCTGGCCATTGGATCTCACTGGGTTGACATGTCCTTTGTTCTTCACAAAGTGTTGCAGAATTGTGTTCCGGTCCATTGGATTTCACTGTTGATCTCACCTAACCAGTCCGCTAGAACTGACTTCACATGCTTTGTCCATATCTCACTGGGGGATGAGGCCTGCCAGCTCCTCACCTGGTTTAGACTGCTGTCGAAGTGGTGCACCAGGGTGTGGCCACTGTCACATGCATACAGCTACCAGGAACTGCAGGTGAGAGTTTGTGTCTGGAGGAGCTGTAAAAATGAGTGAGCTGCCCCAGAATGGACACAGCAAGACCCTTCACCAGAGATGCTAGCCTTCCCTGGACACCAATTTACAGAAGACAGAACAGCAAAAAAACAGCACTTTTGCCCCCTGGTCATTTATCTTACCTTCCTTAAAGCAAATGTGTTCCAATCCAGACGATATTTCAGTAAACTACTTCTGCACCCTCTTCAAACCCTCGTCATGCTTTCTTTGATGTGTGACCAGAACCGAAGCTAATTCTGTTCACATTGACTTCTCAGCAACTGCCAGCTAGGTGGATGTGAACACATGATAATTAAATTGAATAATCTTAAAGAGAGAAGTGTTCACACCTATTAATGACAGACTTTGTTCAATTGACAGGATTAAATCAGAATATCTGATCATTATCATATTGCCATTGGTTGGAACTTGTGTATGATTTTGCAGCCAAGACTTCTAAGTAACATCACTGATTATAATTTTATAATATTTTATTTACCGTAGCCTAAAGTATAAGGCTATTTAAACACAAATCTTTCTTTTCTTTCTAACAGAGTAATGCAACTGAAAGGCCAAGAATGAAAAATAATCTTGACATTCCGAACCTGGGTGGGCATTTCAAATTGTTTAGTAATATTATAAAAGTTTTGATTTTATATTTACATAAAAATATAAAAAGTTAGAAAGCAGCTAATTTAGTTTTGCTTGAACAAAGACAGTATTAGAATTTTTGCATCAAAAATTGCATTTAATTAATGTTTTTATCTTTTACGCAGAGTTTATAGTATACCTATGCATTTAGTACAATTTTTAAGTTGAAAGTTTTCAATACTCTCAAAAGAGTCAAAATAAGAATCTTCTCATACATTCACTACATGTAACATTCTATGTATTAAGATTCACTATTCACAATATTCAAAACTTCCACTTAATTTATTCTTCTATAGTCATTGCTAAATACTTTATTCCATATATTTTACATGCTCTTCACATTCTATTCTTATCAGTATTTCAACCCTCATTTACTCTTCCTCACATCATGCGTGATAATGAAATTTGTTCGGCACTGGAAGGAATATTTCACACATTGATCAAGTACGAGCATTAACATGCCTTTGAGCTGGTGAAGTTGGTATTCAACATGTGGCAAAAGATAATGGAAAACAGATTAAATATATTATATTCTCTCTCCCTGTGGAAGAAATTATGGAAAATAGAGGTTCTTAGTATTATGAATTGTGAATCTGCAAATGTTGGAAGTGGAAAGGCAAAGTAGTTCAGGTAAAGGTGTTTCACATCTTGACAACTCTGGTGTGGTAACTGAAGTTGTCACTCTGTGAGCTAAGTTCTTTCTACATAATAATTTCAACTTTCGGCACACGACAATCTTTGTGCAAAAGAAGAATAACAATGGATAGGAAGAGATATTAGAGAATATCAATGCCCATTATTGATTTTCTTACTTTTAACTCATATTGTTTACAGTATGTGACATACTATATTGTTTTATAACTAAACTCTGCATTTACTTCTCCTTCCCTTTCATGCTACAAAGTATTTCTCTTTCATTTCAGCTTTAGAAAATGAATCTTGCTGCTGAATATGATGACATATATGTACTTTGATAATAAATTAACTTTGAACTTTGGATGCATCTCTACCAATGGTATAGGAAGCAAAAGGTATAGGACCTACACCATCTGATTCTTGCAACTGACAGGACAATCACATTAGATGGCAAACCAAGTGAGAATTCCAGATGTGACAATTCTACACCATGTGCACAGAAACTAGGCCAGAAGTATGATGATAATGAGGGTGGTACAAACTTACTAATAAGCCTGCTGAAGATTAGAAGCCAACTACAACAGTTCAGAAGGAATGCACTGAAACAATGTCAAAGTGTGTATGTCAGAAACTCATCTGACTTTGTGCCCTATGGAAAAGCACCTGGTGTTAAAGTTCAAATGTCAATGATTTAACAAAATTGTCAGCTACCTAGAATTAAAGCTGATTGAAACCCATACTGTTGCTCTTACACTGTCTTAGCACTTCAAATAATGTCCTTTATGTGTATTTTACCCAGGTGTTTCATATGTTGAGGCAAACAAAACAACACCAGTAAGATCCCAGTGAAAACACAGGACACAATTAATCATGTTAAACTTAACTTAGACTCAGTTAATCATGTTAAACTTAATTTTGTTCAAGTTAATCATTGCACACTTGATTAGCCTCAGTTATCCATGCTAACCTTAACTTACAGTCTTACTTTGTGTCCAAAATGTTCTGACTGCTTCGCTATTGTTTCACTTTCCATAAATCAATAAAAATTCAATCATGTGTGCAATTATGATCACCTCACTACAGGACGAATGTGGAGGTTTGGTTAAAGTTACAAAAGAATTTTATCAGGATGCCGCTTAGGGAGTATGAACTATAAAAAGATATTGGACAAACTTGGGTTGTCTTTTCTAGAGTATCAGAGCTGATGGGAGACCCTATAGATGTTTATAAAATTATGAATGTCATAGACAGTGTGGTAAACCATATATATGTTGTAACTGGGTTAACTGTCTGGACACACCCCTCTGCTGACTGCCCCTGTGGCTCCTCCCACAGAACCCTGAATAAAGGTGATTTCACCTTGCCCTCCCCCTCAGTCTGGGGGCAGACACTCACCATGGAGGTCGTATTGTACAGCGAATAAAAGCCTTTCAGTATTTTACCTAACCTCAGTCTTTTGTAGTTATTGAAGGTGCTTCAATTTTATTCGCTGTACATTTTAAAGCATGGAACACGCACTGAGACCCGACAAGTTAGATCTCGATCCGCAAACGCCTGAAGCTGGAAACGCTTTCGAACTCTGGCTGGCCTGCTTCGAATCGTACCTAGAGGAGATTAAAGCGACCGACCCCGTAACGAAGCGCAAAGTTCTACTCTCCAGGGTCAGTCCACGGGTTTATTCGCTGATCAGAGACCAGCCGAGCTATGACGGCACGATGAGCGCACTCAAAAGACAATACCTGCGGCCAATAAACAGCGTCTATGCTCGGCATCACTTAGCGACACGGTAACAACGGCCCAAGGAGTCAAGTGCTGAGCTCGTCCAGGCCCTACAGACACTCGTGCGAGCCTGCAATTGCCAGGAGCTGACGGCGGCGCAGCATGCAGAACTCCTAGTGAGAGACGCCTTCATCACGGGGACCAGGTCTGTGTATGTGCGCCAGCGGCTGTTGGAAAAAGCCGATCTTACCTTAAGTTCGGCAATCGAGCTGGCCGACACGTTGAAGGCCGCTCTGCATAACTCCGAGGCTCTTCAGGCACGCAATCCCCCTACGGCCTCGTGGGTGCCGCAGACCTCGCAACCAGCCAGCGAATTGACCTCAGCAGCCACCAGTCACGAGTCCGCGAAGCGCTACTTCTGCGGACTCGAGAAGCACCCCCGGAAATGCTGCCCAGCTTGACAAGCAACCTGCTCCAGGGCCACTTCGCCAAGGTCTGTAAGTCCAAATCGCGAGCAGGATCGAGCAGCGCCACGTGCGAGACGTGGGGGTCGCCATCTTGCCTGCCTCCATCTTCCCTGCATGCCGCCACCGTGTGCGAGACATGGAGGTTGCCATCTTGCCTGCTGCCATCTTCCCTGCACGCCGCCACCACATGCGAGACATGGGGGCGGCCATCTTGGTCTGTGCCCCCTCCCACCGCCTATGACCAACGGGGGCTCACGGAGCACCCTACCACGCCGGACCGAGACAGCGACTCAACCCTGGCCTCCGTGACCCTCGACTAAAGCTCTCCCCACCAGCTCGCAAGGTCAATGATGGACATCCTGGAGGAGGGGCGCAGGACAAGCTGCCTGCTTGACACAGGCAGCACGGAGAGTTTTATCCACCCGGACATGGTGCAGCATTGCAGACTCGTGATACGGCCAGTAAGTCAGAGGGTCACCATGGCTTCCGGGTTGCATACAACAGACATCCGGCAGGGGGGGGGGGGGGGGGTGGGAGGGTGTAGCGATGCTAGTGGTGCAGGGCACAGAATATTGAGACTTTATGTCACTGGTCTTGCCTCAACTGTGTGCCCCTGTGCTACTGGGGCTCGACTTCCAGAGCCACCTGAAAAGCGTGACAATGAAGTATCATGGGCTCCTCCCACCAATTACTGTCGTAAATCCCCAGTTTTGTAGGGATACGTCACATACCCTGCTACTGACCACACACACACACACACACACACACACACACACACACACACACACACCGACCCGCACATCCCACCCAACATCATGCCAACTACCGCACTACCGACGTCACTTGTGGCCTCTCCACCCTCAAGGTCCCTCCCCCACCGCTGTTTGCCAACCTGACCCCTGACTGTAAACCTGTGGCAACTAAAAGCAGGAGGTACAGCGCGGGGGACAGAGCCTTCATTAAGTCAGAGGAGCAGCGGCTGCTCAGGGAGGGGTTTATTGAGGCAAGCACAAGTCCTTGGAGGGCGCAGGTGGTTGTTCGGAACGGGGAGAAGAATAGGATGGTTGTGGACTATAGCCAGACCATCAATAGGTTCACGCAGCTCGACGCATACCCTCTACCCCGCATCGCGGATATGGTCAATCAGATAGCACAGTACAAGGTGTACTCGACCATAGACCTAAAATCCGCTTACCATCAGCTCCCCATCTGCTGGGAGGACCACCCTTACACTGCCTTCAAGGCAGACGACAGGCTTTATCAATTCCTGCGCGTCCCCTTCGGTGTCGTGAATGGTATATCTATCTTCCAGAGGGCAATGGACCGGATGGTGGACCAGTGTCAACTGAAGGCCACATTCCCATATCTGGATAACATCACCATCTGCGGTCACAACTGGCAGGATCACGACAACAACCTCCAAAAATTTCTCCAAGCGGCCAAAGCTTTCAATCTCACCTATAACAAGGACAATTGTGTATTCGGGACCAACCGAGTTGCTATCCTTGGGTGTGTCGTGGAGAATGGAGTCATTGGCCCTGATCCCCATCGTATGCGCCCCCTGTTGGAACTCCCTATTCCCAATACCCTCAGAGCCCTCAAAAGGTGCCTGGGCTTCTTTTCATATTACGCCCAATGGGTCTCTAACTACCCAGACAAGGCCCGCCCCCTGGTCTAGTCCACCACATTCTCCCTCTCAGCCGAGGCCCAGGCGGCCTTCAGCCGCATGAAAGGGGACATTGCCAAAGCAGCAATGCATGTGGTGGATGAGGCCATTCCCCTCCAAGTAGAGAGTGACGCCTCCGACTTTGCACTGGCTGCTACCCTCAACCAGGTGGGAGGACCAGTGGCGTTCTTCTCCCGTACTCTTCAAGGACCTGAAATTCGGCACTCCGCGGTGGAGAAAGAGGCCCAGGCCATAGTGGAAGCTATAAGGCACTGGAGGCACTATCTCGCCGGCAAAATGTTCACCCTGCTAACTGACCAGCGCTCAGTCGCATTCATGTTTAATACCAACAGCGTGGCAAAATCAAAAATGATAAAATTCTGAGATGGAGAATCGAACTCTCCACCTACAACTGTGACATTATGGGAAGCTCAATGAGCCCTCCAATGCCCTATCCTGGGGAACGTGTGCCAGCGCGCAGATCGACTGGCTATACGCCCTACATGTAGATCTTTGCCACCCGGGGGTCACCCAGCTTTTCAACTTCATGAAAGCCCGGAACCTGCCTGACTCCCTTGAGGAGATCAGGATGATGACCAGGGACTGCCGAGTCTGCGCAGAGTGCAAACCGCACTTCTACCGACCCGAAAAGGTACAACTCATGAAGGCCACCCGCCCCTTTGAGCGACTGAGTGTTGACATTAAGGGCCCCCTTCCCTCCTCCGACTGCAATGTGTACTTTCTTAATGTTATCGACGAGAACTCACGGCTCCCCTTCGCCATCCCCTGCCCCGACACCACTACCACGTCAGTTATAAAAGCCCTGTGCAAGCTCTTCACTCTGTTCAGACACCCATGCTATATCCACAGTGACAGAGGGTCCTTGTTTATGAGTGACGAGTTACGCCAATTCCTACTGGCTAGGGGAATTGCAACTAGTAGGACCACGAGCTATAATCCCCGGGGGAATGGACAGGTGGAGAAGGAGAATGGCACGGTGCGGAAAGCCACACTCTTAGCCCTCAGGTCAAAGGGACTGCCGGTCTCCCGCTCACAGGAGGTCCTTCCCGAGGCACTCCACTCCATCCGCTCCCTGTTATGCACGACCACCAATGCCACCCCTCATGAGCCGCTCTTTTCTTTTCCCAGAAAATCGACCACTGGGACCACCCTACCAACTTGGCTGACGTCCCCGGGGCCAGTGTTGCTCCGGAAACATGCGAGAAGCAATAAATACTCCCCGATGGTTGAGAGGGTTCACTTACTTCATGCGAACCCCCAGTATGCTTATGTGGTTTTACCCGATGGGCGGGAGGACACGGTCTCCATCCGCGACCTGGCGCCCGCAGGAGCGCCGGGCCCCTATCCTGAACACTCTATGGTGACTATTAACCCCGTATCCACCGATATATACCCAGACACCGTGCACTCCGAGCCCTGCACAGACACGGAAAGCCCTACACGGAAATTGTTTTTTGTTACAGTTGCACCATAAATAATAAATAGTAATAGAACCATAAATAGTTAAATAGTAATATGTAAATTATGCCAGTAAATTATGAAATAAGTCCAGGACCAGCCTATCAGCACAGGGTGTCTGACCCTCCAAGGGAGGAGTTGTAAAGTTTGATGGCCACAGGCAGGAATGACTTCCTATGATGCTCTGTGTTGCATCTCGGAGGAATGAGTCTCTGGCTGAATGTACTCCTGTGCCCACCCATTACATTACGTAGTGGATGGGAGACATTGACTAAGATGGCATGCAACTTAGTCAGCATCCTCTTTTCAGACACCACCGTCAAAGAGTCCATTTCCATCCCCACAACATCACTGGCCTTACGAATAAGTTTGTTGATTCTGTTGGAGTCTGCTACCCTCAGCCTGCTGCCCCAGCACACAACAGCAAACATGATAGCACTGGCCAACACAGACTCCTAGAAACATCCTCAGCATTGTCCGGCAGATGCTAAAGGACCTCAGTCTCCTCAGGAAATAGAGACGGCTCTGGCCCTTCTTGTAGACAGCCTCAGTGTTCTTAGACCAGTCCAGTTTATTGTCAATTCATATCCCCAGGTATCCGTAATCCTCCACCATGTCCACACTGACCCCCTGGATGGAAACAGGGGTTACTGGTACCTTAGCTCTCCTCAGGTCAACACCAGCTCCTTAGTCTTTTTCACATTAAGCTGCAGATAATTCTGCTCACAGCATGTGACAGAGTTTCCTACCATAGCTCTGTACTCAGCCTCATCTCCCTTGCTGATGCATCCAACTATGGCAGAGTCATCCGAAAACTTCTGAAGATGACAAGACTCTGTGCAGTAGTTGAAGTCCGAGGTGTAAATGGTGAAGAGAAAGAGAGACAAGACAGTCCCCTGTGGAGCCCCAGTGCTGCTGATCACTCTGTCGGACACACAGTGTTGCAAGCACACGTACTGTGGTCTGCCAGTCAGGTGATCAAGAATCCATGATACCAGGGAAGCATCCACCTGCATCGCTGTCAGCTTCTCCTCCAGCAGAGCAGGGCGGATGGTGTTGAACTCACTGAAGAAGTCAAAAAACATGACCCTCACAGTGCTCACTGGCTTGTCCAGGTGGGTGTAGACACGGTTCAGCAGGTAGACGATGGCATCCTCAACTCCTAGTCCGGGCTGGTAGGTGAGCTGGAGGGGATCTAAGTGTGGCCTGACCATAGGCCGGAGCAGCTCCAGAACAAGTCTCTCCAGGGTCTTCATGATGTGGGAGGTCAATGCCACCAGTCTGTAGTCACTGAGGTCGCTGGGGCGCGGCGTCTTCAGCACAGGGACGAGGCAGGACATCTTCCACAGTACAGGAACGCTCCAGAGCCTCAGGCTCATGTTGAATACATGGCAAAGTACTCCACATAGCTGAGGGGCACAGGCTTTGAGTACCCTAATACTGACACCATCCGGTCCTGCAGCCTTGATTGGGTTGAGACGTTTCAGCTGTCTTCTCACCTATTCAGCCGTGAAGCCCACCGTGGTGGTTTTGTGTGGGGGAGGGGTATAGTTATGAGAGCAGGGTGGGGGACTGTGAGGAGGGATAGGAGGGGAGAGTTGAATATGTGTTGGTTGGGGGCCTACAACAGATGGCTCATGTCGGGGATGGGCAGGGGTCACAATGTCAAATCTGATAAAGAACAGGTTAAGTTCGTTGGCCCTGTCCACACTGCCTTCAGCTCCTCTGTTGTTAGTTTGCCGAAACCCAGTGATGGTCCTCATCCCCCTCCAGACCTCTCTCATGTTGTTCTGCTGGAGTTTCCACTCAAGCTTCCTCCTGTACCTGTCTTTAGCCTCCCTGATCCTGGCTTTCCGGTCCCTCTGTATTGCCCTCAGCTCCTCCCTATTTCCATCTCTAAAACGCCCTCTTGTTAGCGTTCAGGATGTCCTTAATGTCCTTTGTCACCCATGGCTTGTTATTTGAATAACAAAGGACAGTTCTTGTCGGAACATTGCAGTCCATACAGAAGTTAATGTAATCAGTGATGCATTCTGTGAGCCCATCAATATCCTTTCCATGTGGCTCACAGAGTGCCTGCCAGTCTGTCACCTCAAAACGACCCTGGAGTGCCTCATAAGCCTCCTCTGACCATTTCCTCACGGAATATGACAAATCTGTGAACTTAGGATGGTTATCTGTTATATCATTTGGCAGATATTTCTGAGAACTTTTAAGGATGGTCAATTTATTTTGATCTTCCTCTATAACTTGTGTCCAGCTCCTTTTTTTGAAATCAATATCAGGAATGTTTCAGCTCTGAGCCCTTTAAGCTCACTGATCCTCAGAAACCCCTGAATTCTGTTCTCCTATTCCACCACTTACGTTTGGAGCTCGGTCATTGAAAAGAAATGTTCACAATGACAGCTGATTTCAGAGACTCTAGACTTTAATGTAAACACATAAGAGCACCTCGTTCACCATTCATCTTCCACTTTTTGTACCGTTAAGATCGTACAACTTTACCAACATCTCCTAGAGCTCCTGAATTAGTTAAGTGATGCATCAGTCTGGCAGTTTCTCCAGTCATTTTTACTTCTCAGGTAACGATTATTTGCCACATTTAATGGATTTTTTAAAAACTTTCTGTAAGGGCATTAAACTGCAGCTGCACTTACAGTAGTTATCGACATAACTGGATGTTCAGTTCCATTTTATCGATATTTTCTAATTGCAACAACAGGGTCTAAACTCTATGCTGTTAGTCCAACAATGTAATTTCTTTACTGTGATACATCAGCTGAAACTCAACACAGATCCAAAAGCAGCAAAGATCACTACTTTGACAACTTCTTCAGAAATGGACCAGTAGAAATTGATCTTCAGGATATAATCAAACCCTGGTACAGGGATAGAGAAAATAAGTAATAAACTGGCGCAGTTAGTGAAGTCTGCCTCACAGCACCTGAGACCTGGGTACAATCCTAAACTTGGGTGCTGTCTGTGAAGGGTATGCACATTTTCCCTGTGACCATGTGGGATTTCTTAGAATACTCTAAAAGGTGTACAGGATAGGAAGGTTAATTTATGCAGTAAACTTGCTTCTAGTATGTAGAATTGGGTTAAGTTGATAAGAAAATGCAGAGAATAATTATATATATATGAGCTTGGATTAATCTAGCATTGGTATAAATGAGTGGTTGATGGTTGGCACAGATTCAGTGGGCTGATGAACCCATTTCAGTATAGCATTACTAAACTTGGAAGATGAAATTGGTGGTGGTTGGATGTGTTCATCAATTTAAATACTGGAATCAGGCAATATTCCTCCTGGCTCCTGATACAACACAATAAAACAATTTTGTTTGTCAGGCTTCATCTATGAAAAGAGAAGCTATTGATGCTTCAGGACAATGACCTTACAACAACCTGAAAAATTATCTTCATTTTTTTTTCTGACCACTTTTTTCTCTCTCCACTAATGTTGTCTAGCCTGCTGCATATTTCCAGGTTTTTCTATTTTTATTTTCAAACCGTCATATGTTATATTTTGGTTTTTCTCTTTGGTTTCCTTGGCTGATTCTTTGACAAACATTTATTTAATTCTTCAATATTCAGTGAGAAAAAAAGTTTATTTTAGTCAGACAAAATACTATTGCACAAATGGACATATCCAATGACAAAAAGGCTCCCTTAACAATATGGTAAGTTATGTACCCTGTGCCATTTGGCTGCACATAAACAATACTACAAACTAATGTATTTTGGACCACTAAGCACTGAATCACACCACAAGATTTTTGCTGCTTAATACAACAGTGCTTTTTATCGCTCCCCTCCAAAGCAAAAATGGCATCCGGCATAAGGAATGCTATTCTCTGTTTGTAACAAGTAACTGCTGTTGTTAAAGTGTTGCTGTTGTTGTTTATTATGCCATTTCACCCCAAAATTGACACTAACATCCCATTGTAATCTCCGCTGCTACCCACACAATTTATTATATCTCTCTGCCCAATTAAACAATTACTGTTCTGTTACATTGATTGAAATTGTATATACTGCCAAAATGACCTTAAATCAAGTATCAATTGTTCTAATTAGATATAAATCTGCTTTCCCTCCATAAAGATAAACTCAACATAATGTGGCTGAGGACTATTAAGTGATGGAAGTCATGTGGTATTGTTCCATTTAAGGCTCAAGAACAGCAAGCTTAGAGAGACTCCTTTTCAATATGTGAGCAGCTTCACTTTCAGTACACAGCATGTCTTTGATCAAATTCCTGTTGAACACCTTGCCCCTGCCCTAACACTGGATTATGAGCTCAGAATTGGTGTTGCAAAATAGCAGCAATAGATGGCATGTGCTGTTCCATATCCCCAACACTAAGCAGCTTCAGTGACAAGCAGCTTAACTCAGTGAATGAAATATGGCAGGGAGGTTTGCTAAGGCTATTGGGGAGAGATTAAACTAGAATTACTAGTGGGGTGGGAACAGATGTGAAGATTCAGAGGAAGGGGCTGTTGGCTCACAAATAGAGAAAGACTGGAGACAGTGTGAGAGGGAGGATAGTCAGGTGATAGAGAAGGGATGCACACCGACCGATGGTTTGAGATGTGTCTATTTTAATGCAAGAAGCGTCATGAACAAAACAGATGAGCTTAGAGCATGGATCAGTACTTGGAGCTATGATGTTGTGGCTGTTACAGGTACTTGGATGGCTCAGAGACAGGAATGGTTACTTCAAGTACCAGGTTTTAGATGTTTCAGAAAGGACAAGGAGGGAGGCAAGAGAGGTGGGGCCGTGGCACTGTTGATCAGAGATAGAGTCAGAGATAGTGTCAAACATGCGGAGATTGTCTACTAAGTCTCCGTGGGTGGAAGTTGGAAATAACTCGATTGGGTGTTTTTTTATAGACCACCCAATAGCAACAGGGACGTTGAGGAGCAGATAGGGACATATTCTGGAAAGGTGTAATAATAACAGGGTTGTCGTGGTGGGAGGTTTTAATTTTCTAAATATTGATTGGCATCTCTTGAGAGCAAGGGGATTAGATGGGGTTGTGTTTGTTAGTTGTGCTCAGGAAGGTTTCCTGACACAATGTATAGATAAGCCTTCAAGAGAAGAGGCTGTACTTGATCTGGTATTGGGATATGAACCTCGTCAGGTATCAGGTCTCTCAGTGGAAGAGCACTAGAGTTCAACCCAGATAAGTGTGAGGTGACACACACAAAAATACTGGTGAATGCAGCAGGCCAGTCAGCATCTATAGGAAGAGGTACAGTTGACCTTTTGGGCCGAGACCCTTCATCAGGACTCAGCCCGAAATGTCGACTGTACCTCTTCTTATAGATGCTGCCTGGCCTGCTGCGGTCACCAGCATTTTTTGTGTGTGTTGCTTGAATTTACAACATCTGCAGATTTCCTCATGCTTAAGGGTGAGGTGGTTCATTTTGGTAGGTCAAATCTGATGGCAAAATATACTATTAATGGTAAGAACCTTGGCAGTGCGGAGGATCAGAGGGATCTGGGGTCCGAGTCCTTAGAACACTCAAAGCTGTTGCACAGGTTGAATTTGTGGTTAAGAGATATATGGTTCATTGGCCATCATCAACCATGGGATTGAGGTAATGTTGCAGCTATATAGGACCCTCGTCAGACACCACTTGGAGTACTGTGCTCAGTTCTGGTAACCTCACGACAGGGAGGACATGGAAACTATAGAAAAGGTGCAGAGGAGATTTACAAGGATGTTGCCTGGATTGGGGAGCATACCTTATGAGAATAGATTGAGTGAATTTGGCCTTTTCCCCTAGGAGCGGCAGAAGATGTGAGGTGACCTGATCGAGGTGTATAAGGTGATGAGAGGCATTGATCGTGTGGATAGTCAGAGGCTCTTTCCCTGGGCTGAAATGGCTAACACCAGGGGAGACAGTTTTAAGGTGCTTGGAAGTAGGCACAGAGGAGATGTCAGGGGTAAGTTTTTTACATAGAGAGTCATGAGTGCATGGAGTGGGCTGGCAACAGTGATGGAGGCAGATACAATAGGGTCTTTTAAGAGACTCCTGGATAAGTATATGGAGCTTAGAAAAATAGAGGGCTTTAGGTACCTTTAGGTAATTTCTAAAGTAAGTCCATGATCAGCACAGCATTGTGGGCTGAAGGGCCTGTATTGTGCTGTAGGTTTTCTATGTTTCTACGTAGCCCCACTGCCAGCCTCAGGGTCGCTCAGCTCTCTGTCGTCTAGGGAAACAGCCCTTGGCCCCGCCAAAATTGGTAATAGTTTATGTGGATGCTGTGTGATGTACCCCACCCCGCCCCAAATAACAGACAATACACCAGATATGATTAAATGATTTACAGTTTATAGATATTACTAGAACTATATAATTAATAGAGAATAAAATATAAAAGGAAAATAAAAGGCGACATACTTATCAAAGTTCAATCTCTTCGTGCACAAACAGTTGGAGTTCAGGACCCTTCTTCTTCACCCTGCGACCCCTCGGACCACCTTAACCGGCCGCCTGGGACCAACAAAGGTGGTCGACCAGACGCTCCACACCAGTCCATCTCCATCTCCTCTCCTCACCGAACACCCTGGACCTTGGACTCCTGCTCGGGGTCCGACCCCTTTAGCGGACTCACAGCACCTGGTCCATCCTCTGTCTCTCTCTCTCCCGCCTTCTCCCCAAAAACCCCCACATCACAATATCTTACAGACACACAGAAAGCATAACAACTATCCCAATTGGTTCGTAACGTCCTCTTATCGGTAACATGAGCCAAACAAACTGTTAGCGGGAGGACTTTCTCAGCAGTTATCATAACAAAGAAGCCATTTCAATTATAACATAACAAAGAAGCCATTTTAATTAGACTATGCACAGACTACGCAGTAACATAAAAGAACAAACCTCTTACATCTATATCAAGCACACACAGCAGTACATCCCTCTGATTATTTTCTCCGAACAATTCAAAAGTTTAGCGGTCACGCAGCAGTGCTGTAGGAAAAGCTGCTACCTCACGGCTCACTGAGCAGGTTTCAATCCTGACCTGTGGTGTTGTCTGTGTGGAGTCTCTATACTCCATGTTTAACCATTTATGTTTCCTCTAGGTTCTCTGCTATCCTTCCACTCACAAAGGTGTGAGCAGGCGCTTTAACTGGCCAATATAAATTTACGCTAGTGTGGAAGAATCTTGGGGAGACAAGGGGATGGATGGCAACATAAAGAGTATAAAAGTGATTATGGTACAATTAGTGTAAAAAAGGGTCATTTGTTAGTCAATGCATAGTTCATAAGCTGAAAAGCCTCTTGTCATGTTGTATCTCTTATGACTTTACAACTAGGAGTAGCACACATTGAAAATCGACTAAAATTTCTTCATGTGATATTAAACATCCAGTATTGATTTCAAGAAGTAATTTCATTTCTGTGAATCTGTTTTATATTAATCCAGAAGTGTAGCACTAGCTTTATGCTTGTTGTAGGCTGTGCTGTGAATTCAATACAAATTAGAAACTATCCCTGGCCTTATTTAACAAAGGAGCCAATACAGCCATTCTTCTATCAGAAACCAGAAAGAAGCATAGGCTGAAGAGACCACCATACTGGATAGTGCTAAGATGAGAAGAACCTTCACAGGTAGACTAAGCACCTTAGGTGTATGTAGATTAAGGTGGTTTATGATCTGGACTATGTATTATCATTTCTGAGGCTCAGAAGTATATCCCTGCTTTTTCTGATTCTATCAAGTATGAAGAAGATGATAAACCCTGGCCTTTTGACCCAGTTTCTGGTCCTGACCTTTTTCTGTTTAGTAGCAAAAGTGATGGATCCGGACCGGCTTCCACATTCTGGTCCTCTAATGATGTCATCAGATCTACTCAGGGTTTGTAAAGGCCTCTAGGTGTTGCCAGTGGGAGTGTTTCCAGTCTGTTCAAAAGAACAAATTAAACTAGAACCTGCAATAAGAGAAGAACCCTTATACATATTTATGTGGACAATATTCACAATTTAGTTATGCGCAATTCACAAAACATGTGGACAGCATAAACCAGCGGTCCCAACCACCGGGCCGCAGACCGGTGCCGGGCCGCAAAGCATGCGCTACCGGGCCGTGAGGAAACAATATGATTTGGCGATATGACGCGAGGTCATGACCCGCACGTCATCCATGTCCACGCGGGAAGGAGATCAACTCCTCGAGCTTGCAAATGACGGTGGGCTGAAAAGTATGTTTGACATAACATCTCTGCCGGCATTCTGGATCAAAGTCAAGGCTAAATATCCTGAAATAGCCACGAAAGCACTGAAAAAGTTGCTTCCATTTCCAACATATCTCTGCAATGAATGCAACGGAAACTAAATTGCGGAATAGACTGGACATAAGGAACCCCCTTCGATCCAATCACCCCTCGATAGGACCATCTTGTTGCAGGGAAACAAGCCCAGAGCTCCCACTGATTCAGCGATATTGGTGTGTTGCAATGATTATATATGCTCATATGGGGAAAATATGTGCTGTGTGTTTAATATCCAAACGTTACTTTAAATGTTATGATGCTATTGACTTATATAACCATATAACAATTACAGCACGGAAACAGGCCATCTCTCCCCTCCTAGTCCGTGCCGAACACTACTCTCACCTAGTCCCACCGACCTGCACTCAGTCCATAATCTTCCATTCCTTTCTTGTCCATCTACCTATCCAATTTTTCTTTAAATGATAATATCGAACCTGCCTCTACCACTTCTACTGGAAGTTCGTTTAACACATCCTTCAAGCTCCCCTGATAATTGACTTGTCACTATATTCATGCGAGGAAAATATACGCTGTGTGTTTAATATAAAATTTGTTAGATAAACACCTTTAGAAACGTAATTGAGTGTATTAGCCACTTATCACCTATATTCTGGTTGTGATTAACAGCCCCCCCAAACTCCTGTGAGCAGAATTGCTAAAAAGAGATTTGTAGAAAAAAATAGATACGTACACGCATGAGCAAGTCACGCATGTGCACTGGTGCCCGCAAGGATTCATGGTCGCTGTAGTCTTTCTGAGGTAAACACAACGTATTTGACTGCTACTCTTGTCCATTGGCAACCCTACCCCCCCACCACCCGGGTCAGCCGGTCCACAAGAATATTGTCAATATTAAACCAGTCCGCAGTGCCGAAAAGGTTGGGGACCCCTGGCATAAACCGTTACACAAAGTTCCTGTAAATAAAGTTCAGCTTATTTCGCCTGACCGTACACATACACAATCAGACGATACATTCCTCAAGACCACAGTGCACCCATACAATATACATATATCACACACAGCCCATAAATAGTACAAAATATTATGCTCTAAATAAGTTAAAATATAATTCAAAATACATGCAGCACAGGTAAACAGTAGATGGTACAGTAAACAGCTCATTTTCCTAATCACGAGACCTCAGTTGTGGTAAGGTGTTAATTAGTCTCACAGCCTGAGGGATGAAGCTGTTACCCAGAGTGGTAGTCCTTATCTTGATGCTTCTAAATTTGCTTCCTTATGATAGTGGGTCAAAGAGATTTTGGAATGGATGGTAGGGATCTTCAACAATGCTTTGGGCCCCTCATCTCGATGCTCCTGGTAAATGTCAGAAAAAGTGGGGAGAGAAACCCCGACGATGCGCTTGGTGGGTTTTACTATCCTCTGTAGGCTCTTGCAGTCTGATGCCTTATGCAGAGCCATTGATGGCAATGGAGAGTGGTCAATCTGCGCCTTCCTGAAATCCATAATCATCTCTTTTGTCTTGTCCACATTGAAACTCACTTTGTTGTTCTCGCACCATTTGACCATCCTCTCTACCTCCATGCTGCATCCTTTTCTAGGTGGGACAAGATGGAGTGGAAGGCCGAAGCTATGGGATCATCAGTGGAAAGGTTTGAGTGATAGATGAACTGGAAGGGGGTTAATGTAGCTGTAAAGTGGGATTTTATATGATCCAAAACCAGCCATTTCATGATTTTTAAAGTCAGCTAGACAACTAGGTGACACATTGGGGCACCCTTTGAGGGAAAGATAGTGTAGTCTGATGTGACCAGATTGAACATTAAATTTCCCTGAATGCTATTGCTATCACTTTGCTTTGGAAATTAAAGAAGAAAAACTCTGTTTATTAAAGAAGAAAGAAGTGTGGCAAGACAAATATAGCTCCTCCTCATTTAACAAAAGACAATTTGATGACAACGTTTCTGGTTTATCTGCCACCCTTCAAGAATACTCTAACGTTTTCATTTCTTTTTCCCCGGCTTAAAGCCACATACAGCTGACCATGTTGGAATAGCTGTTTCTCCAGATAAATCAACACATTCTCTATGGTTTGGCCTTGTGCCTCATGTATAGTCATAGCAAAGTATGACTGTATCAGGAACTGGCTCCTCAGAAGAGGGACATCTTCCCCTTCTGATAAACTGAGAGTAATTCTTGGGATCACGGCAAAGTTGTTTTTGAATGAGCCAATGTTCATCTTTGCTACAATGAGACTGTTGTGCTAATCTTCCACCATCATTCGTGTTCCATTGCAAAGCCATGGTGGATCCAAGTTCCTCTTTGACATGATGGGATGCCATGATCTTGCTTCAGGTTCGGTGCTGTTCTGTATACTGACAGCGACTTTGTTGGCAATTTGTGCATTAAATCTTCTCTCATGTTCAAATGCTGGTCTATAGTATCCCCATTCTCAATTCTACGTTGTCTTGAGGGTCCATGAAGTAAATTTGAAGGAATCGGGCTTGCTGTTTGGGGTCTGGCATTAAATATCCGATGTAATGATGGATTTGGCCTTGATAATCACAGAAGGATTCTATCCATTCCTCATTGGAAGGACTTCTTTGGCACCAAAGGATGTCATTTGGAAGAGGCAATTGTATTGTCTGATGTTCTTCCTGAACTCGTTTGCAATAGGTTCATCATTGCTGTATATATTGAGGAGTTCATTAGATCAAGGTTGCAAATTGCCTATCCTGACCTTTCCCTTCATAGAGCAGAAATTTGCGGTTTCTCCAGTGAATAGGAAGGCACGACAGTGAGGGCATACTCTGGTCATTGTACCAACATCAGCAGAAATGTTACAGCATGCGAGTCGCGCATTTTACCTTGCTCTTTCTCTGTCGAGGTATTGTCATTGAAAGCGGGCATTGTTGTCTTCAGCAACTCTTGCAATAATTACTCTTTGCCGCATATTCTCAAGTCGATCTTTCCTTTTCTCCTTTGTCTCTTCCTCTCTCCTCCTTCTGTGCCTGTTTTTGTCATTCTGGAGATGCGCTGCCCTTTTATCCCCCATCTCTTCATCTCTTTTGCCATTTGTTCTTTGTCTCTGATCCTGGAGATGTGCATTTCTCAGTTCCTTTGTCTCTTCCTCTCTCCTCCTTCTGTGCCAGTTATTGTCATTCTGGAGACGCACAGCCCTTTCATCCTTCATCTCCTCATCTCTTCTACCGTTTCTTCTTTCTCTCTGATCCTGGAGTCATGCGGCACTGGTCTGATCTGATTCTTGTTCTGTCCTCCTTCTGTGCCTATTGTTGTCATTTTGGAGACATGCATGCCTCTCCTCCTCTGTCTCTTCTTCTCTCATCTTTTTTGTCCTGACTCTTTGATCCTGGAGTCATGAGGCCCTGGCCTCATCTGATTCTTGTTATCTCCCTCTCCTTGCCGCTTCCCGATGACGCTTGCCATAATCTCTTGATAATAATATCTCCCTTCTCTTTCCACACGGCATAATTAGGCTGACCATATTTTTTTTACCTTAATGCTGGATAGAAGATTCGAAGCAGTAACACCAAAGCCTCCTGGATGCTGATTTCTCTTGATGATGTGGTTGGCGCTGTCCTAAATGGACGTGATATAGTCACACTGTCCTTTGACTGCAGCAAAGGGTTTGATAGGTGTTTCGAAGTGCTTCATTACAATAAGATTTAATTACCTCTTATCGATGGGTCACAGTTTGATCTGTCCCAATCCTGCACATGCTGATGGTGATTAGCAGAATGTGACCGCTCGAAATAGAGCTGCCCTGCCCTTTTGCTGCGGTTGGTGTTGCTGCTGTGATCATCGTTAGGCACTGCTGAGGCTGACCGTGCGCATGCGTCGTGGTGTCGCGTCGTGGTTTCCATGAAAGCTGGAATCGGGTGTGGAAAGCAGGGCCTGTTGACGAGTGAGCTATTTTAAACAAATATAACTCAATTTAACCGTGACCTTTGCATGCATTCTGTAAGTTAGCGCATTTTAAGTCCATTTAGTCAAAAAAAGTGCCTCTTTAAAGCACCGTTTGGGCTAACTTGAGGGCACAAACAGACAAACAGATAAACAGAATGAGAATTTGGGCAGTAGTAATTTAGAGCTGTTATCAGTGCTCTCTTGGCACTGGAGTGATAGTGGCTGCCTTGAAGCCTGCAGGGACAGTGGATTGTTTCAGAGAGATATTAAAGACATCCACTATAACCTCTGTTAGGTGGGCCACACACAATCCTTCAGCACCTGACCAGGTACATTGTTCAGCCCTGCAGCTTTGCACGAGCTTATCATGACGAGGGTCCTTCTCACCTCAACTGCAGCCAGACAGGGTACCTGTTCCTCAGGATGATAGGTGACTTTCCTTGACGTGACATTATTCGATTGGTCATGCACAGAAAGTATTCAGCCTATCAAAAAGGGAGGTGTTGCTGTCATTGATATGCAGTGTGGACTTGGAATCTGTTATGTAATCTGTTAAGGTTTGTATAGCTTGCCACATGTCCCTGATGTCATATAGGTGTCTGTAGATTTTCTGTATGTATTCAAAAATCTGATGATATGTGCACTCTCTAGTATGCCATATAAATCATTTGCACACTACCATTTTGATTAATATTTGAGATTTTAAAAAAAGCTTTCAATTGCTGCTGAATGTGACCCATCCTCCTGCTTCATTGCATTCACACATCGAGATATCACGCATTCTGTGATTAATTGCTCTGGTACACAGAAACATTAGGCTCAAAGTCTTAAAGTAGTGGATGATTCTTTCAAAATATTTTACAGTAAAACTGAGTCATATTTTACAATAAATTATATATATGTGTCATAAGCAGACAGCATTTAATTAACCCCTATTTATTTTGAGAAATAAATTGCTGAAGTATATCTGATAAGCAAAAAATAATTGCTTCCATCTCTGTGAAAAGCGAGGGTTTAAGCTAAATTGGCAGGGGGTTGGGAACCGGAGTATTAGGGCTGAGGAAGGGGAAAACAGAAATAAATCAAAGATAGTGTGCAACCGAGATGATAGAAACGACAGGCAGGAGGTGAAGCATAATCACAGCCAGTGGGATGAGTTATAGGGCAATAGAGTCATGGTGCAGTTAAAACAGAAAGCAACAAATACTGGACTGAAAGTTTTATATTTGAATGCACACAGCATAAGAAATAAAATGGATGATCTTGAAATTCAGCTAAAGAATGGGAAGTATGATGTTGTGGCCATCTCTGAAACTTGGCTAACGGATGGCTGCCATTGGGAGATGAACATCCATGGATATACAGGGTATTAGAAAGATAGGTTAGTAGGCAGAGGGGGAGGTGTGGTCCTGCGTATAAGAAATAATATTAAATCATTAGAAAGGGATGACATAGGCTCAGAAGGTGTAGAATCTCTATGGGCCCTAATGGCAGTTGTATACAGGCCTCCAACCAGCATCCAGGAAGCGGATTACAAATTACAGCAGGAGATAAAAAAGACATGTTAGATGTGCAATGTTATGATAATCATTGGAGATTTTAACATGATATTGGATTAGGAAAACCAGGTCAGTTCCAGACCTCAAGAGAGAGAATTTATAGAATATCTAAGGGATAGCTTTTTAAAACAGCTTGTTGTTGAGCCTACTAGGGGATCGGCTGTGCTGGATTGGGTATTGTATAATGACCCAGAAGTGATAAGAGAGTTTAAGGTTAAGAAACCATTAGGGAATAGTGATCACAATACTATCAAGTTCACTTTGAAATTTGAGAAGGAGAAACTAAAATCCAATGTATTGGAATTTCAGTGGAATGAAGGAAATTAGAATGACATGAGAGGGGAACTGGACAAAGTTGACTGGAAAAAGACACGGGCAGGAAGGATAGCAGAGCAGCAATGGCTGGAGTTTCTGTGAAAAATGAGGGAAGTACAAGACAGATATATTCAAAATAAGAAGACATTTTTGAATGGAAGAAGGACATAACCATGGCAGACAAGTGAAGTCAGAGCCAAAGTAAAAGCAAAAGAAAAGGCATACAAGGAAGCCAAAGCTAGTGAGAAGATGGAGGATTGGGAAGCTTTTAAAAAGTTGCTGAAGGAAACCAAGAAGGTCATTAGGAAGGAAAAGATGAATTATGAAAGGAAGCTGGTGACTAATATCAAAGAAGATACTAAAAGCATATAGAAAAAGAAAGTTGAGGGTTCATATAGGACTAGTAGAAAATGACACTCAAGATATCATGATGAGATATGCAGAGATGGCAGTGGAATTGAATGCGTATTTTGCATCAGTCTTCACAGTTGAAGACATCTGCAGTATACTGGACATTCAAGAGTTTCAGGGAAGTGAAGTATGTTCAGTGAAAATTACGACTAAGAAGGTGCTCAGGAAGCTTAATGATCTGAGGGTGGATAAATCTCCTGGACCTGATGGAGTGCCCCACTGGGTTTTGAAGGAAGTAGCTGGAGAGACTGCGGAGGCATTAACAATGATCTTTCAACAATCGATAGATTCTGGCATTGTACCAGATGACAGGAAAATTTCAAGTGTTACTCCACTATTCAAGAAGGTGGCAGGCAGCAGAAAGGAAATTATAGAACTGTTAGCCTGACATCAGTAGTTGGGAAGTTGTTGGAATCGATTGTTAGGGATGAGATTATGGGGTACCTGGAGGCACATGACAAGATAGGCCAAAGCCAGCATGATTTCCTGAAAGGAAAATCCTGCCCGACTGACCTACTGGAATTCTTTGAGGAAATTACAAGCAGGGTAGACAAAGGAGATGCAGTACATGTAGTGTGCTTGGATTTTCAGAAGGCCTTTGACAAGGTGCCGCACATGAGGCTGCTCAGCAAGATAAGAGCCCATGGAATTATAGGGGAGTTACTAGCATGGGTGGAGCATTGGTTGATTGGCAGAAAACAGAGAGTGGGGATAAAGGGATCCTATTCTGGCTAGCTGCCGGTTACCAGTGGAGTTCCACAGGTGTGGGTGTTGGGACCGCTGCTTTTTATGATGTATGTCAGTGATTTGGACTATGAGATTAATGGATTTGTGGCTGAATTTGCCAATGATACAAAGGTAGGTGGTGGAATGGGTAGTGTTGAGGAAACAGAGAGCCTGCGGACAGACTTAAATATTTTACATGAATGGGCAAAGAAGTGACAAAAGAAAAACAATGTTGGAGAGTGCATGGTCATCCATTTTGGTAGAAGAAATAAACTGGCAGGCTATTATTTATATGGGGAGAGAATTCAAACTACAGAGATGCAGAGGGAGTTGGGATTCTTTGTGCAGGATATCCTAAAGGTTAACCTCCAGGTTGAGACAGTGGTGAAGAAGGTGAATGTAATGTTGGTATTCATTTCTAGAGTTATAGAATATAAGAGCAGGGATGTGATGTTGAGGCTCTACAAGGCACTCGTGAGATCACACTTGGAGTATTGTGTGCAGTTTTGGGCTCCTTATTTTAGAAAGGATACACTGACATTGGAGGGGATTAAGAGAAGATTCACAAGAATGATTCCAGGAGTGAAAGGGTATGAGGTATGAGGAATGTCTGGCAGTTCTTGGGCTGTATTCCCTGGCATTCAGGAGAATGAGGGAGGATCTGATAGAAACATTTTGAATGTTGAAAGGCCTGAACAGATTAGATATGGCACATGACTCCCATGGTAGGGGAGTCTAGGACAAGAGGGCACAACTTCAGGATTGAAGGATGTCCACTTAGACAGAGATGCAGAGAAATTACTTTAGTCAGAGTGTGGTAGTTCTCTGGAATTTGTTGCTATGAGCAGCTGTGGAGGCCAAGTCATTAGGTATATTTAAGGCAAGATAGATAGGTTCTTGATTAGCCTGGGCATCAAAGGGTATAGGGAGAAGGCAGGTGTTGATGATGACTGGAAGAATTTTCTCAGCCTATGACTGAATGGTAGAGCAGACACGATGGGCCAAATAGTTAGTTCTGCTCCTATATCTTATGTTCTTATGGTCTTATGGAAAATATCAGCCACTTATTATAAGGCATTGAGCACCACTTGGTACTTGTTGTTGCCAAATAGTTAAAATCTTGGGAAAATGTAAATATTAGTGATCTATCCTGAAATTTACATTGATGGACAAGCTTTGGACATCTCATGAACATATACTTCTCAGCAAATATAACCGTGAATTAATCAACAAATGTTCAAAAGTTTTGAAACGGTTGTATATATTTGATCTCCAGAGAAGAATGAAGTCAATTGATGTTATATGTTACCTCATTACTTCTCAGTCAGGGAATGCAAACAAGATATAGGGCAAGTGGCAGGGGTTGGGGTGCACAAAGACTTTAATCAATGTTTAGGGCTTGGGCAGTAACCTCTATCATAGACTGACAGTTATTTTAGGAGAGACAGGGGATGTGACTTCTTCCCGGAGAGAACTCATGATGTTTGTGATTTGGGATGTTGGAAGAATGACTTGGTTTGGGATTGATCAGGAAATTGGGCAGGAAAAGGCCAGGACTGGCTGTACATCTTGTGAGTCCAGGCTAACTGCGGTGAGATTATTGAGTGGGATGTAAGGTAGCTCAGATGGAAAGTTCAGAGTTTTACTTATCAACTCCTTTACAGAGTGAATTTCGAAAGTACTGAGAAAAGTATGTGAAGAGCAAGAGGATAAGCCATGAAAGAATAAGATCTATCAAGTGCGACAGTGGGAAAGTGTGTATGGAACCGGAGGAAATGACAGAGGTACTTAATGAATACTTCACTTCAGTATTCACTATGGAAAAGGATCTTGGTGATTGTAGTGATGACTTGCAGCGGACTGCAAAGCTTGAGCATGTAGATATTAAGAAAGAGGATGTGCTGAAGCTTTTGGAAAGCATCAAGTTGGATAAGTTGCCTGGAGTGGATGAGATGTACCCCAAGCTACTGTGGGAGGCAAGGGAGGAGATTGCTGAGCCTCTGGCAATGATCTTTGCATTATCAGTGGAGACGGGAGAGCTTTTGGAGGATTGGAAGGTTGCAGATGTTGTTCCCTTATTCAAGAAAGGGAGTAGAGGTAGCCCAGGAAATTATAGACCAATGAGTCTTACTTCAGTGGTAGGTAAGTTGATGGAGAAGATCCTCAGAGGCAGGATTTATGAATATTTGGAGAGGTATACTGTGATTAGGAATAGTCAGCAGAGCTTTTTCAAGGGCAGGTCCTGCCTTACGAGCCTGATTGAATTTTTTGAGGATGTAACTAAACACATTGATAACGGAAGAGCAGTAGATGTAGTGTATATGGATTTCAGCAAGGCATTTGATAAGGTACCCCATGCAAGGCTTATTGAGAAAGTAAGGCGGCATGGGATCCAAGGGGACATTGCTTCGTGGATCCAGAACTGGCTTGCTCACAAAAGGCAAAGAGTGGTTGTAGATGGGTCATATTCTGCATGGAGGTCGGTGACCAGTGGAGTGCCTCAGGGATCTGTTCTGGGACCCATATTCTTCATGATTTTTATAAATGACCTGGATGAGGAAGTGGAGGGATGGGTTAGTAAGTTTGCTGATGACACAAAGGTTGGAGGTGTTGTAGATAGTGTAGAGGGCTTTCATAGGTTACAGTTTGACATTGATAGGATGCAAAACTGGGCTGAGAAGCGGCAGATGGAGTTCAACCCAGAGAAATGTGAAGTGTAAACACAAGGAATTCTGCAGATGCAGGACTAACAAAGGGTCTTGGCCCGAAATGTCAACTGTACCTCTTCCTAGAGATGTTGCCTGGCCTGCTGCATTCACCAGCAACTTTGAAATGTGAAGTGATTCATTTCGGTAGATCAAATATGATGGCAGAATATAGTATTAATGGTAAGACTCTTGGCAGTGTGGAGGATCAGAGGGATCTTGGGGTCCGAGTCCATAGGACACTCAAAGCAGCTGCACAGGTTAACTCTGTGGTTAAGAAGGCATAAGGTGTATTGGCCTTCATCAATCATGAAATTAAATTTAGGAGCCGAGAGGTAATGTTGCAGCTATATAGGACGCTGGTCAGACCCCACTTGGAGTACTGTGCTCTTTTCTGATCGCCTCACTACAGGAAAGATGTGGAAGCTATAGAAAGGGTGCAGAGGAGAATTACGAGGATGTTGCCTGGATTGGGGAGAATGCCTTATAAAAACAGGTTGAGTGAACTCGGCCTTTTCTCCTTGGAGCGATGGAGGATGAGAGGTGACCTGATAGAGGTGTATGAGATGATAAGAGGCATTGATCATGTGGATAGTCAGAGGCTTTTTCCCAGGGCTGAAATGGTTGCCACAAGAGGACACAGGTTTAAGGTGCTGGGGAGTAGGTACAGAGGAGATGTCAGGGTACTTTTTTTACTCGGAAAGTGGTGAGTGCGTGGAATGGGCTGCTGGCAACGGTGGTGGAGGTGGATACAATAGGGTCTTTTATGAGACTTTTGGATAGGTACATGGAGCTTAGAAAAATAGAGGGATATGGGTAAACCTAGCAATTTCTAAGGTAGGGACATGTTCGGCGCAACTCTGTGGGATGAAGGGCCTGTATTGTGCTGTAGGTTTTCTATATTTCCAAAATGGTAGTTTCCTAGTTGAATTGTGACACTATGGAAATTTGATTAGGGCTTACATTTGTGAATCTCACTTCGACCAAAATTATGATTTTCCCATCTGACAAATATGACATAATGAAATTGCCTCTGAAGCTCTCCTTTAGTGTTGACAGTTAAGAAAGGGAACATACATTTGTGGGGTTCTCAGTCCCAAGGCATGACTTCACACATAAATCCTCCATTTAAATGTGACTATTCCACCAGTTTACAATAACAAATAGTGATCTTCAAATAGTGATCTAATTACCCGGGCAACACTAAAGAAGAGCATCACTTAAAAGTACCCAGTATATAAAGATATTTTCTAGGCCTGATATTGCTGCCTTAATCTGGTTCTCTAAATCTGCTTTTAGTTTTTTATTCAGATAGAATGGATCAGATTTTGGTGTGTTTATTAAATTGATCCCTTTTGTCTGGAATATATGGTACTTGTCCTTTAGATTACCAATTCCATGATAGCATTTTTTTTAAATGAATTATACAGCTGAAAGGATTGTTTGCACTGAAAAAACTAACGGAAATCATGATATGTGACGTTGTCCGTTTGATAGTTTTGTTTATGAAACAAAGCCACTTCTAAGTTCTCTGCTCCTTTTAATGTGTCATCTTGCTGGCATTTCATGAAGAAATTCACAGAGGAGTTTTCTTGATTGTTTGGTATCATCACCTTCAGAGAACATCTCTCCGTTGTTCTCTTTGGTGTCTTATTGTACATTGACAGGACATATAATATAGCTTTTAACTATACTGCCTCATATGTTAGGGATTCAAGAGTTAAGAATTATGTGATTATATCTGTCATTCATTCAAATGAGAATTAATCTCAGGAAAACTTGTACTAATGTAAATTGCAGTAGTAATCAGTTTGAAATTAAGAGAGCAACTTTGTAAACACACAGTTTTTTTCTACAATGCACTGGCCATAGCAGGAGACTGCTCAAGATATGGTTTGTAAATTGAATTGAATGTCATAAGTTGTTTTTGAATGCATCAATCAAAGATATGATGATTAGTCTATAAAATTGGCTACAACAAACTATCATTTAGTATATCAAACATGATCATAGGCATATTTGCTCTATTGATAATTGCAATACTTCTGTACCCAGAATCAGTTCTTACTAAACTAATTTTGGGTGGCTGGGTTCCCTATCCTCAGAAGCTATTAGAACATCCATAGAATTGCTTTGTCCAGCAAAGGGTTTGACATTCAAATATATCTTATCATTTGCTGTGTACTCACATTGCAAATATGTAATTTTGTGGAACTATTTACAAGACACAAAATGCAGCAGATTTGATTACAGAACTTAAAGTAAAGGAACCCTTAGGAGACAGTAATCATAATATGAGAGAATTCACCCTGCTGTTTGAGAGGCAGAAGCTAAAATCAGATGTGTCAGTATTACAGTGGAGAAAAGGGAATGAAAGAAGAGCTGGCCAGAGTTGATTGGAAGGATACACTGCAGGGATGATGGTAGAATAGCTATGTGGAGCTTCTGGGAGCAAGTCAGAAGGTGGAAAGTAAATACTCCCAAAGATGAAGAAGTATTCTAAAGAAAGGATGAGGGAAAAGTGATTGACAAGGGATGTTAATGACAACATAAAAGCAAAAGAGAGAGTATGCAGTATAATATAGCAAAAATTAGCGGGACGTTAGAGGATTGAAACTTTTAAAAACTAACAGAAAGCAACTAAAAAAGCAATAAGGAAAGAAAAGATGAAATGTGAAGGCAAGCTACCCAATAATATTAAAGTGGACAACAAAATATTTTTCAGATATATGAAGAGTACAAGAGATACAAGAGTTGATATTGGACCACTGGAAAATGGTGCTAGAGATGTGATGAAGGGTCAAAGAAATGGCTGATGAACGTAAGAATTATTTTGTGTCAGTCTTCACTGCGGAAGACATCAGTAGTATGCCAGAAATTTGAGGTTGTCAATGGGGAGAAGTGACTGTAGTTGATATTACTACACCAAAGGTTGAAAGTACATGAGTCTCCTGGATTGATGCATTCCACCTCAAGGCTCTGAAAGATGTAGCTGAAGAGATTGTGGCAGTATTAGTATGATAATTAGTCTATGATTATTAATCTATGTTAATTGACCAATATCAAAATATCACTTAATACATCAAAAGTGATCATAGGCATATCTGCTCTATTGATTATTAGGATATATGTGTACTCAGAATCAGTTGTCACAAAATTAATTTTGAGTGTAGTGTCTGGATTCTCTATCATCAGAAGCTATTAGATCATCCGTAGAATTATTTTGTCCCAGCAAAGGTGTTTGAACATTCAAATATGTCTTGTCTGTCACTGTGTACTCGCATTGTAAATATGTAATTTTGTGGAAGACTGGATTTTAAAAGTGTCACTCCACTCTTTAGAAGAGAGGGAGGCAAAACAAAGGAAATTATAGGGCAGTTAGTCTGACCTCAACAGTTGAGAAGACGTTGGAGTTCATTGCTGAGGATGAGGTTTCAGAGTACTTGGAGGCACATGATAAAATATGTCAAAGTCAGCATAGTCTCCTTAAGGGGGAATCCTGTCTGACAAATCTATTGGAATCGATTTGAGGAAATAACTAGGACAAAGAAGAGTCAGTTTACTTGGATTTTCAGAAAGCCTGTGACAGGGTGACACACATGAGGCTGCTAATCAAGATAAAGGCCGATAGTATTATAGAAAAGATGCTAACATGGATAGTACTCTGGCAGGAAGTAAAGAGTGGAATTAAAGGAGCCTTTTCTGGTTTGCTGTTGATGACCAGTGGTATTTTGCAGGGGTTGGTATTGGGACTACTACTTTTCATGTTATCTGTCACTGAATTGATGGTTCTGTGGCCAAGTTTGCAGACAATACAAATATAGCTGTAGGTACAGGTAGTTTGGAGGAAGCAGGAAGTCTGAAGAAGCACTTAGATTGGGAGAATAGGCAAAGAAGTGGAAGATGGAATATAATGTGGGGAAGTGTATGACCATGCACTTTGTTAAAGGAGTAGACAATTTTCTAAAAGGAGAGAAAATTCAGAAATCAGAGGTTCAAAGGGCCATGGTTGGCCTCATGCAGGGTTCCCTAAAAGTTAACTTGTAGGTTCAGTCGGTTCTAAGGAAGGCAAATGCAATATAAGTGTCCATTTCGAAAGGAGCAGAACTTAAGAGCAAATATGTAATACTGAGGCTTTATAAGGCATTGGTCAGTTGGAGTAATCTGAGTCCATCTGGGTCCCTAATCAAAGAAAAGGTTAGCTGGCATTGGAGAGGGTCCAGAGGAGGTTCACAAGAATGATTCCAGAATTAAAGAGTTAATACATGAAAATAATTTTCTGGCTCTGTGCCTGTGGTCACTGGAATTTGAAAGAATGAGGATGATCTCATTGAAATCTATTGAATATTGAAAGACCTAGGTAAGTGTATGTGGCAAGGATGTTTCCTGTAGTGGGGGAGCCTGGCACCAGAGGACACAGCCTCAGAATAGAGGAAAGTCCCTTTGGAACAGAAATGAGAAGGAATTTTTTTTGCCAGAGGCTGGTGAATCTGTGGAATTCACTGCCACAGGCAGCTATGGCGATCAAGTCATTGGGTATATTTAACGTGGAGCTTGATAGGTTTTTGATTAGTAAGAGTGTCAAAGTTTACAGGGAGTGGCAGGAGAGGGATAATAAATCAGCTATGATGTATTGGCAGAGCAGACTCAATAGGCCTAATGGCCTCATTCTGCCCTATGTCTCAAACAAGAAAAAACCTACATATACTGGAAATCCAAACAACACAAACAAAATGCTGAAGGAACTCAGCAGGCCAGGAAACATCTAGGGAAAAAAGAGCAGTCGACATTTCGGGCCGAAGTCCTTTGGCAGGACTGGAGAGAAAAGGCTGAAGAGTAGATTTGAAAGGTGAGGAGAGGAGAGAGAGCAATGCCAGGTGATAGCTGAAACTTGGTGGAGGAGGAACGAAGCAAAGAGTTAGAAAGTTGATTGGTGAAAGAGACAGAAAGCCATGGAAGAAGGAAAAAAATGGGGGAAGAGGAGGAGCACCAGACGGGGGTAATAGGTGGGTAAGAAGCTAACATGAGAGAGGGACAAGGGGATGGGAAATGGTGAAGAGCGGGTGGTGAGAAGGCACTACTGGAAGTTCGAGAAATCAATGTTCATGACATCAGGTTGAAGGCTACACAAACAGAATATAAGGTAACACACATTAAAGTTGCTGGTGAACACAGCAGGCCAGGCAGCATCTCTAGGAAGAGGTGCAGTCGACGTTTCAGGCCGAGACCCTTCGTCAGGACTAACTGAAGGAAGAGTGAGTAAGGGATTTGAAAGTTGGAGGGGGAGGGGGAGATCCAAAATGATAGGAGAAGACAGGAGGGGGAGGGATGGAGCCAAGAGCTGGACAGGTGATAGGCAAAAGGGATACGAGAGGATCATGGGACAGGAGGTCCGGGAAGAAAGACGGGGGGAGACCCAGAGGATGGACAAGTGGTATATTCAGAGGGACAGAGGGAGAAAAAGGAGAGTGAGAGAAAGAATGTGTGTATAAAAATAAGTAACAAATGGGGTACGAGGGGGAGGTGGGGCATTAGCGGAAGTTAGAGAAGTTGATGTTCAGAATATAAGGTGTTGTTCATTCAACTTAAGTGTGGCCTTATCCTGACAGTGAAGGAGGCCATGGGGATGGACATATCAGAATGGGAATAGGAAGTGGAATTAAAATGGGTAGTCACTGGGAGATCCCACTAGTTCTGGCGGATAGAACAAAGATGCTCGGCTAAGCGGTCTCCCAATATATGTCGGGTCTCATCGATATACAAGAGGCCACAGTAGAAGCACTGAACACAGTATATGACCCCAACAGACACACAGGTGAAGTGTCTCCTTACCTGGGCGGACTGTTTGGGGCCCTGAATGGTAGTGAGCAAGGAGGGAAAATAAGGGCAGGTGTAGCACTTGTTCTGCTTTAAGGATAAGTGCCAGGAGGGAGATCAGTGCGAAGGGATGAATGGACAAGGGAGTAGTGTAAGGAACAATCCCTGTGGGTACCCGGACTATACCTCGTTCCACCCTGCTACTTGTAAAAATGCCATCCTCTCCTCTCAATTCCTCTCTGTCTGCCGCATCTGCTCTCATTCTAGAATTAAGGAGATGTACTTCCTTTCCTCCGCCATCAATGCTTCCCTCAACTGCATCTCTTCCATTTCACACACATCTGCTCTTACCCCATCCTCTTGGCACGCTACCAAGGGTAGCGTTCCTCTTGTCCTCACCTATGACCCACCAGCCTCCGCATCCAGCACATAATTCTCCGAAACTTCTGCTACCTTCAACTGGATCCCACCATCAAACACATCTTTCCCTCCCCCACATTTTCTGCTTTCCGCAAGGATCTCTCCCTACATGACTCCCTTGTCCATTCGTCCCTCCCCATTGATCTCCCTCCTTGCATTTGTCTTTGCAAGCGGAACAAGTGCTACAACTGCCTTTATACCTTCTCCCTCACTATCATTCAGGGCCCCAAACGGTCCTTCCAGTTGAGTCAACACCTGTGTGACTGTTGGGGTCATATACTGTGTTCAGTGCTCCCAGTGTGGCTTCTGGTAAATCAGTGAAACCCAACATCGATTGGGAAACCGCTTTGCCAAGCGATGATGCTCCGTCCATCAGGACAAGCGGGATCTCCCAGTGGCCACCCATTTTAATTCCACTTCCCATTCCCATTCTGATACATCCAACCATGGCCTTCTCCACTATCGGGTTAAGGACACACTTAGGTTGGAGGAACAACAACTTATATTCTGTTTGGGCAGCCTCCAACCTGATGGCATGAACATTGATTTCTCAAACTTCCAGTAATTCCTTCTTACCCCCACCCCTTCACCATTTCCCTTCTCCTTCTCCCTCTTTCATGTTACCTCCTTTCCCACCTATTGTTTCCCTCTGGTGCGCCTCCCCGTCCCCCTTTTTTTCCTTTCTTCCATGTCTTCCCGTTTCTTTCACCAATCAAGTTTCTAGCTCTTTGTTTCATCCCTCCCCCTCCAAGTTTCAGCTGTCACCTGGCGTTTCTCACTTTCCTCCCCCCACCTTCCAAATCTACTTCACAACCTTTTTTTCTACAGTCCTGCCGAGAGGTTTCAGCCCAAACTGTCGACCATACATTTTTCCGTAGATGCTTCCTGGCCTGCTGAGTTCCTCCAGCATTTTGTGCATGCTGCTCCTATGTCTTATGATCATATGGTCTTGCAAAATATCAAAGTAAGTAATGTTTTTGATGCTATTGAAATTGTATTGGGTTTTCTGTTCTTTCTGTTTTTAGGAGTATAAGACCTTGATCCACTTTGAGCTGAGAGAGATTCTACTGAGGAGAACCAGTAAGATGAGGCCTTCTTACTATGATGAATAAAGATCATTATATCTTCCAGCTTCAGTGTCTCCAGTGACTCACTTCACAGCTACAGCATCAGGATTGATGATTTGTTTCAGGAGGATATTGCATGTTTCTCCACAGTCACAGTGAAATGCCACCAGGTTTCTTACTTCAGCGCCTAGGCATAGATAGTGTTGATGTGTTTTTTTTTCAAATTGAACGGATTTGATACTAGATATGTATGTGATCAACTCTGGTACCCTTAATCTGATTCCATCTCCATACTTGCCCAGCTCAGCTCACCTACTGGAAACACGAGAGATTATTTGTTGCTCCATGTTCCAGAATCTAAAATCAGTTGGTCCCGAGGAAAGATTGACCTGGAATGTCAGTAATTTTTGTAACGTCCCACTCACTCTGCAGTTGATGCTCGACATGCTGGGTTTGTCTAGCAAATTATTTATTGCATCTTATCTAGAATGTGGATTTACAACATTCTGTTTGACTTTTAGCAGGAAAGGTATCTCATTCCATTTATTGCATAATTCTTCCCAAGTGCAAGGTTTACTTTTGTAACCAATTCACTTTCCACTATATTTGAAACAGGTAAGCAACATTTGTTGTTCTTTTCCTTCAATGCCTTTTGTTCACTCTTCATTTGCTGCCATTGGAAATCCAACATTTCTGTCCTGGCTGGGGATTAAGCCTTACATTTGTCTTTCTTAAAGATTTTACTCAGAAAATTATCTTATAGAGTAGCAGTTCCATTTTATTGAATTCCTTGTTTCAACAAATCATTTGATCTCTGAAGATTTAATCCTTCAAATTACAATTACCTGCTCATAGGTTTGGTTCTGTTAAACATATATCAAAGAATTCTCTTGCCTCCAGACTGTGCTCAAAAAAAAAGAATGGGATTGGTCAACTTCATATCTGGGTAAGTTGCAATATACTTGTAACATATTTAACATATTCACTCAGGACTAATGTGAAGGCTTTTGGGTATGGTTTGTTACTCTCCCTATAAAGCTAATGAAATACTAAAATACCAAATATTAAAATCAAAAATTAAACTGTAGATGCAGGAATCTTAAAATAAGAACACAGAATTCTGGAAATGCACAGAAAGTTAGGTGACATCTATGAGAAAAGGAGTTAATGTTTCATTTTGGAGAGTGTTCATCAGAATTGCGAAGGAAACAAAAGAAATTCATTAAGTGACAGAATGAGTGAGGGAAGACATCTTTTTGATAGGGTAAAACCAGGGTGAACATCAAAATAAGTTGGAAGCAAGGATAAGCAGCTATTTAGATTACTAAAACGTTGAGCATGTGGAAGAAGCTATCCCTAGAACATTGAGGGTGTCCCACTCCTGGATATGGGAGAGAAAAAGGGGAAAAAAAAACAATATAAACCTCCTCCTTCCACTCCCTGCTTTGATCAGATCAACAACTAGAATCTCAAAGTCATTGTCAGAACCAGATTTATTATCAGGGACTTATGACATGAAATTTGTTGTTTTACAGCAACAATATAGTGCAAAAAAACATAAAATTATTAAAAAACTACAAAACTAAATAGTACAAAAGGAAATTGATAGAGGTATTGTTCATAGACCATTTAGAAATCTGATGGCAAAGCTGGCCCTGAATCGTTGATAGTGGGCTCCTGTACCTCTATGATACATTTCAAATTGGGAGGAAGTATACTCAAATTTCCATATTTTGAAATATAGAAAATTTACATTTTCATTAAAGATATTTATTTATTCATTTATTCTTATTATTGCTTTATTTTCCCTCCTCTAAACCACAAATTAACTCTTTCTGAAACTTTCCATCTGCAACCCTTAAAATGGTGGCATATTAATCAAACAGTTACTATCTATGGACTGAAATTACGTAAGACATATAGTGCCTTAAAAAAAGTTTTCAGCTCCGAACCTTTTGATCACATATATTAGTATTACAACCAGTGATTTTGATCAATTTACCCGAAAATTTTTATTGGTGAATTACATTCTTCTTTTATCACAATGGAGCCCCCAAAACCAGGGGAAATTGTAAAGCATGAAAAACTAAAAAATCAAGAACTGAAATGTCAGCAGTTCAAACGTATTCATCTTCTTTTCCTCAATAATTTGTTGAACCACCCTCTTGCAGCTATTACAGCCAGTACTCTTTTTGGATAAGCCTCTATTGGATTTCCACAAAGTGATAGAGCAAGATTTGGCCATTTGTCCGTGTAAAATGGCCTAAGCTGTGTTAGGTTAGTTGGGGAGTGGCGGTGGACAGCATTCTTGATGTCTTGTCAGAGACATGTAATCAGGCTAAGATCAGGACTCTGTCTGGGCCACTTAAGGACGCCAATTTTCTTCATTTGAAGTCACCTCTGTGGTTGCTCTGGCTGTGTGCTTTGGGTCATTGTCCTGTGGAAAGACAAACTACCACCCCCCCCCCCCACCACCAGTTAAACTTTCTAGCAGGTTTTTATCCAGGATCTCTCTATAGTTAGCAGCGTTCACATTCCCATCAATCCTGAGCAGATTTCCAGTCCCTGCTGCTGCAAAGTATCCCCATAGCATACTTACCTCCACCATATTTTACAGTAGGGATGGTGTTACCTGCCTGATGTGCAGTATTATACTTACACCACACTTACTATAAAAAAGCATATCCTTGTCCATAAAGACTTCAAAGATACATTAAAGATGTAGTAGAACATTTTGTGGTCAGATGAGACTGAAGTGGCACTTTTGGCCTTCCATAAGGTCTGAGTGAACACCTTGTCAGACCCTGGGTTGTCCACCCTAATTTGCCTCAGGACAGCAAACACATCCTCCGCTGTAATCTGCATAAGGTCCATGACCTTGCTGCTGCTTTGCCTCACTTCTATAGACACCCTGTCCATCTCCCAAGCAAATAATGATGCAAAAAATCCACTTATGGTCTCCCTCATCTCTTTTGTCTTCATGCATAGGTGATCTTCCAGAGGATCAGTTTTGTCCCTTGGAATCCTTATGCTCTTAACATTTCTGTCATTGCCCTTAGGATTCTCCTTTACCTTGTCCGCTAGAGCAATCTCATGCCTTCTTTTAACCTTCTTGATTTCTTTACTTAAGTGTCCTCTTGCATTTCTTATACTCCTTAAGTACCTCATTTTTTCCTATCTCCCTGTACCTGTTTGCACCTCATTTTTTCCTATCTCCCTATACCTGTTTGCACCTCATTTTTTTTTTCTTAACGAGAGCCTCAATATCTCTTGGAAACCAAGGTTTCCTAAATGTTTATCCTTGCCTTTTATTCTGACAGGCTCATACAAACACAGTACTCTCAAAATTTCACTTTTGAAGGCCTCTCACTTACTAAGCATAGCTTTGCCAGAAAACAGCCTATCCGAATCCACACTTACCAGATCCTTTCTGACACCATCAAAATAGGCCTTGCTCCAATTTAGAATCTCAACCTGAGGACCAGACTTGTCCTTTTCCATAACGACCTTGAAACTAATGGCATTATGTTCAATAGATGCAAAGTGCTCCCCTACACAAACTTCTGTCACCTACCCTGTTACATTCCCTAATAGGAGACCAAGTATTGCGTGCTCTCTCATTGGGACTTCTACATACTGATTAAGGAAACTTTCCTGACCACATTTGACAAATTCTCTCTCATCTAGTCCTTTTGCAGTTTGGGAGTCCCAGTCAATATGTGGAAAGTTAAAATCACCTACTATCACAGCCTTATGTTTCTTGCAACAGCCTAAGATCACTCTGCAAATTTGTTCCTCTAAATCACGCTCATTGTTGGGTGATCTATAATATAGCCCCAATAATGTGGTCATACCTTTCCTATTCCTCATTTCCACTCATAGAGCCTCACTAGATGAATTCTTCATTTTGTCCTCACTGAGCACTGCTGTGACATTTTCCCTGACTAGTAACACCACTCCCTCCCCTTAAATCTCTCCCACTCTATCACGTCTAAAACAATGGGTCCCTGGAATAGTGAGCTGCTAGTCCTGCCCCTCTTGCAACCAAGTCTCACTAAAGGCTACAATATCATAATTCCATTTGTTGATGCATTCCCTGATCCCATATGCTGTGTTTATCTGGCTTTCCTACAATACTTCTTGCATTGAAGTATATACAACTCAGGATATTAGTCTCGCAATGCTTAACCTTTTGCTTCCTAACTTTGTGTACGGTGTTTATAACATCTGAACTACAACCACTATACTATTTGTTCTGGCACTTTGGTTCCTATCCGCTTGCAACTCCAGTTAAAACAACACCATACCCGACCCTCCGTGTAGTACCAGCTACACTAATGGGGTGTATGGGGTGTCAGGAAGGGGTAGCAACTCTGGTGGGGGAACATGACATGTCTTTTTCAAGGTGGTTTGTCCACCTTTGGTCCCCACCTGGCACTCAGCTCTCACCTGTGGCTCCCCGTAGCTGCTTGCATGCAACAGCGGTCACACACTGGGCAATGGCTTCGACAAGCCGGCTAAACCAGGTGAGGGTAGCCAACAGGCCTCAAACTCTCGGTGAGATAGGGAGTTGTCTACCCCAGCATGTGAAGACAGATTCTGGCGGATTGAGCGGACGAGACCAATGGAAGGTCCAACAATCAAGAAAGTGGTCTCTGCAAGTGTCATGGAACGTGTAGAGCATGACAAGACACAGAAGACGTCCTGGCCATCCACTGCACCTAGTCCCATCTCCAGCCGTTTTGACTCTTGTCTTGCCACTGGATCCAGATGGGAATTGGGAAGAGAGAGTGAGCCTGACGCTGCGCAACTCTTCCTCAGTTAAATCCAAATCAAGTGCTAGTCTCGACACCATCAAGCCAGCTGGTGGCACAGTGACATCAGCGCCGGACTCTGGAGCTAAGGTTCCCGAGTTCGAATCCAGTCGGGCCGCTCCCGATCACACTTTCCATCCACGCTGGGTTGAGTGTCAAGCTAGCAAGTCAACGTCATAAAAAGTACCAATGGTGTCGAAGTCTTCATCGATGACAATGGGTGAACCTTAGTACCAGCCAACGTTCCCGCTAAGATATTAGTCCCCCTCCAGTTTCGGTACAAACTGCCTCTTCTGTACAAGTCCCCTATTCCCTGGAAGAGAGCCCAATATTTCAAAAACCTGAAGCACTCCCTCTTGCACCATCTCCTTAGTCACATGCTAAACTGTACAATCTTCCTATTTCTGATCTCACTAGCTCATAGCACGGTGGCACTTAGACATTGGAGTAACCAATGCCATGATTGTTTGCATTATGTGATCCACTCTCACTGTACAAAGCATAATTTTTCACACTTGGCCTTCATGAATCTAATAGACTCAGAGGACCAGTAAGCATCAATAACTCTTGCTGTAGAATTATCTTTTGGGCACCACTTATCCAATTGTTAATGGTATAGCTGTGACATGCACTATCTGTCATTTATTAAGGAAAATGACAATGGCTGCTGGATCCATTTCTGATTGAGTAAAATGGGAGTTTCCTGATCAAGTCCAATGACAACCCAGTATTCCACAAACCCCACACCCTGCATCTGTTATCCACTTCCAAGTGACCACCAGTCCACCCTTCTCTGGCCCCAGTATTTAGCTGATGTCCTTAACATATTCCGCTACTAAAAAGGCGTCAAGTTCAGGAGGTAGATTTACTTATTGAGCATGCTGCACTGTGTTACTTGTACTATGAATATCTATAGTTAAGAAATCACAATGAGTCCACTTGTTGGCTTACTGTGGATTTCCAGTTAAATCATCTGACTTATGACTGTGAGCAAGCCACACAAAGACTGGAACTGTGGATGTAAAAGATCTTAATTCAGTATTTAAAACTGCCACTCTCTTGGACACAGCCAATAGCACAGCTAAGTTCCAATTTAATAAAAGAAGGTAAAAAGTAATTAACTACAGTGTCAATGGTGATAATTATCGACTTTAACATTGAGTGCAGACTGGAAACTTTGCAAAATTCATAGAGTTATCGAGCACTACAGCACAGAAACAGGACTTTCAGCCCATCTAGTCCATGCCAAACTGTTAGTCTGCCCAGAATAACAACTACATATTTACAGTTGAGGTATATTTCCATTGATAAAACTCTCTTGAATATTCAGATACTAATGGCTGGTCCAATGGGTTCTCAGCACAAGACACCTGACACTAAAAATGTACCACTTTTATCTTGCTGAGGGGTATCTTGCTGGATATACAAACACACAGAATATTCATTAGCAAAACAGAAGTCTTATTCTGAACTGTGTATTAGGTGAAAGGATATGTCTTAGCAGGTTCAAAATAAACTTAATATCAAAATACATATGTATCACCATATACAACACAGAGATTCATTTTCTTGCGGACATACACAGGTAAATTCAATAACCACAATCAACGAAATACAGTACCAACTGGACATAGAAACAGTTTGCAAAAGGCAATGCACTGTGTAAATACAAAAAGAAAGAATAAATAATAATAAATAAACAAACAATAAATCTCATTAAACAGTCCTTGAAAGTGAGTCCAGAGGTTGTGGAAACATTTTAGTGATGGGGCAAATAAAGTTGAGTGACTTTATCCTCTTCAGCTCAAGAGGGGTAATAAGGGTTCTTGAACCTGGTGGTGTGAGTCCTGATGGCTGCAACGAGAATATTGCATGACTTGGGTGGTGCATGTCACTGATGATCGATGCTGCTTTCCTGCAACAACACTTCATGCAGATGAGCTCACTTGTGGAGAGAGTTTTACATGTAACGGGCTGGGCCATATCCACTACTTTAGTAGGATTTTCCCCTTCAGTATATTCTACACCATACATCTATAGAAGTTTGTCAAAGTTTTAAATGTCACGCCAAGTCTTCACGAACTCCTAAGGAAGTAGAGGCACTGCCATGCTTTCTTCAAAATTGTATTTATGTGCTGGGCCCAGGACAGGTCCTTTGAAATGTTAACACCAAGGAACTGAAAGCTGCTGTGACCCTCAAATCCCCTGATGAGGACTGGCTCATGAACGTCTGGTTTCTCCCCCGCAGTCAAAACTCAGCTCCTTGGACTCACTGGCATTGAATAAGAGGTTGTTGTTATGCATCAGTCAGCCAGATTTTCAATCTCCCTCCTATATGCTGATAGATCACCACCTTCAATTCGCCCTGCAACAGTGGTGTCATTAGCAAACCTGATAATGGCATCGAAGCTGTGTTTGAGTCAGTCATGAGTAGAGCAGAGGGTTAACCAGGCAGCCTTGTGGTACACCTGTGCTAATGGAGATTGTGGAGGAGATGTAGTTGCCAATCTGAACTGACTGGAGTCTGCAAGTGAGGAAATCGAGGACAAACAAGAGAAAATCTGCAGATGCTGGAAATCCAAGCAGCACACACAAAATGCTGGAGGAACTGGCAGCATCTATGGAAAAGAGTACAGTTGAGGTTTCGGGCTGAGACCCTTCAGCAGGACTGGAGACCCTGCATCTGGCTGTGGAAATCAAGGATCCAATTACACAAGGAGTTACTGAGGTCAAGGGCTTGAAGCTTATTAATTACTTTTGAGGGGATGATAGTATTGAATGCTGAGCTTTAGTCAATGAAGAACATCCTGATGTATGCATTTTTGTTATCTAGGTGTTCCAGGGTTGAGTGATGAGCCAATAAGATGGCATGTGCTGTGGACTTCTTGCTTTGGTAGGCAAATTGGAGTGACTCCAAGTCGCTTCTCAGGCAGGAGCTGATATGTTTCATCACCAACATCTCAAAACACTTCATCACTGTGGATGCAAGTGCTGCTGGACAATAGTCATTGAGGCAGGTTACCACGTTCTTCTTAAGTACCAGAATAATTGAAACCTTCTTGAAGCAGGTAAGTACCTCAGACTGCCAAAGCAAGAGGTTAAAGATCTCAAAGAACAGTTCAGCCAGTAGATCAGAACAGGTTTTTAGTAGTTGGCTGGGTAACCTATCCGGAGCGGATGCTTTCCCTGGGTTCACCCTCGTGCAAGATACTCACATGTCAGCCTCAGACACTGAAATCACATGAGTATCTGGGGCTGTGGGAGTTCGTGATGATTCTTCATGTTTTTATGGTCAAAACAAGCATAGAAGTCATTGAGCTCTTCTGGCACTGAAACTCTGCTGTTACCTGTGTTACATGATTTTAGTTCACAACAGGTGATAGCATTCAAGCCCTGCTACAACTGTCAGCATCCAATATGCTAATACAGTAGATTGCCATTTAATGCCTTCCCTAATATCATTATTTGGTTTCACTGAGAGTTGATTAACATGAAAATTTATTATCTTCTCTGGTATGATTTTAATACTGCAGAATCAGAATGTCCCATGCTTCATGAATGATTTTGATAGTCTTTAATGGTGGTTACATCATTTGATAAAGTATCATTGTACAAGTATCAATAGAAGAGCTTGCCATGTCAGTTTTTAATACAAATTTCTTAAGTGAACACCCACAAGGAAACTAACAGCAAACATCCTTACAGGATGGTGTCTGATTACTGCAAGGGGGTTACATGTAAGCAGCTTTTTGAAGATCGTCTTGTTTGAATTGACTAGGTGCTCTGTCAGAACAATTCCTGAGGATGTCCCAGGTAATTCAATAAAATTTCTGATTAATTTTTTCACATTCTTGTGTTAATTCAAATCATCGATCAATATCATGTAAGTGGATCATGACAAAGCAGGAGCAGGATGCCTCTGATCTTCTCCATTTTGAGAAACATATATTAGTTTAATCCTTATAAAGCAACCAAGGCCTTTCCCATATAGGGAGGTTTCATATAAACCATAGCTATATTATTTACTACTCTCTATAATGCTTCAATGTATGCTCTCATTGAAGAATTCTTCTTCCTTTCTTCAACAGAAGTTTTGTGTGTTTCTCTCTCACTGTTCCCTATCTGCTTTTCAACCAAGTTCTTACTGAGACTCACTCAGTTATACTGGTCCTTGGACTATAAATTCAAAAGATGATTGGGACCTGTTCGTTGGAGTTGGTTCACTGCTAAATCTCATTCTCAGAATCATTGTGCCATTTTGGATAGACACTCTGCTAGTTTGAGATATGACTTCATCAAAGACAGTAATATAGAACTGATGGGCATAGATTCAAATTTGTGAAAAGAAATTAAATTGATCAGTTAGCAATAAACTGATAAAAGCAATGAAGAGGAATTGCAGAGGCAAAATGCCAGAGATAATCAAGCTATAGTTAAGTGCTAAAATTACATTAAATTTTAAAGAAATAAGCACAGATCAGTGGTGAAGCATCATTTATTTATTTATTTATCTTTCAAAGTAAATCAGCCAGTAATATTTAGTTGCATAATAAATTTTAATTTGATTGCTTAATTTAATAAACAGTACAATGAAAATTATGATTCAATTGCACAAGGTAGATTAAAATAAATACTAGATATTTAATTACATTATTTCTTAAATTTCACTATGTATGTCCAATACTTAAATAAACAACTATTAATTAATCAAGCAAAATTTTTGGTGTCACAAGAAGATGATTAATTTCTCTTTAGGTAAAAAGTATCCATCCATAACGAGCAATGTCATCAGTGCTTTGTGATCTGAAGAGACAACTAATGCAAGAAATACATCATTGTAGAAAACAAATTCTTTATCTTAAAGTACTGCTTTATAGGATATTGAATCATACTGCATTTGGTGTAAAACTACTCCTCCAGTTATAATAATTGAGTGGCAGCTCATTCTCCAGATAAATTTGTTCTTAGCTTGAATAAGTGACGCACTCAACTAATTGATTATATTTGTGTCAAATTGGATTGTTCCCAAAAACGGTCACAGAAATGGTAGGCTGCAATTAAATAAAATTTTGGAATGCTTAAGCATATCAATTTGTGTTACACTCAGAGTTCAATGATTTTAGCATCTGCCAGATTGTTTATTGGTTCGATATGTGGGTGAGGAGGCCTGTGCATGGTTAACTTGCTAATGCCAAATTGGGGACTATTATTAGTGTGATGGAACTCACCAGAAAAGCAGTGAAACTGGTAATATAGAAGTATTTATTCATCACAACAAGCAGGTGCCATTCTAGAGAAACTCTCAGTGGAGGTTCACAAACCCAAAAGAACATTACATCTTGTATCCTTAAGACTAAAGATAACTGTTGTGTATGTGGCCTGGTTACACAACAATGCTATTAATAAAACGCTGGAGAAAGGAGCTAAGTTTCATGGTTCTTTACTGGCAGAGTCCGAACTTTAACACACATATATACAGATCCATACGTGCCTAATAGCGCATGCAACAACGTGTTACTACAACATAAAGTAGTCCATTATTATAATGTAGGCTATACAATACACTCCTCCCCTTTTATTTTAATAGTGCATCAACTGTTTTTTTTTACTGGGGCACTATGCTAAACAAATGTGTTTACCCTTAACATACAAACGCCTACTATTTGTTTACTTAGTAACTTAATAATATCAAATTATAACAAATTAATGTAATAATACCAAATTATAACAAGCCATTTTTTTTACTTTTGGTCTAAGACCCATTTATAACTCAAGTCACTGGGAGGTCTTCTCTGCCTCTCTGGGTATCTTCTGTTAATAAACTTGTTCTTTTTTAACACAGATTTCCATATAAAAGTCATGAAAAGTTGACCTCTGAGCCTAGGGAGTTAAGAAGATGTGCGCCTCCAACTTGCTAAGAGTTCTAGGCAGCAGATCACCTCCGTATAATGAAGACTCATCTGTGCAGCTGTCCTAGATATATACGCATCTTTGTGCTATCACTTGTCTTCCATACCCATATCTCATTTGTTCCAACCGAGCTAATTACACGGCCAATCTTCGTATTCTCCTTAGATTCCATTTGGATAGCCTGACCTTTATGATACCATCTCTTATTGTTATATAACTTCTATTCGTGCTTCATATCTTTGTGCTAGTGATTCAGAAGGAGTGCTGGGAAGATGCTCAGGAGAAGATGGAGATGCTAGTCTTTTCGAAGAGTTAAGCTTAATGAGAGTTTGCAGATCTTCCATTATCTGTTCATCTGTTAACAAGTAATTTAATTGTGCATTTGCAGGTTTTCATCTTTTGTCTGTAATTGGAACAGGGTCATTAGGTCTTCTCCTTAGTTTCCTAGTAATTATTGTCTTTACCTCCATAGAATCTCCTGTAAGTTCCCTTGTTAGCCTCTCTTTCTCAATCATCTTTTTCTTTTCTTCTAACTCAATCTTTTTATCTTCAGATTCCTTCACTGCTGCTTTCTTCTCTTTAATACAAATGTTTGTATAATTCCTTCCCACTTGTTCTGTCTCCAATTGCAGAAAAAGCTCTGCATTTGGTATTCTTTCCTTGTATTGTTGATCTAGTTTCTTCATCCTTTTCTGATACTCCTGCAAAGTGACTTCCTGTAACTGCTGTAGTTCTCTTTTGAGAGATGTCAATTTCTCCTGGTACATCTGCTCTTTTACTTCTAGGTAGTCTTCATCATCCTGCTTATTGGCAATATCTGTCTCCCTTGCGTCCTCTGTATCTTCATCTGAGTCATAGCCACGGATACTGCATTCGTCCTCATCGTCGACGCTGTCTAGCTCCTCCTCGTTGTTGTAATAGTCAACAATGGGTGAGAGGAGATCTGTGGACATCTTCCCCACCGAGCTGCCCTCCTTTGTTGACACATCTAGTGCCTTAATGGTGTGCCAATTCAACAGAATTTTCCTGAACCATTCACATCCCAGCAACAGTGGTCCTCTATTTTTCAGTACATAGAGGTTCAGCTGCTGTGTTTTGTCTCTGTAGGTCGCTGTCACTTTAATTTTACCTTTGGGACGCACTTTCTGTCCTGTGTAGGTCTTTAGCAGTAGTTTAGTTCATTTCAGAGGTATGTGAGAAAGCAGTCGTTTGTAGTTGTGTACAGAAATCACTGTTAAAGCTGAGCCTGTGTCCAACTCCATTTTCAGTCTCATGCCTGCCACTTGTGGAGTGATCCTTATTACTCTTCAATCATCTGTCTCATTCACACTGTGAAGTTGCAGACAAGACAATTCATTTTCATCAGAACTGCTTTCTTCCATTTTGTGTACATTGTTGTGTTTTCCTTTCTGGGGTTTCTTGTTTCTCTGTATTTTGTCCTTTTTCTGCTGTTTATTAGCTTTGCATTCTCTGCCAGTGTGGTCCTGTTTGCCACAGTTTCTGCGGTTTTAAACCAACAGTCATCAGGGTCATGTGACCTGTTCCCACAATGGTAAAGTTTCTTTCCTTCATTTCTTTTTTGTGCCATATTTCAGAGATTTTTGCTGTATCTTGGAAGCATCCTGTGCCGCTGTTTCCATTGATATTGCAATGTTTACTGCTTTCTCGAATGTAAGGTCTCTTTCACACAGAAGCTTCTTCTGTGTGGTTTTACAGTGCATGCCACACACTAACCTGTCCCTCAATATGTCCAATAAACCAGCTCCAAATTGACAATGTTCTGATAATTTGCGCAATTCAGCACAATATTCAGAAATGCTTTAATTTTTGCTCTGATTCTGATTGTGAAATTTAAATCTTTCAGCAATGACCAGTGGTTTGGGGTTTAAATGCTGTTGGAGAGTGTCTACTATTTGCTTGAATGTTTTGTCAGCTGGCTTTTCAGGGGTTAGCAAGCTCTATAGCAGGTCGTATGTTTTTGCTCCCATAATATTCAGTAAGATGCTGGCTTTCTTTTCATTTTTAACACCGTTAGCCTCACAATATAACTCCAGTCTTTCAATGTAAGTTGCCCAGTCTTCAATGCCACTATCAAATGCCGTAATGGTTCCAATCATCGCCATCTTTGTAATGTTAATTTAGCCCCATTTTCCCCCTGTTTTCTGTTTGACTCACGTGGCCTTTTTGCTAGCGCCACGAGCGCACTCCGTCTAGATGTGGGTGTGTCGCTTCTTTTTATCTCCCTTCTGGGGCAGGCAGACCCTCAGTCCCTGGGGTTAGCACCAGCTGGGGTCTTGGCTGGACGTGCTGCGGCTCCAACTGTGTTTCTTGGTCTCCCGATGTTCCCGACCCTGGCTGTGCTCCCACTTCCTTTCAGACCCATGGCCTCACTCTGCCTCCTTCTCCCGCTCCTTGGCTCGTTCTTTGCACTCTTCCCCCGAGTGTCATTATCAATTAAAACACGGCGTTCCGATACCTCGAACCTCATTGCCAATTTGTTGTGTATATGGCCTGGTTACACAACAATGCTATTAATAAAATGCTGGAGATGGGAGCTAAGTTTCATGGTTCTTTACCGGCAAAGCCCAAACTTTAACACACATATATACAGATCTATACGCGCCCAATAGCACATGCAACGATGTGTTACTACAACATAAAGTAGTCCCTTATTATAATGTAGGCTATATGGTACAATAACAATTTCTGATACAATATAATTGCAATAGTTGTTTCCTTCAATATTGTGGATTAATAATGCTTCCGTCACCTATTCCTTAAGTACCTCTACACTAATTCTCATACTACGCAAAATATAAAGGATGGACAAAAATTAAACAGTACCCACTTAAAATGGCACAGTAGTCCTCTGAAATCCTCCACCTATGTGCCAACTGAACACATGATATCTATTACATTTAAAACTCAGGGTTTTAAACTTATTCTAAAACACAAACTTATTCACAAAACACATTCACAAGCATATTACTGTACCGTACCACTGAACAATTATACACTCACCCCTCTTATGTCCCAAGTAGTCAGTAAACTCATTTTTCAACTGGTGGTCCTGTCTCATCAAGCTATGCAAAACTATCTTGAAGCTGGTCCTTTACACATGCCACACTTTTAAATCTACCATTTCAGCTTTCCACCATGTTTGATGATACTTCATGATCACCTGGTCATTGACCTGAACAAATCTAGGTGTGAGTGCTCACTCTTAAAAATGCTCACCCCCTTGGGTTGCTTAAGTCACTGGCCACACAGTAGTTCATGAACCTATCCAGAACAACTCCCCATTGATCACAGTGAAAGTCACTGGAGAGACACTGAAGCTGGAGATATAGAAGTCTTTGTTAATCACAACAAGCAGGCATCATTCTGGAGACGCTTTCGATTGGGGGTCGCAAACCCAAAGTCATGTCATATTTTTACCTCCTTAAGTACAAAGGTAGCAGTAGCTGATACCATAAAATTCAATAGGTACAATGGTATAAGTTCCTTCAATATTTTCAGTTGACATTGCAATGCTTCCTTTGTATTACATATCTACAGTATCAGATGCCTCTGAATGTTCGAATGCCTTTATCACAAGTAGTCTAAAATCTTCTGGGGGTAGAAATAACAGACACTCAAAATTAATGTTGTCATGGCTGTCTATGAGTACACAAATATAAATACACAAAAACTATTGATTGTCTATATCTGTGAACATGTTTGATTTGCTAAGTGACAACATCTGTCTGGTCTACCAAATTGAGCTCAGTCACAATGATGCAAACAATTTAGCCCTGTTGCCTGGTTTGATCCAAGCCAATTAACACAACTCCATTGTCTTAACATTTGGCTATTGTATATGCAACCTCTTAGTCTGTAATAGCCTGTGTTTTAACTTCAATTTACTATTTGCAACTTACAAAAAATGAAGGCTAATATCAAGATTCCTCAACATATTTACCATACATTTACAATAAGAACCGAAGCCTGGTTCTTGTTAGAATTAATATCTTCTCTATTCACATAATTCCAGAATACTCCCTATCAAGGGTCTTATTGAAACAAGACTTTCTTTCTAATTCAAAGTTGAGCAGGTACTGGCTATTATTATGGAAGTGAAACTAATCTGAAACATACTGAAGAATGATATAACATTGAGAAGACAGGTGGAGTATTCATTGTAAATGTTATCCC